>NC_052157.1:26446144-27046144 GCF_902713615.1 Scyliorhinus canicula
AAGGAGGCCTTTCGGCCCATCGAGTCTGCACCGGTTCTTGGAAAGAGCATCCTACCCAAGGTCAACGCCTCCACCCTATCCCCATAACCCAGTAACCCCACCCAACACTAAGGGCAATTTTGGACACTACGGGCAATTTAGCATGGCCAATCCACCTAACCTGCACATCTTTGGACTGTGGGAGGAAACCGGAGCACCCGGAGGAAACCCACGCACACACGGGGAGGATGTGCGGACTCCGCACAGACAGTGACCCAAGCCGGAATCGAACCTGGGACCCTGGAGCTGTGAAGCGATTGTGCTATCCACAATGCTACCGTGCTGCCTTCAATTTCAGATATTACTGAGTTGAACAATAAATGTATGAAAAACACCACAGCTGAAAGATAAGCAGGACGAAATCTTCCTTCTAACTGAATTATCGAGGCCAATTTTCTGAAACCATTGTGCATTTTGAAAGCACAACGCGTGTGGGCGAGTATATTGTTGCACTGTGCATATTGGCATGGCTGTTCAAACACCGGGGAGTAATGAGAGATAACAGATGAGGCTGTTCATTTGGTTTTGGCTCCTGTGCTTTGTTTGGGCTGTAAACAATTAGGCGTCCTTAAAGGTGGAAAATTTCATGAGCATTCCTGCATCTGTAGAGATCAAAGGATATTGGATTCCCAAATTGAATACAAAAATAAGTTCAATTTTATGTTCTATACTCCCAAGTATTGGGCCTACGTACGGTGCTCTGCCGGAGGGTTGGTACCGACTCGATGGGCCAATTGGCCTCCTTCTCCACTGTAGGGGTTCCACTGCAGGTACACGGCCCGCTGGTTGTTGAGATGAGCTGTTTAAAATATCCACTTCAGTGCTCTGGTGCTTGGTCCCAGTTACAATAAAATCAATAAAAGAAAACACAGCCCGCTTTCCCTTACTTCTTACGCCACCTTATCCCTCACAGACTCGCCATGCCTTATTGATGCCCACTCCTGCCACCTCAGGCCCCAACCCACCCCCATGGCCTCTCATACCGTCCGTGCCAACCTATGGCACTTCCATGCCCATTCACCCACAATACGCTCCTTTCAGAACAAATATACCCCATAGCAACAATCAGGGGCGTAATTCTCCCCTACCCGGAGGGGCGGGGATCCCAGCGTAGCCGAGTGGTGCCAACCACTCCGGCGTTGGGCCTCGCCAAAGGTGCGGAATTCCGCATCTTTAGGGGCTAGGCCCGCGCCAGAGTGGCTCCCGCTCCGCCAACTGGCGCCAATGGCCTTTGGCGCCTTGCCGCCCGGTGTCGGGGCTGGCCGAAAGGCCTTCGCCGGTTGTCGTGAGTTCGCACATGCGCCAGAGCGTCAGCGGCCGCTGACGTCACCACCGGCGCATGCGCGGTGGAGGGGGTCTCTTCCGCCTCCGCCATGGTGGAGGCCATGGCGGCGGCGGAAGAGTGCCCCCACGGCATAGGCCCGCCCGCCGATCGTGTACCCCGATCGCGGGCCAGGCCACCGTGGGGACACCCCAGGGGTCCGATCGCCTCCCCCCCCCCCCCCCCCCCCCCCCAGGACCCCGGGGCCCGCTCGCTCTGCCTGCTCCCGCCGGCACAGAGGTGGTTTAAACCACGTCGGCGGGAGAGGCCTGACAGCGGCCGGACTTCGGCCCGTCGCGGGCCGAAGAATTGCCGTCGGGGGCCCGCCGACTGGCGGGGCGCGATTCCTGCCCCCGCCGATTCCCGGGTGGCGGAGAATTACGCCAGCCCCGGGCGATTCCCCGACCCTGCGGGTGGTCGGAGAATTCCGCCCCAGATGTGTGAAAAAGCTTTTCAAAAAGTAGTTCACTCATAGCTTTCTTACAAGGACTGTTTTACTACAGTCCTATCAAAGTGTAAATCTTCCAGATCCTTCAATACCAGAAATTACATCTACTTGACATCTATTTAGGCAGCACGGTAGCACAGTGATTAGCACTGTGGCTTCACAGTGCCAGGGTCCCAGGTTCGATTCCCCACTGGGTCACTGTCTGTGTGGAGTCTGCACGTTCTCCCCGTGTCTGCGTGGGTTACCTCCGGGTGCTCCAGTTTCCTCCCACAGTCCAAAGGCTTGCAGGTTACGTGGATTGGCCATGCTAAATTGCCCTGTTATTTCTGTGGTGGGGGGAGGATACCCCTACTTGATGAGTTGGCCGTGCTCCCCTTGTCGGGGGTGGGGGGGGGTCAACATTTGCATTGTGAGGGGAGAAAAGGACCTCTCCCTGGACGCTGGGATCGGGAAGCCCATTTACAATGGTGGCCTGACCCCAGTAACTGCAGGGAAACCACCCTGTTTGGTGCTATGAATATTTTTGCGCCGTCGAGCCATGAGAATCTCACCCTGGCGCCAGTGAACCACAGGCCTGATTCTCTGCTGGCGGGAGCACTTAGAATCTGGAAGGGAGAATCTCGGCCAATGTTTGAAACAAAATTATGAAGTATGACTGTTTAAGGTTCTTTTGAAACAAAATTTGGAAAGCTACTCCAAAGCAGTTACAGCAATAGACCACCCACTTGTGAAATAGTTGGAGTGTACAATGGCTAATTAGCCCATTAGGGAACGCGTGTATCATCTTTGTTTTGCACAGACACCTTCAGTGCTTTGTATATCTCTTTGACAACACATTTTAAATATAATTTGAAGGCTGGAAAATAGTAACTGCTTTAATATTGGTGCAGTTTTTAAATTCAATTAATCTGACCAGTTGCATTGAGATTTGTGCGAGGTCAAGGGTCTTCTGTGCTGGCAAACATTTGCTGCTTGATAATGTCACGCGGTTCTGCTTGTTTAGTGAGGCCATGAAACCCTATGAATGTTTATATTTACATCCTGGCAGAGAATTTCCATATACCGGGCCAAAATGTTCCTCTCAAATTTTCACATGGAAAGTTAAAGTGACTGCGGCCTGCAATTAGTATGCACATAGCTTAAAAATGGTAGATGTGCCTTTAAATTAATTTTCAAAGCAACCGCTCAGGCTGGTGAATTCTGTGCTCTAACCTAGGGGGAATCGTAATATGGGAAATGAAACAACAGCTAATTTTAGACCGTCAGTACCAGTATTAAGGATATCCAGGTCAAGTTGAAGCCCGAATCCGAGTAAATCTCCCCTCCATTCTGCCTGAACCACGACCTCGGAAGAGTGTCTTCCATGTGTGACACTTCATATTTTGCACCGTAAGAAGTCTTACAACACCAGGTAAAGTCCAATAGGTTTGTTTCAAACACGAGCTTTCGGAGCACTGCTCCTTCTTCAGGTGAATGGAGAGGTATGTTCCAGAAACATTTATATAGACAAAGTCAGAGATGCCAGACAATGCTTGGAATGCGAGCATTTGCGGGTAATCAAATCATTACAGATCCAGAGATAGGGGGTGATCCCAGGTTAAAGAGGTGTGAATTGTTTCAAGCCACGACAATTGGTAGGATTTTGCAAGTCCAGGCCAGATGGTGGGGGGTGAATGTAATGCAACATGAATCCAAGATCCCGGTTGAGGCCGCACTCATACGTGCAGAACTTAGCTATAAGTTTTTGCTCGGCAATTCTGCGTTGTCGCGTGTCCTGAAGACGTCTTGCCAAGGTCATCCCCACACCCCCACTACTTGCCTTTAAACAACCGCGCAACCTCAAACAAACCAGTGTTTGCAGCAAATTACCCAGCCTTCAGAACAGCGACCACGACACCACACAACCCTGCCAGGGCAATCTCTGCAAGACATGCCATATCATTTACATGGATACCACCATTACACGTGGAAACACCACCCACCAGGTACGCGGCACATACTCGTGCGACTCAACCAATGTAGTCTACCTCATACGCTGCAGGAAAGGATGTCCCGAAGCGTGGTACATTGGCGAGAACATGCAGCGACAACGAATGAACGGGCATCGTGCGACAATCACCAGGCAGGAATGTTCCCTTCCAGTCGGGGAACACTTCAGCAGTCAAGGGCATTCAGCCTCTGATCTCCGGGTAAGCGTTCTCCAAGGCGGTCCTCAGGACACGTGACAACGCAGAATTGTCGAGCAAAAACTTATAGCTCGCATTTCATATTTTGCACACCTATCCTAGTGACTTTTTGAACTGGTCACTCATAGTCACGTGTGCGGTGCCCAGTTGAAAGTGGCTTGAGAAAATCCAATCAAAACTGGTTTTAAAAAGAAACTCCACCAATTTGGTTCTTTTTAAAAAGTCAACGCAGGGAGCTGATTTTCCTGGATGGCAGCTGCGTTGTGGCTTGAATTAAGTTGCACTCACCACGTGATCTTTCACTTTAAAACAGACCCGTAAAGATCAGTAAATCTATTTGTCAACTTGCAAAAGTAGTGCTACGTAATGTTAAATGTTCGAATCGAGTTACAATCAAGTGTGTGCTTTTGTTTGTGAGAGCAGCTGTTATTAACTGGGGAAAGATTAGGGAATTATTCTCAAGTATGAGGCAGCAGGGTAGCATGGTGGTTAGCATACATGCTTCACAGCTCCAGGGTCCCAGGTTCGATTCCCAGCTGGGTCACTGTCTGTGTGGAGTCTGCACGTCCTCCCCCTGTGTGCGTGGGTTTCCTCCGGGTGCTCCGGTTTCCTCCCACAGTCCAAAGATGTGCGGGTTAGGTGGATTGGCCATGCTAAATTGCCCGTAGTGTCTTAATAAAAGTAAGGTTAAGGGGGGGGTTGTTCGGTTACGGGTATAGGGTGGATACGTGGGTTTGAGTAGGGTGATTATGGCTCGGCACAACATTGAGGGCCGAAGGGCCTGTTCTGTGCTGTACTGTTCTATGTTCTATGTAAGAACGTGTTTACACTGGGGTGGGGAGGGAAAAGGAGTCAGTGCCGGTGTTCTGATGTTTTGTGTTCTACCTAGCTCCTAATTCATCCGTTACTCATTGAACAGTAAATTAAAAACACATCAGTCGGTCAACATTTGAAATTAAATAATAATAATCTTTACTAGTGTCACAAGTAGGTTTACATTAACGCTGCAATGAAGTTACAGTGAAAATCCCCCAGTCGCCAGACTCCGGCACCTGTTCGGGTACACTGAGGGAGAAATCAGAATGTCCAATTCACCTAACAAGCGCGTCTTTTGGGACTTGTGGGAGAAAACCAGAGCACCTGGAGAAAACCCACGCAGACACGGGGAGAACGTGCAGACTCCGCACAGATAGTGACCGAAGTGGGAATCGAATCTGGGGCCCTGGCGCTGTGAAGTTACAGTGCTAACCACTGTGCTATCATGCCGCTTGTAAGGAATAGACTGAATGATCATGTGAGAACGTGATCACATGGCAACAGAAGAGGTCACGTCGCTGGAGCACTTGAGTTATCCCCGGGAGGTTCCTTTTAAAATCAAATTTGGAAAGTTTAGCTTTCTCCAATAGTGAAATGTTATTAAGCTCGTGTTCTGTTCAATATTCACTTGTATGAATAAAAAAAAAATGGATCCACTGTTGCTCTAGATGTTGGTGATGGGAGGTTAAGCAGCTTAACAATTCGGTTTTGACTTTCTGTGTATTAGAATCGGAAGAAGGTCAGGTGTAACAAGCAAAGAAAATTAGATCCAAAGGGATGTTAATGATATGTTCCGGAGTTATTCTGTCAGACATATAGGTACAGTACAATGTGAGTCAAATCTTGTAAATTCAGACTACTTGCAGTAATGACTGTTCATGCTGAAGAGGAGGAATTATCTACAGCAGGCCTGACCTATAAGACAAGCTGGAAGGTGTGGTGATATGCATCACTGTAGGTACACAAGGGGTTAATGTAAGTACATGTAGACTAGCTAGACACTAAAGGGAGGACCAGAGACATGACACACAGACAATCAACCAATAGGTCAGTAAGATAGGACATGACCAATGGGCATTCACGATACATACAGAGGTGACACTACCACAACGGGGCATTACACCAACCCATATAAAAAGGACACAGCACACATGATCTTCCTCTTTCCAGTGGAGACACTCAGTGAGTACAGACACAGGGTTGATTCAACATCACACCCACCACGTGGATTGTAGCAGACTGGTTTGTCAGTCTGAGTAGCTATAGAAGGATTAACAGTAGAGGCGAATCCGAGTAGGAGAATTGTAAATAGTTCAATAAACGCGTTGAAGTTATCTCCACATCTGAACCTTCCTTTGTCAGAGTGAACATCAAGGAAGCAGCTTATGCTACGCCAAGAGCATAACAAGACAGGAGGTATACGGGGACTTTAGTCGAAAAGCAGAAAACCATGGATGCAGGAAATCTGAAATAAAAATAGGAAAGTGCTGGTTTCACTGGGATCGGGCAGCATCAGTGGAGAGAGAGATTGAGTTCATATTGCAGGTCAAGGATCTCTATCTAGACTAGGAAAAGTTAAAGTTGTAATAGGGTTTGAGCTCGCTGGGTGGCTGTGAAACGTCTCTATGAATGTAAGTGCCTTTCCTTTTCTTCACTCTTCTCTTTCCGATCTTTCAGTCTGTCTCTCTGGGTGATATTTTCCATTCTCCGCGCAGAGTGAGGAGACCGGCGGGCAGCTCTGTGCAGAACCAAACCCACGGCGTCACATTGGCGGGGTGGGTTTGTCACCGGAAAGACCAGCAACGCCGGGAATATCGAGATCGGGGGCACCGTTTTTAAACAGCGCCTCGATTCAAAAAACAACCAGGAAGCCCCACCTCACATGGTGACCACCCTCCACACGCACCAGCGGACCCACCACCCCACTTCTACAGACACAGACAACCCCCTCCCCACATATAAGGGGAACCCACCTGAATGGAGCTCCTCTTTGGTACTGTTCCCTGGCAACTGCCCCAGGAGGCAGTGCCAGGTTGCCAAGGGGCAGTGCCAGGTACTGCCTTGCCAGGTGCCACCCCCCCCCCCCCCCCCCCCCCCCCCGGGCTGCTATACTTACCTGTACACCCCTGATGGGTTTCCTCCGCATGGTCCCCGTTTAAAAGGTTGTGTCATGTCGGCGAGGGGGAACCTCCCGATGCAGGGCAAACATACGACAGGGAAGCACTTTAACTAGATTCGAATTTATTTAAACGGCAGGAACCTCAGTACATCACCAGAGGGCGGGGGCGGGTTTGAGAATCAGAAAATAAGATATCGCCAGTGAGATTCCCGTTTTTCCAAACTCTCATGATATTTTGCTCCCACGTTGCCATTTCCGCTTGCATTTGTCACGAGCACAAATTTGCGGCATTTGTCTTTCTGTCTGCCTGCTTCACTTTCGGTCTGTTTCGTTCTGTCCCTCTCTTTCTGACTCTTGTTTAGTCTGTCTTCCTTCGGTCTCTCTGTCTGTGTCTTTCCACCCGCCCGTCTTTCTGCCTTTGTCTTTCTTTCAGTTTCTCATTCAGTCTCTTTTTCTGCGTCTGCCTGTCTGATCTTTCCAAACAGTGCATGGTGAAGAGTGGCATCCAGTGCACCGAGCGAGACAGGAGCCAATGTGGGAAAATGGTGGACTTGGATTGAGCTGATGATGCATTATGCTGCTGTGCTGAAGTGCTTTACTTAACAGATTTAACGTATGTGATATTGAACTGGTTAAAATGCTTGCATTAAATTCTATTGTGGACTATTCACAATAGTGCACAAAGGGACCAATATGAAAACATGAACCAATGTGCCAACAGGGGAAATTATGCCCCCTAATTATTACACGCCTGTCAAAGCCTCCTCCTGTTGCTCCACGCCATTGATGTGGATCTTCAAAGCTGCCAATCTCCTCCTTCTCTCCCATTATTTGTGGGATTGATGAGTATCTGGGAAACTGTACCAAATCCAAATTGTTTTGAATTTGTAGTTTATCACCTCAGCGCCCAATGATGCAGTTACATATTTCTTCCCTTGGTGTTATCTGCAGGGTTGAGTGTACTTGAGGACTTCTACAAAACTTGAATTGATTACACTCCATACTAGAATATTTTGTCCCTTGACTTACTCCATTGGTGGCCCTTATTTGACATTTAACTTGCGCTTATCATCGAGTTTATACTGAGGATGTATGAATTCAGTTGCAAGGACGGAAAGTGTTGCACCTGTTTATTTTGGAATTAAATACATTTTAAATTATCACAGTTTATATGTGTTAGTCAACAACATTTGGGCTCGGTGGAAAGAGAAGGATGAACTTGTGACCCAACAACTAAATAAGGACTTGATCAGAAATGACTAGTTGTCTCCGCCTTCTCTCGCGTGTCGACCTATTACTAACTGTGGGACTACATGCGATGCGGCACAATATTACACTCATTCATTAGATAGAAACGTGAGTCACAGGGCGGCACAGTGGCGCAGTGGATAGCACTGCTGCTTCACGGTGTCGAGGACCCGGGTTCGATTCTGGCCCCGTGTCTGCGTGGGTTTCACCCCCACAACTCAAAGATGTGCAGGTTGGGTGGACTGGCCACGCTAAACTGCCCCTTAATTGAAAAAAAATAATTTTAACATTTAAAAAACAATAAACATGGATAGACTAAAGGGACGATCCTTTAAAACAAAGATGAGGAGGAATTTCTTCAGCCAGAGGGTGGTGAATATGTGGAAATCTTCGCTGCAGAAGGCTGCGGAGGTCAAATCACTGAGTAATAATAATAATCTCTTATTGTCACAATGAGGTTACTGTGAAAAGCCCCTAGTTGCCACATTCCAGCGCCTGTTCGGGGTGACGAGATTGTCTTTAAAACAGAGGTAGATAGGTTTTTGATCAATAAGGGGATCAGGGGTTATGGGGAGAAGGCAGGAGAATGGGGATGAGAAAATTATCAGCCATGATTGAATGGCGGAGCAGACTCGATGGATCAAGTGGCCTAATTCTGCTCCTATTTCTTATGGGTCACGTTTATGCTGATTCTGGCAAATTGGCATCAGCGAGCTTCTTGCAGCAGCAGTCTCTGTGCATCTGAATATGCTGTTATTAACGGGCCTGGAGATATCTGTGTAATCCCTGGGAGCTGGGTCAAGGATGCAGGAGCCCCAGTGTCGAAACGGAAAAGGCAGCAGCATGAAAATGGCTATGCACCTTTGTGAATGTGTATATTATAATGCTGAGTGAGTGCCAGGAGCAATTAACTTTCTCTTATGTTCTAAGATACTAAACCAAACTGTAGCTAGCTGCCACCAGCCTGATTAAGACAACTGGGCTGTTGAAGTATGTTGCCCCTGCTCCATAGCAACAGCAGCAACAATGTATATATGGTTAGTGCGTTTAATGTAATATAACGTCCAAAGTCGCTTACCAGAAGCATTAGAAAACAAAACATCACAATAAAGACACATTGGAGGTTATTCTTCAAGCCCCGCTTGCACAGGGGCAAATTCCGTTGTGGCCGGACAACCTCACGAGAAGGCCATAATACGATTTGCGCCGGGGAGAACTCATTTTAAGATTCTCCCTTCCCACGACTGGCAATGTAATCTCGTTCACGCGTATATGGGCGGCAGGGTAACACAGTGGTTAGCACTGTTGCACCACAGCGCCAGGGCCCCAGGTTTGATTCCCGCTTGGGCCACTGTTAGTAATAGGTCGACACGCGAGAGAAGACGGAGACAACTAGTCATTTCTGATCAAGTCCTTATTTAATTGTTGGGTCACAGGTTCATCCTTCTCTTTCCACCGAGCCCAAATGTTGTTGACTAACACATATAAACTGTGATAATTTAAAATGTATTTAATTCCAAAATAAACAGGTGCAACACTTTCCGTCCTTGCAACTGAATTCATACATCCTCAGTATAAACTCGATGATAAGCGCAAGTTAAATATCAAATAAGGGCCACCAATGGATAAGTCAAGGGAAGAAATATTCTGGTGCGGAGTCTGCACGTTCTTCCTGTGTCTGCGTGGGTTTCCTCCGGGTGCTCCGGTTTTCTCCCACACGTCCAGAAAGATGTGCTGTTAGGTAATTTGAACATTCTGAATACTCCCTCCGTGTACCCGAACAGGCGCCGGAGTGTGGCGACTAGGAGCTTTTCACAGTAACATCATTGCAGTGTTAATGTAAGCCTACTTGTGACAATAAAGATTATTATTTATTAAACCTTCCTTAACACATTCAGATTTGGCTTAAGCCAAATTCACGAGCCTCTTCAATTCTCCCTCCCACCGCATAATGTGATGTTGGCAGGAATCACTCTGGGTCTCCAAACGTGGAGACCAGATGTGATGCCCACATTGGGGTGGGGGGTCGGTGTATGGCATGGAGGCCACTTAAGCCCCTGGGTGATCAGAAACATGCTGGCACTGTCAAGGGGTCGGGCCTGAAAGAGCGTGGGGTCTTTGATGACCCCATTATGGGGTGTCGCTCACTTGAGGTGGGATGGTAGGAGTCTGATGACAGTGATGGGGGGGATCTTTGCCGACGATTGAGCGGGGGAAGCGGGGTTATGTACGGTTGCCTTAAGATCAGGCGCCCTTTAAAAATGGCACCCCAATATCTGAGGAATCAATCAGGCTCGTCGACATCTTTAGGTCCCGCGCACCTCATTCATGGCGCAAATTACCCCAACCTCCAAAAGAATGTCTAAGTATGGGTGGATTGAAATCTTGATTGCGCCGACACATCCAGCGGGAATCGCACTGCGGAGACAACACTTCGAAATTATTTGGGAGAATTTCACCCATTAAATCAGATGACCAAAAGTTTGGGCAAAGATGCATTTATTTCAAGGAGCTTTCAAAAGGAGAAAAGTGGGGTAGAGGGTTGTCGAGGGGAAATGCCATCGTTTCGGGCCTAAGCAACTGAAGGCATGGCTACAAACAGGGGAGTAATGCTCAAAAGACCAGAAATAGAGGAGAGTAGGAATCCCAGAGGCTTGTGAAGCTGGAGGGAGACGGCAGAGATAGATCCCTTTCAGAAATGGCACGCTTTAAAGAACCATGATCATGGGTAATTGATTCACTGAAATATTCTAACTATAGTAATTGGAATCTGCCTCTAATTCCTTATAAAATTAACAAATGATCCACTTTGCAACTTCTGCCTTATGGTGCCAGCCTATCTTGTAACAACAGGACATAATTCCAATTAAATACAGGAATACAGTCCAGAGAAGATATGAAGAAACACAGGGATAGATATACACACTGCAGCTCAAGGACTACCAGTAATGAATGCCAATGAGACAGCGAGAGAGAAGCAGAAGGGAATCAAAAGATAGCCAGCTAAGTGGAGGAGAAATAGTAGCAGAGGAATCCCGTGGTGGGAATTCTGATTTTATCAGATGGAGTCAGACTGCAGCTTTTTATAGGACATAGGCTGCTGACTTTATTTTGCTTCATATCAGAGCATCAGAAATGAAATGAGCGTCTGTGCAGAATTCAAGCTCTTTTTTTTTCATCAGACGAATAAGCTGCAGAGCTTGTGGATGAAAAAGCATAACAGTGACAAGTGTACCTTCCCCACCCGACCCCTCCCGGTTCACCCCCTCACCATTGCTGATGGGCTATGAATTTATCAATTAATTGATGTTGCTGATCTCCTATGAGGTAAAAATTGATTCCCAAGGGTACTGTAATAAGGACACGGCGAATCCACACTGAGTAAAATAAAGTACTTAGATTTGTTCACAATAATGGTATATACGCTATACCTTCTCTGGTTGGTGCCTTACAAGCTGGCATTTTATACAGTGGTTAATAGATTCCCCCACCCCTCAGCGGGAGAGCTTATACTCCGCGAGGGCCACAAGAGAGACAGTCATTCCCACCCCGTAAGCCCCCTGCGAGATATTACAGGTACGGGAGAAAGGAGAGAGGAAGAGACGCCATCATAAAGAGACAAAGTAACAAAAATTCACCTTTATGAAGAATCCTTCTAGACAAGTAAATGGTGATGAATATTGATGAGTCCTTTGCAAGACCGAGGAAGCCTGATGTACAGCGAAATCCTAGATCAGCTGAGTACTACAAAAGCATTCACTCAGAAAGCACCTCAACATCACAAGTACTATACAAAACAGCTGGGAGCTGCAGAAGGTAGTAAGGTAGTCAAAACATAACATTTTTGAAGAGAATTTTGAAGATTGAGAGTGGTCATGGTGAGACGGTTGCCCAAGGCAATGTCAGTTCAGAGGATCAAGGGCTGAAGGCTCTGCTGTTGCAATGGTGTTGGCTACAGAACGTTTCTGTTGAGGATGTCTTCTGTATGTCAACAGCGAATGTTTTTTAATGCTTGCAACTATATACAAATACACAGTAAAGGATACAGACAAGGAGCTGCCTCTTTTTTTATTAAAGGACAATTCAGTGTGGCCAATCCACCGACCCTGCACATCTTTGGGTTGTGGGGGTGAGGCCCAGGTGGACACGGACAGTGACCCGGGGCCGGAATCGAACCCGGGTCCTTGGCGCTGTGAGGCAGTGCTAACCATTGGGCCACTGTGCCGCCCAAACAAGGAGCTATCTCCACGTCTGTAAGTCTTAACATATTTTCGCTCAACACCATATGGACCTGAAATCTGGGTCATGTGTCTTTTACATCGCTGTGTGGGCGGTACTGTACTCACATTAATGTGAGTACCTACATTAACCCTGTATATACCAGACTTTACATGTAAAGAGGAGGAGAATGTGTGATGCTCAGTAGGCCTGACTCGAGAGGAAAGAAATGTGAACTGTAGCAAAGGCTGGCGTAAAGATTTGCGCTGTTTATATATGAGGATCAGAATTTTGATGTAAATATGCTGGGAGAACTGGGAAATTGGTGAGAACGGAGACCATCGGTAAATGGAACATAGCGTGGGATACAGTGCAAACAGAGGAGTTGAAGTTAGTCTAGGGTGGAGCTGGGAGATCAAGAAGGAGGGCATTTAACGTGGATGAGGCAACAATAAGATGAGGTAGGATTGAAACCATGGTGGCTGAAAATATGGAGTGGAATTCTCCGTCCCGGGTGGCCCAGAATCAGGCGTCGGGGGGCAAATCCAGATCAGCGCCAGCGCTGACCTGAACGTGATGCTCCATTTGTGAGTGACCTATTTGTATCTATTTAGCGGGGCGGTGTCCACTTCTCCAGCCCTCGTGATTCTCCGGTCCCCATGACTTTGAATATTGTGGGTGGCTTTCACCTGTGGCTTTTACCAGCGTGACCCTGGCATGGTGGACCTCGTGGTGGGCCAAAGGGGCAATGGTTGCGGTGGGAGGGAGAGGGTGTGCGGTATGAAGCAGATTTGCAGGGGTGGGGGTTGGGGGTGTAGCTGGCTGCGGGACCTTGCTATCGGGCTGCCCATTCAAAATGTCAATATTGGTGGGATTCCCTGGGAATCCCTCGTATCCCACGCCACGCATAAATTTGCATGGCGTGGAGCAGTGAATTGCATCCTGCTTTACGACCCCAAGGGGCTCCAGAACATAGTCTCCCAAGTGGAGAATCCAGCCCATGGGCATTGAATCTCATTTTAGAGGTGATCTGGACAATTGAAGTTGTGTGTTGTCCAATTTAGCCTGTGCACACTGCTGGGAAGGGGAATGGAATGTGCAGGAGGGAAGTAACGAGAAACAAGGGGTTTCTTAGCTTGTTCGTAGCCAAAGCTGAACAAGTTAGTTTCAGTTTTGCCAATATCCACGGCAAAAAGTTCTATTCAGTTAAGATATTTTGAACAGCCCTCCAAGACTCCTCAGGAAGGAAAGGAAAGTGCTCCTTCTTTCTAGTGCGGATGATAATTATTTCCCCATCCATACAGCTGTGAGATGCAAAATGAAATCCATTATTTAGTAAACAAAGCAATAGCATTTGTGACCTCGCGCTTTCTCTTGAGTGAGGAACAGTCCTCTGGTATAAACCGGAATTTCGAAAAAAATGTTAATGGCTTCTTTAAATCACTACTTACGTAAATATTGCTTCCTTTTCTTGGGTGGTCACTGGCCACCGGCCATCAGGACAGTTCTGGAAGTTTCTGCAATTCTTCCTCTTGTACAGAATTCTTGCAAAAGAATCAAGAGAGGAGAGGTTACAAGTTTTCTTTTGGAATTCAGCATCTTATGATCTGGCTGTCTGAAAGAGTGCTGGAAGCAGATTTGATAGTATTCTTCAAACAGAACTTGGGTGAGTGGGGAAAATGTCAGGGCTCCAGACAAATATCCCCTATCCTTCCTGTGTTGTGGGATTCTGCGCTTCTAGAACACAGCGTTCAATCCAAATTGGAATTGATGCTGCCCCATGTCTTTAGCCTAATGGGCATTTCTAAACCAAATTGTAAGAACAATAGTATGAACGGTCATAAAAGCAAACTATCACGGATGCTGGAATCTGAAAGAAAAACAGAAAATACTGGACACTCTCAGCAGGTCTGACAGCTCCCGTGGAGAGAGAAGGGAGCTAATGATTCGAGCCTGGATGAGCAGCTTTGACAAAGAGTCATCCAGGCTCGAAACGTCAGCACCCTTCTCTCTCCACAGATGCTGTCAGGAAGAATGGTCAATCCCTTTTCTATCAGGAAGTGCAGAGATATCTGCAAACCTGATTTATGTTAACAGGCGGGAATTCAATGAACTGATGTGCAGAGTGTAGTTTTCCTGAAAGATTTATTTCCTCATATAGCTGAGAACATTTTGTGCTGTAAAGTCAGAACTAGGACACGATGTACAGCGGCAGGTAGAATCTGCCCTGTTAGCTGCTGCGATGCTCCCTGCAGTTTTTGTTAAATTGACTTAATTTGATTAATATTGATTCAGATTTTCTGAGTGTAGCGTGCATCAGTGATAAATGCATTTTTTAAAATGTGGCTCCGTCTTTGATCTTTACTTATTAAACCTATGTTAATGTCGGGACTTTGCATTGCAAAGAGACACAAATGCTGTCTGTCAAACATATTGACACGGCTGTAAAACCTGCATTATCGAAGAGATTTTAAACAGGAGAAATATCTTCTCACGTTGCCAAATGGATTTGAGCTCCCTGGATATTTTTTTGGATTAATGTACCACGTGGGGCTGCAGCAAACCAAATGGAAATTCCCAGACTGGATGAAGTTGGAGATTTGCTAATCTCTGTTGGGGTGCTGACAACTACAATTGGCTTCAGTAATTTGAGACTATGGAGAGGGGAAAGTCCACGAGCGATTCCTACTGCTGACGTCAAAGGAGACATATAGACACTGGATGAAACATTAATGCTAGGCCTCAATTGTGGACACATTTTAGCACCATAAGTTTCCCCCTGTTAAGATCTGCATTGATGTGGAGATACCGGCGTTGGACTGGGGTGAGCACAGTAAGAAGTCTTACAACACCAGGTTAAAGTCCAACATGTTTGTTTCAAACACTAGCGTTCGGAGCACTGCTCCTTCCTCAGGTGAATGAAGAGGTATGTTCCAGAAACATCTATATAGACAAATTCAGAGATGCCAGACAATGTTTAGAATGCAAGATCTGCATTCGGAGAGGTTTATATTTTTCTTTTCCAGATACTAGATGAGAGTAGGATCGAGTTTGGGCGCAAAGACCTACTAATGCTCAAATAATCTGTCGATGCTTCATGTTCCCTGTTAATACCTGAAGCAATAGCGCATGAAGCAAGGGGCATTGGGCGGGCTTGAGAGGTAGGAAAAGGAGAGGAAAATGTAGATTATCGCTCAATTTGATCTCAATGATGAGATTTAAGCCAAACCTGTCAATTCGGCTGGGGGCAGACCACTCCTGAAGATCACATGGAACAATTTTTACCCATAAAGACTTCTGTATGCGGGCAGCATTGTGGCGCAGTGGTGAGCACTGCTGTCTCACGGCACTGAGGACCCAGTTTGATTCCGGCCCCTGGTCACTCTTCGTGTGGAGTTTGCACATTCTCCCCGTGTCTGCGTCGGCCTCATCCGCAAACCCCAAAAGATGTGCAGGATAGTTGAATTGGCCACACTAAATTGCCCCTTAATTGGAAAAATCAGAATTGGGTACTCTAAATTTATGTAAAGAAAGACTCCTGTATGATCTCTGCCCCAATCGCGAAGCGGTCATTTTCCCTGTTGAAGGTGTGCAGAGCATCTACTGGGCAGCGAATGTTGCGATGGTCAGGAAGTAGGCAGTGGGGGAGGGGCCTGTATGGGAACGGGTGGAGGCGGCCTCATGTAAGGACACGAGTTTGGGCATTATTGACGGCAACTCTGCCGTTCTCGCTGGCTCGGTACTCCACAAGCCCGGTAGTAGTGGCAGCCCTGAGGGTGTGGGGACAATGGAGGAGCATATGGGATTAGAGGGGGCATCGGTGTGGTCGGCGATATGTGATAATCACCGGTTCGCTCCGATGGGGCTGGACTGGGGGTTTCGGGGGTGGATGTGGACAGGGATCGAGAGATTTTGGGATCTCTTTATTGATGAGGGATTCCCGAGCCTGGAGAAGCTGGAGGAGGAGTTTGAGTTGCCAGGGTGGGGGTGGGGGGGGGGGGGGGGGGGGGGGGGGGAAAGAGAGAGAGAGAGAGAGAGAGAGAGAGAAGGAAATAGGTTCCCGTACCTGTAAGTGGGGGATTTTGTGTTGAGGCACGTTTTGACCTTCCCAGGGGCTACTGGATAAGGTGGTGTCGAGAACAGGAGTAGGAGAGGGGAAGGCATCAGAGATCTATAAGGAGCTGATTGAGTGGGATGGGGCCCCAGTAGGGGAGGTGAAGAGAAGGTGGGAAGAAGAGCTGGGTCGGGAGTTGGAGGCCAGGTTATGGGAGGAGGCCCTGAGGAGGGTTAATGCGTCCTCATCGTGCGCTAGGCCCAGCCTGATACAATTTTAAGGTGGTCCTCAGGGCACACATGAATGTGACCCGGATGAGCAGGTTCTTTAAGGAGGTGGAGGATAGGTGCGGGGGGGGGGGGGGGGGGGTCCTGGTCCTGGTCCTGCTAACCATGTCCATATGTTTTGGGCATGCCCAAGGCTGGGGGGTTTCTGGCGGGGGGTCTGCTGACATCATGTCAGAGGTATTACAAATGAGGATGGCGCCAAGTCGAGAGGTGGTGATTTTCAGTGTGTCGGAAGACCCGGGAGCCCAGGGGGTGAGAGAGGCCGACATCCTGGCCTTTACCTCCTTTGTGGCCCAGAGATGGATTTTACTAGGGTGGAGGGACTCAGAGCCCCCAAAGTCGGGGGTGTGGGTTAGCGATTTGGTGGGGTTTCTCAGACTCGTAAAAATTAAATTCGCCTTGAGGGGTTTGTTGCAGAGGTTTGCTCGGAGGCGGCAGCCGTTAATTGATTTCTTTGATTAAAAATTAAGCTGTCAGCAGGGGGAGGAGGGGTGGAAGGGGAGACATGGAAGTTGCTTGAGGAAGGTGGCAATTTTTGTGTAAGCCATATTGGCTGGGGTTTGTGTCCGGGGGGGGTTGGTTGGATATATTATTGTGGTTTCATTTTTATTGAAATTTGATGTTTAAAATTGTTAAAATTATAAATTCCTCAATAAAATATTGTCTAAAAAAAAAAGGTGTCCAGAGAGTCAGTGCCTTCTCCATCTGCCAACAGCATATCCCAGAGGTTCATTGATCTCTAAGACAGGGAACTGCCTAATTCTCAGACTGTTCTCACTCTTGACAGTTTAAACTTGTATCCCTCTGTTAAAGTAGAAAAATCTTCAGACAGGCATAATCTCTTGATCTTTTAATGTTCTGTAGAGGTAAGGGAGGCACGGTGACGCAGTGGTTAGCACTGCTGCCTCACGTCGCTGAGGATCCGGGTTCGATCCCGGCCCCGGGTCACTGTCCGCGTTGAGTTTGCACATTTTTGCCGTGTCTGCGAGATGTGTAGGGTAGGTGGATTGGCCATATATTGGCGATAAATTGCTTCTTAATAGGAAAATAAATAATTGGGTGCTCTAAATAAAAAAAAATATAAGGGGCAGGATTCTCCCCTACCCGGCGAGGCGGGCGGTACCGACGCCAAGGAGTGGCATGAACCACTCCGGTGTCGGGCCACCCAGAGGGTGCGGAATCCTCCGCACCCTCAGGGGCTAGGCTGGGGTTGGCGTCGCGCCAGCTGGCGCAGAAGGGAGCACACGCTGACGCCCCCGCGTGTGCGCAGACGGGTTCATAGACTTTACAGTGCAGAAGTCTACAGTGCAGGAGGAAACCGGAGCACCCGGAGGAAACCCACGCACACACGGGGAGGATGTGCAGACTCCGCACAGACAGTGACCGAAGCCGGAATCGAACCTGGGACCCTGGAGCTGTGAAGCAATTGTGCTATCCACAATGCTACCGTGCTGCTGTTCTTCTCTGAGCCGGGCATGGCGGAAGTTGACAGCAGGCGCCCGAAGATGAGTGGGCCCCGACCGTGGGGGCACCCACCCCCCCGGGCCAGATTCCACACCCCCCCACCCCCACCCCCAAGGACTCTGCAGGCCGCCCATAGAGCAGTTCCCTCCGATACGGAGCTGGTTTGATTTATGCCGGCGGGTCCGGCCGAAAACGGGCGGCCGCTCAGCCCATCGCGGAGCGGTGAATCGCCGGGGGGCCACTGCCAACTGCCCCCGACCGGCGCGGAGTGAGTATCGCCCCCGCCAAAACCTCAGCGCCAGAGAATTCGGCAGCCGGCGGCGGGGCGGGATTCATGCCGCCCCCCGGCGATTCTCCTACCCGACGGGGGGTGGGGGGTCGGAGAATCCCGTCCATGTCCTATGGAGGTCAAATATTCAAAATAGGACTTTTTTTCTCTCTGGTATCGTTAACAACAATTTTTTTTTCTCATTTGGCTGTTTTGGACAATTTTCTTCCTTCAACCATCACTAATAAAACAGATTTGTTTGCCCCTTATTTATTGAAGTCTATGGACTTTGATCGGTAAAACTGGCTGTCATCTTTGTATTCATAAGTGACTGCACTCCTGAAAAAAATCTGTTGACTGTCAGCTGGTCTGAGGTTACCTAAGGACACGATACGACACTACCCAAAAACAATTTTCATTTCTTTATTTTGCAGCGAGAGATAATTGAAGTTAACAGTCAGAGAAAAGCTAATTAATGTTAGTGGAGATGTGTAATTAATCAGATGCTTCTGCGTCTGTTTAAGCAACGGCTGTAAATTTTGTTCCTAGATTGTTACCAGCATTCTTCCGACTAATGTTCAAAGCCAATTCGAAACGTAGAAAATAATAGGAGCAGGAGGAGGCCATTCAGCCCTTTGAGCCTGCTCCACAATCCATTATGATCACGATTGATCATCCAACTAAATAGCCTAACCCATTTTCCCCCCCATATCTTTTGATGCCCTTAGACCTTAGTGCTATATCTAACTGCTTTTCGAAACCATACAATGTTTGGATTCAACTACTTCCTGAAACATTGTATTATTACATTAGTTGAGCGTCATATCAAGAACTCGCAGTGACGTAGCACTGAACATCTTGCTAGGGAACCCCCTAAAAATACTGAACTAAATTGGGACTTTGGGTACAGTTCTGGTGGGTCTTGGGACTTATGTGCAGACTGGGAAACGGCCACCAATGAATAGCGTGAAACTGTAGGTCAGGTGAGCTGAAGAGGAGCGCCATTGCGGAGAAGGTGTCCCAGGGAGTAGGACAGGGGGAAAGGGTCCAAAACCAAGAAGGTCCAAAACAAAGGCGTAGGACAGAAGGAGGGCCCAGAAGAACATAGAAAATACAGTGCAGAAGGAGGCCATTCGGCCCATCGAGTCCGCACCGACCCACTCAAGCCCTCACTTCCACCCTATCCCCGTAACCCAATAACCCATCGTAGCCTTTTTGGACACTAAGGGCAATTTAGCATGGCCAATCCACATAACCTGCACATCTTTGGACTGTGGGAGGAAACGGGAGCACCCGGAGGAAACCCACGCAGACACGGGGAGAACGTGCAGACTCCGCACAGACAGTGACCCAGTAGGGAATCCCAGGAAAGGAGCAAAGACAGAGATCAGACATGCACCCTGTTAAATAAATAGAGTTGAGAAAAAGGAGCAAAGAAATAGGCTGAGAATTAAAGAGCGAGAGCTGCGGGGAACTGGCTTGAAGCAAAGTGGGCTTGAAAGAGGCCTGAAGATGTGAGAGGGCAGTTGAATGTTGGTTCCTCGATGCTGTGGGCTGTTAGGGCAAAGATACCATTTTTGGAGCAGTAGTGTTCTGCTTGGCATGACTGAAGTTTTGAAAGTGTGCTGGGAAGGTAAAGTTCGAGTTTACGCTCCAGGGGAAAGTATTCTCAGAAAGTGAGATTGAAAACTTGGAGGTGGATTCTAGTTGCAGCTGTCCAGTTGGAAGTGACCTTTCGAGAGAATCCCAAGGCAAGTTCTTCGAATGCGGAGGCTGGCAACCCCCACGAGAAAGACAGAGTTTCGGTAAGACCAGTTGGTTCACATTGTAACACGCGTCTGGGTAGGTTGTTGAGAAATCTCTACAATCTGCTTTCATAGCATCTGTCTGTTAATTCACATGTGCCACATACGTACCCTGAATGTTAGATGTGGTGAATTGTTTTATCTTTCCGAATTTGTATGGGCGGAATTCTCCGCAAGGCCCGACGCCGTCTTGAGACCTGGAGAGGTTCACAACGGCGTTGGAAGCCTCCCCCGGCCCCCTATTCTCCCCTACCCGGGGGAATAGACGGGCCGTACCGGGAAACTCGGCGGCCGGGCCTTGTCCCTGGCTTCAAGGCCCGGCGCGACAAGAATGATGCCGCGGTGGAGCCTAATGATGTCAGCCGCGCATGCGCGGGTTGGACAGTTCAAACCCGCGCATGCGTGGTTGCCGTCTTTCCCCTCAGCCGCCCCGCAAGACGTGGTGGCTTGATATTGCGGGGCGGCAGAGGGGAAAGAGTGCGTCTCCTTGAGAAGCCAGCCCGTCGATCGGTGGGCACCGATCGCGGGCCAGTCCCCTCCCGAGCACGGTCGTGGTGCTCGATCCCCGATCCGCCCCCCCTAGGCCCCACACTTACCTGGCGCGCCATGTTCACGACGGCAGCGACCAGGTGTGGTTGCCGCCGTCGTGAACAGGTCGGGAACGGCAGGCCGCTTGGCCCATCCGGGCCGGAGAACCGGACACGCCATTTTGTGGGGGGTGGGAGAATAGCGGGAGGTGCGGGAGCGGACCTCCCGCTATTCTCCCACCCATCGTGGTTGCGGAGAATCGCGCCCATGTATCTGTAAAGATATAGCTGGGGTGAAGGAATATGAAATGAAAATGAAAATCATTTATTGTCACAAGTAGGCTTCAAATGAAGTTACTGTGGAACGCCCCTAGTCGCCACATTCCGGCGCCTGTTCGGGGAGGCTGGTACGGGAATTGAACCGAGCTGCTGGCCTGCCGTGGTCGGCTTTCAAAGACAGCGATTTAGCCCTGTGCTAAACCAGCCCCTGGAATAGCGAATATTTAATCATTTTCTTCTTTTTGTTTTGAGACCTTTCTGACCTTTTGGTCTGGTGTAATGTAGTTCATTTCTCTTGTTTAATAAATGCTTTATTCTTTGTGTTAAAAGCCATCAGCAGACTCCTGGGAATTTGTTCAGTAACTTTCCTAAAAAAAAAGTAGGATCTGTCAAGCTAGGTTTCACTACTGGGGCCCAGTATTAAGTTGGGATCATAACAGTCTCAAGGCATGACAGAAAAGCGTTCTCAATCAGAATTTGACACTAAGAAACATATGGAGATATTAGGACAGGTGATGTAGGTTTTAAGAGGTATCTTAAAGGAGGCGTGAGAGGGAGAGAAAATTGAGGAAATTTCAGAACTTATGGTTCTTATGGAACTTAGGCAGCTGCAGGCATAGCCGGTGGTGGGCTGAGGAAAATCGGGAATGCCTATGGGCTGGAATTGTAAAAGTTCCGAGACTTCTGGGAGTTGTCGGCTTGGCAAGAGGGTAACAAGGTAAGGAGGAGGGGCAAGGCCAAAGAGGGATTTAAAAGCCGGGTTAAGGATTTTAAAACTGAGGCATTGCTGCACCGAGAGCTGATGCAAGTCCGTGAATGTGGGTTGAAACCTCTCCACAGAGCTTCATATTGTGAAATATGTTGAAGTGTCGTGACTGTTCTCGAATAGGCAATCGTATCTTTTGCTGCAATTCGATTTTTTTGTTACAAAGGGCAGGTAATGGCAAAACTTCAATGTTGAATTTCCATCACAAGCTATCGGCTCTGTACTGAGCTGTTTCAGTTACCGTGTCACCAGGCAGTGAGATGAATGGATGGAGCATGCGAGGTACTGTGGGTGACAGGAGATCAGGAACAACAAGAATATGCTCGACCAGATAATTATGTTGAACCGCACTTTTTTGAAAAACGATATTATATGGTTGACGCAAAAGTGTCAATCAGGAGTGTGAAACTTTAAATGTTTCTTAACAATCTGACCCCGATGATTTCAGCCTCACACAATGTTGATAGTTTTACAATAAAACCCTGAAATTCCACTTGTTATTGTGCTGGCATATTATGTTTTTAATAAAAGTTCCATTGACTGTTGTAAGTCACTCTTTGGCTTTTTAGCATGGTCATCACTGAGGGGGTATATTTGGGCCTTGCCATGCAAGTATTGCCAAACACAACAGGAGGTTGAAACTAAATGCGTATATAAAAATGCAATGAGCTGATATTTTTTCGACATTGTTTCAAACGGTTTGAAAACATGCAATTCTGCAGTCCCTTATTTAACTCTTTAAAGAGCCCCTTGCACAGCAAAATATTCTGTTGTCTGTAAATAATCAGATTCATCCCATCTGCTTGCTTTGTGCTCATGGATGAAGTTTGTAGTAGGCCTTGTTAGGAATTAAAAACCTAATTGAACTTTTATGAATTTATTAAAAGGGATTCTAACCAATATTCATGCACTTCAAGAAAAAGAGACCACTAGCTAGCTACATGCTTACGTAAGTGGTCAACTTTACACGTATCATGAGTATCCCAGAACAGCCTTGTACTCCTCAAGGCTGTAGCTGTTTATTGTTGAAGGAACAAATATCGAGATAGAGATTAACTGTGTGTGGCCTCTGGGATGATAAGGGAGGACAGATGATGCCTTTGCTAGGAAACACCCTGCCTGCAAACCATGTACCACCTGGATCTGTTTAACATAAACCTATATGCAGGCAGCATTAGAATCTAAACAATGTTCTGCATACGTGACTGTCAGTGTATAAAGGTGCTGCGATTCTGTAGACTGGCAGAGTTCTGCTTCAAAGGCCCCTCTATGTGGTGGCACAGTGGTTAGCACTGCTGTCTCACAGCTTCAGGGTCCCGGGTTCAATTCCGGCCTCAGGTGGCTGTCAGTGTGAAGTTTGCACTTTCTCTCCATGTCTGCGTGGGTTTCCTCCGGGTGCTCCGATTTCCTCCCACAGTCCAAAGATGTGCAGGTTAGGTGGATTGGCCGTCCTAATTTGCCCCTTAGTGAACAAAAGGTTAGGTGGGGTTACTGGGTTGTGGGCATAGGGTGGAGATGTGGGCTTAAGTAGGGTGCTCTTTCCAAGGGTCGGTGCAGACTCGCCAAATGGCTTCTTTCTGCACTGTAAATTCTGTGATTTTATGATTCTATGATGTAGTTATCTCCCGCATATGTTGGCAGAATAAATGATTCTACTGTACCAAAGTTTCCTGAGATCATTTGGTGCAAAGATCAGCAGCCTTATTGTGCCTCGTGTCGCTCTGGGCATCATTCTGAGATTCAGCCTGTATGTTCAGTGGTAACCTGTTGAATTATGCCACAGAACTGATATACCTGAGACACGAGCAGAAAAATATCTCTTTCATTTTTTCAGGACTTTGCCTTCAAGCTTATGATTTTCTGCGGTTGCTGCAAGGAACATGTATTGATACAGCGTTTTATTTGATTTCTGCACATCCCAAATGATTCACAACCAATAAACCTATGAAGCCTAGGCGTTGGGCACGATTTAGTGGCCTCATCGCACCGACTTAGTGATGGGATGAGGCTGTTGAATCTCGCAAGAGGCGTCTCGCGAGGTTCAAATCTTGCGAGAAGTTGAGATCCAGATTAACATATTAAGTGAGCCATTGGACTGTTTTAAATATATCTATGCCGGATTCTCTCGGGGCCGGGAACTAATGGCCTCGTCTGGGAGGCCTCCGTATGGCGCCGTCTGCACCTTCTCCCGTGTCTGCTTGGGTTTCGTCCGGGTGCTCCGGTTTCCTCCCACAAGTCCCGAAAGACATGCTGTTAGGTGAATTGGACATTCTGAATTCTCCCTCAGTGTACCCAAGGCGCCAGATTGTTGTGACAAGGGGATTTTCACAGTACCTTCCAGTAAATTACGGACGTGCACCGAGTCACCGGCGACACGTTGTGTTAGGGGTGGGGGGGTTTACGCTTGGCTGTGTCCGCCTCAGATCTATCCTGGCCGCGACGAATCTTCCCGCCGATGTCCGGGGGGGCACCAGGCTCAACCGAGTGCGGAGGCGGCATCCCATGAGCAGCTTGGATGGTGCGACCCCCATCGTGGCATGTGGCGTGATCCGATAGGAACCTGGCTAAACTCATCTCTCGGGATCCCGAGGTCTGTTTTTTCATCCCCTGTTTGAAAGTTCAGACTGCTCGCTCGGCCAATCCGTTTGAGATTGGGTGATACGGAGCAATGCGTATGCGGCGAATTCCCTTCAAGTGCATGAATGAGCTGAGCTCTGCTCTGGTAAAGGCCGCGCCTTTATCTGAAAATAGAATGTTGGGGATGCCGTGTGCTGAACGTCTGGTGAAGCCGCTTGACCCGTGGCCTTTGTGGTTGCCGCCTGCATCCATCCATTTGGAGTGGGTGTCAACTGTGATGAGGAAGATGGAGCCTTGGGATGGTTCTACAAAGTCAACGTGGATGCAGACCAGGGTCAACCAGGCCACTCCCATGGGTGGAGGGCCTACCCCGGTGGCAACGTGTGATGTTCCCGGCATTGAGTGCATAGCTGGACCAACGTCTCGATGTCAGTATCTAATCCGGGCCACCAGACGTAACTGCGGAACAAGATCTTTATTTTGTAAACTCTCAGGTGCCCGTTGTGGACACCTTTCAGAAGTGGGCCTTGCCCAAAGGATACCACCATCCTCTATGCTCAGCTCTGGGACTTTAGATGTGTAAGTCCTCAGGTCGTCCGGCAAAGCACATGTTGGGCCCCATACAATATAATGTGCCTGATGCGAGAAAACTGCGGGTCCGTCCAGGTCCAAGCCCGCATACCAGATGCTGTGGTGGATAGAGTCCATGAAATGTAAGGCAGCGATGACCTCACCGGACGAAGCAGACATCGGTGGCCTGGTTGGAAGGGGAGGCGGCTTAGCACATCCACATGTGGAATCTTCTCCACAGAACGGTGCTCCAATACGTATACATAGGCGGCCTGAAGTAGAGACCAGTGTTAGATTCATGCAGGAGCGATGGGGTGAATCGCCCTGTCCTCCTTAAACTGTCCCAGCAAAGGATTGTGGTCCGTGAGCACCGTGAATGCATGGCCGCAAACGTACTGGTGAAATCTTTTCACCGCAACCACCACGGTCAGATCCTTCTCGATTTGTGCATTGTTACGTTCTGCATCAGCAATTGTTCCGGAGGCGAATTCTATGGGGCATTTCGACCCTTTGTCCATGCGGCGGGCTAGGATGGCCCTAACTCCGCAGGGTAAGGAATGGCACGTCAGCAAGAGCGGCTTGGCAGGGCCGAAATGGGTTAACAACCGCAACGACAATAGCTGCTCTTTGACTTTGGAGGAAGCCGCACGCTGTGGCCGAGTCCATTCCCGTGGCTGGCCCTTTTCTAATAACCGATGGACGGGGGCCAGCAGGGGAGCCAGGCTGGGGATGAATTTCCCGTAGTGGTCAATGAGCCCCTTCCGGGATGGGGTAAGTTCATCCTCGGTAATGTTCATGGGGAACTGGATGGCCCACACCGTGTGACCTCTGTGGGGGTTGTAACAGCAACAAATGCTGGTCTTGTCAGCAACGCCCACATCCTATGAAACAATAAGGAGACAAAGCATTTGTTTATAAATAGCAGAAGTCAAAATGTCTCATGTTGCCTTAAGTTGCCCATATGACATTGAGGTCTGTCAGGACTGCTGATTCATGCAAAAAAGAATTGGATTCGCCCTCACTTAAACTTTTTTCGAGTGAAAGGATAATATTCGACATGTGTTCACTACTGAGGCCTGCTGAGGATCCCCATTATTCTAAAACACAATTTTATATAAAAAATTATTCAGTGGGCTGAAACCACCACATGAGTAAAAAGACTGAACAGCAGCATTTGAAATGACTTTAAACACTGGCTCCCAAGGTGGCCTTTGTACAGCCGAACTCTACACCTTCAATCACCATTAGAATGGAGTCAGGCTGACTAGAGATAGCCCACCAGACACAATCCACTTTGATAAGTGTGAGACCCGTCTACATTTATTTCTTCAATTCATGAGGTGTGGGCTGTCAAAGCCAGCATTTGTCGCCCATCCTTAATTTTCCTCAAAATAATTGGTTTGCGAGGCCATTTCTGACGGCCATTAACAGTTAATCATATTTCTGTGGGTCTAGAGTGACATGCAGGCCGGACCAGCTAAGGATGGCAGATTTCCTTCCCTAAAGGACATTAGTGAACCAAATGAGATTTTACGACAATTAATCTGAGTGCTCAGCAGGTGTGGGCCAACCCATTAGGCCCAATCACTTTGGACAACGGACCCTGACTGAGCTGGGATTTCCACCAGCAATAATCTAATCATTTCAACAACAATGGAACGGGAATCCGTTTGCTCTGGCCCTGTTTGGGATCAATTTGCTTGGGGTGATCATGTGATGAGCCAGCCAACCTTTACGTTTTAAGAAACTGCTTTTCTCCAGATCAGTTAGAAGAGGAGAGGGTGGGGGGACGGACAGCGAGTGGGATCAGAAAGACCCTGAGAGAAGGCACTCTGCCACTTTCCTGCCGCCCTGCCAGCTTGTGCTGAGGGTGCTGAGGGCAGTGTCTAATCCAGAATCTGGGAAAACTACAGTCAAATCTGTAAACATCCGCATCATCAATCTACACTCTACAGGGTCCATTATGGTGTGTGTGTGTGTGTACTCAACCAAAGCCCGAAAATCAGTTTCACGCTGGGGTGGATACCCGATCAAATATCCCACTTGTGCTCACCATGACGGATCAGCAAACCCTGTGGAACATAGAGGCCGGCTTGGAGACTGATTTGCATTATGCCAATGGAATGCAGATGGATCTCTCTCTCTCTCTCTCTCTCTTCCTTCCCCCCCCCCCCAAAAAGCGGGAAGGGGGTGCAACCATCATATGGATCGTCCAGCCGCACTGTCATCGAGGATGTCCACCTTCAGCCTCAAAGTGTTTCTGGAGATCTATTTTCTTTTTCAGGAGGGCTATCTTCTTTCTTCAACGGTGGATCAGTGATGTTTGGTGCCTTTTCATTATGGCTCCCAGATTTGATGGCCGGGACTTGCGATATTATGCCCGCCCGCCACGGAATACAGAATTAAACTCCTGGATGCTTAATTAATGAGGGCTGGGGCCAGAAGAAATGGCGTTGCTCCCCGCCAGTTTCACAGTTGGAAACACGCCACATTTGCAACCCTGCCACAGGACCTAGGGCGCGATTCTCCAGAAGGATTTTTAAGTTCATTTGTGGCGGGTTTTTCAGGGAGAGCCGGCGGGTTCCCCACCGCTATTCAATGACACTTAGGGTGAGATTCTCCGGTCGTACCCGCCTGACGGTCGGAGTATCCGCCCGAGGTCAATGGACTTTTCCATGGTCCGCGTCCTGCCCATGGCAACCTTGTGGCAGGTGGGGGTGAAGAATCCTGCCCTCAGTCATCGTTTTGGTTCCCGGGGAGTTTCTCACTGGTTTAGCCCACACTTAGGGCACGATTCTCCAGCCTTGTTACGCTCTTGCTCAAGCGAAATGTGGCCGGTGAATAGCGGGAGAGGCAGACAACGAGAACCGGCGAGAAACCAATTATCACCACTTAAGCCCTGTTTTCGTACAATTAACGAGAGTCACCCCATATCCACCGGCCTCCTGTCATTCAGCGGCCTCCCCAGCAAATGCTCACCTGGCGCCGATTAGTACTCCTTTTGAAAAACGTGAATCAGGCGGAAGGGCTCCGTGGGGAGCTGAGGACCTGCGTAGCCATCTTTACGCACAGGCAAAGAGTTGGGCTTGCCACCCCAGTGCTCGGTGGGGGGTAGGGGACCCCGGCTGGGAGTGGGAGACCTTCCACAGAAGTGGGCCACCATGAGAGGTTGTGGGGGGAGGCGCTGGGGAGGGAAACCAGGAGACAATAGCGTGCGGCACCACCATGCCAACCTCTGGATTGTGGGTACCCGTTCCTGGGGCAACCCGTGTCCCTGCCTGTCTGCCCCACTGACCACCCATAACCCCCATCGACTGCCGAGGCCGCTGGCCGTGCGACTGAAGTCTATCGCTAATAGGAAATTGGCAATCGTGGTTAAGTGAGCACTTCACGCAACCCAAGTGGATTCCCGTGGGTGGGTGGGCCATGTAACATGTGGGAGTCACTGCCCAGCATCCCAATCACACCTTGATGCCTGGACATGGTACCTGAAGACTGCGGGAGGCAACACCACACATGCAACAGCCAACATCCCGGTATGTTGAATTAGATGATTGGGAGGGCAGCACACGGCACAGTGGTTAGCACTGGGACTACTGCGCTGAGGACCCGGGTTCGAATCCCGGCCCTGGGTCACTGTCCATGTGGAGTTTGCACATTCTCCCCGTGTCTGCGTGGGTCTCACCCCCACAACCCAAAGATGTGCAGGTTAGGTGGATTGGCCAAGCTAAATTGCCCCTCAGTTGGAAAAAAATAATTGGGTACTCTAAATTTATAAAGGAAAGGAAGAATTAGTTGATTGGTGCCAAACGTATTTGCATTGAATCTCACACACAAACGCTTGGATTTTGTGACCTTAAACAATTGGGAAATTTCACATTTTGTGAATCTTTTAGGGTATGTCCAGGTCTACTGTCTGTCTGTCTATCCTTTTTAACCAAGAACATATATGCTCTGGTCTCCAACATTCTGGTTCTGGTGGAGAATTCGTGCTGTGATTATATCGAGGCCAGAGTTCCCACAATACATGCACAATAATCCTGTCACAGTCTCCCCACTTGTGTCGAGCCGCGACGAGATTGTGAAGAGTGATCTGGCATCCCAAACAAACTGTTAATTTCTAACAAAGTCATCTGTGTTCTTTTCAAAAACGTGACTGTTTCAAAGTCTGCTCAAGACCGCATGCATGTTAAAATTTCTGCACACAAGGACCTAATAAGGAAATTCACAGTTGAGAAAAAAGCCTTTTTGGCTTAATCGCTCCAAAACTCTCACTCCCCTGGTACAGAATCCAGCTGGATTCAAATTCTCCTGGATGAATTCTCCTCCTGTTGATTATTCCAAGGCTGAATGCGAATATTGCAATCCTGTTACAATGAAGTGCCTGCTTTAGTTGTCAATGAGCATAGCTGTTATAGATTGGGGAAAGGTTAGGTCATTATTATGAAGTGTATATATGAACCGATTTCTACCCGTGTGTAGAGAGGAAAAGGGTAGCCAACCTTTGTGAAGGAAAGACTGAGTCCAGATTCCTCCTTTGCTCAGTGATCGAGCAGCGAATTGATCATAGACTCCCTACAGTGCAGAAGGAGGCCATTCGCCCCGTGCATTATAACACTATATCACAGTTTGAGTAAAGAAATTCCAGCTCAGGAAAACTACTTTTATTTTTGTGTGGTGGATCATCCAATGGTGGCATGTCGGAGAAGGTCGCACACTAGGTAGCTCCCACCGTCGTACTTGTTTTTTTAGTCCTTTGTGCCTGGATCCCGGGAATTTTGTGCGCAAACCTGACCCATCTAAAGGCTTTAGATATAAATTTCTAAAAGGACCGGTGGAAAAAAAGTTGTGAGTGGAAACCCTTCGACAGATTCGGGGAGTCCGCGTGGCTCACCAGCTGGGAAGGTGGCGGTGTCAACTCCAGAGGGTGCAGCCGCTCCCATCACTGCGGACGTGCTGGCGGGGCTACTGGCCTCGGGAGTTCGAGAAACAAGGGCAGGTGGTGATAGGCACCCTCAAAAAGTCGATTGAGGAGGCGCTTGGTCCGATTTGGGAGAAACCGGATCCTGAAGGCAAAAGTGGATGACATGGAGAACAGGTTGAGGAGACAAAACTTCAGAATCGTGGGCTTGCCGGATGAGATGGAGGGGCCGAATCCCACTGAGTCACATATGGGCTGAATGACCACTATGTTGATACCTTGGAGAAGGTGGGAACCTTTATTAAGGAACACCGTCTTGGACTCAGTTAAAAGGTTCTGTGGGAACTGCTATGGTTGCTGATGGGATTTCTTGTATTCTGTATTATATTAGATGTTATTCGGGGTGTGCATATGTTATATGGGGTGGATCGTTTCTTAGTAGTCACCTGGAGTCGGGGCTACCTCGCTAGCAGCAAGGTTTTTAGCTAGTGAACGGGAGTGTGGTGAGAAGGGGCTGCGGTCTGTTGGACCTGGTAGACGTGGTTCAATGTGCCCAGCTTGTTTGTGAAGAAGGGGGATAGGGTTGGAGAGGAGGGAGAATTATTCTCTGGGTGGTGTTTAGCAGGCTCAAAGAGTGGAGATGTGGTTGGGAAGAGGGGGATAAGGGGGAGGGGTATTTCTCTGATGGTGACTGGGGCTTTTTCTTTGTCTCACCTTTTGGGTGGGGTCGGCAGCCACCTTGGGTGGGCCTTGGGCCGAGGTACTTGGTGTGGGTGCGGGATAATCCTTTCTGGTGCAAATGGCTGACTCCGGGTTGAGGTGGGGTGAGAGACCTCTGATCAAGTTGGCCATATAAAACGTGTGGGTATTGGGGGGGGGGGGGGGGGGGGGGGGGGGGGGGGGGGGAGGGGAGAGGCCCAGTGAAGAGATTGAGAGTTTTCTGTTCCTCTCACTTGAAGAACTTAAGGGCTGATGTGGTGCTTTTGCACGGGACTCACTTGTGGGCGAGGGACCAGACCAAACTCCAGAGGGGGTCCCGGGGAGGGGGTTGGCACTTTTAATCAACAAGCGTACCCGAACTTTAGCGAATAAGGTCATAACAGGCCCAGGTGCTCGGTATGTGATTGTTACTGGGTCATTGGCGGGTAAATTGGTAGTATTGGAAAATGTATATGCCCAAATTGGGATGATGCGGTATTTATAAGGAAACTGTTGGCCTCCATCCTGGACCTGGACACACATCAGCTGATCTTGGGGGTGAGACTTTGTGCTGGAGCCAAATTTAGACCACTCTAGGCCGAAGCCGTTAGCTCCTTCGGTGGTAGCGAAGGAGCTGTTAGTGTTTATGGAAGAAATGGGGGACGGACCCGTGGCGCCCCATGCATCTGAGGGGTAAAGAATTCTCGCTTTTGTTCACCGTTAATAAGGTTTACTCCAGGATATGTTTCTTTCTGATTGGTACATCTCTTCTTTGGTGAGGAATGCTAAATATTTGGCGATAGTCGTTTTGGACTATACTCTGCGCTTGGTGGACTTGGTTTCAGAGGTGGGCCCTTTTCAACGACCGGTATGGAGTCTGGACATAGAGCTACTGCCGGATATGGGGTTTTGTGGGCATATTTCAAAGGCTATAGATGAGTAAATCGGGTTCAATGGAAATAGGTCTGTCTCTCTGTCCATGCTGTAGGTGGCCTTGAAAGTGGTTGTTGGAGGGGAGATTATGTCATTTAAGGTGTACATCGATAGGGAGGGAAGAGAAGAACGGCAGAAACTACTTGACGATATTCTGATGGTGAACCGCAGGTATTCTAGTGACCTTACCCTGGAGCTCCTGGCAAATGGGAAGAAACTGCAGACGCGGTTCAATCTGTTGTCTACGGGTATGGCGGTGTGCCAGTGGCAGGGTTTGAGGGGGTTCATTTATGAATCTGGGGAGAGGGCCAGCCGTCTCCTGGCTCAACAGTTGTGGCGGCAGGTGGCCTTCCAGGAGATCATTCAGGTCAGAGACACGAGTGGCAAGCTGGTGTCCACCCTGGATAGAGTAAATGGTGCGTTTGAGGCTTTCTATAAGAATCTTTACTGGTTGGAGCAGCCAGAGGGCAGTGGTCGGATGTATTGGCATTGTTGGAGGGGCTGGAATTTCCTGTGGTGGCGAGGAGGAGCACAAAGAGTTGGAGGCAACTCTAGATCCTGACAAAGTCTTAGTAGCTGCAGGACAGATGCAAACAGGTAAGGCCACAGGGCCAGATGAATTTCCAGTGGAGCTTTGTCAGATGTTTGCCGGACAGTTGGTCCCATTGCTGGTGGACTCTCTGGGCTGTGGCTGCCTGCCAGTTGTGCAGGCATCAATTTCCCTTCTGTTGAAAAAAGATAAGAATCCAATTGAGTGTGGGTCATACTATCCCTGTTAATTCTTAATGTGGATGCCAAGATATTGGCTAAGGTGCTAGCAATGAGGTTAGAGCCTTGTCTTCCTGGGGTGATAGGTGAAGATCAGACAGGATTTGGTTTTTTACAAAATGTTTTTTATTGGGTTTTTCGCACATAGTATATTTACAGGTGTACACAAAGAAGAAAAAAATAGAAAATAAGAAAAACAAAAACAAGGTAAAAACAACAACACTATATAATTAGAAAATTCACAGGAATAAAAAAATCAAGGGGGGGGAAAGAAAAAACTGGGGAAGTGTATAAACATCGAGACACTGGAGAGACAATTACATTGTACATATACATGTCTTGGCGGGCTGGGGGAACCCTCCCTTTCTTTTCTTCTATTTTTTTTATAAATCAGGGAGAGTACATACAGCACCAATAATACAAAATAGATGTGGGGGGGGGGGGTGCCCCTGATGTTGCTTGCTTCTCCCGGTCAGTTATCGCTGTTGTGCATTTGCCTCCGCTTCGGCCGGCCGTTGTTTTTTCCTCCTGTACTTTCTTACTCTCTGTTTCCCCTCTATTGTTCTTTGGCCCCTGTCCTTACTACTCCACCACCACCCCACCCCCTCCCCCCTCTCTCTCCCTGCAGCTCCCCTTTCTTTTCTATTGTGGTTATCTACCCCCTCTTGAACTATTTCCCCCCCCCTCCCCCAGGTCTTTCTCTCCTTCCTTCTCTTTTCTCATGTTTTGGCTACTTTCCCCTGCCCCTTGGCTACTTGATTTTTATCTGCCTGTTCGTTGGCCACAAGCAGGTCCTGGAACAGTTGGGTGAATGGCTCCCATGTTCTGAAGAAGCCATCTTCCGACCCCTGGATGGCGAATTTGATTTTCTCCATTTGGAGAAATTCCGATAGGTCGGACAGTCTGCAGCTTTGGGTGGTGCTGCTGACTGCCAGCCGATCAGGATTCTGCGGCGGGCAATCAGGGAGGCAAAGGCAAGGGCTTCCGCCCTCCTCCCCAGGAATAGATCAGGCTGGTCTGATATCCCGAAGACCGCCACTTTCGGGTATGGCTCCACCCTCATACCCACCACTTCGGACATTGCCTCGAAGAAGGCTGTCCAGTACCCACCAAGTCTGGGGCAAGACCAGAACATGTGGGCGTGGTTGGCCGAGCCTCCTTGGCACGGTTCACATCTATCCTCCACCTCCGGGAAGAACCTACTCATTCGGGTTCTGGTTAATTGGCTCTACGTACCACCTTTAGTTGTGTTAGGTTGAGTCTTGCGCACGTGGAGGTGAAGTTGACCCTATGCAGTGCTTCGGTCCAGAATCCCCACCCTATTTCGAACCCCAGGTCTTACCCCCATTTCTTCCTCGTTGCATCTAGTACAGTGTCGGCCCTTTCTACCAGTCGATCGTACATGTCGCTACAGTTTTCTTTACCTAGAATGTTTGCATCCAGTAACTCCTCCAGTAGTATCTGTCGTGGTGGTCATGGGTACGTCCTTGTACCCTTCCATAGGAAGTTTTTAAGCTGCAGGTACCTTGGTTTGTTGCCCTTAGCTAGCTGAAATCTCTCCATCAGTTCGTCCAGTGTTGTAACCTTGCCGTCGGTGTATAGGTCTCTGACTGTCAGTGTCCCTCCGTCCTGTCTCCACCTTTTAAAGGTGGCATCGGTGAGTGCTGGTACAAACCTATGGTTGATGCAGATGGGGGCTTTGTCGGACATTTCGGTCAGGCCGAATTGCTGCCATAATTGGTTCCAGGACTGGAGGGTGGCTACCACCACTGGGCTGCTGGAGTGTTTTTTGGTTGGGGATAGGAGTGCCGCCGTGGCGAGGGCCCGGAGCGAGATCCATCTGCAGGAGGCCTCCTCTCCGCGCATCCACTCAGCTCTGGCTCCTTAATCCATCCCCTTACTCGTTCTGCTGTTGCCGCCTAATGGTAGTGTTGCAGGTTTGGGAGGGCTAGCCATCCCCTGGACTTTGTTTTTTGTAGGACCTTTTTTGGGATCCTAGCATTCTTCCCCCCCCCCATACAAATGCCATGATTAATTTGTCCAGTGAGTTGAAAAAGGCGTTGGGGATGTAGATCGGGCTAGATCTAAGTAGGAAGAGGTACCTGGACAGCACTTTTATTTTGATCGTCTGCACTCTCCCCGCGAGGGAGAGTGGGAGTGTGTTCTATCTCTGCAGGTCCTTTTTGACTTCCTCTGTCAGACTGGTCAGGTTCCACTTGGGAACCCCCACGCAGTCGGGAACGATTTGGATCCCCAGATAGCGGAATTTGTGTCGGGACTGTTGAAACGGCAGTCCCCTCAGCACTGCCCCTCCCCCTTTTGAGTTCACCGGGAGGATCTTGCTTTTGCTCATGTTGAGTTTGTAGCCCAAAAAGGCACCAAACTCTTTCAGGAGCGCGATGATTCCTTCCATGCTGCTCTGTGGGTCTGAGATGTAGAGGAGCAGGTCATCTGTATAGAGTGAGACTCTGCGCTCTCTGCCTCCCATTTGGATACCCCTCCAGTTTTTTGCTGTTCTGAGAGCGATCGCTAATGGGTCGATCGCTGGACGAACAGCAGGGGGACAGTGGGCATCCCTGCCTGGTGCCCCAGTGCAGCTGGAAGTACTGGGAGCTGATGTTGTTTGTCCGTACGCTTGCCATGGGAGCGTTGTATAGGAGCTTCACCCAGGAGGTGAATCCTGATCCGAGCCCGAAACGCTCCAGTACCTCCATGAGGTACTGCCACTCGACTCTGTCGAAGCCCTTTTCTGTGTCTCGGATGGGGTCATTATCACATTCAGCAGGCTCGATGTTAGCTCTCTACCTTTGACAAAGCTTGTCTGATCCTCTGCGACCACCTCTGGAACGCAGTCCTCCAGCCTTTTGGCCAGTATTTTGGCGTCTATGTTTAGTAGTGAGATGGGTCTGTATGATCTACATTCCGTTGGATCTTTGTCTTCCTTAGGTATTAGCGAGATTGAGGCCTGTGCTAGTATGGGTGGCCGTGTGCCCCTTGCCAGCGAATCTGTGAACATCTCCCACAGGTGCGCGGCCAGTGCTGTCGTGAATGTTTTGTAGAAGAACGCAGGGAACCCGTCCGGTCCCGGCGCCTTCCCTACCTGCATGGAGTTTAGGGCACACCTGGCTACGGCAAAGATGAGTGTTTTTTTCCCAAAGGTGGATGATAGGTGTGAGCGGTATTCCGGGGGCCTGGCCAATCACACGCATTGGTGTCGCAAATTGGCGAGTGTTTGGGTCTCCTTCTTAAGCACCATGTCAGTGATGATGAAAGTTGGATTGGAGCCCTGTCCTCTAGTTGCCATATTCGGGGCATCGGACTTGCCGGGGCTGCGGACAGGGCCGGAGGCGGATGTTCTTGCCTTCGCCTCACTGATTGCCCGGAGACGGGTTCTGCTAGGGTGGATGTCTCCAATTCCACCCAGCGCCTTGGCGTCGTTATGGAACCTAATGGGGTTTCTGCAGCTGGGGAAGGCCAAATATGCCGTGAGGGGACGGGTCGAGGGATTCTACCGGAGGTGGCAAGCGTTCAATGCATGTTTTAAAGGAACCAATCACCAACAGTTGTTTGAGGGCGGGTGGTTGGGGGGGGGGGGGGGGGTGCATGAGCTGCATGGGGTGATATTTTATTACTTTTTTTTGTATGTTGTATTTGTGAAATTGTACAAATGTAAATGTTTTTGTACTATTTGGTCAAATTGAAAAACTTCAATAAGAATTTTAAAAATATATATTATTTGTGTGGTATCAAATTTCACCATTTTGATCAATCTGTGTTTTCCTTAATTTAATAAATAAATGATTTCTTTGTGTAAGAATTCTTCAATTCTAACCCGCCCTACCATTTGAAGACATCACTCTTGTTGAATGGCTGGAGATCCCCTTCACCGGGTACCAGATTACAATTAACATCACGAAAGATTAAATCCACGCCACAGCGATTGCAGTGTCTTTGTGGGCAGCTTTCTTCAAGGTCAGCGGCAAGTGCCGTCACCTCAAAATCGGAATCATTGATATTGAGCTCATAAACAACGCAGCTAGAGAAATACCTTTGAAATGAAATGAAAATGAAATGAAAATCGCTCATTGTCACGAGTAGGCTTCAATGAAGTTACTGTGAAAAGCCCCTAGTCGCCACATTCCGGCGCCTGTCCGGGGAGGCTGGTACGGGAATCGAACCGTGCTGCTGGCCTGCTTGGTCTGCTTTAAAAGCCAGCGATTTAGCCGAGTGAGCTAAACCAGACCCTTTGTTTTGATTGCGTTGCATTTGTTTATTGTCACGTGTACTGAGGTACAGTGAAAAGTATTTTTCTGCGAGCAGCTCAAACAGATCATTAATTACATGGGAAGAAAATACAAAATAGGGCAACACAAGGTACACAATGTGAATACATAGACAACGGCATCGGGTGAAGCATACAGGAGCGTTGATGCTATTTGTTGCATTCCACTCCAATTCCCTTCCAGCATCGAGTGGTGCACAAAGGCAGACTTTTGTCTGTTTCCATAGTTTGTCATTCCTGGAACATAGAAACATAGAAAACAGGAGGAGGCCATTTGGCTCTTCGAGCCTGTTCCGCCATTGATTGTGAGCATGGCCAATAATCCGACTCAGTAATCTGTTTCCGCTTTCACAATCATATCCTTTAATCCCTTTAGCCCCAAGAGCTATATCCAAGCCCTTCTTGAAAACATACCAATTTTTGGCCTCAGCTACTTTCTGTGGTAGTGAATTCCACAAGCTCACCACTCTGGGTGAAGAAATTCCTCCTCATCTCAGTCCCCGTATCCTCAGACTGTGACTCCTTTTTCTGGTCATCGGGAACATCCTTCCTACATCTACCCTGTCTAATCCTGATAGAATTTTATAGGTTTCTGTGCAATCTCCCCTCATTCTTCTAAACTTCAGCGACTATAATCCTAACCAACTCGATCATTCCTCATATGTCACTCCCGCCATTCCAGGAATCAGTCTGGTAAACTTTCACTGCGTTCCTTCTATAGCAAGAACATCGTCAGATAAGAAAACCAAACACTGCACACAGTGGGCTGGATTCTCCGGTCCCCCAGCCGCGTGTTTCTCGGCACCCTGCCGTTCGCTGGCGGTGGGATTCCATACTCCTGCCGCTTGTCAACAGGATTCACCATTGAAGCCACCTCACACCACCAGGGGTACTCGGCCGGCGGGAAAAAGTGAATCGCAATGATGCACTATCAATGACCACAGAAACGAGGTTGTAGTCCGAACTGAAGGCTTTAATAGACAAGATGTTTCCCCAGCAGCTCAAGTATAGAAAAGGAAGCTGCAGGGGAAACACGGGCTCTTATACCCCGCCTTGTTGGGCGGAGCTACCTTACAATCTGACCAATGGGTTACAGACCATTGGGCCAATGAGCAGTGAGCCTTCTCCACCAATGGTTTCTCGGCATTTCTAGGTACCGTAGTACCTCTAGTCCAGGGGTGGGCAAACTTTTCCGTGCAAGGGCCACATTCAGAAATTCACAATTTTAAAGGGCCGCATAGTATATTAATTAATAGTCCCGGTTGTAACCAATTAGCGTGCGGCATATACCTCAGCGCTTCCCCCGCCGGCATCCTGCCTTTAGCCCTCTTTTTCTCTACTTTTCAAAAATGGCGCTTCACCCGGTTATGATTCTGGGCGCCTCATATAGAACATAGAACAGTACAGCACAGAACAGGCCCTTCAGCCCTCGATGTTGTGCCGAGCAATGATCACCCTACTCAAGTCAACGTATCCACCCTATACCAGTAATCCAACAGCCCCCCCCCCCCCATTAACCTTATAAAAAAAATATAAACAATTAAAAAAAAAAAATGTTTTAAATTTTTTTTTTAATGATTTAATCTTGGTGGGCCGCATAAAGACCTTTGGCGGGCCGCATGCGGCCCGCGGGCTGTAGTTTGCCCACCCCTGCTCTAGTCATACTACCACACACAACACTGGAGAATCCCAGCCAGTATTCCAGGTGTGGTCTCACCAAGGCTCTGTATCACTGCAGCAAGACACCCCCTGCTCCTGTACTTGAATCCTCTGCAATGAAGGCCAACATACCATTTGCCTTCTTCACTGCCTGCTGCTAGTCTGTCACCAGGGGCTTACAGCTTGAGGGGCACCACTCCACATCAAGCATTGCTGATCAGGAGTCTCTCACAATCCTACCACCAGCCATTGGAATGTTGGAAGGATTTACAGGTTGACAATCAACCTGCTTGACCACATTATGCCCTCCTGATTTCTCTCTTAACTCTATTCCGACAAGCCCTATACTCTTCTCGGGATCCACTTGATCCCAGCTGCCTATGCAAGTCACACGCCTCCTTCTTCCTTTTGACCATGGCCCCAATATGCCGAGTCATCCAGGGTTCCCTCCTTCTACCAGCCTTACCCTTCACTCTAAAAGAATCAGTCTCTGAACCCTAGTTAACACCTTTTTGAAAGACTCCCACTTACCAGCTGTCCCCTTGCCTGCAAATAGGCACCACCAATCAACTTCTGAAAGTTCTCGCCCAGTACCCTCGAAATTGGCCTTGCCCCAATTTAGAATTTTTACTTTTGGGCCAGAACTATCATTCTGCAGAGCTATCTTAAAATGGAATGGAGGATTTGCCATGTATGCAGTTGCGGGTTCGTTCTCAGTCAAGGCTGCAGTGTGTGCTGCCCGTTATCACAGCAGCTGCAGTCACTGGAATCCTGGCAATGTTCTGGCATCCCAAATGGAAAAAAAACATCAAAATTTGGAAAAGGGTACCAGTGAAACTTGTCCAAACTGATCTTGTATACCTTAAAATGGAACTCCGCTAATCCTGGCGGCTGCAGTAAATACTGATCCTTACTGGGATTTGAACATATGAAGTTTTCTTCCCTTCTGGAATTGATTTTGCTTCTCCTTCGGAATGATGATTGCAATGTTACCTTCAGGGAGAAATACTAATTTGGATATTCAGGGGAAGCTGGTAATCTGGGCATCTTTCCGCTGCAGAAAAGCCTTTTAAGGGTGTTAATTTGTGACTGAATATCTTTTGATCTAGGTTTTCCCTGTACATACGTTGAAGGAAATGGCCCGCAACTGTTTTCAGCTCTCATTGTCTTGGAAAGGAAGTGTGGCCTTTTTCAGTTACAGCTGGAAAGAGCTAAGAGATAACCAGTGAGGCAACAGGACAAAACAGGAGGAACATGTTTTTCAAATGTACTATTGTTTCATTGCCAACAGGATAACTTGCAGCTAAACATAGTTGTCATAATTTATTTGGAAACCTTTTATCATTTTGTGGCTTGATTCTTACTGAGCCAATCTTGAAAAGGCAATTGTTTTTCTCTTGTAAATCGAGTCAAATAGTTTATTTACATAGTTAATTCAGTCCAAATGAACCATCTGGTGGCAGAAGTTTTTGTGCATAATTACCTTTGGGATGTACTATTTAACGTGTTCATTTAACTTTTCACCCATGCTAACATTTTAACACAACATGTTTATTTCTCTAATTTGAAATTATTTAACAATAGCTAAATTGCATTAATATGAACAAGAAAGTTTCACATATCCACCATTGCACTGCTCGAAGGGTGATTCCTATATCAATTCATGTGCCAGTTTAGACTTGACCATGGGTTCAATGTAATATTTTCTTTTGTGTTATCAGCAAGAGGTAAACCCTCGCTCTTACAAGCTTACCTTGGAATCCCTGCAGGAGGAGGCCATTCGGCCCATCGGATCTGCACCGACCTTCTGAATGAGCACTCTACCTAGGTCCGCTCCCCTACCCTATCCCCGCAACCCCATCTAACCTGCGCACTTTGAAAATCTTTGGCCACTAAAGTACAATTTGATGTGTCCAATCCACCTAACCTGGACTGTGGGAGGAAACCAGAGCACCCGGAGAAAGCTTGCGCAGACACAGGGAGAATGTGTAAACTCCACACAGTCAGCCAAGGCTGGAATCAAATCCGGGTCCCTGGCGCTACGAGACAGCAGTGCTAACCACTGTGTCACTGTGCCATTGGAGCAAAATGTAGGCCGATGACACTGTTCCTCAGAACTCAGTTAGTAAAATGGGCTTTTGTTGACAACTTCCTCATAACTTCACTTTGTCATTTTACATCTGGTCCATAAAGTTTGTTCTGGCGAATGTCTGATTAATGCTGCAGATTAGGGTTAAACCTAATACTGTGCACCTGGTATCTGCATGCAGGATGTGGCCTCGCAACCTGCCGATCGTAGTCATTGGCTAAAGCAGTGTGTGAAAGTAAAAGTTTTGTTTTATTCGGGGTGGCGATATCTGCCTATTGCACTGGAATCCTGCCAGCTAATCAGAGGCTGTCAACGAAGCATGGGATATGTCTAGAGCTGGGAATGTTGAACTGCAAGATTATGGGTAAAAATGGAAGCCAATTATTACGAGAAGCAAACCTCCCTCAATATATTTTTTTGTGGAGTCAGATTTATGGAATGTGATTCTGTGACAGACTTTGAAAACATCAGAGATGGCAGAGCACTTCTCTGAATGATAAATAGTGAGATAAAAAGCTTGTAAGGTCTCCAGTATGGATTTAGGCACTAACTTTGTCCTACAAAATGGGAATAGTCTGTCCCTTCAGGTCAAATAGTGTTTGTGCTGTGATGCTCACAAGAACAATCATCTCTTGTTATAATGACAAACCAGAGGACCTGAAATCTGCACTCTGATCTAAAATCAGCCTTGCCTCGTTAATTAGAAAATCACATTTAGGTTATTTTAATTGGATTCTGAGACTGAATAAAACTGGATCAGAAAGTACAATGGGGACAAATACCTGTCTATAATTGAGGTTCCTAACTCGTAAATTATGAAGACGTTTTCCCATCTCTTTGTACACCCAAACGGACTAGGTGCCAGTGTAAAAATGGCAATGTGACTGCAATATTAATATTTCTTTTGGATTGAAGAGGTGGGACAACAGTAAAGCAGTCCTTCTGACCTCTTGAATTCACACATGGGTGTTCCAGTGTTTGAAAACCGAGTAACAATTGTACTCATTCTGCTTGAGGCAGTCTGGCTTACAGAGCAGCCAAGGATATATGTTCGTGCCAACACTGATGACCGTTCCTACCCGCCAGAAATAAAGAACTTTTTGACTTGTTGAGGAGATACTTTGGAAATAAGGAACATCATTGCGAGGACTCTAATGGAGGTGTTACAAATTCCCTTTAACTGGATGATCTGATTGCACCACTTCTTCACATTCTAACTACATGAGGAACAGTGTTTGTACATTGTTTGAATTACTTGTCTTTTTGGTTTTCAGAGGAGGAGCGGCGGGTGATAGCCAACAACCGCGAATACAATGAAAAGTTTCAATATGCCGTAAGTGAAGGCTTATTCTTTGTAAATCTGCTTACCTCATTTAGTGACCGATGGCGGCCGAGTACATATTTGACCAACTACCAAAGTATCTCTGTATTGTGTCATTTCTTTGCTGAGTAATTTTGTTAGGCAGTGGACCTTATTTATAAGTTTATACATTATTCCACAAGGCGATAGGGTTTGTTGGTTTTCATATGTATTAGACATGCCTGAAATTATTACCAATACAGTGATAACTATTGCTAATCATATTTACTTATATAATTTTTCTTTATTCATGGGATGTGGGCATCGCTGGCTGGGCCAACATTTATTACTCATCCCTTGCCCCTGGAACTGAGTCCTGTGCAAGACCATTTCAGAGATTTTTTGAAAGATTCTAGTCAACCACATTGCTGTGGGTCTGGAGTCACATGTAGGCCAGACCAGGTATGGATGGCAGATTTCTTTCCTTAACGGACATTAGTGAACCAGATGGGTTTTTACAACAATCAACAATGGTCATCATTAGACTTTTAATTCTAATTTTTTTTACTTTAAATTTCACCGTGGGCCATGGAGGGATCAAACCCAGGTCAATACTCTGTGTCTCTGGATTACTAGTCCAGCGACAGTGCCACTACGCCACCACCTCCCGTAAAGCTTTCAGTGAAACTGATCGCTAAAGAATTCACCACAAAACTTTTGAGTTCAAGGATACTGACCAGCATCTATTTCAAGTCTATCCTCCAGTTTCTTCTTCAACGCCTCTCTTCTTTCTTTCACCCCTGCTCTGAAAAGATTTAATTTCATCCCGTTAGCTGCAGTAACTTTTAACGAGCAATGCTTCTCAAGTTGTCACCTTGACTGAACTGTCAGTCAAGACAATCCACTCGAGGCTGCCAAAGGGAGAAAAGGATTTCGACATGCATGTTGCACCACCATCCGGGGAGGAGTTATGATCTCATGCCCCAGCTACTTGATTTGGTGGACAAAACATATCCATAGTTATCTGATTGCTGAGAGATATGTGCTGGCTCGCAAGAATGAGCGAATAAGCCATGGCCAGCAGTGCCGCCCTGACTTTGCCTTTCATTTTCCTGGAAATGTAACCAAAATTGGCCCGAACTGAAATGTCCCTAACAAGGTAAAGCTAAACGTTAATATGAAGAATGAACCATTTCCTTACGCCTCTCCAGAAACAAGAAGAGCGGCACAATGGGCTATTTGTTATCCTTTCACCTTTGTTGAAACGCTTCCATCCAACGGAGAGGATTTGAGATGAAATCAGTATGTGTTCCCAACTTCATATTGAACCCACTGGATAAAACTGGCTGCAGTTAGGGATTCATTCATCCTAATTGGGGTAATGTTATACCATGAAATGTGGTGTGGAAAATCACAAGAACTCAGATCAGGATCAAAAGCCTTTCACTGCAACCACAACTGCTGGTCCCAAACAGTTTCTTGCTTCCCATGTGATGGGATGAGTTCCATAAAGATGAAGAAGATTCCGTGAAGAATGGACGAGCAGCCCAAACCCCTGTTTCACGTTAGAGTCAATAACATTGGGAAGAAAAGCTGGAGGTTCTTGTCAAGGGAGTTTGAAGGATTCAGGTGCTTAGAAAGCAGGACCTTGGAGGTAGTAATCTCAGGATCACTGCTGGTACCGCGCGCTAAAACATTTGGGTGGGATAGTGAGATTAAACACATCCCCCCATATAACCTGTAGGTAAAATGTAGAAGGGAGAACTTCAGACTTCTTACGAATTCTAGAGCAGGAAAAGCTCAACAATGGAATTGGCTCCACTTTACAATCCCTGGGGCTGCCTGCAGAGTTTGGGAATGTTGTTGTTGGGGGAGGTATCTTCAGGTGGAGCTGGAGGATGTCCGTCTTCCAGCCTCAGAATGTTCCATCAGCTCCATCTCGGTCCATCTTCTTTCTTCAACAGTGAGCCAGTGATGTTGGGTGTCTTTTCAATATGGTGCTCGGATAGGACGGCAGACCGGCCGCCATCCAGGCCTGTCCTGCCACCGAATAAAGTGTAAAACTCCTGGCTGCCTAATTAATGAGGTCGAGGTTTGGAGATATGGCTTTTTTCCCTGCCAGCTACCAAGTGATAAACGCTCCATCCTCCCACCTCCACCACACTTAAGGCGAGATTTTGCCGCCCACCTGCTGTCGGAATCATCCTATCCCACCAAAAGTCAATGGAGTTTTCACTACCTCACTACATCCCCTACAATGGATCCCACCATGGCAGGGCTGGAAAATCCCGGCATAAGTCTCAGATAGGAGAATTCCATATATGCCCAGCTAGCTCAGTCGGTAGAGCATGGGACTCTTAATCCCAGGGTCGTGGGTTCGAGCCTCACGTTGGGCGCTTCCATAATATTATTTGAGAATACTGAGCTGAACAAACTGTTTTAGGACAACATGGTAGCACAGCGGTTAGCACTGTTGCTTCTCAATGCCAGGGTCCCAGGTTCGATTCCCGGCTTGGATCGCTGTCTGTGCGGAGTCTGCACATTCTCCCCGTGTCTGCGTGGGTTTCCTCTGGGTGCTCCGGTTTCCTCCCGCGAGTCCCGAAAGACGTGCTTGTTAGGTGAATTGGACATTCTGAATTCTCCCTCTGTGTGCCCGAACAGGCGCCAGAATGTGGCGACGAGGGGCTTTTCACAGTAACTTTATTGCAGTGTTAATGGAAGCCTACTTGTGACAATAAAGATTATTATAAGTATAGAAAATTGGAAAAGCATTCCAAAATAGTAAGGGAAAGAAACTGAAGGAAAAAAAGGGGAGACAATAGAAGGGAAAATGGTCCTGAGGCGCACAAATACATCAGGATTACAGTGATCACACACAAGTGTGAAAAATATTTTAAATAAAGTCAGGGAATAGATTCAATCATATAGAATTGAAGGATGTGATGGTGTCTTGATAGAAACTTGCTTTCAGCTGAGTTGCCACTGTGAACTAAATATGCCTGGCTATGAGGTGCTCAGAAGTAAGGGATGGAAAAAGGAGTACGAGGGATCGATAAAGATGCAGAAGGTGTTATTGTGCTGGAGTCTCAACTTTCCAATGATGGACTGGGATAATGGGGAAGGGGCTTTAGAATGCATCCAGGGCTCTTTCCTTGGACCTTCAGGCAGCAGAGCCCTTGGGAAATGTTGACCATAGCCCAATAAGTTCAAGTTGAAAATAGATAAAAGTAAATCAGCTTGAAGGTGTTTATCTAGAAGTTAACTAATTGCAATTAGTTGACGGAACCAAAACCAGGTTACTGGAGTTGGATATGCAGCATTTCGCATCACGTCAGAGGCCTGGGTCTACCTTGCAGAAGAATATTACTCTGCCTCAGGCTTCTTCATCCACCAGGAAACAAAGATGGTGTTAATGCACCTAACCATCAAGCATTAAGGGGACAGTGTCAGAGACGCTCAAGCCCACTTTAACTGAGTGGCTCCTGGTGCACTGCCTCATTGCCCTGCCTGCCATTCACCGCGGTACCATCATGCTGTGAGATGGGAGAGCTTGTGAGCAAAACTGGCCTTTCCATTCCAGAAGACCTGAAAAATCCACACACACACAAAAAGCTTTAAAAATCATGCCAGCTGCTCTGCGTTACTACAGCTAATATTGATGCAACTGGTATCAACCCACCCCAGAACCAGGTGGACAAAATAACGGGACCCGCATAAAGAACCAACACCGTGTCACTGACCCAGCAGCAGAGGTGCCTGGCTCCTAGCTCACTCGATAGTGATGGACGGCACTCAACTGAATCTGCTCAGGCGTAGAGAATCTGCAGCCATCTGTTCCATTGGCAGAAGATGAGGGATGACCCAAAGTGCGCCTTTAGCCACGAGAAGAATTTATCTCGGAAAATATTACTTGCCCGCCTGATAGATTCATGATTTTGCTTTTTTTCTTAACTCAGAGCAATATACATATTATCTTCTACGCAGCTGTGGTTTTTCACTTGACTACAATCTGGGGTGTTCTCGTCAACAGTAAATTCTCTGGTGGCAGGCTCTGTAGTTATTTACAAGTTCTGATACTTGCTCCAAGGAAGATAATTTATGTCAGATAAAAACAAATTGAGAATAAGCCACCTGGCGGCAGAAGGGTCAGAAGTTCTAACCTGACTCCCACAACCTGTATCAGCTAGACTTGCATTCAATGGCAATGTACATTCCCATATATTGTCTGCTTCCCAAGTGTATGTCCATTTGAAATATTGGGCACAAATCCGTTTTCCCGGTAGCACAGTGTCAGCACTGTAGCTTCACAGCTCCAGGGTCCCAGGTTCGATTGCCGGCTTGAGTCACTGTGTGCGGAGTCTGCACGTTCTCCCCTTGTCTGCGTGGGTTTCATTCGGGTGCTCCGGTTTCCTCTCACTGGTCCCGAAAGATGTGCTTGTTTGGTGAATTGGACATTCTGAATTCTCCCTCAGTGTACCGAACAGGCACCGGAGTGTGGCGACTAGGGGATTTTCAATGTAACTTCTTTGCAGTGTTAATGTAAGACAACGTATGACAATAATAAAGATTATCATTATTATTTGAAAGGCATAACTTCAAAAGTGTCTTTAAAAATGCTCCGACTCCATCTGGTGGACATTTGTGTATCAGCGGTTATATTTACTGGCCATATTTTACCGCTTGAAACATTTTCATATTCCAGCACACTGCCATGTTGTTTATGCCAGAGTTCCAGAGGACCATAGGCTGCTCTCCCCTTTGAGGGTCACCAGACCTCAGGCGAGGGGCAAGGTTGAGAAGGCGGAGCCTTCATCAATAACCTCAGACGGTAGGGGAATTGAACCCATCATGCTATTGGCCCTGCTCTGCATCATGAACCAGCTGTCCAGCCAACTGAGCTGACCGTTTTCACTATGCAAGTATGGAGCAATCTGCTTTGACAATTGGGTATTTTGCATAATCTTTTAGCTGGTCAAGAATTAAAATTAAAATTACGTCATTGTAACAAAAGGTATTTGAAATTTGCTGTGTTCTGAATAATGGACAACATTAGCGGGATTCTCTGTCGGGGGGATCCTCCGCTTCGCCGGCAGCGCACATGCCCGCGGATTTCCCGACAGGCTGGGGGTGCCCACAATGGGAAACCCCATTGGCCGGCTGCTGGGACGGAGGATTCCACTGCCGGTGGGGGCACGATGCACCAGAAAATGGGTGCGGCGGGACAGAGAATCCGGCCCCATATACCTGGGGTGGGGATTGTTTATATATTCTCTTGTCCATTGCAGTAAACGTGATTCTTGTGTGGCCAACACCCAATCACATAATTGGTGGTTGTATTAATTGAACATGCAGTAATTATATTTTGACACTTTTGATTTAATTGCCCAGCATTTCTCTGATGCAGTTATAAAACTAATGATTACATTCTGTTTTTAGTTGGGGGTGAAATCAAATTCAGTATTCAAACTGGTCACACTTGCCAAAACAGGGAAAGTATATTCTACTTGGTTTCAGTAACTTAGCCCCTTCTCCTTGGCCAGGAGAGTGACTTCCTTTTACAATTTGTACCTTGGCCAGGACCTTGGTTTTGTTACTGGTACCGTGGTCTACTTCTAATATGATTTCATTTTGGAAGACATTTTAACATGGCTTAAACAGATTATGGATAAATGAACAGGAGCAATGTCACACCATTGATTCTTTACAGAAAAATACTGGACATAACACCCCACCCCACCCACCCCTCAAAGGCCCCACCCCCTAACTACTAATTTCCTCATAGCAAATGTTATGCGCCAGGGTTTAGAGAAGCCCAAAGTGTATCATGGAGTTCACCTGACCCACAACTTTTAATAGATGTGGTATGGGGAGCACACGGCCCACTCTACAGGTGTGGTACAGCAGAAATGGAAAAGTATTTTTTAAAGCAAAACAATGTTTATTTTATGAAGTGAACTAATGAGACAGGATTGATTAATGATCTCATGGTCAGGGATCCTCCCGGAAGGAGCGATCACAATATGGTGGAATTTAAAATACAGATGGAGGGTGAGAAGGTAAAATCAAACACTCGTGTTTTGTGCTTAAACAAAGGAGATTACAATGGGATGAGAGAAGAGCTAGCTAAGGTAGACTGGGAGCAAAGACTTTATGTTGAAACAGTTGAGGAACAGTGGAGAACCTTCCAAGCAATTTTTCACAGTACTCAGCAAAGGTTTACACCAACAAAAAGGAAGGACGATAGAAAGAGGGCAAGTCGACCGTGGATATCTAAGGAAATAAGGGAGAGTATCAAATTGAAGGAAAAAGAATACAAAATGGCAAAGATTAGTGGGAGAAGAGAGGACTGGGAAATCTTTAGAAGGCAACAGAAAGCTACTAAAAAAGCTATAAAGAAGAGTAAGATAGGTTATGAGAGTAAACTTGCTCAGAATATAAAAACAGACAGTAAAAGTTTCTACAAATATATAAAACAAAAAAGAGTGGCTAAGGTAAATATTGGTCCTTTAGAGGATGAGAAGAGAGATTTAATAATGGGAGATGAGGAAATGGCTGAGGAACTGAACAGGTTTTTTGGGTCGGTCTTCACAGTGGAAGACACAAATAACATGCCAGTGACTGATAGAAATTAGGCTATGACAGGTGAGGACCTTGAGATGATTGTTAACACTAAGGAGGTAGTGATGGGCAAGTTTATGGGGCTAATGGTAGACAAGTCTCCTGGCCCTGATGGAATGCATCCCAGAGTGCTAAAAGAGATGGCTAGGGAAATTGCAAATGCACTAGCAATAATTTACCAAAATTCACAGGACTCTGGGGTGGTCCCTGCGGATTGGAAATTAGCAAACGTGACACCACTGTTTAAAAAAGGAGGTAGACAGAAAGCAAGTAATTATCGGCCAGTGAGCTTAACTTCGGTAGTAGGGAAGATGCTGAAATCTATAATCAAAGAAGAAATAGCGAGGCATCTGAATGGAAATTGTCCTATTGGGCAGACACAGCATGGGTTCATAAAGGGCAGGTCGTGCCTAACTAATTTAGTGGAATTGTTTGAGGACATTACCAGAGCGGTAGATAACGGGGAGCCAATAGATGTGGTATATCTGGATTTCCAGAAAGCCTTTGACAAGGTGCCACACAAAAGGTTGCTGCATAAGATATATTTGGATTTCCAGAAAGCCTTTGACAAGGTGCCACACAAAAGGTTCCTGCATAAGATAAAGATGCATGGCATTAAGGGTAAAGTAGTAGCATAGATAGAGGATTGGTTAATTAATAGAAAGCAAAGAGTGGGGATAAATGGGTGTTTCTCTGGTTGGCAATCAGTTGCTGGTGGTGTCCCTCAGGGATCAGTGTTGGGCCCACAATTGTTCACAATTTACATAGATGATTTGGAATTGGGGACCAAGGTCAATGTGTCTCAAGTTTGCAGACGACACTAAGATGAGTGGTAAAGCAAAAAGTGCAGAGGATATTGGAAGTCTGCAGAGGGATTTGGATACGTTAAGTGAATGAACATAAGAACTAGGAGCATGAGTAGGCCATCTGGCCCCTCGAGACTGCTCCGCCATTCAATGAGATCATGGCTGATCTTTTGTGGACTCAGCTCCACTTTCCGGCCCAAACACCATAACCCTTAATCCCTTTTTTCTTCAAAAAACTATCTATCTTTACCTTAAAAACATTTAATGAAGGAGCCTCAACTGCTTCACTGGACAAGGAATTCCATAGATTCACAACCCTTTGGGTGAAGAAGTTCCTCCTAAACTCAGTCCTAAATCTACTTCCCTTTATTTTGAGGCTATGCACCCCAGTTCTGCTTTCACCCGCCAGTGGAAACAACCTGCCCGCATCTATCCTATCTATTCCCTTCATCATTTTAAATGTTTCGATAAGATCCCCCCTCATCCTTCTAAATTCCAACGAGTACAGTCCCAGTGTACTCAACCTCTCCTCGTAATCCAACCCCTTCAGGTCTGGGATTAACCTCGTGAATCTCCTCTGCATATCCTCCAATGCCAGTATGTCCTTTCTCAAGTGAGGAGACCAAAACTGAGCACAATACTCCAGGTGTGGCCTCACTAACACCTTATACAATTGCAGCATAACCTCCCTAGTCTTAAACTCCATCCCTCTAGCAATGAAGGACAAAATTCCATTTGCCTTCTTAATCACCTGTTGCACCTGTAAATCAACTTTCTGTGACTCATGCACTAGCACACCCAGGTCTCTCTGCACAGCAGCATGCTTTAATATTTAATTGTTTAAATAATAATCCCGTTTGCTGTTATTCCTACAGTAGTCCCCCTTTATAACGCGGGTGTTGGGGTCCAAGACAGCCACCCGCGTTGCAACCGAGCCGCGGATATCCACGATGGGGGTTTTAAATTTATTTTAAAATCTATGCTAGCGCTTCCCATTGAGAGTCTACGGGGGGCGGGGGGAGAGGTCAGACCCCCGTAGACTCACAATGGGAAGCGCTAGCATAGATTTTTAAATAAATTTAAAACCCCCATCGTGGATCTAATTAAAACAGTGTCAATTTCAGCAGCCGGCTCACTTTGATCCGGAGAGGGAAGCTGCTCTCTCATTGAAACAATCAGCCGGCCGCTGAAATTGACACTGCCGGCTGCTCTCTCCCTCCAATCCAACTTTTAAGTTTTAATGTTTCTGATTGGAGGGAGAGAGCAGCCGGCAGTGTCAATTTCAGCGGCCGGCTGATTGTTTCAGTGAGAGAGCAGCTTCCCTCTCCGGATCAAAGTGAGCCGGCCGCTGAAATTGACACTGCCGGCTGATTGGAGGGAGAGAGCAGAGAACACAGGAGGAGGTCATACGGGCCTCTGCAAGACCAGCATGGTCTCACATCGCCCCTCCCCTCTGTAGTTGGGGTTCAGGCTGTGGCTGCTGGGGTTCAGGCTGTGGCTGCTGGGGTTCAGGCTGTGGCTGCTGGGGTTCAGGCTGTGGCTGCTGGGGTTCAGGCTGTGGCTGCTGGGGTTCAGGCTGTGGCTGCTGGGGTACTGTGGCTGCTGGGGTACAGGCTGTGGCTGCTGGGGTTCAGGCTGTGGCTGCTGGGGTACAGGCCGTGGCTGCTGGGGTGCAGGCCGTGGCTGCTGGGGTTCAGGCTGTGGCTGCTGGGGTTCAGGCTGTGGCTGCTGGGGTTCAGGCTGTGGCTGCTGGGGTACAGGCCGTGGCTGCTGGGGTACAGGCTGTGGCTGCTGGGGTTCAGGCTGTGGCTGCTGGGGTTCAGGCTGTGGCTGCTGGGGTTCAGGCTGTGGCTGCTGGGGTTCAGGCTGTGGCTGCTGGGGTGCAGGCCGTGGCTGCTGAGGTACAGGCTGTGGCTGCTGGGGTACTGTGGCTGCTGAGGTACAGGCTGTGGCTGCTGGGGTTCAGGCTGTGGCTGCTGGGGTACTGATTGGAGGGAGAGAGCAGCCGGCAGTGTCAATTTCAGCGGCCGGCTGATTGCTTCAGTGAGAGAGCAGCTTCCCTCTCCGGATCAAAGTGAGCTGGCCGCTGAAATTGACACTGCCGGCTGCTCTCTCCCTCCAATCAGAAACATTAAAACTTAAAAGTTGGATTGGAGGGAGAGAGCAGCCGGCAGTGTCAATTTCAGCGGCCAGCTCACTTTGATCCGGAGAGAGAAGCTGCTCTCTCACTGAAACAATCAGCCGGCCGCTGAAATTGACACTGCCCGCTGCTCTCTCCCTCCAATCCAACTTTTAAGTTTTAATGTTTCTGATTGGAGGGAGAGAGCAGCCGGCAGTGTCAACTTCAGCGGCCGGCTGATTGTTTCAGTGAGAGAGCAGCTTCCCTCTCCGGATCAAAGTGAGCCGGCCGCTGAAATTGACACAACTGACAGTTGGGGTCCATAAGCCCCCCCGCGGTATATCGCGAACCACGGTATTGCGGAGCGCGGTATAACGGGGGACTACTGTATCAAAATGGATAACCTCACATTTGTCAACATTGCATTCCATTTGCCAGACCCTAGCCCATTCACTTAACCTATCCAAATCCCTCTGCAGACTTCCAGTGCCCTCTGCACTTTTTGCTTTACCACTCATCTTAGTGTCATCTGCAAACTTGGACACATTGCCCGTGGTCCCCAATTCCAAATCATCTATGTAAATTGTGAACAATTGTCCTAAATCCCAACACGGATCCCTGAGGGACACCACTATCTACTGATCGCCAACCAGAGAAGCACCCATTAATCCCCACTCTTTGCTTTCTATTAATTAACCAATCCTCTATCCATGCTACTACTTTACCCTTAACGCCATGCTTCTTTATCTTATGCAGCAGCCTTTTGTGTGGCACCTTGTCAAAAGCTTTCTGGAAATCCAGATATACCACATCCATTGGCTCCCCGTTATCCACTGCACTGGTAATGTCCTCAAAAAATTCCACTAAATTAGTTAGGCACGACCTGCCCTTTATGAACCCATTCTGCGTCTGTCCAATGGGACAATTTCTATCCAGATGCCTCGCTATTTCTTCCTTGATGATAGATTCCAGCATCTTCCCTACTACCGAAGTTAAGCTCACTGGCCTATAATTTCCTGCTCTCTGCCTACCTCCTTTTTTAAACAGTGGTGTCACGTTTGCTAATTTCCAATCCACCGGGACCACCCCAGAGTCTAGTGAATTTTGGTAAATCATCACTAGTGCATCTGCAATTTCCCTAGCCATCTCTTTTAGCACTCTGGGATGCATTCCATCAGGGCCAGGAGACTTGTCTACCTTTAGCCCCATTAGCTTGACCATCACTACCTCCTTAGTGATAACAATCCTCTCAAGGTCATCACCTGTCATAACCTCATTTCTATCAGTCACTGGCATTTTATTTGTGACTTCCACTGTGAAGACGACCCAAAAAATCTGTTCAGTTCCTCAGCCATTTCCTCATCTCCCATTATTAAAACTCCCTTCTCATCCTGTAAAGGACCAATATTTACCTTAGCCACTCTTTTTTGCTTTATATATTTGTAAAAACTTTTGCTGTCTGTTTTTATATTCTGAGCAAGCTTACTCTCATACTCTATATTACTCTTCTTTATAGCTTTTTTAGTAGCTTTCTGTTGCCCCTTAAATATTTCCCAGTCCTCTAGTCTCCCACTAATCTTTGCCACTTTGTATGCTCTTTCCTTCAATTTGATACTCTCCCTTATTTCCTTAGATATCCACGGTCGATTTTCCCTCTTTCTACCATCCTTCCTTTTTGTGGGTATAAACCTTTGCTGAGCAGTGTGAAAAATCGCTTGGAAGGTTCTCCACTGTTCCTCAACTGTTCCACCATAAAGTCTTTGCTCCCAGTCTACCTTAGCTAGTTCTTCTCTCATCCCATTGTAATCTCCTTTGTTTAAACACAAAACACTAGTATTTGATTTTACCTTCTCACCCTCCATCTGTATTTTAAATTCCACCATATTGTGATCGCTCCTTCCGAGAGGATCCCTACCTATGAGATCATGAATCAATCCTGTCTCATTACACAGGACAAGATCTAGGACCGCTTGTTCCCTCGTAGGTTCCATTACATACTGTTCTAGGAAACTATCGCGGATACATTCTATAAACTCCTCCTCAAGGTTGCCTTGACCGACCTGGTTAAACCAATCGACATGTAGATTAAAATCCCCCATGATAACTGCTGTACCATTTCTACCTGCATCGGTTATCTCTTTGCTTATTGCCTGCCCCACCATAACGTTACTATTTGGTGGCCGATAGACTACTCCTATCAGTGACTTTTTCGCCTTACTATTCCTGATTTCCACCCAAATTGATTCAATCTTTTCCTCCATAGCACCGATATCATCCCTAACTATTGCCCGGATGTAATCCTTAAATAACAGAGCTACACCACCTCCCTTACCATCCACTCTGTCCTTCCAAATAGTTTGATACCCTCGGATATTTAACTCCCAGTCGTGACCATCCTTTAACCATGTTTCAGTAATGGCCACTAAATCATAGTCATTCACGGTGATTTGCGCCGTCAACTCATTTACTTTATTCCGAATACTACGAGCATTCAGGTAAAGTACACTTATGTTGGTTTTTTTATGGGCTAGGGTCTGGCAGATGGAATACAATGTTGACAAATGTGAGGTTATCCATTTTGATAGGAATAACAGCAAAAGGGATTATTATTTAAATGATAAAATATTAAAACATGCTGCTGTGCAGAGAGACCTGGGTGTGCTAGTGCATGAGTCACAAAAAGTTGATTTACAGGTGCAACAGGTGATTAAGAAAGCGAATGGAATTTTGTCCTTCATTGCTAGAGGGATGTAGTTTAAGACTAGGGAGGTTATGCTGCAATTATATAAGGTGTTAGTGAGGCCTCACCTGGAGTATTGTGTTCAGTTTTGGTCTCCTTCCCTGAGAAAGGACGTACTGGCGCTGGAGGGTGTGCAGAGGAGATTCACTAGGTTAATCCCAGAGCTGAAGGGGTTGGATTGCGAGGAGAGGTTGGGTAGACTGGGACTGTACTCGTTGGAATTTAGAAGGATGAGGGGGGATCTAATAGAAACATATAAAATTATGAAGGGAATAGATAGGATAGATGCGGGCAGGTTGTTTCCACTGGTGGTGAAAGCAGAACTTGGGGGCATAGCCTCAAAATAAGGGGAAGTAGATTTAGGACTGAGTTGAGGAGGAACTTCTTCACCCAAAGGGTTGTGAATCTATGGAATTCCTTGCCCAGTGAAGCAGTTGAGGCTCCTTCATTAAATGTTTTTAAGATAAAGATAGATAGTTTTTTGAAGAATAAAGGGATTAAGGGTTATGGTGTTCAGGCCGGAAAGTGGAGCTGAGTCCACAAAAGATCAGCCATGATCTCATTGAATGGCGGAGCAGGCTCGAGGGGCTATATGGCCTACTCCTGCTCCTAGTTCTTACGTTCTTATGTTCTTATTAACCTACAGTGAACATTTCAGCAACCATCAATTCAAATACAACCCCCAAGGAATACAACACTAAGTAATTCTTAATAACTTCCCAAACAACACCAAGAAGACAAAAGAAACACCTTTTAACAGAAGCACATTAAGTTTACATTCACTACTGTGAACATTTAGAATTCTGAATTCACCAAATGATCAAGAGATTGTCTTTTCATGGCAGAGAGATCAACAGTACACCTGCTCTGTCTGGCTTCAGCTCTGTAATGAACTCCAATTGGCTTTATTGGTTGGCCAATTGGAGTATGAGCTCCCTCAATGATAGCTCATTGAGGGGGCCCATATAATCACCTGTGTAGGCTTTGTGAGCCAGTCTTAAGTTGACTGGACTGCTAGCAGCACTGTTTGTAGCTGCTCCTGTAATATCGTTAATGTAAATAAATATTGGTGTGGTGACGGAACTCCTGCCTCCCGTGGATTACTACAAGCTCCAACACTAAAAACGAAACTAAAACACACCCTGCAGCAAACAGCCCAAAACAAAAGTAAAAAGCTGACAGACAGCCCAGCTCCACCCATTCTCTGACGTCACTGATAAATACCCATTTCTTGAAAGTACATTTCTTAAACACCCGTTTCTTAAAGGTATTCTCTTTTTAAAAAAATAATTTTTATTGAAATTTTTTGGAAAATATATATCAACAAAACAATACAATAATAACAATAACAATAATAATAATAAACACCCCCCGGCACCCGTAACAACGCATATAACTAACCCCCCCTCCCCCAACCCCAATAAACAACAGAATAAATTAACAATAAGCAAATTAACTTAAACACTATCCCCCTAAACCCCCCCTCCCCCCCGGGTTGCTGCTGCTGCTGACCTAGTACCTTTTTGTTGAGCCAGAAAGTTGAGGAAAGGCTGCCACCTCCTAAAGAACCCTTGTATCGACCCCCTCAGGGCGAACTTGACCCTTTCCAACTTAATGAATCCCGCCATGTCATTAATCCAGGTCTCCACACTCGGAGGTCTCGCATCTTTCCACTGCAGCAAGGTCCTCCGCCGGGCTACTAGGGACGCAAAGGCCAAGACACCGGCCTCTTTCGCCTCCTGCACTCCCGGCTCCACCCCAACCCCAAATATCGCGAGTCCCCAACCTGGCTTGACCCTGCATCCCACCACCCTCGACACCGTCCCCGCCACCCCCTTCCAGAACTCCTCCAGTGCCGGGCTTGCCCAGAACATATGGGCATGGTTCGCTGGACTCCCCGAACACCTGACGCACCTGTCTTCGTCCCCAAAGAACCTACTCATCCTAGATCCGGATATGTGGGCCCGGTGCAGCACCTTGAACTGGATGAGACTAAGCCTCGCACATGAAGAGGAGTAGTTCACCCTCTCCAGGGCGTCCGCCCATGTCCTCTCCTCAATCAGCTCCCCCAGCTCCACCTCCCACTTAGGGGCCGTTACCAGTGCCTTCAGGCTCATGCCTCCGCAGGACGCCATCTCCATCCTTTTCCATGCTGCCCCCTCCCCCTCCATTACCTGATAGATGGCAGACACCTTCCCATCCCCGACCCACACCCCCGAAAGCACCCTATCCCTTACCCCCCGCGGGAGCAGCAAAGGGAACCCCTCCACAAGTCGCCTAGCAAACGCCTTGAACTGAAGGTACCTGAACATATTCCCCGGGGGGAGCTCAAACTTCTCCAGTTCACCAAGGCTCGCGAACCTCCCGTCAATAAACAGGTCTCCCAACTTCCTAATGCCCGCCCTGTGCCACCCCAGGAACCCGCCGTCCATGTTCCCTGGGACAAACCGGTGGTTCCCCCGCAGCAGGGCCTCCACCGAGCCCCCCACTTCCCCCCTGTGTCGCCTCCACTGCCCCCAAGTTTTGAGGGTGGCCGCCACCACCGGGCTCGTGGTGTACCTCGTTGGAGGGAGCGGCAACGGAGCCGTTACCAGTGCCTTCAGGCTCATGCCTCCGCAGGATGCCATCTCCATCCTTTTCCATGCTGCCCCCTCCTCCTCCATTACCCACTTGCGTACCATCGAGACGTTAGCCACCCAATAGTACACAGAGAGGTTGGGCAGCGCCAGCCCCCCCTATCCCTGCCCCGCTCCAAAAAGACCCTCCTTACCCTCGGAGTCCCATGCGCCCAAACAAATCCCAGAATGCTGCTGTTCACCCTCCTAAAAAAGGCCCTCGGAACGAAAATGGGGAGGCACTGAAACAAAAACAAAAACCTCGGGAGCACCGTCATTTTAACGGACTGTACTCTACCCACCAACGACAACGGCAGCATGTCCCACCTTTTAAATTACTCCTCCATCTGCTCCACCAACCTAGTAAAATTGAGCTTGTGCAGAGTCCCCCAGCTCCTAGCCACCTGAACCCCCAGGTACCTAAAACTCCTCACTGCCCTCTTTTGCGGGAGCCTACCAATCCCCTCCTCCTGATCTCCCGGGTGCACGACAAACAGCTCACTCATGCCCAGGTTCAATTTATATCCCGAGAAACTCCCGAACTCAGCAAGAATCTCCATCACCTCCGGCATTCCCCCCACCGGGTCTGCTACATACAACAGCAAGTCGTCCGCATACAGCGACACTCGGTGCTCCTCCCCCCCTCGCACCAAACCCCTCCACCTCCTCGACTCCCTGAGAGCCATGGCAAGAGGCTCAATTGCCAGCGCAAAAAGCAAGGGGGACAGGGGGCACCCCTGCCTCGTCCCACGGTGGAGCCTGAAGTACTCGGACCTCCTCCCATTTGTCGCTACACTCGCCATCGGGGCCTCGTACAGCAACCTCACCGATTTAATAAACCCCACCCCAAACCCGAACCTTTCCAACACCTCCCACAAGTACCCCCACTCAACCCTGTCAAAGGCCTTCTCCGCATCCAATACCACCACAATCTCCGCCTCTCCTTCTGCTGCCGGCATCATTATCACATTTAGCAGCCTTCGCATGTTAGTGTTCAGCTGCCTCCCCTTCACAAAACTCGTCTGATCTTCATGTATCACCCCCGGCACACAGTCCTCTATTCTAGTGGCCAAGATCTTCGCCAGCAACTTGGCGTCTACATTCAGCAGTGAAATCGGCCTGTATGAACCGCACTGCAAGGGGTCCTTATCACGCTTCAGGATCAGGGAGATTAGTGCCCGAGACATCGTCGTGGGCATAACACCCCCCTCCCATGCCTCGTTAAAGGTCCTGACCAACAGAGGGCCCAGCAGGTCCGCATATTTCTTATAAAATTCAACCGGGAACCCATCCGGTCCCGGCGCCTTCCCCGACTGCATGTGGCCAATCCCACTGACCAGCTCCTCCAACTCGATCGGCGGCCCCAGTCCCTCCATCTGCTCCTCCTGCACCCTTGGAAATCAGAGCCTGTCCAAAAAATTCTCCATTCCCCTCCCACCACGGCGGCTCCGACCGGTACAGTTCCCTATAGAAGTCCCTAAAGACCTCATTGACCTCTGCCCCCTGCCGCACCACATTCCCATCTCTATCCTTCACTCCACCAATCTCACTAGCCGCGTCCCGCTTACGCAGCTGGTGCGCCAGCATCCTGCTCGCCTTCTCTCCATACTCATAGACCGCTCCCTGCGCCTTCCTCCACTCTGTCTCCGCCTTTCTGGTGGTCAATAAATCAAACTTGGCCTGCAAGCTACGCCGTTCCCCCAGCAATCCCTCCTCCGGGGCCTCCGCGTACCTCCTATCCACACTCAACAGCTCCTCCACCAATCTCTCTCTCTCCCTCCTCTCCCCCTCTCCCTATGGGCTCGGATGGAGATCAGCTACCCCCTTATCACTACCTTCAGAGCCTCCCACACCATCCCCTCCTGGACCTCCCCAGTATCATTGACCTCGAGGTACCTCTCGATACATCCCCGAACCCTCCTACACACCTCCTCATCAGCCAACAACCCCACGTCCAGACGCCAAAGCGGGCGCTGGTCCAGATCCCATCTCCAGATCCACCCAATGTGGAGCATTGTCCGAAATCGTGATAGCCGAATATTCGGCCTCCTCCACCCTCAGGACCAGTCCCCTGCTCAGAACAAAGAAATCAATGCGGGAATAAACCCTCTGCACATGGGAGAAAAAGGAGTACTCCCGAGCCCTCGGCCTCCCGAACCTCCAGGGATCCACTCCTCCCATCTGGTCCATAAACCCCCTCAATACCTTGGCCGCCACTGGCCTCCTGCCTGTCCTTGAACTAGAACGATCCAGTAGGGGATCCAGCACCGTATTGAAGTCCCCCTCCATGATCAAGCCCCCCACCTCCAGGCCAGGAATGCGGCCCAACATACGCCTCATGAAACCAGCATCATCCCAATTTGGGGCGTACAGATTAACCAACACCACCCTCTCTCCCTGCAGCTTACCGCTCACCATCACATATCTGCCGCCACTATCAGCCACAACCTCAGACGCCTCAAACGCCACCCTCTTCCCCACCAGGATCGCCACCCCCGGTCCTTCGAGTCGAGCCCAGAGTGGAAAACCTGCCCCACCCACCCCTTCCTCAGACGGACCTGGTCCGCCACCTTCAGGTGGGTCTCCTGGAGAATGGCCACGTCTGCCTTCAGCCCCTTCAGATGCGAAAACACCCGGGCCCGCTTAACTGGCCCATTCAACCCCCTCATGTTCCACGTAATCAGCCGGATCAGGGGGCACCCCGCCTCCCTCCCCCTTCGACTAGCCATAACCCATCGACTGCTCGCCCCTGGCCATCACCCATTCAGCAACCCGGTACCCCCCCCCCCCCCCCCCCCCCCCCCCCCCCCCCCTCCACTGTACTCCCGTGAGCCAGCTGACTTCTGCTGACCCCGGCAGCTCCCGCTCTAACTCCGACCCCTCCCGATATGAGGTCCCCCCTTCTCCCCTGCACACCGCTTCAGCGCGGGAAACCTGGTCTAATAGCCACACCGCTCGCCACCAGCTCCACCCCCTCGTCCCGCAGCGCGGGAAACCAGAGAAAAGCCCGCGCTTTCACACTGCCCCACCCCACCAACGCAGCTCCAAAACCGCAGTCCCAACCCAAACTCCATACAAACAAAGACACAGATCAACCACAAACCCCAGTACCCTCCCTTAGAACACAAAACCATAACCCACATCGTCCGAAAGCGAGAGAAAAAACAAAAACAAACAGAATAACCCGCTACAGCATTAACAATGATACATGAATAGAATAGAAAAACTCCCACAGCCCCCAATCTCTAGTTCGAGTCCAGCTTTTCAGCCTGCACAAAGGCCCACGCTTCCTCTGGGGACTCAAAGTAGTGATGCCGCAGGCGGCAACATGCCGAACTTCACCTGCTTTCCATGGAGCACCGCCTTCGTCCGGTTAAACCCGGCTCTCCGCTTGGCCACCTCTGCACTCCAGTCCTGGTAGATACACACTACCGAATTCTCCCACTTACTGCTCCTCACCTTCTTGGCCCATCGGAGAACACACTCCCGGTCGCTGAACCGATGGAACCGCACCAGCACCGCCCGCGGGGGTTCATTCACCTTAGGCCGCCTGGCCCGCACTCTATGGGCCCCCTCCAGCTGCAGGGGCAGATGGAAGGATCCTGCCCCCACCAGCGAGTTCAACATCACGGCCACATAGGCCGGCAGGTCCGACCCCTCCAGCCCCTCCTCGAGGCCCAGGATCCGCAGGTTCTTCCTCCGTGACCGAAGCTCCATCTCCTCAAACCCATCTTGCCACTTTTTATGAAGTGCCTCGTGTATCTCCACCTTCCCCACGAGGGCCGAAACCTCCTCCTCGCGCTCAGAGGCCTGCTGCTGCAACTCGAGTATCGCTGCACCCTGGGTTGTCTGGGTCTCCAGCAGCTTACTCGTCGTCACCTTCAGGGATTCCAACAACTCCCCTTTCAGCTCCGTGAAATAGCGCAGAAGGGCCGCCTGCTGCTCCTCAGCCCACTGCCTCCACTCCTCAGGGGCTCCACCGGCCGCCATTTTGTCCACCTTCCCTCGCTTTTCCAGGGGAGCTGCTGCCGTTTTTCTCCTCGCCCCACTTCGAGTCCGCACCATAAATCCCGGGAGGTTTTGCTCCAGACCCCTTTATCCACCGGGAATCGTCGAATTTCTGGGGTTTCCACCGGGAATTTCTGGGGTTTCCTTTTTTTGCGTAGGCGCACGAGGACCTTTGCCTTCAGCTCCAAGACCCGTTGCTCAAGCGCGTGGCGCTACCAACATAAAAAATATAAACCACACACGTGCCGCTCTTTCCCAGCCGGCGCAAATGCGGGACGCCTAAGGTTCATCGGAGATGCCAATCACAGAGCTGAAGAAGATGGTTAGTTTTAGTTTAATTGCACAAATGTTGAATTTTTTTTGCGGCACACTTGGCGGGGGCGGGGGATGGGGGGATGTCTTCACGGCACACCAGTGTGCCGTGGCTGACACAATGGTTGGGAACCACTGCATTGGAATCTAGTTTAATCCCGAACTCAGCTAAAATTTAAACTAACCAAGCATTTCTGGTACAGTTTGCTCAACTTGGTGGACTCATTCCTGAACCACATTTTTTTTTATCCCCAACTGTCGGAAAGTTCAGACTTGAACTTGTCTACATGAAATGAAGTAGAACAATGTTATTAGATGAAAAACACTCGTATACAGAAGTTTAGTATCTGTTTGCAGAATTTTATCTTCACTGTACAGCCATTCGGCAGCCTATTTCAGTTTGATTTGCTTCACGATGGTGCATCTTGATTATTCAAATGTCCCTGGCTGTGAAATATTGACACTTGCTGAAATAAGCCATGTCTATAAATGCTTATAACTTTCTAAACACAAAGTATCCCTTCATGGGATGTGGGAACACTGGCTAGGTCATCGTCAATTGGCCTTGAGAAGGTGAGCTAGCTTTTTGAGCAGTTTCATACGACTGAGTGGCTTGCCAGGCCATATCAGAGAGCAGCTACGAGTCAACCACTCGAGTTTTGTGGGTTTGGAGAAAGGCCAGAAAATGACAGGAATGGCAGATTTCCTTCCTTAAAGGACATCAGTGAACCAGATGGGTTTTTACGACAACCGAACATCTTGTCATGGCCACCGTTGCTGAGACTAGCTTTTAAAGTTCCAGATTTTTATCAATTGAATTGAAGTTCGGCCAGCTGTTGTGTTGAGATTTGAACCCCTGTACTCAGAGCATTAACCTGCACGAGCCCAGTGACTTTGCTGCTCCGCCATCGCCTCCCTAATTGCGGTGGTAATTATAAGTACAGTTAAAATTTGGCCTTTTGCAATGTCCTGTTTTGGGAAAGTTTGTCCCTCAAGACTAAAATATGTCACATTAGTTCGAACCATAGAACAATAGAATTTCTACAGTGCAGAAGGAGGCCATTCGGGCAATCAAGTCTGCACTGACCCTCTGAAAGAGTACTGTAACAAGTCCATGGAAGCAGAGGTCCCTTCGCCAGAATCCATTGTATTAAAAAAACCAATAGCAGTACAACCATGCGCACTCAGCTTGCTGCCTGCACTGGCAGAGCAGAGGACCTGATTCCCCATGTTAAATACAAAGAAAAGGTTCCCTGACTGGGCCACTAACTAGGGACCTCGTATTCCGATTGGCCAATCTCAAAGACCTGGGGCACGATTCTCCGCTCCCACGCCAGGTGGGAGAATCGCGGGAGGGCCGCTCTGGCACCAGCGACAAGGCACGTCGGCCGAGATTCACGGCACGGCCCTTCTAGCCCGCCCGGGGGGAGGGGGGGGGGGGTGGGAGAGAGAATAGGGGGCCAGGAGCGGCCACCGACGCCATTATGAACCTCTCCGGGTTTCACGACGGTGTCGGGCCTTGCGGAGAATTCTGCCCCCAGTGTAAGTCATTGCAAGTACCCTTATCTGGGCCGTGTGGAGTTTGCACATTCTCCCCCTGTCTGCGCGGGCCTCACCCCTACAACCCAAAGCTGTGCAGAGTAGGTGGATTGGCCACGCTAAATTGCTCCTTAATTGGACATTTTTTTGGACTGGACTGGTTACGATTTACTGGTCTAGAAACCCAAACTAATGCTGTGGGGATACAAATTCTAATCCCACCTTGAAAGCTGGGGGAATTTAAATTGAATTAATTAATAAAGCTGACCCCACATCTGTGTGGGCCTCACCCCCACATCCCAAAGATATGCAAGTTAGGTGGATTGGCCATGCTAAATTGCCCCTTAATTGGAAAAAAAAATAATTGGGTACTTTAAATATAAAATAAAAGAAAAAATCAATTTAAAGTTGGATTAAAAAGCTGGTTTCAGTAATGCCGACGATAGAACTCATTTGGTTCAATCATGTATGTCGTGGGAAGGGGGCGGGAAAGAGATTGTGCCATCTTAACCCTGGCTGGCTTACTTGTAAGTCCAGACCCACCGTCGTTGACTCTTAACTCTTCATTTGGCGAGCTGGTACTGAGATGATGGGCCAAATGGCCTCATACTGCACCGAAACAATTTTGTGATTCCTGTTAATTGTCTTCTGAAATAATCTGACAAGCTCCTCAGTTCAACAGCTATTAGGGATGGGCAATAAATGCTGGCCTTGCCAGCGATGCTCACATCTCAAGAACAAGTTAAGATAAATGCCCTCAGAGGCACTGAAAACTGTGGATGCAAGAAGTCTCAAGCGAAATGTCGATGAGAAGCATCTCGGCAAAAGCTATCAGAAATTGGTTTTAAAAGCTGAAGCAGCGAGTGCCATATATATTTTTTAATATTGTTTTAAATGGCCTGTGGTCACAGACTGGATAAAAGCATGCTTATTGCCAGTAACCTGCCTTCGGTTTACGATTCAACATTAATCAGAAAATTCAACAGTAGTTGTTAATCATGTTTGAATCTCTGCAATAATTGTACTTTAATGCCTTTTCAGAATAACCGTATCAAAACCTCAAAGTACAACGTTGTCACATTTCTGCCTATTAACCTGTTTGAGCAGTTCCAGCGAGTTGCCAACGCGTATTTTCTGTTCCTGTTGCTCTTACAGGTTAGTGATCCTAATATTCAAAAGAACACGAGTGGGGTACATGTGTAATTGGCATCACGTGACTGTAGTTACATATATATAGCCCGCAGCTTAACTAACATTTCTTTGACAATTAAGAATTCAACATGACACTTTTATTAAATATTAGAAGTGATTCATTTCATCTCATGAAGCCAGCCCTTAGCTGCTGTTAGCGTCAATCGCACTGATTTCTTAGTTTTTTTTGTATGTTTAAGTGACTCCTATAACGCATTGCGTGTCAGACCGAACTTGACAAATAGCAGCATTTAAATTCTGATTTAAGAAGTTAGCAAGTCCACCGCCACTTGTGAAGTGAGTACCTCCGTATCAGTACTGATTAGTTAGCCTCTCACCAGATCTCAAAGTGCAGAGGTGGCCACATACTCTGAACCTCAGAGCCGCAAACGATAACCTTCAGACATTCGAAAGCCACAAGACACAGACGAGTGATACAGATGCATTTCTATTACTATTGCACCTATTTCGGTGAGGAAATATATTTAGCAAAATTGTAAGTGCAAACGGCACAAAAAGTGTACGGTTGGAATTTTATGGCCATCCCTGCCGACGCAATCCTCTGGTCCCGCCAATGGTGAAACCCTGCCGAAAGTTTCCTGGTGGTGAGGGGTGCATACAATGCCGTTGACAGCGATGGGACCCGAAAATAATGCCGCTGCGAAAAGCGCTGTGGGGGGCAGGAACCCGCCCCCATGTGTGTCTGAACGCTTACTAATGTAACGTGTATGTCATATTATTGTAGTGAGTGCAGGGATGAGAGATTTTCACAAAATGGCAGGTTTCTGACATTGAGGTTTTGGAAATCTGCCATTTGACTCTTTGGGCGGGATTCTCCGAACCCGTCCATTGCTGCCCCTCTGCAAGTCAGAGCGGAGAATTTGGCATTCCAGCCAAAACTCCATTCACTTTCAGCGGCACCGGAGAACCACAGCCGTGGGCAAGCAAGCTCGGACATTTTCAGCTAAATCTGTTTCCGACCTTCAGTTTCAGGGTAACACATTCCCCGCTGAGGACTCCTATCTAACGCGAGTGCCGTTTTATAGCATTGTGTCTCTCGGTGCTGCAAGCGACAGCAGCTAAACATGCTCACGATAGGACTTTGTTCCCATTTAGTTAAATCCCGACCTAAATATTTTATGTAGTTCAATTTTTATTTCACCAGTTTCAAGTTTCCCTTCTGTTTTGTAGTTACTTTTTGTGTGCTAAAGTTGCGGATTCGTCCTGTTAATTTGAAGTCAGTTAAAATTAGTAACAATCTGATTTTTTGACCACAGAAAGCCTGTGAATGATCAGAAATGAACTGTGTTTATATGGAATGGACAGCACAGGTGCTGAGTGGTCTCATTCTAACTGGTCCACACTAATGTTTATGCTCGTGTGAGCCTATTTAACAACAGTTTGTTAACATTTTGTATTCGGCATAATAATGTTCCTGCGGGGCAACTTGTAGTAAAAATGTACCGCTAAGCAAAGTATAAATTTTACTCCTGTTAAATCAGTCACTTCATTCAGATTACTGGACAATGTAATGTTTTTTTTTTTTAATTTAGATTACCCAATTTATTTTTTCCAATTAAGGGGCAATTTAGCATGGCCAATCCACCTACTCTGCACATTTTTGGGTTGTGGGGGCGAAACCCACGCAGACACGGGGAGAATGTGCAAACTCCACACGGACAGTGACCCAGAGCCGGGATCGAACCTGGGACCTCAGCGCCGTGAGGCGGTTGTGCTAACCACTAGGCCACCGTGCTGCCCTTATGTAATGTTTTTTTTAATACTTTAAAGGTCGGTTGGTAATTACATTGCTTAACTCAATCCTTGGAAGGTCATTGATTTGTTTTGTAAGCGATTATGCATCACCAGGCGTATATTGAGCTAAATTTCAGAACTATGCACTTGTGAATTTGTAATCTCTATTCTCGTTAAGTAAGCCTTGAATTTTTTTCAGCTCATTCCACATATCTCCTCACTGTCCTGGTTTACCACCATAGTGCCTTTAGTGTTGGTATTAACCATCACCGCCGTCAAAGATGCTACAGATGATTTTGTAAGTACTTAATGAATTCTGATTCAGTGATGTTCAGTTGCACTAATTCACATTTGCTACTTGAGACAGTCAGAGGTTAGAGACACAGAGAGAATCGCTCCCCGAGGTGAGTTTTTTTGCCGCTGGCACTGGCGCCAAATTTTCTTCTTCACCATTGCTCTGCCTTAGGCAGTGCGGCATGAGGTAATTTGCTAATACACCGTAGAGTATGTTCATCTGTACTCTATACTCCTTTCATTAGTTCCACTTCACTAGAATCAACTCATTTCAAGTGAGTTCTCCATCAACTCAGAACTTTAAATAAATGCTCTGCTTAGTTAGAACATAGAACATAGAACACTACAGCGCAGTACGGGCCCTTCGGCCCTCGATGTTGCGCCGACCTGTGAAACCATCTGAAGCCTATCTGACCTACACTATTCCATTTTCATCCATATGTCTATCCAGTGACCACTTAAATGCCCTTAAAGTTGGCGAGTCTACTACTATTGGAGGCAGGGCGTTCCACACCCCTACTACTCTCTGAGTAAAGAAACTGCCTCTGACATCTGTCCTATATCTCTCACCCCTCAATTTAAAGCTATGTCCCCTCGTGTTGGTCATCGCCATCTGAGGAAAAAGACTCTCACTGTCCACCCTATCTAACCCTCTGACTATCTTATATGTCTCTATTAAGTCACCTCTCAGCCTTCTCCTCTCTAACGAAAACAACCTCAATTCCCTGAGCCTTTCCTCGTAAGACCTTCCCTCCATACCAGGCAACATCCTAGTAAATCTCCTCTGAACCCTTTCCAAAGCTTCCACATCCTTCCTATAATGTGGTGACCAGAACTGCACGCAGTACTCCAGGTGTGGCCGCACCAGAGTTATGTACAGCTGCAGCATGACCTTGTGGTTCCGAAACTCAATCCCCCTGCTTATAAAGGCTAGCACACCATATGCCTTCTTAACAGCCCTATTAACCTGGGTGGCAACTTTCAGGGATTTATGTACCTGGATGCCGAGATCTCTCTGTTCATCTACACTACCAAGAATCTTGCCATTAGCCCAGTACTCTGCATTCCTGTTACTCCTTCCAAAGTGAACCACCTCACACTTTTCCGCATTAAACTCCATCTGCCACCTCTCAGCCCAGCTCTGCAGCTTATCTATGTCCCTCTGTACTCTTAGTATACAAATGATGGCCGTGTAGCTTGCACGTATATGAGGAGGAACCAATTAATATATGTACAACACATAAACATATTGTTACGGTACCAGACCATACCCCAATTTATGTCAGGAAACCGACAAGACCCCAAATTTGTTTTTCAATTTATAAAAGTGTAGAAAAGATACTTTGCCCGAGGAGTGATTCCACTGACAAATAGGGATCTTTTTATATTTAAACAAACTTTATTAAACACAGGAGTAACTGCATTACTGTCACAGAAAATAGCTTTCCAATTAACAGTTGAACAATTCTTAAAATAAAAGGAAACACTTACACTACTAACTTATACCGTCTCTATCTCCAATTAAGCAAAGCCCATTACAGATCAAAAGCCACTGGTAAATAAAGTTAGCAAACACAGAGTTTGTTGCTGTACTATTGTGTAGAGATTTCTTGGAAAGACTGCTTGGAGAGAGAGACCCTTTTAGGAACAACCTGCAGATCCTTCGGTCTTTGTCCGACTCCTGCTCAACCTGACTGGACTTGGCAAAACTGCTGCTCAACTTAAAACCTTCTAGCCGACTGCCAGACCTATATCAAACTGCAAAACTACATGATGTGGAGTGCCGGCGTTGGACTGGGGTGGGCACAGTAAGAAGTCTTACAACACCAGGTTCAGGTCCAACAGGTTTATTGGAATCACCAGTTTTCGAAGCATAGCTCCTTCATCAGATGATCTGATCAGTCACCTGATTAAGGAGCTACGCTCCGAAAGTTCGTGATTCCAGGCTTCTGTGAAAAACAGCAGACAGACCTGTCCTTTCCATTAATTGCATCATCTTTATCCCACTCAGATCCCATGACCTTCTTACCTAAGTCTAAACACAATGCCCCAAATTATCTAGTTTCCAAGGAATCTCCAACAATCATAACAAAGTTCCATTGGGCATCTCTTTGTAAACAAATACATAGAATCATAGGATAGAATCACCACAGTGGAGAAGGAGAGCACTCGGCCCATCGGTCTGCAGCGACACTCCGAAAGAACACTCTACCTAGGCCAACGCCCCAGCCCACCCTGCCCTATCCCTGTAACCTAACCTGTACATCCCTGGACACTAAGGGGACATTTAGCAAGGCCAATCCACTTAATGTGCACATCTTTGGACTGTGGGATGAAACCGGAGCACCCAGGGGAAACCCACGGAGACAAAGGAGAACAAGCAAACTCCACACAGGCAGTCACTCAAGGCCGGAACTGAACCCAGGTCCCTGGTGCTCTGAGGCACCAGTGTTAACCACTGTGCCATCGTGCCATCCTAAATGTTGAGCACTTACTCTCAGCTGGAAAAAAGTCTGTAGCAAAGATATCAGGAAAGACAATATATATAGAATGCATCAGCCATTTTTGTAAGAAAGATACACATCAATTATATTTGATGACATGGAAGTTTTGGCAGCACTGACAAGACACTCTCTGCCGAGTTCATCCATATTAATAGTTAGGTTCTCCTGGATGTAACAAACCGCTTCCGATAATTATTGTAATGAATGATAATCTCACTTTTACAACATCTTAATTACAGCCTTGGCAGACACACCACCTGTATGTCAAACCAGCAGGATTTAAAAAAATATTACTTAATATATACCTTAACTCAGGCTTTTAATAACATTACTGAAACAGAGATATATAATACAGTCTAGATAAACATTTCCTACAATGTACTGTATATTTTTTGGTTTCCATTACATTTTTCGTAGAGTTCATCTAGTAACATGGGTGATATTAAATGGTGGCAGCCAATCTTTCAGAGCTGAAGAGCCAAGAAAAGAAATGTAATCAGTTAAAAGAATATGGGCCAATTTTCATTCTAATTCATTCATGGGATATGGGTGATGCCGGGCCAGCAACTCCTCTTGATTGGAGTGGCTCGCTGGGCTATTCTGAGGTAAGATTGGCAGATTTTGTTCCCTAAAGGACATTACTGACCAGGTGGAGTTTGCATCAATGGTTTCTTGGTCTTCATTGGACTTCTAATTCCAGGGTTTTTTATTTTAAATTTAATTCAAATTTCACCATCTGAAATGGTGGGATTTGAACCCACGTCCCCAGAGCATTACCCGGGTCTCGGGATTGCTAGTCCAATGCCAATACCACTGCCTCCCCCGTTCTGGGGTCAACTACCAATAGGCTGGAGTAATGTTGACATCCAAGCCTTATTTTAAATGGGCAAAGGAGCTGAGGGGCACCAAACAGACATCCCGATGCAACTCATCATGTTGCCACTTGAAGCATGTAAATTTGACAGTCTCCTCAGTTCCATCAATCAGTCAATCATGCATGTAGGGTTTCAACTGATTTTAACCAGAAATAGCAGGCTGGCTCCTATTAATGTCTTAGCACTCTAATTTCTACATAAAATGGGCTCTATTGTTGGAAACAGATAAGACACATTAGCTAAATGGTGGTAGGCGCCTTCCAAATGGGAGCTGGTTGCATCGCCAGTGTTACTTGAACAGTAAAGCTTCTGACTCCCATGTTGTGGCCTTTACTGCCCAGTTAACCCCATGCGAAGCATGTGAAAATTCACCCCAGTGCATTTCCACTGGCACTGGCTGGAGAGATGGGTTCAGCAAGAAGTGGTTGTGGAATTGGACTGGCAAACAGGCAGTTGAGAGTTCAAATCTCTCTCCAGCCAATTAGGGAATGGGGAATGGAACTAAATTAAGCTGCAAATTTTTGCTCATGGGTTGACTGCACTCAATTGTGATTGGGCTGCTGCAAAAAACTAATTGGCTTCAATTAATTTTACATAGAACATAAATGCAAACGGAGGCCATTCGGCCCATCGGGTCTGCACCGACCCACTTAAGCCCTTACTTCCACCGTAACCCAATAACCCCTCCGAACCTTTTTGGTCACTAAGGGCAATTTATCATGGCCAATCCACCTAACCTGCACGTCTTTGGACTGTGGGAGGAAACTGGAGCACCAGGAGGAAACCCACACAGACACGTGGAGAACGTGCAGACTCCGCACAAACAGTGGCCCAGCAGGGAATCGAACCTGGGACCCTGGCACTGTGAAGCCACAGTGCTATCCACTTGTGCTGCCCATTTCTTGTAGTACATAACTTAAGTATTTCTGCAAAGAGACATGCTGTCAAAGCTTTTCACCTTGCATCCATCAGGACAGACATAAAAGTACTAATTTCAAAAGGAACAACAATTTATACTCTGAGAGAAGGGTACTGATTGGTTGAAAGACATTACACCTTATTAAATTAAACGAAAGCACCTGGGACAATGTTTCCCCGGTGCAATCTCCATGGCAACACCGTGACCAATCAGAATCTACTTGCAACCCAAAGAGCACTTTTTTCTCATGCTGTATAAATTGTTGTTCCCTTTGAAAATTTGGTATTTTTGTATCTGTGCTGATGAGGCCATGGTGAAATATTTTGACAGCCTGTCACCTTTTCAGGCAATACTAAAGGCCTTGTCTTAAAAATTCAAAGATGGAGAATATTTGAACAAATAAATCACTCTTCTTATCAAAAAGGACCTTTAGTATTTGTTCAATGACAGCTTTTCTGTGACAATTATTCTTTCTTACTTTTCAGTTTCGCTACAAGAGTGACAATCAGGTCAACAACCGACAGTCTCAGGTGCTTATTGATGGCAAGTAAGTGTAATATAAATTTTCAATCTGCAGAGTTGAGTATAGATTTGAATGATCTCTTCAATGATAAATTTCTGCTTTAATGCTTCCAAAACTTGTATCATATACACAGTTTTTATAAACGCGTAAAATTGACTTAACATATTGGGTGCGATCGAACCAAATTGGCCATGATGTGGAGATGCCGGCGTTGGACCGGTGTGGGGTCAGTAAGAAGTCTTACAATGCCAGGTTGAAGTCCAACAGGTAGTGATTCCAAATAAACCTGTGACCCAAATTGGAACAGAGTCCTGTGACGAGCGTGTTTAGCTGGGTGCTTCCCGGCACTCAGAGCGCTGAGAAACACCGCGCTATCAGGACTCTGTTTCAATTTGGGGCCTCAGCAGGAAACGCCCTCTCGAGGCCACACTCAGTCCTATTTTCTGCACTGAGGAGCTCCGCATGGCCAAACTCCTCTGTGCAAGTGGAGATCGGCACGTCATTTTTAAATGGCGACCCAATCTCTTAACGCCCTGACACGACCTCCGAACTCCCCCAAAGCCTCAAATCACCTTTTAATGGAGTCCTCGGGGAGGGGGAGGGGCCTACACCCCAGCTCACATGTAAAGAGTACTCCTGGCCCGAGCCCTGGTGTGGGACAAATGCCAGCCTGGCAACTTGACACTGCCAGCCTTGCATCCCGTCAGTGCCCCTGCCAGCTGGTAGCACAACCTGGGCACCTTGGTAGTGCCAGGCTGGCACACCGGTGGCACTTCCAAGGTGCCAGGCTGGCAGTGCCAGTGTGCCGGTGCCAGGCTGGCAGTGCCAGGATGCGCAGGTAGCACCAGGGTGCCACCCTGCCCAGAGGGCAACCACAAGTCCAGTTCCGTTTGAACCCCAGCTGCATGCACTTTGGGCAGGGTAGTGCCCAGGCACTGCAGTTGTGCCACCTAGGTACCTTGGCAGTGCCAGCCTGGCAACTTAGCAGTGCCACCTGGGTGCTTTCCTGGCATTGCCAAGGTTCCCATGTGGCACTGCCAGCTAGCGGGGCATTGCGATGGTAACAGGTTGGCACTGCCAAGGTTCCCATGTGGCACTGCCAGCTGGCAGGGCATTGCGATGGTGACAAGTTGGCATTGCCAAGGTGCCCAGGTGGCACTGCCAGCTGGCAGGGGCACTGCCATAGTGACAGGTTGGCATTTTTGCGCGTGCAGGCGATTGGGCCGGGTTTGCCCGCGATGGGTGTTGGGGGTTGCGGCGGAAGCTAGGGGACCCTCGCATGTTGTGTTTGGGCTGGGGGAAGGTCAGGAATTTTTTTGGGGAGTGGGCCTCCTCGGGACACCATTTAAAAATGGTGTCCCAACCTCTCGCTACAAGGGGGAGTTCCGGCGGGCCTTTGTAAAAAACAGGGCTATGTGGGGCCTCGGCCCTGCGTTTACCGTTTAGGCCCCTATTCAACACGAGTCGCATTGAATAGCTATGTGTTTCTCAATGCTGCGAGTGCCCGGAAACACGCGGCTAAATGTGCTCACTAGGAACGTTGTTCCCTTTTGGGAAGATCGTGCCCAATGTTATTTTGAAAAATAAATTTAGAGTATCCAATTAATTTTTTCCAATTAAGGGGCAATTTAGCGTGGCCAATCCACCTAGCCTGCACGTCTTTGGGTTGTGGGGGGCGAAACCCACGCAAACACGGGGAGAATGTGCAAACACACCACTGACAGTGACCCAGAGCCCAGATCGAACCTGGGACCCTGGCGCCGTGAGGCAACAGGGCTAACCCACTGCGCCACCGTGCTGCCCCTATGACCAATGTTATAGGGGCATCCACAGGGCTGATATCCCTCTGGAAGCTATCTGTTGTTGGTCCACATCAATTGGGATGTCCCTTTATGATGAATGTCAAAATTGTTATATATTATATTTCAGTTTTGTGGCAGTATTGTTATTAAAAGCCCGGGTAAATGTATATATTTGTTGCAGTAATATTATTAAAGAACCTTGGTTAAGATATCCAGTCTGTCTGTCAAAGCTATAATTAAGCTGGGACCTGTACGAAAGGGAAACGGCTTTTGCACTATGTTTATGGTTTCATGAATATTGTCTATTTTGTTGTTGCTGTTACTATACCAAAAATACCTCAATAAAATGTTTATTTTTTTAAAAAAGCTGTATTTAAGAAGTTATAAAAGGTGAGGTCATGATTGATTCTAACCATTTATTTGTTTATATTTAGAGTGTTAATAAAACCTCCCCCTGACCTTTGCGGGTCGGGTTTAGTCAGAAAAAAGTTATATCATCCTAAGGTTCCAATTTTGTTTCAGTGCTTCCAATATTATTTGTAAGAAGTCTTACAACACCAGGTTAAAGTCCAACAGGTTTGTTTCAAACACGAGCTTTCGGAGCGCAGCTCCTTCCTCAGGTGAATGGAGAGGTATGCCGGCATCTCCACATCAATATTATTTGTGAAAGTCTGGAAAATGTTGACTCTTTTATTTGGATGGGTAAGACCTCACGAATTCGCAGGGTGTTTTTTCAAAGGGATAGGCAGTCGGCGGGGGGGGGGGGGTCTATTATTTTATTGTTGGGCTGTGAATATTGAGAGGTTGCGTGGGTCGTATAGGGGTCGGAGTCTGTGTGGGGGGCGGATAGAGGGAGGTGCCTGCAGAGGCAATCTGTGAGATTCATCGTTTTGTACGGGCAGCCTTGGACCTGTTGTTTGGAACATGGAGAGAGAGGAGGGGTTGGAGCGGTTTGGAGATTTGTTTGTAGATGGGAAGTTTGCCGATTTTGAGGAGTGGGTGGGTAAGCACCACTTCTGAGAGCTAATCTGTTTTGGTATTATCAGCTATGCATCTTTTCACACAAGATTTCTTCCTTTCCCTTGGCGCCTCTTGATGGATGGGGTTCTTTCAGTGGCGGATGTAGGGAAAGGGAAGATGTCAGACATGTATTGTCAGCTCATGTTGTTTCGATGGAAGTTCATAAGATACAGGAGCAGAATTAGGCCATTCGGCCCATCTTTGCCTTTGGTCCCACAGAGTGCCCTGGCGTGGTTAAGTGACCTGATGGAGTTCTTACATTTACAAAGAATTATCCGGAGAGGGTCGATAGAAGGATTCTATTTGAGATAGCAGCCATTCATTTTCCACCGTCAGATGTTAGGGGGTGGTGGGTTGTGGGGTTTGGTCTTTGTTCTTTTTCGGTTTGGCTTGGCGGAATGGGGGGGTGTTGAAATATTGACATTCTTGCTTGAATATGGTTGTGATGGTGTTATATTTGAAAGTCTTTTCTTAATAAAATTATACATTTTTTTTAAATTTAGAAGGATAATAGAACATTGTTATGAGCGCTAGAGATTCCCTGGAGAATAGATAATTTATGATCGATTTTATTTAGTTCTTGCTAAGTTGGGACTTGTGACATCTTCGTGATGTAATTCATGGGAGGTGCCAGGTCTGTCAGTAGTTTTGCAGTTTGGCATAGGATTTGAGTCTGACAAGACAAGGATTTAAGTTGAACAGCTGGGAACGGCACTTCTGGGGGTCTCCCGGGGAATTAGAGGCCCATAGATCCACACCCTTTTGGCAGGATGGAACCCTGGTACTGCTGCTGCGTCCTGGGACACTGGCACCCTGACACTGCCAGCCTGGCACACTGACATTGCCTACAAGATGCTAGCCTGGCACTGTCAAGATGCCCAGGTAGCACCTCTAGCTAGCAGGGGCTCTGCCAGTTGGCACTGCCAAGGTGTCAAGATGGCATTTTCTGCGTGGTGGTAATCCGGCCGGTGTGTACTGTGTGGGTGTTTGCGGGGGGGGGGGGGGGCATTTAAAAACAGCGTCCCAATCTCTCGCTATACTGAGGAGTTCTGGCGAGTAGAGCTCCTAAGTGAACAAAACAGGGCTATGTATGCTCTCAACTGCTCGTTCGCCTCTGAGGCCCCCTATCTACCATGAGTGCCGTTTTATAGTGTTGTGTTTCTCGGCGTGCAAGCACCAGGAAACACGCGGCTAAACGCACTTGCTTTGGGACTTTGTTCGCATTTAGATAAATCCCACCCATTGCCCCCTTTTTAGGCCCTGGGGAGTTTCTCCCCGGTTAAGCTTTTCATGACTGGGGAACTAAACTCATTGGACGTACTGGCTCCTCTGAGATAATGCCACCATTTTGAAAGTATGCTTGTGGGTCCCTCATCGCCCCCCCATACGCAATGTCACCCCCCCCCCCCCCCAACACACACACACACACACACACACACAAGTGATGACAGCCTGCTATGGGGTCACTGAGTTTCCCTCCTTTTCAGACCGTCCCACACCTCTTTCGGGCCCGACCCTTCCATGACACCCATCTTTCACCCCTCCTAACCTACCAGCGGCCCCTTCTTACCCACCCTGCACTCCCCCACCCATCATACAGCTCCTCCACCCTCCTTTCATGGGCACAGCTCCTAAAGGTCTGATCCTTAGCAGTGCCACCCTGGCAATGGGCCACCCTGGCACTGGAACCCAGGCACTCTTGCCGGCTTTGCAGTGCCACCCAAGCACCTTGGCAATGCCAGGGAGACGGTGCCAGTACCAAGGAGCTACCGCTTCATTTGTACAGAATGCAGCAGCTGAATGTGTATTTTGGAGGAATTCGGATGAACATTTTAGGAATTCCCCAGAATTCGGACAAAAATTCCCACTTGATTTATGAGCCTGTCTTGGTTTCAACATTGACGGAGCTGGTGTACTTCCTGTCATGAGTGGTATTTGGTGCTTCCCTGAGTCATTCCGAAAGCAGTATGTTTATAGATTTGGTACGTTAGAAAACCATTGACATCTAAGATGTTAATTTTGCAGCATCTGGCTGCAGCAGAGAAGAGTCCTATCCGGTTACCTCACCACAAATTCAGCAGTTAGAGATTACCGACTGATAACTGCCAAAATATTGAGGGGTGGAGATTAGGATCAAGGCCACAGCAATTAAAAATAGATATGTTTGTCACAAATGTGATTGGTTGGCAGAAGGGCAGAAATAACTTGAAACCCGGGTGTCGACGGGATGGTTTGATAAGCGAGGAGTGGGTTGCTTCTTAAGGCCCCCCCCCCCCCCCCCCCCCCCCCCGTCAGCCTGACTGACAGAGCAGGGAGCTGGCTGCAATTAGGGGTGTACAGGGCCTGCAGCTGCTCATGCAAGTATGGTGGAATGATGAAGGGGGAGAAGTGCCTGATGTCCGATTCCCTGACTCGTTTTGGTGGGAGCTGAGGGCTCCAATTCGAGGGAAGGCAGATAAGCACTCTTGGCCCACAAGCAGTGCTGTAAAGAGACTTTACTTCTCCTTGAAGTTGTCCTCTCATCCCTTAACGTCCCAGGTTTCTTGAGCCCTGAAAATCAAGCCAGCCACCTGAAACTTCGAAGGCCATTAAATATGAAGCCGCCAGTCTCATTAAGTTTAAATGGACAAGCAGGCATCCTGAAATTGTTTGACTACAGGCTTCCTGTCCCGCCTGCGAAAACCAGAAGAGAGTGAATTGGAGGCTGTTTGAGGTTTTTAAAATGTTAACAGCTCACCTGACCCCAAATCATCCAAATTTGGGGATAGGGTGTTCTGGCCACACCCTTATCAAGCTCTCTCCTCCACACAGGAATAAACTTCCATTTGGAGATTATTACAAAATTAATTCATTTGTTTTTGTGCCCTGGGCACTAAAAATAACGCGGTGAGGGGAATTGAACCTGTAAGTGGTACAAATGGGAATAGGTCACGTTTCGAGAACTTGTGCAGTTGTAGATAATGGAGCTTTTGCGACCGGGAGCGGCATTGCCGCTGGGAGAAGTGAGAGAGGAGCATGTACCCAACATCAACAGATTTTAAAATACAGACAGAAGATTCCAGAAATACTCAGCAGGTCTGGCAGCACCTGTGGACAGGGAAGCAGAGTCAACTTTGTTTCTCTCCACAGATATAGCCAGACTCGCTGTGTACTTCCAGCGTTTTCTGTTCCTCGTATCAATTTCCACATCTGCAGTATTTCAGTTTTAGAGCAACCTTTTTTGGCCTTGATTGTGTCCTCATCTTCGAAATCTATATTTATCTCAGACCCTGACGCAGACCGCCCCCCCCGCAGCACGCTGGCCTTCCAGATCAAGATGCCTGGTTGGGCCACAAGCTATCGGTCAGACATAGCTGCTTTGAACTACTTTCAGAAACAGCAACAACCTTACAAATCTGCCAAATAAGTTGTCAATGGGTGATTGCACAGCAGATTTCAAACTGTTGGCTTTTATCATCATCTCTTCATGAATGAAACAATTTTGAGCATGTTTTTCTGCCAGATAGTTGTGCCTACTTCACAGTCTGTTAAAAGAAAACAAAAATGGGGGGCAGCACGGTGGCGCAGTGGGTTAGCCCTGCTGCCTCACGGCGCTGAGGTCCCAGGTTCAATCCCGGCTCTGGGTCACTGTCCGTGTGGAATTTGCACATTCTCCCTGTGTTTGCGTGGGTCTCGCCCCCACAACCCAAAGATGTGCAAGGTAGGCGGATTGACCACGCTAAATTGCCCCTTAATTGGAAAAATGAATTGGGTACACTAAATTTATTAAAAAAAAGAAAACAAAAATGTAAATATTCCTGTGTGCATGCGTGGTACTGTTTCAGCAGGCCCATCGAGTCTGCTCAGAATGCTGACAGCCTCATGGACTTGTGGCATGTTTTTAATGTTCAGTCACAGGTGAGACGCAGAAGGTTAGTCTCTTCATTTAGAGTCAGCTGTAAGTTAATAATTGACTCTGGGGTCTCACTCTCAAGGATTTTTCACCCACTGCTTCTCTTTCAAAATCTGAATCTTCCCGTCTAGAAAGTAGCGACAAAAAATAATGATCAGCGCGGCCAGATATGACTGAATGAGGCTTGCCAAATTAACAACTCTGTTTTCTTCAATGTGCCATAGCATTGTGAGGAACATATAGTAGTTTTGGCTTTGTACTCGCACTTGCCAAACTTTCAGTGACTTTTGGAAAGCCTTTATTCCTTCCCAGTGCTGAAAGCAATCATCATCCTTCCCTTCAAATTTGAGGTTCAGTTCATTTAGAATTGAAAGGATGTCTGCAAGGTAAGACATAATTAGCATCCAACTTTCATTTTCCAATACTTTCTTGCATATAACACACATGGGGTTTGCATCCTGATTTTCATTGGCATAATTAACAAAGCCATACCTCAAGAAATCATCTTTATACTGCTTTGTTACTGATTTCAGTTTCTCCCTAGTAGGCTGTTCACCTGAGGCCCTGGGGCTCTGTATACAGCTCACACTACCATTGCTTTGTCTTTCCATGGACTCTCCTGAGCAACTCATACTAGCACTGCTTTGTCCTGCCGTGGACTCTTCTGTGCAGCTCTCTCCAACAGATTCAGTTGTGAAAACCTGGTTGATTTGTGTCTCTGGCCCTCTCTTCCTTATAACAAAACGATCCATCTTCAGTTCTTCACAGTCCTGTTGCTTGCTTTCTCGCAGCTAGAAAATTGGGGAATCTCTCCTCTGTGTCGCACCAATAGCAAGGATGAACAGGGCATATAATGTTGTTGTATGTGCCGGACACGTGACCTGCTCTCTTCCACCATTTCTGGTGGGAGGACTGCATCGTTCGCATTTAAAACCCGGTTGCAGCTGGCATTTTCAACTTAAAAGCCGGTCGCGGCCATTGGGTCTTCTCCCGCAATCGGGAACGCTATGGCCGATCACTCCATGACCCTCCTGACACATGCCCGCAACCCACCCGCGGGATCGCAACCTGCAGTTTGAAAAACTGTGATCTAAAGGTAGCCATGATGTGGAGGTGCCGGCGTTGGACTGGGGTGAGCACAGTAAGAAGTCTTACAATACCAGGTTAAAGTCCAACAGGTTTGTTTCAAACACTAGCTTTCAAAGCACTGCTTCACCTGAGGAAGGAGCAGTGCTCCGAAAGCTCATGTTTGAAAAAAACCTGTTGGACTTTAACCTGGTGTTGTAAGACTTCTTACTGTGATCTAAAAGCACTGTACTGGAGGGGAGTGTAATTTAAAAACAGTTTAGATTGTAATTTGTATTCCTTTTATTTCAGTGATGTATTTAATTTAGCAAGTTATTCCAGCTAGGTGTGCATCGACTGTAAATGTATGGTACAGTATTTCAACATCTTTCTGGATGTGAAATGTCTGACAGAATGTACCTTGACTTTAATAGTGATTCCTGTAGGAACCTATGATTCAGGTAAATTAAAGTTGCGATATCCAGGAATGCAACCACAACTTTAATTGAGGACAGACGGGTAGCAGAGGTGCAGTGGTTAGCACTGCTGCCTCACAGTGCCGATGTCCCAGGTTCGATCGCGGTTCTGGGTCACTGTCCGTGTGGAATTTGCACATTCTCCCTGTGTTTGCGTGGGTTTCACCCCCACAACCCAAATAAGGAAGGAGAGGATCAAATATGAAGGCAGGCTAGCCAGTAATATAAGAAATGATAGTAAAAGTTTCTTTCAATACATAAGAAACAAATGACAGGCCAAAGTAGACATTGGGCCAATTCAAACTGATTCCGGAAGGCTAGTGATGGGAGACGAGGAAATGGCTGGAGAACTTAATAAGTACTTTGCGTCTGTCTTCACAGTGGAAGACATGAGTAATATCCCAAAAATTATAGAGGGTCAGGGGGCTGAGTTGAGTATGGTTGCCATTACAAACGAGATGGTGCTAAAAGGTCTTAAAATTGACAAATCTCCTGGCCCCGATGGGCTACACCCTAGAGTTCTGAGAGAGGTGGCTGAAGAAATAGCGGAAGCGTTGGTTGAGATCTTTCAAAAATCACTGGAGTCAGGGAAAGTCCCGGACGATTGGAAGATCGCTGTTGTAACCCCCTTGTTCAAGAAAGGATCAAGACAAAAGATGGAAAATTATAGGCCAATTAGCCTAACCTCGGTTGTTGGTAAAATTCTAGAATCGATCATTAAGGATGAGATTTCTAAATTCTTGGAAGAGCAGGGTCGGATTAGAACAAGTCAACATGGATTTAGTAAGGAGAGGTCGTGCCTGACGAACCTGTTAGAATTCTTTGAGGAGGTGACAAGTAGGTTAGACCAGGGAAACCCAGTGGACGTGGTCTATCTGGATTTCCAAAAGGCCTTTGATAAGGTGCCACACAGGAGGCTGCTGAGTAAGGTGAGGGCCCATGGTGTTCGAGGTGAGCTACTGGCATGGGTTGAGGATTGGCTGTCTGACAGAAGGCAGAGAGTTGGGATAAAAGGTTCTTTTTCGGAATGGCAGCCGGTGACCAGCGGTGTCCCACAGGGTTCAGTGTTGGGGCTGCAGCTGTTCACCATATATATTAATGATCTGGATGAAGGGACTGGGAGCATTCTAGCGAAGTTTGCCGATGATACGAAGTTAGGTGGTCAGGCAGGTAGTGCTGAGGAATTGGGGAGGCTGCAGAAGGATCTAGACAGTTTGGAAGAGTGGTGCAGGAAATGGCTGATGCAATTCAACGTGAGAAAATGTGAGGTCTTGCACTTTGGAAAAAAGAATCCAAGCATAGACTACTTTCTAAACGGTGAGAAAATTCATAATGCCAAAGTACAAAGGGATCTGGGAGTGCTAGTCGAGGATTCCCTAAAGGTAAACATGCAGGTTGAATCTGTGATTAAGAAAGCGAATGCAATGTTGTCATTTATCTCAAGAGGGTTGGAATATAAAAGCAGCGATGTGCTACTGAGCCTTTATAAGGCTCTGGTTAGGCCCCATTTGGAGTACTGTGTCCAGTTTTGGGCCCCACATCTCAGGAAGGACATACTGGCACTGGAGCGTGTCCAGCGGAGATTCACACGGATGATCCCTGGAATGGCGGGTCTAACATATGATGAACGGCTGAGGATCCTGGGATTGTATTCATTGGAGTTTAGAAGGTTAAGGGGAGATCTAATAGAAACTTACAAGATAATACATGGCTTAGAAAGGGTGGACACAAAGAAACTGTTTCCGTTAGGCGAGGAGACGAGGACCCGTGGGCACAGCCTTAGAATTAGAGGGGGTAAATTCAGAATAGAGATGCGGAGACATTTCTTCAGCCAGAGAGTGGTGGGCCTGTGGAATTCATTGCCGCGGAGTGCAGTGGAGGCCGGGACGCTAAATGGCTTCAAGGCAGAGATAGATAAATTCTTGATGTCGCGAGGAATTAAGGGCTACGGGGAGAATGCTGGTAGGTGGAGTTGAAATGCCCATCAGCCATGATTGAATGGCGGAGTGGACTCGATGGGCCGAATGGCCTTACTTCCACTCCTATGTCTTATGGTCTTATGTGCAGGCTAGGTGGATTGGCCACGCTAAATTGCCCCTTAATTGGAAAAAATTAATTGGGTACTCTAAATTTATTTTTTTTTAATTTAAAAATTTGCCCCTTAATTGGAAAGAAAAATGGAGGACTTACCATGATCAGATTGGCAGCATGATTGATAGTTGCAAAATAGTTTTGTGTAGAACAAAGGGCATTTCATTGCACAGTCTTTTTGCCCATTGAAACTTGGAGAGAAAGGTGCAAAATATGTTTTGTTTTTCTAACAAGGGCTATAATATTCTGATAATTGATGGAAGTTTATTTTGTGTTCTTGAAACAAGGGCATTACTGACGTCTTTATTTTCCCTAAGAGTATTAAGAGGAAGCCATGTAGTTTGGGACTGGAGCTATGTGGGTAAGATCAGCTTTGGCAGATGGGTGCCTCTTGAAGGATATTAGAGCAGAGATTGGCAAAAGGAGACTCTGATAGAGGGTGTTTAAAATCATAAACGTTTAGATAGAGTTAAAGAAAGAGAATCTGGAAAATGAGTCGATAACCACAGAGCGCAGATTGACAAAAGAATCAATGACGACATGAGAACAAACTTCATGCACTGATTGACTAGGTTTCAGAATGCTTAGACAGAGTTAAAGAAAGAGAAACTATACATATGGATGGTGTATGGAGGGTGCGTGGACATATGGATGGTGTGTGAAGATATGGAAGATGCATGGACATATGGATGGTGCATGGAAGTATGGAGGGTGCATGGACATACGGATGGTGCTTGGACATAGATTTATAGGAGCTTTCATAAAAGAAAAAAACATTGCCAGGATATGGGAAGAGAGTGGGGGAACAAGATTAACTGGATGGCTCTTTGACATAGCCAGCACAGCTGCAATGAGTCAAACGTATTGTGATTCTGTATTAGTGACCAAAATGATTTTTCTTCCAAACATCTGGCAAACTTCTTAGAAACTTTTCTGTTGCTAGCCCACAGGTTAGGTTATTTATTGAATTTTAATGAAAAGTGCTGTTATTTGAATGTCACCTGTGGGATGCTGGTCCACTATCATAATTGTTAATATTAAATGTTAGAATATGATGGAGGAGTACAGTAGCTTGTCTTTTACCATCAACAAGTTTATTGTGCATCCAACTCAGCACAGACGCAAACTCCTTACAAAGTCCCCAAAGCAACAGTTCCAGCTGTGTCCTTTTGTACTCTTTTGGAGGTTGAGCCAATAGTCATCACTTATCTCTAACAAGGCAATTAGCCCAACATTGCAATTTGCCAAAGCATGCACTTGCCGTTATATTGATATATTGACAATAATCACTAGTTTAAGGTGTTCCATATAGAACAATATTATGGGGAGTTATATTTTTCTTAAGGTTTACCTCTGGGGGGGAGGCAGTATAAAGGAACACCTTCTCCACTAAACCCCTTTAATTTAATTATCAGATTATGTAACCAATCTTTCATTAGTAGTCTAAATAGATCGGTGTTTACATCTGACTCCTGACATTAACTGTAAATTACCCGTGACCTGTTCTTCAGCTGTTCATTATTTATTCTCTTAATGTTGACTTCTGCTGCTTTCAGAATCAAGCTCTGGATCCTCTGCAAAGGTATAAGCTTCAGAAACTTGCTAGGTTAATCAGAGCTCTTCGGAAAATGCGATTAGCATATATTTACAGGCCTAACTCAGTTAACACAACAGGCTCATGGAGGACCATGGATGAAAACATAATAATACTTAAAGCTAACTAGGAACTGTTGCTGCTGAGTGGCAGGGTTTTTGAGGTGTAAAGATCCCAATAAGTACAGTGGATCTTGATGTAAATTACAGTATTCAAAGTTATCACCACAATTGTCAAGGTTATTGTTTAACCAGCACTGGTTCGAGATACTGTTATACTAGTTGCCGTGAACCTGCTATTCTGCTCCCAGAGCTCTGGGCAGATGTTTAACTGCCTGGAAACCTTCAAAATTACACTGGTGAAATTACAAGCCATCTTGGAACTTAAGTTGGCAACCTGCAATAGAATAGCTAAGCTAAGCTAACACCACGGGGAGCGAAATACAATTGCAAATATCACAGGGGTATTAATTGCATTTCTGTGTGTTCACCCACGCGTTCGACAATTAAGCTTAATAACTCTACACTGTAACATTTCCTCTGTTAAATGATGTTGAACACTTGAGCAAGAATGCGCCTTTTTATTCTGGCATTTCAACCAGGTGGCATCAGTTTGTGAACATTCTATTAATTGTACTAATGAAGAATCAATGAAATGACTGGGCTCGAATGGTCTCCTTCGCACCGTAGTTGGTGTAAGGTGAAGGAAACTAAACTGTCCATGTCGTGGCACTAAAATTGTCAGTCACACTCTGACCACACTGATGCCTTGTGTAGGAATTTCAATCGGTGGCACGGAGGTTTGAGTTCCATTCTGGGGAACAAGTTGGTAAAGGATACCACTGGAGCCAATCTTTTTCTTTTAGAGTGCCCAATTCATTTTTTTCCAATTAAGAGGCAGTTTAACGTGGCCAATCCACCTACCCTGCACATCTTTGGGTTGTGGGGGCGAAATCCACGCAAACACGGGGAGAATGTGCAAACTCCACACGGACAGTGACCCTGGGCCGGGATCGAACCTGGGACCTGGTGCCATGAGGCAGCAGTGCTATCCACTGTGCCACCATGCTGCCCTGCTGGAGCTAATCTTTACTCAGCCTTACATTTATTTACTTGACAGTTGATTTTGACAGGTTGAATGAGCTTGACACTAATGAGTTTATGCCCTTTTTACACCCAACGTTTAACAGTTCCAAAGAGCGCCAGACCTCCACCAAGGGGCACCTTACCTCCCGTAATGGTGGCCTAAGACTATATCCGTACCTGTCCAAATGGGTACAACAGCTAACAAATAAATCTACTGAGTTCAGACCTGTCCCGAGCTGGTCTAATCCGCACAAAAATCCAACCTCGGTAACTGATGATTTAAATAGCCAGCTGCCTCCATAAACCACACACGCACAAAACACCGCCGACCTCAGTTCCACCCCCACCATGACAGAGAGCCAGTCCATCGTGGTGAAAATCTGGGCCCAGGTTTACCGGCCTAGCTTAATGCTGACAGTGGAGGCCTGCTGCAGTCAGGATCGAAAGCAGGATAAGGCAGTAGCAGGGCCACCTACCCATCCACCTTAGATTCCTTTCGCAGCTGCAGGTGCCCAGGGATCCCCGCAACAGTGGTAGCCTAGCTGCAAAAGTCATTTTCACTTTTAAATTCAACAAGGTTGGAGAGAGCGCACCTTTATTTTGAAGCACTTTCTCCCTTAGTTACCTCCTATGGTAGCCTGCTGCGTATTGTAAGGTGGTAGGCCTCTGATTGACTCTCCAGCATCAAGAACTTACCCACCATGCTTAACTTACCTGGTCAGCGAGCCCACCGTTTGGGTATTAGTTTGGTCAGGAGAAAATCACGAGTCACAGTTTCCCACACGGTGCGGTCTGCTGACCCGTATTTGAGCCTGATCGCAGGTTTCAGAAACCCATAAGGAAAACCCTGCCCTCGGTGTCTGAAATGGCCAATATTTCATTTCGTAACACTAATGCTCATGTTGAGCACACGTATTTCCACAAAAGAGTCACTGGTACAATAAGCGGTTCTCTTCAGAAAGTAAGGAGCTTGGGAGGATCTATAGACAGGGAACTGGGAAAGTTTGTTATTGAAACTGGGTGCAAACAAAGATACAGCCCAACTCTTTCACTTCATGACCATAAAATCAGGAGAGTGCATTATATGTGTCGATGTGTGGAGGATTGAAAGAAAGGCCACTTTTAAAAAAAATTAGATGTGAGTGTCGTTGGCTGGGACAGCATTTATTACCATTGTTCAGAGGGCATTTAAGAATCATGGAATCCCTACAGTGCAGAGAGCGGCCATTCAGCCCATCAGGTCTGCACCGGCCCCTGCTCCGATAGAGCACCCTACCGAGGTCCAATCCCCGCCCCATCTACACAACCCCAACCAACCTTTGGACACTAAGGTGCAATTTAACATGGCCAATTCACCTAACCTGCACATCTGTAGACGGTGGAAGGACACCAGAGCACCCAGGGAAAACGCACGCAGACATGGGGAGAATGTAGAAACTCCACACAGACAGTGACCCAAAGCCAGTTCCTGGAGCTGTGAGTAAGCAGTGCTAACCTCTGTGCCACCGTGCCGCCCTCCGAGTCAACCACAATGCTGTGGAATCACATGTAGGCCAGACTAGAAAAGGACGGCAGATTCCCTAAAGACCATTACTGAACTAGATGGGTTTTCACCACAATTGGCGATGGTTCAATGGTCAGCATCAGATGTTTTAATCCTGGATTTTTATTGAATTCAAATTTCAGCATCTGCTGTGGTGGGAATCAAACCCAGGTCCTCAAACCATTACCCCAGGTCTGTAGACTACTAGCCAAGTGACAATGCCACGGTACTACCTCATTCCTCTCAACAATCATTGTCTCTCGAAAGAGTATGTATTCTATAGAAGGACTGTGATGAGTGGGGGAGAAATATAACATTTTCTGCATACTTTTTTCCAGGCTGCAGAATGAGAAATGGATGAATGTTCGAGTAGGAGATGTAATCAAATTGGAAAACAATCAGTTCGTGGCAGTAAGTACTGTTGTTGAGAACTTAATTATTCATAAGTTTGCCCTCGGGATCTGGGGGCCCTGTCAAGGTTGTGTTTAAACTGAGAAGGTGGCATTGTACAATCTCCTGAAACAACTCCACTGATTATATAAATATTTTAAAATATGCCAGTTGTTCTTCATGCTAATCGGCAAAATTCCCTAACCATTCATGCGTCAAACTGTGATTCAGCTCTATCTGTCTCTCATTTATTTTAAACAGTGTTTGATTTAAGTCAGCCCAAAGCGAACCTACTTCAGATCAACCTGCATTAAAGCAATGCTTACCGACACTTCATAGCAAAAAACTATTCTGTATAGTTGTAATGATGCACTTTCACAGCCTTCACTGGAAACACAAAAGGTTTTTATTCATAAGAAGAACTGAACAACAGTGCACCATCCCACACGGCTGCCCGAAAATATAATTAGCAGCGATATGAGGAAAGATACAATTAATAGACAATTTTATTGGATTTACAGCACTGTCGCTAGCCATATGGGCTCACTGATTCATTTATTTCGGATTTCATGTCATCATTAGATGGTTCCAATTCTCTTCCCGCACTTAATGGTGCATTAAGGAAGACTTTGATAGTTGCCTGTTGCCACAGCTAAGCATGCTCGGAACAGGTCGCCGGTCTGTCGCCAGAGGCTTATAGCTTGAGGGGCGCCATTCCACATCAAGTGTGGCTCCTTGCATGTTGGAAGGATTTTTTCAGGCTGACACGGAACCTGGTTTGGCTGCGTTATGAATGCACCCCGGCTGGAGCAATGGTTAGCACTGGGACTGCGGCGCTGAGGACCCAGCTTCGGATCCCGGCCCTGGGTCACTGTCTGTGTGGAGTTTGCACATTCTCCCTATGTCTGCGTGGGTTTCACCCCCACAACCCAAAGATGTGCTGGTTAGGTGGATTGGCCACACTACATTGCCCCTTAATTGGAAAAGAAAAATAATTGGCTACTCTTTTTTTTATAAATTTAGAGTACCCAATTTATTTTTTCCAATAAAGGGGCAATTTAGCGTGGCCAATCCACCTACTCTGCACATTTTTAGGTTGTGGGGGCGAAACCCACGCAAACACGGGGAGAATGTGCAAACTCCACACGGACAGTGACCCAGAGCCGGGATCGAACCTGGGACCTCGGCGCCGTGAGGCAGCAGGGCTAACCCACTGCGCCACTGTGCTGCCCTAATAATTGGCTACTCTAAATTTATTTTTAAAAATGAATGCACCCCAGCAAATCTTCTGCCTGAGAGAGGACCCCACCTCTTGAAGTGGAGTCCTCACTCTCACTCATTCCCAATTGGTTCCCCCATTCTAGGTGACCCTTACCCTGCTGTGTTGCCCTTAAAGGGGACAATCACCACAAATCACCATAATGTCATACTGACCCTGTCCTTAAAAAGGCGAGTGCGAAGAGCAAATCATGCATGGTGTTAGGGGGGATGAATTTGCAGAAATCACTGCACGCTCAGAGCCTTGTTCCATCCTTCAAAAGTAGTTTATTTTACACCGGTGGGGAAAGCGCCTGGTCTATCCCAGTGCTTTTCCAAAGATCAACAGAAAGGTTTCAGCATTCTCCACTTTTGTAGAAAGATACATTCACACAGTTCAACTTGACTGGAAGTTGTCCTGTCAAAGATAATCGCTATTTCGTTGTTTTAAGAATCAGAGACATCGAAATACATTTCCATATGATAGCCTAGTGAGCGCTCCCCATTCATGAGAGAACAGGAGCGTCCACTCACAGGCGGTTCACATGGCTTGCATTCATAGAAACCAGCGGGATGCCTTTAACAAGTGAGCCCGGCCTTCTCGATTTATGTTTTAAATCATTGTTCCCCTTGCTCTTTATTTTAACTAATGCTATCCCTGATTGCTGTCTGGTTTCAGCTATTATCACGAACTTGGGTTAAGTGTCTTATCAGTGTGTCTTTGTGTTTGTACTAATGTCTTTGAGGGTGTGGGCTGATTCAGATTTGCTATGTCCAGACAGGACACCATTTTCTCTATGGTGTCAGTTCTGAGCTACAGAATCCCTGTTCTGGTTTGTCACACAATGGATGCTGGGTGCCACCTTTGCACCCTGGCTAAACGGGGTCAATATTTGCCCCCTCCAACACAGGGTATATTCATCAATGCAGATGTCATGCTTTATTACATACGGAGACTATCTTTAAGTTGCTGGACGTTTCTAAACTGTAACCTAAAATTGATCAGCACATTCACACTTTCTGAGTTTCTGATCAAACTACAACTGAACTCTTGGAATGGCCCATTCAGCAAAATGGCAGTCAGTCCTAAAGTGCCGAATCATAGGATTTACAGTGCAGGAGGAGGCCATTCAGCCCGTCGAGTTTGCACTGGCCCTTGGAAAGACCACCCTACATAAGCACACGCCTCCACCCTATCCCCGTAACCCAGTAACCCCACCTAATCTTTTGGACACCAAGGGGCAATTTAGCATGGCAATTCCACCGAACCTGCACATCTTTGGACTGTGGGAGGAAACCGGAGCACCCGGAGGAAACTCACGCAGACACGGGAAGAAAGTGCAACCTCCTCACTGACAGTTGCCTGAGGCCGGAATTGAACCCGGGACCCTGGAGCTGTGAGGCAGCAGTGCTAACTACTGTGCCACGGTGCTTCAAACTGAGCTTCACTTTCATATAAGAGTGCAGTAAAATGTTTGAAAATATTCCTGTCATTGGAAAACATTCAAAAATTCACCATAACACCACAGAATTTTTAAAAAATGCCTTATTTAATGGGATGTGGCTGGCCCATCATTTATTGCCCATCCTAATTCCCCTTGAGGGGGTATTTCAGAGTTTACCACATTGCTGTGGATCTGGACAATAATCTTTATTGTTACAAGGAGGCTTACATTAACACTGCAATGAAGTTACAGCGAAAAGCCCCAAGTCACCACATTCCGGCGCCTGTTCGGGTACACTGAGGGAGAATGTCCAAATTATCTATGTAGGCCAGACCAGGTAAGGTTGGCAGACTTCCTTCCCTAAAGGACATTTGGTGGACCGGATGGGTTTTTAACGACAATTGACAATGTCTTCCTGGTCATCATTCGACTTTTAATTCCAGATTTTTATTGAATTCCAATTTCACCATTTGCATTACCCTCGGTTTCTGGATTACTAGCCCAGTGACAATATCACTGCCTCCCCCTAATGTGAGCATGCAACTTAGAGCCACAACACTTGCTTTCTCTCACACTTATCTATCATGTAAACGGTTTCTATTTTTAGCCATACTTCTACTAACTTCTGGTTTATCAATCCAATGTGACTCACTCCCGTGGCAACCCTTTTAGCTCCATATCCTAGCACTGTGTTACACCGACTGACTTGCCTGTCTCCCCAGTATAGCAAAGTGAAATAAATTGCGTAATGTAGAATCCTGCTTAGTCTTTTCTGGATCCATTCTGCCTTCTGACTGCACTTGTTGCCTTTAACCTTTCTGTCAGTCTCCCTGCTTTCAAGTAGCGGTGAAGTCTTCCTGCAGCTTCCAATTCACTCTTGTCACCCAGTCCTGGGAAGTCACTGTTCATTTTTATAGATGAACCATTGTTACAATTGTACAGAGTTGGCGAGACCACACCTGGAGTAATGTGCAAAGTTTTGGTCTCTGTGCCGAAGGAGGCATTATGATATTCATCCTCTTTCACTCAACAATCCCACACACATGCGCACACACTGAAATCCGGAAACCGTCACGATATTCCTACCAAGCTCCACATCTCCGACCTCCTCCACTAAACCCTTTCCTCATAGCTTCCCTGTAGCCCACTTTTAACAATGAAAGAACAGTGCAATTAATTCAAGAAAGGGGAACTATTTGGAAGGCGAAAGAAAGCACAATTAGATCTTTAGATAAAAGGAACAATTACCTTAAACGTTGCTGCACTTTTATCAACAATGAATTGAATCGGAAAATGGCGTTTCTCTCAATTAACTTTGCCGTTCCTCTTTCCAACGTTCTCTGTCATCCTGGAATTATTGGCATTGTTTGTTTTGCCTTTGCTTCGAGTTCAAGCTCACTGAATCACCCTGTTCAGACCCTGCCCCCTATCTCCTCCCCCACATCGTCCTCCACCCCTAATCCCCAGCTTCTGTGCCTATGTGCTTTATAGAGCTCTCAGGTTGAAATCAATCTTTGAAATCCGTTGGTGTTTTAAAACTGCTGGTGCCTCATGCTTCTTTGCATCAGCAGAGAGTCTTAAGATTAAGCTTTCAAGTAGCGGTGAAGTCCTCCTGCAGATATTACAACTTCCAATTCACTTTTGTCACCCAGTCCTGGGAAGTCACTGTTCATTTTTACAGATGAACCATTGCTACAATTGTACAGAATTGGCGAGACCACGCCTGGAGTAATGTGCAAAGTTTTGGTGTCCATGCCTAAGGAAGCATTATACAACTCAGATTCACTAGATTGGCTCCTGGGAAGAGAGTATTGACCTATGATGAGAGGCTGAGTAATTTGGGCCGACGCTCGTTCTGGGGTTTAGAGGAATGAGAGGTGATCGTATCGAAACCTACAAGATTCTGAAAGGGCTTGGCATGGAAGGCACCCCAGATGTCGATTTTCCTGGTCGGGGAATCTAGAAGATGGGGGCGCAGTCTCAGGATAAGGGGCCGATCGTTTAGGACTGAGATGAGGAGGAATTTCTTCACTGAGGAGGAATGTGAATCTTTGGGATTCTCTACGGAGGGTTCTGGATGCTCCATGGTGGAGAACATTTGCCACTGACATGGACAGACCTTTCTGCTCTTGGCAGGCTCAGCATATGGGGAGCGGGCGGGAAAGTGGAGTTGAGATTGAGGGCCATCCATGTGGTATTGAACGGCAGAACAGATTCAAGCGGCTGAATGATCCCCTCCTTCTCCTATTTATTGAATTTATGGTGTCCTTACAGAGATAGAGGTATAGTGTTGCATTTTCAGGATGCTAATTGGCTGCGTTTATGAAATTTGATTTTGGTTGATTTTTTTTCCTGATGTCTACTTACAGGCTGACCTGTTGCTGCTATCGAGCAGTGAACCACATGGTCTTGGTTATGTCGAGACAGCCGAGCTTGATGGGTGAGAATCTTTTTCTTTCTTCATTTACGGATTTGCTCGGCCAGCATTTATTGCCTGTTCCTAATCTTAAACTGCTCTGTGCAGTCCTGCAAGATCAGTTCTTATCAATGGGGTGCTGAATTGAAGTGACGCTGCCACTGAGAGATGGCAAGTAATTTAATGGCCAGTGGAATCGGTACATTATTATCCAATAAGGTCTGTGTTGACTGTCCGATTGGAGTAGTCCTCCCCTGAAAATGTTCTCAAATCCTGGGCAAAGAATGCAATAAACGACTCATGCCTTTCACAACCTTAGTGTGTTCTGAAGTGCTTCACAACCATATGCTCTCGAAGTGTTATCATTGTTGCAATACAGGAAAAATGGCAACCAATCTCTGCACTGCAAGATCCCACAGACAGGTACATATTCCTGAGCTTGTAGTATTAGATTCTTCTGCTTCTTTAACAAATCAAATGAGCTAACTCTCTCTCTCTGCCCATGCAGAGCTCATCCTTCCTTTAACAGTGGTCATGGGGATGAGACCTTTCCTTTAGTGGACCATCTACCGTGAACCCCTTTTTTACAGAAAACATTTACCACTCTCTCCACCAGCAGCACTGCCCGGCTAGTGCCGCGCCCAACCCCCACTATGTTTGAGAGGTGAGAGGTTGGTGATGTCCAGTCGTCAACCCTGTCGTGTTCAGCAGCAAGTCATGAAGGCTTTGTTGAGGAGATACCAGGTCTGCGCGTTTTGTTCTTTTCGTCTCTCACAAAATGCTTGCTCCCGCTGGCATCCCGTTTTGTAACCCAACGACCTGCTAATAAAGGCAGCCCAATGAGAGAAGTGAGCAGGAATGACGGCAGTCCTGTGCTTCAAATTTGTGACCTCCAGATTTGTACCTAAAAGTTCCTAATGCCCAAGCCACTTCTATTTTTGAATTTTCGCAGTACTTCTTCCTTCTCAACAGCGACACCTGCAACTCATATCAGCACAGGTGGCACAGTGGTTAGCACTGCTGCCTCACAGTGCCAGGGACCCAGGTTCGATTCCGGCCTTGGGTGACTGTCTGTGTGAAGTATGCACGTTCTCCCCGTGTCTGGGTGTGTTTCCTCCGGGTGCTCCAGTTTCCTCCCACATCCAAAGATGCACGGTTTAGGTGGCTTGGCCATGATCAATGCATGGAGTTAGGGAGGGGGAATGGGCGTAGGTACGAGGGTCGGTGCAGACCTGATAGGGCAAATGGCTTCCTTCTGCACTGATGATAAAAAATCCCCCCCCCCCCACTCCTGTCCTGTTGTGTTCTCCTGCCAAACGCAATCCCACACAACTTTCGCAACATCCCCATATTATTTGCTGACTCTACTTTTTAAAAAAATCACTTCAATCAGTGGCTGCACACTCTGCTCCCAGTCGGAAGGTTGTGGGTTTGAATCCCACTTCTGGAATTGCAGGAGTGCAGCATTGTGTTGCTGGTATTGACTTTCAGGCCCTGTCTGCCCTCTACAGGTAGATTTGAGACAAGGCAAGACACTAAGCACAGGGGCAAGGGAGTTCTCCTCACCAGTGTCCAGGAGCGAAATTCTCTGACCCCATGCAGGGTCAGAAATTCTCCGCCACCCGGGAATTGGCGGGGGCGGGAATCACCCCACGCCGATTGGCGAGCCCCCTGCGGCGATTCTCCGGCCTGCGATGAGCCAAAGTCCCGCCGCTGGGAGGCCTCTCACGCCGCCGAGGTTTGAACCGCCTCTGGTGGCGGCTGGGTCGGCGGCGCGAGCGGGCCCCCTGGGGTTCTGGGGGGGGCTGGGGTGGCGATCGGACCCCGGGGAGGTGCCGCCATGGTGGCCAGGCCCGCGATCGGGGCCCACCGAATGGCGGGTGGGCCAGTGCTGTGGGGGCACTCTTTTTCTTCCGCCACTGCCACTGCCTCCACCATGGCGGAGGCAGAGGAGAATCTCCCAGCGCGCATGCGCCGGTGGTGACGTCAGCGGCAGCTGCTGCTGACGCCACCACCGGCGCATGCGCGAACCGGCGAAGGTCTTTCAGCCAGCCCCGTCGCTGGGCGGTTTTGGTGCCAGTCGGCGTGGTGCCAACCGCTCCGGCGCGGGCCTAGCCCCCAAAGGTGCGGAGAATTCCGCACCTTTGGGGAGGCCCAACCCCGGAGTGGTTGGCGCCACCTCCCTACGCCGGGACCCCCCCCGCCCCGCCGGGTAGGGGAGAATCCAGTCCCTGGTCAGACTTTACCCCTCGTCCACCAATGACCTAATACAGATGATCTGGCTATTACCACGTCGCTGTTTGAGGGACTTTGTAGTGCACAGATCAGTTGCCACGTTTCACAACGTTACAATGGTAGTAACTCTTCAAATACCTAGTTGGCTTCAGAATATACAATATGTAAACCTTGTGTAAATGTTGCCATTATCAATCGTAATGGTGCAAGTTGAATAAGGAGCCTATGAGAGTGGCAAAACACATACCTGGGACAGGAACTATTAATTTTGTAACTTTCAGTATATAAAACAAAGCTGGAAAAAAATATGTCTGAGTATTTAATTTATGGTCTCAATTAAAAGGGACATGCTATTGAAAAGAGGAAAACAACACCAAAGTACTTGAAAGCATTAAAAAAGTCCCTGCTGAGTGGGGTTGACAGCAGAAGTTCAGTTCTCACCCTTTCACTGGCGTGACCTTCCTACTAAACTCTTGTAATCTAACTGCGATTTTGTTTTTCCTCCACATAATGATATGGATCCTGCTGACTGGAATAGTCATCCCCTACGTTGTCACTCCCTCTTCCCCCACCCCCAAAACATACCTGAGTGCACCATCATTTTGAGTGCTTCGAGTCAGGCAGAATTAACTTGATAATCCCCCACCCTGTTTTGTAAAGCTCCTTATCCTGAACCACTTCTCAAGTGTTTTGTTGCACTGCTGCCTTTGTAAAAATTATCATTGCCCAAAAATTTTAATGATCTGATTTGATTTATTGTCACATCTACCGAAGTACTGTGAAAAGTATTTTTCTGCGGCCGAGGAACATGCAGTACGTACATAGTAGACACAAGAATAATCAACAGAGAACATTGACAAATGGTGCATCGACAAAACAGTGATTGGTTACAGTGCGGAACAAGGGGCCAAACAAAGCAAATACATGAGCAAGAGCAGCACAGGGCGTCGTGAATAGTGTTATTATTACAGGGAACAGATCAGTCTGAGGGGGAGTCGTTGAGGAGTCTTGTAGCTGTGGGGAAGAAGCTGTTCCTGTGTCTGGATGTATGGGTCTTCAGACTTCTGTATCTTCTGCCTGATGGAAGAGTCTGGAAGAAGGCAATGCCTGGGTGGGAGGGGTCTCTGATAATGTTGTCTTGTCAAACGTCTGCCTTGTCAAACGTCTTTAAAGAATACGACTGTTACAAGAAGCAGTTAACAGAGACACTTTTCTTGTGGCTTTTTCTTCCCTCACTGGCGATTCAGTTTTAAGCAGCTGTAAGCTTTTAAAGTATTAGTGTTTGCCTTTTTGTTTGAGCCTCACAGCAAAGCCAAATTTGCAGTGGATCCTCCCACCAGCTCTACGGTCGAGTTTCAGATTTTAAAAAATCTCATCCTTAAAGTTACAAATTCAATGCGCAGAGTGGACAGGGCAAAGCCTTAATCCATCTCATTGCTTGCTGCAAACACCAATTCAAATTCAAATTGAACCCAATTCATGGTTTCCGTAAGGGGGACACACCAGATCCAAGCTGACAAGAAAAGACACTTCATCTTAGACTTGATCTGATACTTGCTTGGGCAAGCAAGGCCAATACGCGATCGAGTTACAGATTTTAAATGCCCGTTAGATCAGCACTTGTAAAGTGCAGCCATCTGGTGGCCGTAATTCGTTGTTACAATCACTAGGTGGAAATTCTATTTGGTGTTCCGATGGCTGAGAGAGAGAGAGAGAGCGACAGATCACTGCTACTTCAAAACAAGCCACAAATTAAGAGTGAGGCTGTATTTATCTAGCATCAATCATGACCTCAAGATATCCCAAAACACTTCAGTGCTTCTGAGGTGTAGTCACTCTTGCAATGCAGAAAGCAGAGCAGATGGTTTGCATACAGCAAGTTCCCACAGAGAGTGAAGTGTTAATAATCAGTTGATGTGTCTTTTAATGATGTTGTTTGCGGGACGGATATTGGTTGAGACACCCAAGAGGAATTTCCCTGCTCCTCTTCAAAATTGTGCCACATGATCCACCCCCTCGCTTTTGCTAAGCTGTCACATTGTTTATGCGACATTTAGTACTGGAAGAGCTGAAATGTTGGATGCCATCGTTTTCAGTCCCTATTCCAGACTCCATTTCCAAGCGACCACCTCCATTCCTCTTCCCGGTAACAGTCTGAGATTAAAACCTGTCTGTTAGCAACCTTGGTGTTACTGTTACAATCCTTGAAGAGACTTTTGTGAAGAGCTATGAATTTTCCAGTGATTGAAGCGAAGAATCACAAACAAAGATTTTGTGTTTTTAAGACTTTTAATGTGACAAAAAGCTAAAATCAAGATTGACTAAACATTTTGTTGGTAACTAATGTTCTAAACTACATAAAAGACATTCCCTATTAACTTCTTACGCAACTGAAAGTTCTACCCCACATTTATACATTATATTGCACTCTCAGCAAACATGTAGAGCACGATGTAACGGCATTGTTGGGCCTGACATAGTGTCGGGATGAGGTTGTTTCGCCGATTGAAACGTCTCACGTGATTTAACGGAGGCATCGTGATCTAGATCTCGCCCTCGCCATTAGGGTCATTTAAATATGTATTTGCAGGATTCTCCAGGCGACTGGGACCTAACAGCCACAACTGGGAGACCTCGCCAGGGTACCATTTGAAAATGAAAATAAAAATCACTTATTGTCACAAGTAGGCTTCAAATGAAGTTACTGTGAAAAGTCCCTCGTCGCCACATTCCGGCACCTGTTCGGGGAGGCTGGTACGGGAATTGAACCGTGCTGCTGGCCTGACTTGGTCTGCTTTAAAAGCCAGCGATTTAGCCCAGTGTGCTAAACCAGCCCCAGTGTGCTAAACGAGCCCCATTTAATACTGGTTTCCACAAATGTTGACCAGTCATAATGCCACCTGGAAAAGGAGGGGGTTCCCAGACCATTAGAGGTCCCCAGGTGGTCAGGGACAGGGCAGGGTGGCACCCTGGCACTTCCTCTGGAACCCGGGCACGTTGATACCACCAGCCTGGCACTTGGCAATGCCACCCAGGGTGCCCGGACAAGGGTAGCAGTGCCCGGGTAACAGGTTGGCACTGACTGATTGGGCTGAGGGGGCCTTACCAGGTGGAGGGGATGTGATTGAGGGGACAAGAGATCAGGGCAGCCAGACAAAAAAGGCCCTCCGATCTGTGAGGAGCCTTTCCTGCTGGGCCTCCCAGTATGAGCTCGGCGTAGAGAAACTCCCCAAGGCCAAAATGAAATTGCAGAGTGCCGTTGAATAGCGGGGTGTTTGTCAGCAGCTGTTTCTCGATGCTAAGCCGCTAAATACACCCAAAACCGGACACAGATTTTGTTCCAGTTAAATTGCGCTCGTAGTGTTGTATAGGGGGTCTGTTTAGCTCAGTTGGCTGGACAGCTGGTTTGTGATGCAGAGCGACGCCAACAGCTCGAGTTTAGTTCTGGTACCAGCCAAGGTTATTGATGAAGGTTATGTGTGACATGTGGTGACCCTCAGGTTAAATCACCCCCAGTCTGCCCATGATCCTCTGGGACTGTGGCGACATATACTTTTTTAAAAAAGTATTGAATATAAAGTCCCAAGCTCCTCCCAGCTCTAGCAGTTAGGATGTCTTCTCCCTACCCCACCAGGGTGAATCTTCCAGTGTCCTTTCAAACCATTTCCCCCCCACTCGATCTTTTAAGCATACTAAAACATACTTCAGCGCACTTTGGGAGTTTTGTGGGTCTCTAACTCTTCACAAGCCTTGTTTCTTTGAATTGGGAATCAATCCCCACCAGCAGTTTGTTGGGCAGCTAACTGGAAACAACCCTTTCTTCCTGACTGGCATAGCAGCAAGTGTTGTGGGTGGTCTTCCCCTAAATCTCTTAGTCTGACTGACTGAGAGTCTGTATAGCAGCTGCCTCGCCCTTTGTGTCCAGATGTTTAAACTTGCACCTGACTTTGAATAGGTTTCAATTTGAGTTTCTGCCAGCATATCGAGCAGGTCTCATGAGCTTGTCACTGTGCAGACTTAGTAGCAGGCCCCATTCCCCTCTACAACCTACCCAATTATACTGTGAATTAAAGGAGACAGTTTAAAACATAACCTCAGTGTTTGTAACAGTCACATTTGATCCTGAGATCAGCCTGGGACCTCATATTCATGGCATTACTGACACTGCCTATTTCCACCTCAATAACATCAGCTGAATTTTGCCCCTGTCTCAGCTCATCTGCAGCTGAAACACTCTTTCATGTTTCATTAGCTCTAGACTCAACTATTCCAAGACACTCCTGGCTGGTTTCCTACATTAATCCCCCTGTAAACTTGAGGCTATCCAAAACTGCTCCCTGTGTCCTAACTTGCACAAATTCCTGCTCCCCTTTCATCCACAGAAGCACATGATCAGCACAGTTGCTTCACAACCCCAGGGTCCCAGGTTTGATTTGCGGCTTGGGTCACTGTCTGTCGGAGTCTGCACGTTCTCCCCGTGTCTGCGCGGGTTTCCTCCGGGTGCTCCGGGTTCCTCCCACAAGGCCTGAAAGACGGGCTTGTTAGGTGAATTGGACATTCTGAATTCTCTCCCTGTGTACCCGAACAGGCGGTCGAATGTGGCGACTAGGGGATTTTCACTGTAACTTCACTGCAGTGTTAATGTATGCCTACTTGTGACAGTAAAGATTATTACCATCTCTGCGCCCGCTGTCTTACATTGGTTCCCAATCAACAACATCTTGATTTTAAAACTTTCATCCTCAATTTCAAATCCCTCCTTGGTCTCTTCGCTACATATCTCTGTAAACGCTACCAGCCCCACAACCTACCGCAATATCTGCACCCCTCTAAATCTATCCCCAAGTATAAACCCTCCACCAATGGTGGCTGTGCCTTCAGTTGCATAGGCCCCAAGCTCTGAAATTTTCTCCCTATACATCTCTGCCTCGCCACCTTGCTTTCGTCCTTCAAGACACATCTTAAAATCTACCAACCTCATATCTGATCATACCTTGTTTTCTAACACTCCTGTCAAGCACATTGAAGCATTTCATTACCTTAAAAGTTGCAATATATGTCCAGGGCGAGAAAGAGGCCGATGTTCTGGCCTTTGCTTCCCTGATAGCCCGGCGACAAATACTGCTGGCATGGAGGGACTCAAAACCCCCGAAGACCGAGCTATGGCTTTCGGACATGTCAAGTTTTCTGGGTATGGAAAAAATTAAGTTCGCCTTGAGGGGATCTGTACTGGAGTTCGCCCGAAGGTGGCAACCATTCATCGACTTCTTCGCGGGAGAGTGAACGTCAGCTGTGGGGGAGGAGAGGGGGGAGATTAGAGTAGAGTAGGAGGGATAAATAGGCGGGTAGTGTCGATGGGAGAGGAGCGGGCTTGTGCAGTATGGTTCGATTGAAGTATTGATTTTACGTTGATGTTTCCACATTTTTGCCTTTATTGTTTTTTTTTGTTGTTATCTATAACTGTTTACAATGCCGAAAAATACCTCAATAAAATTGTTTGATTTAAAAAAAAAGTTCCAATATAGATATAACATTGCTGAAGACCCCCTCGATAATGTTGGGGGCAGCACATTGGTTAGCACTGTTGCCTCACAGGACCAGGGACCTGGGTTTAATTCCAGCCCGGGTGACCGTGTGGAGCTTCACTTTCTCCCCGTGTCTGTTTGGGTTTCCTCCGAGTGCTCCGGTTTCCTTCCACAGTCCAAAGATGTGCGGGTTCGGTGGATTGGCCATGCTAAATTGCCCCTTAGTGTTCAGGGATGTACAGATTAGGTGGGGTTATGGGGATAGGGCAGGGGAATGGGCCCAGGAAGGGTGTTCTTTCCGAGGGTCAGTGTAGATGCGATAGGCTGAATGGCCTCCTCCTACACAGTAGAGATTCTATGGTTCTACTGCACCAAAGTGTCAACTTTAAGTTTTTGTGTGCAAGACTTGGGACTGGGATCCAGGCAAGAGCGTTACCAACAGAACCATGGCTGATGTCAAGGTCAACTTGACACCTAATTGATCTCTCCAGAGTTTTTAAGCTAAATGAGGCTGATCCAATTTAATGACTGCGTTTTACTCTGTAGGAAATGACCAGCTTTCTGCAGTATAATGTACTCTGGTAATGTAGCTTTCTTTCAGTAATTTTATTCTTTCAAGGACAATGGTATTCTGCATTAAATAAAAATATCACCAGCAGCTAGTTTTTTAGAGCCCCTAGTGATTTTAAGATGTGTCTTGAAATAAGGGAGGTATAAGACAGTCCTTTATCTGTGTATTCAGTCTTATGCATATTAAACACGCTGAATTTGAGGGGAACAAAATTGATTCATGTTTGGAAGAACAGGATAGAACTTGTTATGTATGCTGCATTTTACATCCTCAAGGTGTTCAAAATCTTGCATTTCTGACTAAATACGCGTCTTTAGTAGTAGGAATTATTTGCAACATTTTTACCCGATTTATTAGAACAGTGAAATGGATGTAAGTGTTTCCTGCGTCTATTTTGTGTGAGGTGAAATCATTATGTTCCTCTGACTTGCTCCAACAGAGAAACCAATTTGAAAGTTCGACAAGCACTGACAGTAACATCAGAACTTGGTGCAGATATGTGTAGATTGGCAGAGTTTGATGGTGAGTCTAATTTATTGTATTAATGTTGTGGGAGTTTCTCAGCCATTTGAGTATTCCCCCCTCCCCCCCTCACACACGCACACACGCGCGCACACACACACACACACACACACACACACACACAACTGACAAGATGACGCTCGGAGTTGTAGTTCAAGATGTTAATTCAAGCTTTAACAGGGGAGGTAAACATCCACCGTGTGGCCTGCCAGCTGGCAGAACAAAGAAATACAGTGGCAATTTATACCTTTAGCTTATCTTACAAGTAATTAATGTCAATCAAAAGTGTTCCTTTTTTAGAAAACATTGGGCTGGATTCTCCATCGGCAGCGCACTCACGCCCGCGGATTTCCCGACGGCATGGGGGTGCCAACAATGGGAAACCCCATTGGCCGGCTGCTGGGTTGGAGAATCCTGCTGCCAGCAGGGGCACGGCGCACAAGAAAATGGAGAATCCCGCCCATTATACCCATTCACAACTAATGGTAAAGCTGCAGAAAAACGCCCCTGGGCTGGCACCCCTCACCTGCACCATCACTGGTATAAGAACTGGGATTTCTGCTACGCCTGTGCGCACGCATGTCATGTTCTTAATACCACGGTTGTGCCCTGAACCTCTGCTGCCAACGTACATGTAACAGCACCTTCCTTCAAGAATAGCACCAGCTATTCAATCGGGAAGGACACCGCAGTCCAAACTGATCCTCTGCACTTTCCACCGGGTTACTGAACAACAATCGGGGCAGAAGCTTTGATTTCCACCCTCACCCCGACCAACCAATTTAAAAGATTCATTTGTTTCCTATGAGATTTGTATATAAAGGGAGTGTACACTAAGGCCAGGGTGAGGCATGATTCCAATCTGGTACTGATCTCTCCATTGCTGTGGGCCAAACTTGATGAGAATCCCAATTTCCGTTATCTCGTAGTAAGATTCAAAATCTTACCTCTGTGTGCACTTCCTGCCAGCATATTCTGTTATAAACGGTAAAATGATGGAGTGCAGATTAATTTGCTCTTAATCTAGGACAAAGGTTCGGCACAACATCGTGGGCCGAAGGGCCTGTTCTGTGCTGTATTTTCTATGTTCTATGTTCTAAATTCCTGTCAGTATTTACAATGGAATATGGTGGTAGCACAGTGGTTAGCACTGTAGCTTCACAGCTCCAGGGTACAAGGTTCGAATCGCAGTTTCAGTCACTGTCTGTGCGGGGTCTGCACGTTCTCCCCGTGTTTCATCCGGGTGCTCTGGTTTCCTCCCAGAAGTCCCGAAAGACGTGCTGTTAGGTCATTTGGACATTCTAAATTCTCCCCCTGTGTACCCAAACAGACACTGGAATGTGGCGACTAAGGGCTTTTCACAATAACTTCATTGCAGTGTTAATGTAAGCCTACTTGTGACAATAAAGGTTATTTTTATTATTAATTAGGATTACATAATGTATAACTTATGAATTAAGTTATTGAATCACAATTTGAGCATGTATACTTAATTATAATATCACCAAACATGTATTTTCTCTATTTATCTACAATAGGTATGCTAATAATATGTTTGGTCAGTAGTGTACTAGATTCCTTTCCCATATTCCCTTGTTGCGTGGACACACATGAGCTGTTGCTGCACTGTTTGCAATTGAACTTTTGTGTGCAGGATGTGTGACTAAAGCTTCTCTTATAATTGAACACAGTAAGGAATACATGGTCCTTGAGTGTTATCTATAAACAGTCTGGACTGAAGCAACTGGTTCTTCACCACTGGTTTTCTGTCTTTGAGAATTTAGCAGCTTGTGTGATTTTTAAACTTGTATGACCTTTAACACTTTCATGGAATCCCTACAGTGCAGACCGAGATCATTTGGCCCATCGCGTCTACACACTGAAAGAGCTCCCTACCTAGGCCCACTCCCCCACCCTAACCCTGTAACTCCAGAACCCGACCTAACCGTTGGACACTAAGGGACAGTTTAGAATGGCCAATCCCCCTAACCTGCACATTTTTGGACTGTAGGAGGAAACCGGAGCACCCGGAGGAAACCCACACAGACACAGGGGAGAATGTACAAATTCAAAACGGTCACTCAAGGTTAGAATTGAAGCCATCTCCTGATGCTGTGAGGCAACAGTGCTAACCATTGTGCCACCGTGCCGCTCCATTGACTTATATAGTCGGTTAGGCCACCAGCCCACTGTGCTGAAAGGGGTGGTTAGGTTCCAACACTAGGAGAGCAGAAGTCACTCTGTGAAGTAAGCCCCAAGAACAATAGTGGGTCGGGGAAAAGAAATTGCATTAAACCAAGTTCAATCAATCTCATTGCATGAAGAATGAACAACAATGTTTTCTGGGGGGGTGGGGGGGGGGAGTCTGCTTCAACATGTCTAATTTATATCATAGTCTGCTCCCTGCTGATTGTCGGCACTTGTACAGCTGTGCACTTAAGTTATTAAATCATCATCAACATCATTATACAGCCACACCAAGTCTGTTAGTGTAAGTTTTGAAGTAAAGTGAGGCGCCAGACATTGAAATTGTGCCATGAATGAACAGGCAAGGTGATGGTTTATGTTGAATATTTATATTTCAAACGTCACATTTTATTTTTTAAGTTCTTTTTGTGTGACAAGGCCAGCATTTGTTGCCTTTCTCAACTTGCTGTTGAGAAGGTGGGGGTGAGCCAGCCTTTAAAAGAAAAAATACTTTCATTCAAATATTTAGCATTTTAACATTTTACCAAAAATACCCAAAAGCCGGGAATCGAACCTGGGACCCAGCCGCTGTGAATCAACGTGCCAACCACTGAACTACCATGCCGCCCAACAAACCCTGTACCAACCCCCCCCCCCCCCCCCCCACCCCACCCCCCCCCCCCCCCCCCCCACCCCCCCAAACAGTTGATGGTAACTGTCTGAGCTGCAAAATAAACAAACCCCACCTCTCGAGGAACCCCTCAGGGGCAAATTTCACCTTCTCATGATGTAAGAACTCCATTAGGTCCCCCAGTCACGCCTAGGCACAGTGTGGGGAGAAGCTGACCTCCACCCCAACAGCACCCTCCTGCGAGCGATCAGTGAGGCGAAGGATAAAACATCTGCCCGCGCTCCCGTCTGCAATTCGGGCACGTCCGACACCCTGATTATGCACACCCCCCCCCCCCCCCCCCCCCCCCCCGGAGAACCCAGCTTCAATTCCACATGCAGGATCGCTGACATGGTGCTGAAAATCGCTCTATAAATTTCAGGCAGGACTAGAAACATGTGTACATAAATTAGCCGGGCCACTCGCACACCGTTCGCAAGTATCCTCTGCCCCCTCAAACTGCCGATTTCATCTTTGACTTCGTCAAATGAGCCCTGGGGCCATATTGACCTGTTCCTTTAGCCACAGTTATGTTTCTGGTCATAGTAACCCCGTGGTTATGCGATTCAACATCAAGGGGAGATGGTTAGTTGCTCTCTGGCTGGAGATGGGCATTGCCTGGCAGTTATGTGGCATGAACTTGCCACTTATCGCCCCAAACCTGAATGTTACCTCGGCCTTGCTGCATAGGGGCACAGACTGCTTCAGTATCTGAGGAATAATAACAATAACCTTTATTGTCACAAGTAGGCTTACATTAACACTGCAGTGAAGTTACTGTGAAAAGCCCGAGTCACCACATTCCGACGCCTGTTCAGGTACACAGGGAGAATTCAAGCGGGAATCGAACCTGGCACCCTGCCGCTGTGAAGCAAAAGTACTAACCACTGTGCTACCGTGCTGCAGATGGTTCAGTCTCAACTCAGCATTGCTCTGGAAATGAAACCTGTAAATAGTGAGAAGCCCATCTCAAATTCACAAATTCTTCAGCGTATTGGATCAGTTTGTTGACCTGATTTAGTTTTCCTTTTTTTAAATAAATTTAAAGTACCTAATTAATTTTTTCCAATTAAGGGGCAATTTAGCGTGGTCAATTCACCTCGCCTGCACATCTTTGGATTGTGGGGGCGAAACCCACGCAAACACAGGGAGAATGTGCAAACTCCACACGGACAGTGACCCAGAGCCGGGATCGAACCTGGGACCTCGGCGCCGTGAGGCAGCAGGGCTAACCCACTGCGCCACCGTGCTGCCCGTTTTCCTTTTTTAACTCCCATAACTTATTGGGTGGAATTCTCCAGACCTTCCCACCAGTGAGATCTTCTGATCCCACTGAAGTCGAGCCACCGGCCAAAGGTTCCCTGACAGCGGCAGAGGGGAGGAATGTAAATTTGCCATGACCTTGGGTGGGACTGTAGGAAATCTACCCGTTGAATGCTCAATGTTCACCTTCACCTGTCAGCCACGCTGATCAATGAGAACTTCCTACTCCCCATTCTTAATAAGAACATAAGAACTAGGAGCAGGAGTAGGCCATCTGGCCCCTTGAACCTGCTCCGCCATTCAGTTAGATCATGGCTGATCTTTTGTGGACTCAGCTCCACTTTCCCACCCAAACACCATAACCCTTAATTCCTTTTTTCTTCAAAAAACTATCTATCTTTACCTTGAAAACATTTAATGAAGGAGCCTCAACTGCTTCACTGGGCAAGGAATTCCATAGATTCACAACCCTTTGGGTGAAGAAGTTTCTCCTAAACTCAGTCCTAAATCTACTTCCCCTTATTTTGAGGCTATGTCCCCTAGTTCTGCTTTCACCCGCCAGTGGAAACAACCTGCCCGCATCTATCCTATCTATTCCCTTCATAATTTTTAATGTTTCTATAAGATTCCCCCCTCATCCTTCTAAATTCCAACGAGTACAATCCCAGTCTACTCAACCTCTCCTCGCAATCCAACCCCTTCAGCTCTGGGATTAACCTAGTGAATCTCCTCTGCACACCCTCCAGTGCCAGTATGTCCTTTCTCAAGTAAAGAGACCAAAACTGAACACAATACTCCAGGTGTGGCCTCACTAACACCTTATACAATTGCAACATAACCTCCCTAGTCTTAAACTCCATCCCTCTAGCAATGAAGGACAGCATTCCATTTGCCTTCTTAATCACCTGTTGCACCTGTAAACCAACTTTCTGTGACTCATGCACTAGCACACCCAGGTCTCTCTGCACAGCAGCATGCTTTAATATTTTATCGTTTAAATAATAATCCCGTTTGCTGTTATTCCTACCAAAATGGATAACCTCACATTTGTCAACATTGTATTCCATCTGCCAGACCCTAGCCCATTCACTTAACCTATCCAAATCCCTCTGCAGACTTCTGGTATCCTCTGCACTTTTTGCTTTCCCACTCATCTTAGTGTCATCTGCAAACTTGGACACATTGCCCTTGGTCCCCAACTCCAAATCATCTATGTAAATTGTGAACACTTGTGGGCCCAACACGGATCCCTGAGGGACTCACTAGCTACTGATTGCCAACCAGAGAAACACCCATTAATCCCCACTCTTTGCTTCTATTAATTAACCAATCCTCTATCCATGCTACTACTTTACCCTTAACGCCATGCTTCTTTATCTTATGCAGCAGCCTTTTGTGTGGCACCTTGTCAAAAGCTTTCTGGAAATCCAGATATACCACATCCATTGGCTCCCGTTATCTACTGCACTGGTAATGTCCTCAAAAAATTCCACTAAATTAGTTAGGCACGACCTGCCTTTTATGAACCCATGCTGTGTCGGCCCAATTGGACACTTTCTGTCCAGATGCCTCGCTATTTCTTCCTTGATGATAGATTCCAGCATCTTCCCTACTACTGAAGTTAAGCTCACTGGCCTATAATTTCCCGCTCTCTGCCTACCTTTTTTAAACAGTGGTGTCACGTTTGCTAATTTCCAATCCACTGGGACCACCCCAGAGTATAGTGAATTTTAGTAAATCATCACTAGTGCATCTGCAATTTCCCTAGCCATCTCTTTTGAGCACTCTGGGATACATTCCATCAGGGCCAGGAGACTTGTCTACCTTTAGCCCCATTAGTTTGCCTATCACTACCTCCTTAGTGATAACAATCCTCTCAAGGTCCTCACCTGTCATAGCCTCATTTCAGCCTCAGTCATTGGTATGTTATTTGTGTCTTCCACTGTGAAGACAGACCCAAAAAAACTGTTCAGTTCCTGAGCCATTTCCTCATCTCCCATTATTAAAACTCCCTTCTCATCCTTGAAAGGACCAATATTTACCTTAGCCACTCTTTTTTCCCATACCAGCCTCCCCGGACAGGCACTGGAATGTGGCGACTAGGGACTTTTCACAGTAGCTTCATTGAAGCCTACTCGTGACAATAAGCGATTTTCATTTTCATTTCATTTCTTTTTTGTTTTATATATTTGTAAAAACTTTTACTGTCTGTCTTTATATTCTGAGCAAGTTTACTCTCATACTCTATCTTACTCTTCTTTATAGCTTTTTTAATAGCTTTCTGTTGCCCCCTAAAGATTTCCCAGTCCTCTAGTCTCCCACCAATCGTTGCCACTTTGTATGCTTTTTCCTTCAATTTGATACTCTCCCTTATTTCCTTAGATATCCACGGTCGATTTTCCCTCTTTCCACCGTCCTTTCTTTTTGTTGGTATAAACCTTTGCTGAGCACTGTGAAAAATCGCTTGGAAGGTTCTCCACTGTTCCTCAACTGTTCCACCATAACACCTTAATGTAATGGTTAACAAAAACAAACAGCGGACTGAAAAGAAAGACTTGTGTTTAGATTGCTCCTTACGTTCTTCGTACCTCCCCAAACAATTTCCAAATAAAGGATTACTTTTTGAAGAATTGTGATATACAGGAAACTGTGCACGGGCAGCAAATGAATGAGTAAAGACAGTTCAAAGGGTAGCACTTGTGGCTGCTTGCCCCAGGGTAATTAGATTCTTTCTCACTGGCCGAGGGGAGGACACCATCGAACCACCAGGATCATTACCCAATCACCTTCAAGGCCTCTGTTGTGGAGTATGAAATCCGAATAAATGATTCCAACTAATTAATAGATCTAGTGAGAATCATTAAAATGCACTATGCTCACTTGAATTATGATTTGTTATACTTTCAATACTTGGGGCTGGATTCTCCATTTGTGAGACTGTGTTGATGCCGGCAGAGCATGTGTGGACTTTCATGACCGAAAAATCGGCGCAAAACCCTCACCGATTCCAGTACCGGTGAGGGGCTAGCATCGGCGGCAGGTGGAACTCCCGCAGATTGCGCTGAGAATGGCCGGGTCCCGGGCCACGCTTGCGCACTGCTGACGACCTGCACCGTAAAACATGGCGCCGGCCATGCGCGAACCCAACCCGCCAACCGCGGCCCCACAGCCCAACCCCTGTCCATCTCCCATAGACCTCCTGCCCGAGCAGAAGCCCCCCCCTGGCCAGCGGTATGGATCATTGCCGAGTGTGGCGGCGCAGTCTGCAGCCGACATGCCGGGTTCCCGCATGCTCGGGACCACACGCGGTCCGCGCCTTCGGGAGCTCGGCTCATCGGGGGCGGAGCATTGTGGGTGGGCCGGCCGATGATGTGCCAACCGTGTTGAAACTGCGCATGGCGGCGTGGCAATGACGGCGGTTTGGAGGGGGCGGAGCATGGCGGACCGGCGTCTAAGCGGCATCGGCCCCGATTCCGGTGTTGGAATTTATTCTCCGCTCGATCGCTGATCACGATTTCGGTGTTGAGTTACTCAGAATATAGCACCAAAACTTTGGGATTGCTTGCTGCTTTGCAGTTTTCCTCCAATTATATTTTTATTATTCTGCAAGGACTGTGTGCAGACTCAGAGTGCAAACTGCCACAAACGAACGTGAAGGATCGTAAAGTATGAAATATTTTCATTTTGTCTCTTAACTATTGACCCTTAACCTGGTTACCATTGCAACTACCTGGGTCATTGGCTTTGGATGGCTCAGATTTGTACTGGAGCGAATCCCGAAAGATGAATGACCTTTTGACAAGCTCGATCAGCAAAATGAAACCCCCTTTGTTGCTGCCTCCCTTAAACTGGCTTCAGCAGCGTACCCGAGCTCTGTCTCAGCACTTGAGTTCCCAGAGTAACCAGGATTTCGCATAATTAATTAATCCCAAACCTCTGCCTCCAGGCGCAATAAATTATGCAGGGATCATGCTGTCTAACATTCCTTTGCGCAATGTGTCATTTCAGAATTGTTATCCTTGCGGGCGAACGAGATGGTCTGCGGAACTACTCTTAGTGTCAGAATTTCAATATCGGAAGACTGAATGCAATTAATTTGAAGAGCAGCTAGCAGGGCTGGTATATTTAGCTCCCGCCGCTACAGCAGTTGAGTTGTAATTATGAAGTCTTACTTGATTTGACAGCAATCCCTGCGCAAGGATAATTCAGTTCAACACATCAGCATTGTTGGCATAGAAATCTTATTTTGATTTGTACACGAATAGGAGACATATCACGTTCTTTGTTTGAGAAGCTCTTACTGCCCAAATTAAAAGCAGGAATCAAGTGGTCTCCATATTCAAAGTAATTATCAAGATAACTGAGAATGTGGCTGAATGAGCAATGCATTGCTTTTTAACCAGTTTCATTTTGGCTTGAAAACTAAACCAGCTACGAACCAACGTGTCCCTTTTAATAGGAAATGGAATACATGCTGTTTTCACCACAATTTATGAGGCATCAGCAAAATTGAAGGAAAATTGAGCTTTCTAAAGTACAATGCCTGAGAATGTGATCTTGTTAGCAGGCCATACAACATGGCGAAGACCCACGATTTATTAAGAGGAACTTCACCCCATATATTCCTTTTGGCTAAATCTAATGCCTACTTTTTCCAGATCTTTATCAAAGTTGGTTTCTATGGCTCCTTGACTGCAAGAAATTGTTTTTGTTCATTTCTGTTACTGAGTAAGTTGATGTTGATAAGTCATTTCTATGTAAAGTCATTTGCACATACGCGCACACAAATCAGACTATTGTTTAGTAGGCTATATAAACAGAAAGTGAAGTCAGGTAGTTCTTTTTAACATCACTTGTTGGCTTTTGGATTCAGGAAGGGCAGAGATATACATTGATTAGTCCCCATTTTAAATATTATAGTATATCTCTTGAAAAATGCTTGTCTTGTAAATTTACTATTCCCAAGCAAATAGACAACTATTGTTCTGATTAGTCTAAACAGCTGAAGAGGGAAAAGAATATTTTCTCATTCAGTTGTTTTTTTAAAAATTCTGGTCACTCACAGAGGCATTGAGATGAAAGTCAAACATGCCCCGGTGATCAATCCCTTCCATAATAATAGAGCAGATTTGCCATAAAGATTGTCGCAAAGTTGTGAAGTTGATTTCCCTTGTCTGATTTGGCACTTCTGCCACTTTGGACATGTACTGGTTCTCATAACAATAGCCCGACCAAACTCTCATGGGTTTTGACTCATTTGTGTCATGGGTCTGACTATACCAGTTGCCATATAGATGGACTGAGAGAAATGATATTGGGTACCATTGCATCAGACCCACATTTTCCATAATTTAATGCTTTTTAAAAAAATAACCTGCAAATTATGGTAAAGGACTATTTTTCATTTTTATATCGCAAGGTGATGAAATGAAAAGCATTTATGAGACGTGGGCTGGTTAGTTGTGACTGGTTTGTTTTTGGTGTTTTGTTGGTTGCCTTATCAACACTTGGAGAATTTCCTTAACAGAGGTTTCCCTTTGTTGTTTATTTTTGATTTCCCAAGAGTTAGACCCGATGTGATGGGGGGCGGGTGCGCATGGTGGGTGCTGTAGAAGGTATGTGCGTGGTGTGCCTGACTACCTCTTTTGATCGGGTAAATTATTTTTTTTCTAGCTAGGTTTTGCAGGATTGTTGTAGGGTTTGGAGCTGCAGCAGTAACTGGTCTTTTGTCCCCAGCATTAACTTTTTAATAAAAAATAATTTTTATTGAAAAATGTTGTATTTATGTAACAACAACGAACCGCAATAAAATACCAACAATAACAATAATGATAAGAGTCATAAACATTCGCCCATCCCTAATGAACAACAAAACATATTAACAACATCCAAAGTTAACACAATATTAAGTTAAATAACCATAGGAAAAAAAAAACAAGAAACAGTAAAGGACACCCTCCATCCCCCCCCCCCAAAGGCTGCCACCGTTTATAGAACCCATGTACTGATCCTCTCAGGGCAAATTTGACCCTCTCCAATTTTATAAATCCCATCATGTCACTGATCCAGGTCTCCACACTTGGGGGCCTCGCATCTTTCCACTGCATCAAGATCCTCCGCCTGGCTACTAGGGACTCAAAGGCCAGAACACCGGCCTCTTTCGCCTCCTGCACTCCCGGCTCCGCCGCAACTCCAAAAATCGCGAGTCCCCAACCTGGTTTGACCCTGGATCCAACCACCCTTGACACCGTCCCCGCCACCCCCTTCCAGAATTCTTCCACTGCCGGGCATGCCCAGAACATACGGGCATGATTCGCTGGACTCCCCGAACACCTGGTGCACCTGTCCTCACCCCCAAAGAACCTACTCATCCTAGACCCAGACATGTGGGCCCAGTGCAGCACCTTAAATTGAATGAGACTAACCCTCGCACATGAAGAGGAAGAGTTGACTCTCTCCAAGGCATCCGCCCAAGTCCCATCCTCTATCTGCTCCCCTAGTTCCCCCTCCCATTTAGCCTTCAGCTCCTCCATTGACGACTCCTCCACCTCTTGCATTACCTTATAAATGTCAGACACCTTCCCCTCTCCGACCCACACCCCCGAAAGCACTCTGTCCATCGCCCCCCGCGATGGCAGCAAAGGAAATTCCTCCACCTGTCGCCTAGCAAACGCCTTTAACTGCAAGTATCTGAACATGTTCCCTTGGGGGAGCCCAAATTTATCTTCCAGTTCCCCCAGGCCCGCAAACCTCCCGCCAATAAACAGGTCCCTCAATTTACTGATGCCCACCCTTTGCCACCCCCTAAATCCCCCATCAGTGTTCCCCAGGATGAACCGATGATTTCCACCTAATGGAGTCCCCAGCATTAACAACCAGGAGAATTATGTACATGCCTGGCAACTGAACTCATCTCTGACATGGACGCGGCCAGGGTTTTTCAAAGGGTGGGTCACGGACAGGAGTCAGAAGGGTCGCGGAGTTACAGGTAGCAGTGTTCCCGCAGGACCAGATTGCTTCTTGCTACACCCTTCAGTCACTAACAGCATTGAGACTGAGCATTGCTGCAATATCAGCATTGCAGTCTCCAACCCTAAGAGGAAATAGTGAAGATATCAGTGCACCCTGCCTGTACATTTCACGGCAAGCGCCCTGTTTCATACGCCCTTTTGGTTTGAATCCACTTGCAGGCGAGCCTCTTTCACTTTTGAGCAAAGGCAAGAAGACTGTGGATATAGATAATTTTGTTACAAGAAAGAGATAGCCAGAGACAGAAATAGGTAGATTACCTACTGGCCAGGATCTTACATCGGAATCTGTTTGAGAAAGCAGCTCTGGAGAGTCTACGGCAGGACAGAGCAGTGCTAGTCGGTGAACAGCCTACAGAAAAGAAAATTTAGTTGGGAGAAAAGAAGTATGAAGATGATCGCTCGAGGTATGGTTTTGTTAATTGTGCCAATGCAAATCAGGATGCAAGGTTATATGTGGAGAAGTACTGAGACTTTAAAGCCCTCAGAATTGCATAGGCATCTGAAGACGAGGCATCATGGTGAGCTCAAGAACAAACCTTTTTTTTCAAAGGAGGCTGCTGGAACTGACATCATCAGCTGAAGTCCTCAGCAGAAATTTAGCATTGAATGCAAAGCACAATTCACCTCCTACATGGGCGCTTACCGCATAGGTAAAGACAAAATGCCACACATTATTGCAGAGAGATTGTTTCTCCCTGCAGCATAAGACATGACTCGCATGGTCCTCGATGAGAGTCAGCTGAAAAAATGAAATGCATCCTACTTAGTGATAACACAGTGGCTTGCTGAATTTGTGATATCACTTGAGGATTTAGAATTACAGCTTATTTCTTGTTGAAAGCACGGGAGTTTTCAATAAAACTAGATGGAAGTACAAATGTTTCAGATTGTGCAACCTTGCTAGTTTACAATAGAGTATGTTTGACACAACAAATTCATTGAGGATTTGCTGTGCTGCTTGACATTACCAACCAGCACAACTGGCTCACAGATCTTTGAAGCAATGTATAGTTACGTGGTTGGAAAGTGCAGGCTCAACTGTGTTCATTACAGAGGAATCACAAACAATGGCAGTGAACATGACTGGAAAAAACAGTTATATAAGGAGTTATATAAGGATTAAGGCGGCAGCTGGCCAGGACATTGTTTGGAATCATTGTTTTATTCACAGCGAGATATTGGCACTGAAAGGAATTCCATCTGATCTTGAAATGGTGTTGAAAGGAATTGTGAAAGTTGTGAATTTCATTAAATGCAACACACTCAATACCAGGCTTTTCATGGATCTGTGTTCCGATATGGGGGTGAGAACACACATTTATCGTTCCACGCTTAGGTAAGTTACATGTCTAGGGTTCAAGTGCTTGGCAGAGTTTGAAAACTGAGGTATGAAATCCACGCTTTCCTGCTTGAGAAATTGTCTACTCTGGCTGATTCATTTGGTGATGAAAGTTGGATGCAAACTCTGTCCAACCGGGCAGATTTCTTTTCAATTCTAAATGAATTGAACCTCAAATTACAAGGAAAGTATGAAGATTGCTTTCCGCACTGTGAAGAAATAGGTGCTTTCCAAAAGTCATTGCAGGTTTGGCATGTGCAAGTACAAAACCAAAACTACTAGTTCTTCCACACACTGCTACAACATGTCAATGGAATAGTAAATAGAGTGACGATCCTTATTCAGCCGCATCTGGTTGCACCGATCAACAGTTTTTGTCGCCACTTTCCAGAGAAGTTTAAGATTTTGAAAGAGAAGAGGAGGGTTAAAGGTCCCTTTGAGTTTGACTCCCCAGAATCAGTTATTAACTTACAGCTGACTCCAAATGAGGAGACTGAGCTGCTGTACTTGCTGTACAGAAATAGATGTCAGGCAGTATAAATGATGTCCTTCACTTGGTGGTGGAATAGTATGTTTACAGTGAGAAAGAACTCTACTAGCTCTGTCCACCTCGAGTGTCATTCACAGTCTCCAGACATCCCACAGCCAAATGAAGCTTTGAAATGTGGCAGCCAATTTACACCTGAGAAAATTGTGCCTCCGATGTTATACAGTATTGAGCGGCTCTCTCGTCCGGCTGCCCGGGATGGTGGGGGGTTTGACCATGAGTGGGACCAGTAGATCCTGTTTAGACAATCCCACCCATTGTGTGGTTACTGAAATTGCTCCTTTCAAAGGCTGTTGAAAATAGGAACATAAGATTAACAATCTTGTATGAGGCTCATCCTAAAATCTGGAAAACATCAAAACTACATCTGAGTCTCGTGTCCTTCAATCGGGAATTTGCACGTTTGCAGACAGAGGGAATGGCCTGCCTTCAGTGTTTTCCAAGCATGTAAAAGTGACTCATCTGTGTCGGACAAGAACAATCTATTCACTGAAAGAGGGTGTGGACATAGCTGACTTGGATTGTAGGCTCTAGTTCTAACGGCATTTAACCACTTACTCATTTGTGTCTGGAAAATAAGGGTTTGGAATGTCTCGAGAAGAACGCCCCTGTTCCCACCCAGTTTGTGGAGTTTCCAACCAAAGGTTTTAGTTAATTTCGTCTGTTATGGGAGAGTGTCAAACGTTCAAACAATGTGGGAAAGTGTCTCGCATCACTCTGAAATTTCTTCAATCCCTGGTAGTCCACTTCGCACAAACATAGCGAAAATTCCACCAGTTTACGCGAAAAGAATTGAGCGAGTGCAGGGTTTTGTGAAGCCAGAGAATGCTGTAAATAGTCAGAGGGTCACCCGGCTGCCCGAAGAGAGAAATAAATGGTGGGATTCTCCGTCCTCCCAGCCGCCTGTTTCTGAGTGGCGGGAGGTGACGCGCCGTTAACTGGCAGCGGGACTCTATGCTCCTGCCGCTGTCAACGGGAATACCCATTGAAGCTATCCGGAAACCTGCGGGAGGGGTTGCGCTGCCAGCCGGACCTGAGAATACCGCCAGCATGAACAGCTGGAGAATTACGACCAAAGTTAGCATTTCAGCTTCCACCCGCACAGGGAAAGGTTTTTTTCAAGGAAGTGCCAGCGTGTCGGGGAAATTATAATAAAGACAAATTCTTCGACTGTTCGACTAAGGGAATTTATTTGACACAAATATTTGCGGATAGGGGAGTGGTCTGGCTGCATAGCCATTCCACAGCTCTCTGAGTTATACACTTGAAAACCATTATATTTATAGTGTGAAATAAACAACTTTGAAGAGATAAAGTTTGGGAACGTACGCAAGAGGAAATATGAATGTTTTGTCCTTGGTTTAAAAACAATTTGAGTACGCATTTTCTTGTCCTTCGGAAGACCAACTTATTATCATAATAAGGCCGAGTCCAAAATACTAAGCAGTATTTTGTTTACGTTACCCGACCGACTTATTTTCGTTCAAGAGCAGTGTTAAACTAAAGTCAAGCATTCCCAGCATGTTTTAGCAATAATAATAATTGCTTATTGTCACAAGTAGACTTCATGAGGCTATTTAGCACAGGGCTAATTCGCTGGCTTTGGAAGCAGACCAAGGCAGGCCAGCAGCACAGTTCAATTCCCGTAACAGCCTCCCCGAACAGGCGCCCGAATGTGGCGACTTCATTTGAAGCCTACTTGTGACAAGCGATTTTCATTTCATTTCATTTTTCATTTCATTTCATTTCAGTGAAGTTACTGTGAAAAGCCCCAGTCGCCACATTCCTGCGCCTGTTCGGAGAGGCCGGTATGGGAATTAAACCCGCGCTGCCGGCCTTGTTCTGCATTACAAGCCAGCTATTTATCCCACTGTGCTAAACCAGCCCGTGCCTTTCTTAAATATAACCACGCAGCTAGATAAAATTAATATCCTTAAGCGGACAATTAATCCGCACACTAAAGTCCCTTCTACATGGGGGTGTGGGGGGGAATGGGAAATGAAGGGAGGAACAAAAGAGAAGCTCTTTCACAAGGTAAAATGAACTCTACAGTCCCACATGACCTTCGGCATGTTTCCCTTTTGAGGGTGGTCCTTTAACCTGAGGATCACCACACCCTTGAGGGGCAAGGTTGGACGGCATGGTAGCACAGTGGGTAGAACTATTGCTTCACCGCACCAGGGTCCCAGGTTCGATTCCCACTTGGGTCACTGTCTGTGCGGAGTCTGCATGTTCTCCCCGTGTCTGCGTGGGTTTCCTCCGGGTGCTCCGGTTTCCTCCCACAAGTCCCGAAAGATGTGCTTGTTAGGTAAATTGGACATTTTGAATTCTCCCTCTGTGTACCCGAACAGGTGTCGGAGTGTGGCAACTAGGGGATTTTCACAGTAGTTTCAATGCAGTATTAATGCATGCCTACTTGTGACAGTAATAATGATAAAGATCAGAAGGCGGGGCCTTCATGAATAACCTCAGCCAGTAGGGGAATTGAACCTGCGCTGTTTGCCTCGCTTTGCATCATGAATCAGCTGTCCAGTCAACTGAGCTAAACCAGCCCCCCTCTTCACAAGACAGAAGGCGTGAAAAGTTAAACAGCAAAATGGGGTGATGGTTCAAAGCACAACTCCACCTACAAGTTTGCTCACGATTCGATCATAGTGGGCCGGATCTCGAATAATGACGAGTCAGAATACAGGAGGGAGATTGAGAACCTAGTGGAGTGGTGCAGCGACAACAATCTCTCCCTCAATGCCAGCAAAACTAAAGAGCTGGTTATTGACTTCAGGAAGCAAAGTACTGTACACACCCCTGTCAGCATCAACGGGACCGAGGTGGAGATGGTTAGCAGTTTCAAATTCCTTGGGTTGTGCATATCCAAAAATCTGTCCTGGTCCACCCGTGTGGACGCTACCACCAAGAAAGTACAACAGCGCCTATACTTCCTCAGGGAACTAAGGAAATTTGGCATGTCCACATTAACCCTTACCAACTTTTACAGATGCACTATAGGAAGCATCCTTTCTGGCTGCATCACAGCCTGGTATGGCAACTGCTCTGTCCAGGACTGCAAGAAACTTCAGAGAGTTGTGAACACCGCCCAGTCCATCACACAAACCTGCCTCCCATCCATTGACTCCATCTACACCTCCCGCTGCCTGGGGAAAGCGGGCAGCATAATCAAAGATCCCTCCCACCCAGCTTACTCACTCTTCCAACTTCTTCCATCGGGCAGGAGATATAGAAGTCTGAGAACACGCACGAACAGACTCAAAAACAGCTTCTTCCCCGCTGTTACCAAACTCCTAAATTACCCTCTTATGGACTGACCTCATTAACACTACACCCTGTATGCTTCATCCGATGCCGGTGCTTATGTAGTTACATTGTATGTATATCTTGTGCTGTCTTATTATGTATTTTCTTTTATTCCCTTTTCTTCCCATGTACTTAATGATCTGTTGAGCTGCTCGCAGAAAAATACTTTTCACTGTACCTCGGTACACGTGACAATAAACAAATCCATCCATCCATCTATCGAATGGGACAAGTAAAGAAACAAAATAAGGATGTGTCAATCAAATGGAATGGACAAATTGTTACAGTACAGAAGGAGGCCATTCTGCTCATTGTGCCATGTCAGCTCTCAGCAAGACCAACGCAGTGAGTCCCACTCCCCCAGTCTTTCTCTGTAGCCCTGGAATGATTTCCTCTTCAGGCACCAATCTAATTCCCTGTAGCAAGCCACAATTTAATCAGCCTCTCACCATACTCAGGCAGTGCATTCCAGATCCGAACCACTTGCTGTGTTTAAAAGAAAACACGTTTTTCTTTATGGTGCCACTGGCACTTTTGCGAATTCAGGAGCAAGAGCATCACTGGCACCTACTATCTGAAAACAAGATTGCAGAGTGATGATGATCTGAAACTGTTGAGCTCGTGTTTAGTCTTGAAGGTCGAGGAATAGCAACTCGTCTTTCATTAAATTTGATCAGGTTTAATTGAGTCAGCACATTTCTTCTTTTTTGCTCATTTGCTAATTCACCATCTGGCATCAGGAAGCTTGCCAAACCTTTGATGTACCTTAAAAAAAATCTGTAGAGCAAGGGAAGAAATTCGATACTGCTCTCCAACAAAGATGAAAACAGTCTTCTTATTGAATTGATAAATAAAGCTATAAAGATACATTACACTCATCTAAAATTTAGTTTAGTTTTAATGAGTACAAAAATAAAGCAAGAGTGTTAGTGAAAAATAGAAACGTCTTTTGTCAAAGCTTTTCATCTTGTACTCATCAGGGCATTCGCAAGAATGAAATGTATAAGGAAACGATTTATACTATATGAGAAGAGAGTGCTTGTTGGTTGGCAAATGGACTCTGGCTGAGATATAGAAGCCATATGGGCAGCACGGTAGCATTGTGGATAGCACAATTGCTTCACAGCTCCAGGGTCCCAGCTTCGATTCTGGCTTGGGTCACTGTCTGTGTGGAGTCTGCACATCTTCCCCGTGTGTGCGTGGGTTTCCTCCGGGTGCTCCAGTTTCCTCCCACAGTACAAAGATGTGCAGGTTAGGTGGATTGGCCATGCTAAATTGCCCTTAGTGTCCAAAATTTTCCTTAGCGTTGGGTGGGGTTACTGGGTTGTGGGGATAGGGTGGAGGTGTGGCCTTGGGTGAGGTGTTCTTTCCAAGAGCCGGTGCAGACTTGGTGGGCTGAATGGCCTCCTTCTGCACTGTAAATTCTATGATTCTATGACAAACAGTCTTTTGTTCAGTAATACTCAAGTTCTGTACTACCAAACAACTTTTGTAAAAGGAAGAGTAAAATATTGCATCTGTCGTTTTGAAAGTTACTATTGAATCTGAAAGAAAAGCCTGCATTTATATTTACACCCAGCCATCTCAAAGCCAATTGAGTATTTTTGGGAAGTGTACTCTTTGTCATAATGTACGAATTGCAGAAGCTCCGTGAACTCCCACAAGCAGCAGTGTGGTAATTATTACAATCCCAGACCAGGGCCGGGATTCTCCGCCTGCGTGATTCTCTGTTATGCCGGCGCCCGGGAGTTTCCCGACAGCGCGGTGCTGCCCCACCATGGGAAATCCCATTGACCGGCCGGCATAATGGAGAATCCCGCCGGCTGGTCGGGGCAGGAATATGGCGCATCGGGGCGGATAATCCCACCCCAGATCCCAACAGTGGCGAGGATACTGGACCGAAACCCCAATATTTTAGCATCATTTTTGTAAGACTAAGGAAAGAATACTTCACGAGGGGCTTTTCACCGTAACTTAATTTGAAGCCTACGACAATAAGCGATTTTCATTTCATTTCCAGAAGTGATTGCACGTAGAAATAGGGATATGGTATTTTAAAACAAAATTTTATTACTGACACAGTATTAAAATCTTTAACATCATACCCGCAAATAACTTCCAATTACCCCTTAAACCAGTGTTTTTCAAACCCTTTTCCCGAGACCCACTTTTACCAACCAGCCAGCCGACCTTCGCGAGACACCATTTTTAATGCGACAGGTGAGCCAGCTGGGTCTTCGCAATCTCACTTGCTTTGTCATTCAGTGTTATATTTCTGCTGAGGACTTCAGCTGACGATTGAAGTGCTCCCTGCATCCTTTGAAAAAAATCCAGACATTTGTCCTTGAATTCGTCATGCTCAGTCTTCAAATGCCTTTGACTTTTTAATTTTTTAAAAATAAATTTAGAGTACCCAATTCACTTTTTCCAATTAAGGGCCAATTTGGCATGTTCAATCCACCTACCCTGCACATCTTTGGGTTGTGGGGGTGAAACCCACGCAAACACGGGGAGAATGTGCAAACTCCACACATACAGTGACCCAGAGCCGGGATCGAGCCTGGGACCTCGGCGCCGTGAGACTGCAGTGCTACCACTGCGCCACCGTGCTGCCCTGCCTTTGATGTTTTGAGGATTTTAAACTTTCTTTGCCAGTACTTCCCTGCACATAACACAAATGGGCTTTGCATCCTGATTTGCATTTGCAAAATTAACAATGCCATATCGCAAGAAATCATTTTTATGCTGCTTTGTTTCCGATTTCGATTACTTCTTAATGGGTTGTTTACCAGAGGCCCTGGAGCTCTGTACAGAGATAACATTAGTACTCCTTGGTCCTGCCGTGGACACCCCTGAGCAGCTCTCTCCAGCAGATTCAGTTGTGGATCCTGGCCTGTTTGTGTCTCTGGCCTCCGCTTCCTTATCACAAAATGTTCCATCTTCTCTTCTTCACACAGTCCTGTTGCCTTACTTGCTGGCAGCTATAAAATGGAGGAATCTCTCCTCTGTCAATTTGCGCCAAAAACACGGATGTACAGGGCGTGTGATGTCAGTGTACGTGCCGGGCGTGTGACTTTCTGCTGCCGCTTCTGGCGGAAAGACTCCATCATTTGCATTCTCAACTTAAAGCCGGTTGCGGACGGCATTCTTTTTATTTTGACTGTGAAACTTGATTTCCAATACCTGATTTTTCCAAGCTTATGACGTTTTACTGCTGAAAATTGAAGCAATTTCAGTTGAACGTGCACATCCTTACATTTACACGCAAACTTTGCTTTCAATATATTCCCATTTCTTTAGAAATTTAAACAAGTATAGAAATAAAATACAATTTTGTTTTTACTTTACAATCGATGACTTTAGACAAAGTTAAGTAACTTGTCACACACACACAATGTCACAATATTTCTTACTAGTTCCACTGTATTGCACTATCCAAACATCCATGTCATCTCCTTTTCCATTCTTAAGAAGGCACTTGCTTCTTGGTTTCCAGAGAGTGGTGGCACAAAGTTCATCACCCGTACTAACTGGCCTCGTTTGGTTGGTATTCCTCGCTGGCAAACCTGGCTTCCCTCTCACTGTCCAGTAGCTGTTACTTCTGTTAGATTCATCCACCCCAGGCACAGACTGTTGACCATTTCCCAACCCATACGTCACGTTGTGGGAGTGCGAGCGGACATTGTGCTGGCCATTGTGCAGCTTGACCACAGGTCACATACTGCCGATGGGTGGGGTAGGACAGGCCGAGCAGCGCGCAGTGAGCAAGCACCAGCACGGAGATACAAGCTCGGGCCACCGTTAGCATCACGCACCCACCTGGCCAGCTGACAGCCCTTGTTTTCCCCCCACCCCCCCACCCAGCCTCGCGCCGCTCCCTCGGGCACCACAGCCAAACAGGGAATGGCCGTGGTTGACATTCTTAAAAGCCGATTGAAGTTGGTGAGCACTTCTTCCCACCATCGCTCCAAGAGCCTCCATGGGCCACAATCCTGACTCTGAAAACTCCTGTCTTAAACAATACTACTCAATACAGTGAATGCAATACCCTTACTTGCTATCTTTATTCACACTTGAACAACAAGAAATTAGACCATCTTAGCTCTCAATCCACCTTAAATATCAATGGCATGGAAGAATTCTTGCTTTACAGAGTTATTCTTTGGGAAAGAGATTTCTTGACTTGGCTTTACAACATAGATCTGATTCTGGCCCAAACCCCTGCAGAAACTCTGGCTGGATCTCTTCAAAAGTGGTTTTCAACTGGCTTGTTTCAGCTCTCCCTTAAGTCTGAACTGCTTTAAATACAGTTAGCCTCTTTTAACTAACAGTGAGAGCAGAACTGTTTCACTGTGCACACCTTTCAGCCAGATCAGAAATGTTTTCTCAAAAAGCCAGATGCCTTAGCTCCACCCAGCAATGACATAATCTCACCAAGCTGAAAATGAATCAACTCCCCAGCGAATCCCCTTAATCAAAACAAAATTGCATTAGCCCAAGTTTCTTTACGATGGCTAATTGCACCTCAGGCTCCTAAAAGTTTTGTTGTCTTTCAAACCAAGATCTTTTTTTTTTAAACATGACTGCAGCAGTCAAACACACTCTAGCCCAGGTCTTTAACCCTTACTTCACCAAGTACTTATAATCCAATATTGCTAAAATCCTACATTCATCACACAATGGCCAAGTAATCTGTTCTTAGGATGTTGATTGAGGCATTGATATTGCCAAGGACACCAGGGATAACTCCCCTGCTGTTCTTTGTAATACTGCCATGAGATCGTTAACATGCACTCACATCCACCCAGGGAAGCAAATCGGGTCTCTGTTTAGTATCTCATCCAATAGCACCTCGGACAGTGAAATGCTCCCTCAGTACTGCACTGGAGCACCAGCCTTGATTTTTGTGCTCAAACCCTGAAATGGGACTTGAACCTGGAACCTTGGGCAGGATTCTCTGATCCTGAGGCTAAATGTTGACGCTGTCAGAAACGCCATCGCGTTTCTCGACGGCGTCAACATGGTCTCATGACCAGTAATTCTGGCCCCTACAGGGGGCCCACGCCGCTCCAGCCCCTGATCCCGGGGTCAACTGGGCGCCTCGGGGTCCGTGCATGTGCAGTGGCACCGGCGGCAGCGCGTCCAAGCGCAGTGCGCTCTTCTCTGCTTCACCCCCAACGCAACATGGCGTAGGGCTAAAGGGGCCGGCGTGGAAGAAAGGAGGCCCCCAGCCCACGTGGTTGGCCCGCCGATCGGTGGGCCCCGATTGTGGACCAGGCCCCTTCCTGGGGTCGAACCCCCCCCCCCCCCCCCCCCCCCCCCCCCCCCCCACAGGTCCCGCCGGCAAGAGCAGATTAGAACAGCGGCAGCGGGACTCAGGTTTTTTGTTGCGGCCACTCTGCCCATCCCGGGCCGAGAGTAGCCGGGGTAGGCCCCAATGGTGCAGCGGAGAATCGTATCCCGGCATCGGGGCGGCGTGGCGCGATACTTGCCGGTTGTGGCGATTCTCCGGCCCGGCCCCGGGCTGAGAGAATCCCACCCCATGTGATTTCTGTTAAATTCACTTAGGGGGTGTGTGCTTCGCTTTGTCCACCTTTAATCGCCCTTCAGGTGGAGGTGAGCTGCCTTTCTGAACTGCTGCAGTCCATGTGGTGTAGGTACACCCACAGTGCTGTTAGGGGAGGAATTCCAGGATTTTGACCCCGCGACAGTGAAGGAACGGCGATATATTTCCAAGTCAGGATGGTGAGTGGTTTGGAGGGGAACCTCCAGGTGATGGTGTTCCCAGGTATCTGCTGCTCCTGGATGAAAGCAAATTACTGCGAATGCTGGAATCTGAAACGAAAAGCAAAATGCTTTGACAAAGAGTCATCGGACTCGAAACGTTAGCTCTTTTCTCTCCCTGCAGAGGCTGCCAGACTTGCTGAGATTTTCCAGCATTTTCCCTTTCGTATCTGCTGCTCCTGGCCTTATAGATGGTAGTGGATGCGGGTTTGGAAGGTTGGATGTCTTCAGTGGCAAGTCTTCTTCGAACTGGGCCACGGCTGACACTTTATTGAATGTGCTTCAACACGCGTCCAGGCTGTGTATTTCACATTAAGACTCCCAGCATTGAAAAAGTCTTTTCATTGTTCTCCCCTCTTCGCCTACCCCCCCTCTGCCCCCAAATTCTTTTACCGGTTATTTTGTGTCCTCTAATTATGCATTTCTGCCAATTGTATCTGCTCTAAAAAATCACCAGGTAATTTGAACCTTCTGTTAAATCTAAAGTTATCATCTAAAGGGGTGATGGTTTATAAATTCTCTGCATTCTGTCAGTGGGAGCAGTTGGCGGCTTCAGCCACCACGTTGTGCCCAGAGCAGGGCCAGGCACAACGGGCAAATCCAATCGGGCTGGGCGCTGGGCTGATTGCGAGTCACCTGACTTCACCCGATGCGATATGGATCTCGTCCTCATTGGGCACAATCCAGATCAGCATAACTATTAGGCCCATTTAAATACCCAGACGTCATTTTCACATGGTGCCCAGGGGTCAACGGGCACATCTGCGAGACATCGACCAGGTGCCGTTTAGCACTGGTTTTCCTAAACGAAGACCACGCGTGACAGCACCTCGGGTGGAGTCAGGTGACTCACGATCAGCCCAGCGCCCAGCCCGATTTGGGGCTCTCGTAGGATTCGCAGGACATTAGACCCCCCTGGGTGGTCAGAGACATGGCAGGATATTACCCTGGCACGCGCCCGCCACCAGGGAACCCTGCTAGGTTGGCAGTGTCAAGGTGCCAGGCTGGCACTGCCAGGGGCCACAAGAAGGTTGAGGGGGAGGGGGTGGTGAAGTTGGGTCCAGAAAGCAATAGGAGTGCAGAGATCGGGGTCGCCGGTGGAAATGGATTCCTGATCTGCGAGGAGTCGTTCCTACATTGGCAAGATCCACTAAAGTGTGGCCTTGACAGGGAGAAACCCCGAGGCCCATAAAACCGGCAGATAGCCGCTGAATAGCTGGGTAAATCTCGGCATTGCAGCCACCGACAAACCGGACTTAGCTTCAAGTCTGCTGCATTGCACCCATTGTTTACGTCAAAATTTTCATAGCAACAATCTTCCAGTACCCAGGTATCAATATGTATCTTGGGACCAGCAGGCGAATCATTAAGTTAGAGTTTAAGCACAAATTGCATTGGAGAACTGTTCCCTACACAGCAAGTGTGGGTTTGTAGAACAACAAGTGTCTGAAACTATTAGCAGTCGCCAAGTGCAATTGTTGATTCAAATAGCGACAATGAATAAGGTAATGAAACAATGTTCGTACAGTAAGGGGCATTCTTCTGATGTTAAGCTGCAGAATTTGGTCAAACTAAGTGGACCTTTACTTTGCAGGTGGGTGCATTATATTGGGTTTATGAGTGCATGATATTAATATTAGAGAAAAGTACAAGAGTGTTTAATTTCACACATGATATCGATCTGGATTATAAAATTCTTCAGAAAAATCCATAGGTGGGATTCTATGACCCCCCCCAATCCCCCCAGCCGTGTTTTCTCGGTGGGAGGCAGCGCACTCCCACCGCTGTCAATGGAAATCCCACTGCCAGCGAACGTCTAGAGAACTCTGGGCCATGTTTTTTATTCTTTCATGAATGTGGACATTGTTGTATTCTCTGTTCTGCTTTCAGATGCGTAGTGTTGAATAAAGAACACAAAGCTTTGTTAACGAACAAAACTGTAAATTTATTACACTACTGACTAAGATTCGTTCACATTCCTAAAGTAGACGGTTATTATATAAAGCTATGCTATCTCTAACTTACATAACTCTCAAGTCTCCCTGTGTCTGCGTGGGTTTCACCCCCACAACCCAAAGATGTGCAGGGTAGGTGGATTGGCCATGGTAAATTGCCCCTTAATTGGAAAAAAATAATTGGGTACTCTAAATTTTAAAGGGCCTCACGGTAGCATGGTGGTTAGCATCAATGCTTCACAGCTCCAGGGTCCCAGGTTTGATTCCCGGCTGGGTCACTGTCTGTGTGGAGTCTGCATGTCCTCCCCGTGTGTGCGTGGGTTTCCTCCGGGTGCTCCGGTTTCCTCCCACAGTCCAAAGACGTGCAGGTTAGGTGGATTGGCCATGCTAAAAATTGCCCGTAGTGTAAGGTTAATGGGGGGATTGTTGGGATACGGGTTACGTGGGTTTAAGTAGGGTGATCATTGCTCGGCACAACATCGAGGGCTGAAGGGCCTGTTCTGTGCTGTACTGTTCTATGTTCTATACAACTGCTCTCTATGCCTGACACTCTTCCAGCTCTATCCTAACTCTTAACTCCTAATCATTTTCTAATCTAATCCCAGAATCCACGAGTCACATGGTATTTATGATGTTCTGTGGTTCCCTCTAGTGGTAAGAAGCATTATCATTAACTTGTTAACTCTTTACATCCCAGTCAATATATATATCATTACAGACATCACTGGCTGGTCCAGTAATTATCCTTCCCTAATTGCCCTCGAAATAGTGGTGGTGAGCTGCATTCTTGAACCGCTGTTGTCCCTGTAGTGTAGGTACACCCACAGTGCCGTTAGGATGGGAGTTCCAGGAGTTTGACCCAGAGACAGGGAAGGAGCGGCAAGGCAGTTCCAAGTCAGGATGATGAGTGGCTGGGACGGGAACATGCAGGTGGTGGTGCTCCCATGCACCTGGTGCCCTAGGTGGCAGAGGTCATGGGTTTGGCAGCTTCTGTCCAAGGAGCTTTGGTGAGTTACTGGGTGCATCCTGTAGATGGCGCATACTGCTGCCGACATGCATCGGTGGTGAAGGAAGTGGATGCTAAAGGCGATGGATCGGGTGCCAATCATGCGGGGGTTGCTTTGTCTTGGATGGTGTCAAACCTCTTGAATGTTATTGGAGCTGCTTCCATCCATAGACCATAGAACAGTACAGCACAGAACAGGCCCTTCGGCCCTCGATGTTATGCATCCAGGCAGTAATATTGCTGGATCACTTTGTATTTTATTCAAAAAAATTCCCACCAAATTTCTCTGCTTGAATTAGAAAATAAAGATTATAATGCAAAGCGAGGGTAGTTCTGTTAATCACAGTTGGAGTGTGATTTATTTAATGAGCGAACACTCACATTTGTGCTGGTCAGATGCTTCCCATGTTGCTAAATTCTAGAGGTAGATGCACATGAGCGAAATGTTTGAAGCGAATAACGTTTCCTGGACTATTGTTAAAGTACTTACTAATGTATTGAGTGAATCTCCTTGTGTTGATGTGTTTATCTCTTTTTGCTGTGGCAGGGGAAATCATTTGCGAGCCTCCAAATAATAAATTGGACAAATTCACAGGGACGTTATTTTGGAAGGAGACAAAATATTCGCTCGATAATGAGAAGATGCTGCTTCGAGGCTGCGTACTACGGAATACCGAGTGGTGCTTTGGCCTGGTGATCTTTGCAGGTAAATCAAAGAGCAGTAAGGACTGAAAATCCCGATAGTCTGATCAAAAAGAAAATGAAAAATCTTGCTTTTCTATCGTGCTTTTTTCAACTCGGTACCGGCCCCAATGTGCTTTATAGCCTGTTAAGATCTTTGCGATGTGTCGTCAAAAAGCAAGCTCCCACAACCAACGATATGATAATGACCACATAATCTGCCCTAGTGACCTTAGATGAGGGATAAACATTGGCCAGGACACTAAAGAAAACTCTCCTGCTCTTCTTTGAATGCCAAGGGAATCTTTTATGCCCACCCGAGAGGGCAAATGGGGCTTTGGTTTCAAATGAATGAAATGAAAATGAAAATCGCTTATTGTCACGAGTATCCTTTAATGAAGTTACTGTGAAAAGCCGAGGACAGTAAATCTGACAGTGCAGAACTCGCTCAGCATTTCACTGAAGTGACTAGGTTTAATGTTCAAGTGTCTGGTGGGGTGCGGTGGGATTTGAACCTACATCTTCTGACTCGGAAGCAAGAGGTCCACCAACTGGGCCAAGGCTGACGCCTAATTATTTTCATAGGATTATAAAATACATACAGCCCATCAAGTCTGCACCGACTCTCCGAAAGAGCACCCTACATTGACCTACTACCCAGCTATTATCCCTGTAACGTTTTGGATGCTAAGAGGCAATTTATCACAGCCAGCCCACCTGACACATAATAATCTGCACATCTTTGGACTGTGGGAGGAAACCGGAGCACCCGAAGGAAACCCACACAGACACAGGGAGAACTTGTAAACTCCACATAGACAGCCACCCAAGGTCGGAATTGAACCCGGGGTCCCTTGCACTGTGAGGCGGCAGTGCTAACCACTGTGCCACCATCGTATTCGGTGATAGGTAGCAAACCTTCTCTTTATATTCTAGGGCCTGATACCAAGCTAATGCAGAACAGTGGCCGAACCAAATTCAAACGAACCAGTATAGACCGACTGATGAATACTTTGGTCCTATGGGTAAGTAGATAAATTAGAATGTGATTACTGGTCATCCCAGGCTACAGAGAACCCTTTCTGTTACACACTAGAAACATGGGCGGGATTCTCACATGAACGGGCCGCTCCCACGTCTAATTCTGGCCCCTATAGGGGGCCAGCACGGCGCTGGAGTGGTTCGCGCAGCTCCAGCTGCAGATCCCGGCGCGTACTGTGTGCCGTGGGATCTGCGCATGTGCAGTTGCGCCTGCACCAACGAGGACGTGCGTCGGCGCCAACACGCACAAGCGCAGTGGCCTCCTTCAACGTGGCGGCCCTGACGCAACATGGCGCAGGGTTACAGGGTCCGACGCGTAGGAAAGGAGGCCCCCAGCCACAGAGGCCGGCCCGCCGCCGATCAGTGGGTCCTGATCGCGGACCAGGCCACATCGGAGCCTCCCCCCCCCCCCCCCCGGGGTCGGACCCCCCAAAAGGCCACCAACCGACCCTTACACGCCGAGGTCCCGCCAGCCCAGAGCAGGTTAGAACGGCGCCGGTGGGACTCGTCTCTTTTCCTACGGCCGCTCGGCCCATCCAGGCCGGAGAATCGGCGGATCGGCCATGTAGAGCGGCCCGCGACCACCCCGGAAACGATGGCGCCGATTCCCCGCACTGCGGAGAATCGCGTGCCGGTGTCGGGGCGGTGTGGCCTGTTCGCGGGGATTCTCCGGCCCGGCGCAGGGCTGGAAGAATCCCGCCCATGATGTTGGATGGATTACTCATAGTGATGTGTTGGGTGTCTACAAATCCATGAATGAATTTGGTTCAATAATAAAGTGATGTTTCGTTACTCTACCGGCACTACAATAGCTTCATCAATCATCACTGTAAACACAGGTATTGAGGTTGAGTGCTGAGTATCCTGTAATTGTACAATATCCTGGAATCAGGTTGTTGAAGAACTAGGAGCAGGAGTAGGCCATCTGGCCCCTGAAGCCTGCTCCACCATTCAATAAGATCATGGTTGATCTTTTTGCGGCTCCACTTACCCACCCGCTCACCATAACCTTTTATTGTTCAAAATCTATCTACCTTTGCCTTAAAAACATTTAACGCGGTAGCCTCAACTGCTTCACTAAGCAGGGAATTCCACAGATTCACCACCCTTTGGGTGAAGAAGTTCCTCCTCAACTCAAGAAAATGGCATGGATGTTTTTACAGGGTTGGTGGGGGTGGGGGGTTAACTAGATAAGCACGAGATGAGAAACTGCTGATAGCATTGGATAAAGAGGGGTTGGAGGAGGCTCCGGCGTAACATAGAACTGTTGGGTTTTATGGCTTGTTTCTATCATGTAAACTTAGTGTAAACCAGTTTTCATAATGGTTGATGAAATATTGGCTTTATTTAAATATAAAAGAGCTGCTCCTCAGTATTTTTTTAATCTTCTGTTGTCTCCTCAGCCATCAACCAGGGGGAAGGGTGTAGGCTTGAGGGTAGCACTTCTAAAGATGCTTGACAAAACAATAGATAGGGCATCATATTTTGTCAAGGAGGGCTAATGCTGCCACATTTTAAAGTCCAGTGCCCTGCTGTGAGAATGTGAGAAAGTAAAGGAAATATCATCACTGTCCTCCTCTGTGACTGCAATGTTTCGCTCTTCAGATCTTCGGCTTCCTCGTGTGTATGGGAATCATTTTAGGAATTGGAAACTCCATCTGGGAAAGTGAAGTCGGATTTCATTTCCACATCTACCTGCCCTGGAACGAGTGGATGAAAAACGCGATATTCTCGGGATTTCTAAGCTTCTGGTCATACATCATCATCCTGAACACTGTTGTGCCGATTTCTCTGTATGTCAGGTGAGCCATTGTTCAAAGTGAATTCTTAACGGGAAGATTTACTGAGGTTTTCCTTCGACCTTCGCTTTTCATATTGAGAAGTGTAGTGGGTGCATCCCAAAGCCAAAGGTTGGTTGCGTAAGGCAATTTCCTCCAACAATCAGCTGGAACACATTTGTCAGAAGGAAAATTGTCTATAATTAAATACGAGAAATGTGACCGTGTGTGTGATATGGATAAAAAATGCATGTGCATATTAAATAAATGGCAATACATAGATTGGCATACAGATATAGGTAGAAAATAGGACTTCCATTTATATAACGGTGTTCACGAGCACTGGACATTTCAAAGTGCTTTACAGCTGTAATATTTTGATAATAGTACTGTATTTCCAGGGATTTTGATTAGGATGGACTAATCAGACCATAAGACCGTAAGACATAGGAACAGAATTAGGCCATTCGGTCCATTGAGTCCGCTCCCCCATTCAATCATTTTTTTTAAATTAAGGGGCAATTCAGCATGGCCAATCCACCTACCCTGCACATCTTTAGGTTGTGGGTGGGGAGACCCATGCAGACATGGGGAGAATGCGCAAACTCCACACGGACAGTGACCCTGGGCCGGGATCGAACCTGGGTCCTTGGTGCCGTGAGGCAGCAGTGCTAATCACTGTGCCACCCTCCGCAATTAAATCATGGCTGATATGTTTCTCATCCCCATTCTCCTGCCTTTTCCCCATTACCCATGACCCCGTTATTAATCAGGAACCTATCTATCTCTGTCTTAAAGACACTCAGTGATTTGGCCTCCACAGCCTTCTGCAGCAGAGTTCCACAGGTTCACCACTCTCTGGCTGAAGAAATGCCTCCTCATCTCAGTTTTAAAGGGTCGTCCCTTCAGTCTGAGGCTGTGGCCTTGAATTCTAGTTTTTCCTATTCGTGGGAACATCCCTGCCCATCCTTCTAAACTCCATTGAGTACAGACCCAGAGTCCTCAACCACTCCTCATATGTCTATAAACTTTATAAATGGTCAGTGTGAAATTCTGTTTTTAACAATTAACAGTCAAGGTAATTAGGGGACAGGAACACAGTTTGTGAGAAGCTATATTTGATGAAATTATGACTCCAAAGGTCTGAATTCAAAGGTTTTTCTGCTTTGAAGGAATAATATAGAGGGATACGGCACTAGGACGTTCTGAGGGTTTTGGCCAAGGGTGGTACCATGATCAGTACAGGCTTGGAGGGCCGAAGGGCCTGTTCCTGTGGCGTATTGTTCACAGAGTATCCAGACTGTCTTCGCTGCTTCTTGTTATGTATATTTACATTCTACTTCATTCACAAATACCAGTCATTCGTACCTTGTAGATCAAGCACAACTGAGGACTCTAGTGTTAGAAATTAAAACTTCCACCCTTAAAATTGTTTTTCTTTTCATTGGAAGGGTTTTGCACCTCGAAACCCTCAAACCTTACGCAGCTAATGAAATACTTTGGAAGTGGAATCACTGTTGTAATGCAGGAAATACGGCGCAACAAACTCTCACCAACAACTTTGTGATAATGGCAAGATAATCTGATTCTGCAATGTTGATTTAGGGCCGAATATTGGCCAAGAGACCAGAGATAGCTCCCTGCTGTTCTTGGAATAGACGAGGATGTTTATTTGATTTGGTTACTTCTTTGATGTTGCTTCCTCAAAGCAAGCTGTCGTGGACACTTGTTGCTAAACAGCATCCTATTTTTCCTTCAGCTACTTCTGATTTTTTAAAAAATAATTGCCTTTGAAGATTCCTCGAACTGCTGTTCCACAGTGACCTGAATTTCAACACAAAAACATCCTTCCAGATATTTGCATTGTTGCGTTTCAATGTTTCAGTCTGGTTTTCAACTGTTCCTTGTTGCAATATTTTCTTTTTTTCCCGGGTGATCTCAATTACTTTTTGACTTTGTGTCCATTTCAGTGTTGAAGTCATTCGACTTGGCCATAGCTACTTCATAAACTGGGACCGGAAGATGTACTACGCCAAAAAAAACACATCGGCCGAGGCACGCACCACAACCCTTAATGAAGAGCTGGGGCAAATAGAATACATATTTTCTGACAAAACGGGAACACTGACGCAGAATATAATGATTTTCAACAAGTGCTCAATTAATGGGAAAGCCTACGGTAGGTTTCTATCCGTTTTTTAAATAATTTCCACTTTACAAAAGCAGTGGCAATGTCAGAGAAGTGAGACCTCAAACCCAACTATAATATTCCTCCATTTCCTTTTTTTTTGTAAAAATGTTGATTAATTATCAAGGGGAGCAATTGAATGATGCTGTCTTTTCTGGTGGACCTTTCCTGTGATATCGTTGATGTGATTTTTGCAGAAGAGGCTCAAACGTGGCTGCATATGAGCAACAGTGGGGTCCACAAGTGAGACCTAAAACTGATACAGAGACCTGTGACTAAGAAACTGATGTTTTGGGCAGTGAGAAAACTCACCTCATGAAATACTGACGCGTGAAGCATAAAGGGCTCTCTTTACCCTTCTTCGAGATTTATATTAGTGACAAAATGCCATTTCTAAAATTTTAATGATTTTGTTCTGTATACATAGTATACCGATATCAAATATGCAAACATAATCCGATCTATTACACAATATATGCTTACGAGGAGAATTAGTTTTTTCGCTATTTGTTCATCCTCACATGTGAGTAAGTGCCAGTCTGTTGTCCAATCATGAAGAGTGCAGCCTCGCGTAGCCAGATCCTGCCTTTACCCAGCATTCCTGTAGGCACACTCCCGGTGTGGGAGTAAAAAGGCATCCTTCATGACTGAAGGTTGCTGCTGACATTTCCGATCAACACAGGCTGGGGATTAAACCTGTGCTGGGATTCTTCCAGGTCTGTAAAGTTTAGACACAGGACAGAAGTCTCACATCTGGGACCAAGTCCCATCCCTGGGACGGGGAGTGTCTCCCGTTGTGGAAGGTAAGGGGAAAATCCCACCTCGATGCAATTAATAATGTATCGGGGGCTTTTGGGCCATTATCTGTGGCGGTAGTGGCTTGATGGCACGCATCTCGCCATCATGTCTGGGTGCCATCACTGACCCGCCATTGAAGAGAGCACTCAAACTGGAAGATGACAGTGGCAGTCAGTTCCTCGGAGTGGCAACCAGTGTCGGATTGCCACTCCGTACCTACCCACTTGCCAGTGCCATATTTCCCCGGGCCGGTCTCACCCGTCTTTCCGGACTGAGGCCAGCCGAGATTAGATTTAGATTAAATTTATTGCCACATGTACTGAGGTACAGCGAGAATTATTGTTCTGCGTACAGTCCAGACCGATCGCTCCGTACGTGAAAAACATAGGACATACGATAAATAACTATAAATAACTATGACATAGACATCGGGTGAAGCATATGAAATGTAGTGCTTGAACTGTAGAGAAGATGCATTGAAAGATCAGTTCAAGTTGTTTTTGAATCTGTGGTGCGTGTTCTCAGACTTTTGTATCTCCTGCCCGATGGAAGAAGTTGGAAAAGAGAATAACCCAGATGGGAGGGGCATTTGATTATGCTGCCCGCTTTCCCAAGGCAGTGGGAGGTGTAGCCAGAGTCAGTTATCCAGGTAGCGCAGCTTCCACCGGGGCCTCGTGCCAAAGTCTTAACAGCGTCAGATCCTTCTGACTCTGAAGGAGGTCACGACTCCTCTTTTTACTGCACTAGCTGCCATAAAGCTGGAATGTTTAAACGTTAGTACACCCGCAGTTAACCCGCTGGTTTTGCATGTTATCATCTCTTTTTTTCCTGTAAATAATGAATGGAGACTCGCATGATTTTGTTTTTTCAATTATTTTCTAGGCGATGTCTATGATGAGCTGGGACATAAAATGGAAGTATCTGAGGTAAGGGTACTGTAAAGTTAATGAAAAGGTGATTAGAGTTTTCCAGATGTTTGTAAGCTGAGAGATACAACAATGCAATTGTGCTAAAAAAAAAAATTTTCACATGCCCAGCTTTTGTTCAGGAAGTGATCTGCCCTTTTCATCCCGACGTTCATCCACACCAGGCCTCAACCCAAAACTCTTGCCCAAAATTTGGACGGGGTTATGGGGCTAGGAGTGGGGGATTGGACCTAGGTAGGATGGTCTATTGGAGCAAGGGCCGGTGCAGACTCGATGGGCTGAATGGCCTCCTTCTGCACTGTAGGGATTCTATTAAAAAAAAGACTTGTTCTAACGCACTCCTGGCTGGTCTCCCACATTCTGCCCTCCATGAACTTGAGTTCATCCAAAACTCTGTTGCCAATGTCTTAATTTGCAGCAACTCCCCTCCCCTTTCAGCCCTGTGCTCACTGACCCTACACTGGCTCCTGGTAAAGCAACATCTTGATATTAAAATTCTCCTCCTTGTTTTTAAATCCCTGCATGACCTCAACCCTCCTTTTCTCTGCAATCTCCTTCAACCACAACCCTCCAAGATATCAGTGCACCTTATTTTGGCCTCTTTTGCAGTCTCATTTACAATTGCTCCAACATAGGTGGTCGCACCTCAGGCGCAAAGCTCTGGAGTTTCCTGCCTGTATCTCTGCACACTCTGCTAACTCACTTTCTTCCTTAAGATGCTTCTTAAAACCTACCTCTTTGAGCAGACTTTTCCTCTTCTGACTTAGCTGCCTTGGTGTCATACTTTATTTTATAACTCTCCTCCTTTACATCCTCCTTAGAATGTTTCATTCCGGGGCAAAGATTATGTATAAATATATCAAGTTGTTGTGCGGGGAATATTGGGTGGGATTCTCCCTCTCTTTCTCCCCCTCCCCCGCAGCCGCATGTTTCTCGACAGCAGGGGGCGGCGCGCCGTTTGCTGACGGCAGGACTCTCTGCTTCTGCCACTGTCGATGGGAATTCCCATCGGAGCCAACCCGCGTCACCGGGAAACCCATGGGCGAGGGTGCGCTGACGACGGGACCAGAGAATACGGAAAAGTCCAGCCACTGTTACCCACGTGCTTAAATTTCCCGTGTATAGGAACGCACAATGTCTACGAGTGGCAGATCCTGAGTGAAGTGTAAATGTTGAGAACTCTGCTTAATGCACAGGTCCGTGTAACGTCTTACACACCAGAAGGGCCTGATGTTTGCTGGCTGAGATACGGTCATTTGTTCTGGCAGCAACAATAGAAATTCCCACGGAAAGTCAGCATTAATAAAACATACAAACAGTAATAAAGTGCAAGCTGCTCTACGCACACTCTGGGAAAAGTGTGAAGAGGACAATTTTGTCATTGTTATGATTCTTTTTCATGTGAATTTTAACAGCTTATGTAACAGCAATGCGTGAGTAATGTTTGTAATTATAGTATATTAAATGTGCAGTTCTCGAGGTCAAAAACTGGTGATAGAAATTCATCAGATTAAAGCCTCGAGGAGCCATAATATATTCACTTGCACCTTGTGTAACCGGAATTAATAACTTGCAGTAAATCTAGTTTGTGTCTAATTCAGCGGAAGGCCAAGCGATCAGATTGCATGTAACCTCATCAAAGTGTAATCTAAGACTTCCGGTTGCGGCTATGACTAGCTAAGCCGCACATTTGGAAGCTCCTGCAACAAAGGTGTTTTTGGGCCAATTGGAGGGCCCCAACGGCGCTGAAAAAACGAATCCCGGTGGGGGAAGGTCCCCTGAGGAGAACTAGACCGATTTTATGGTCGGTACCCGGAGTGGAGCGGCAAGAAAAACGGCAGCAGCTCCCCAAAAAAAGCGGGGGAAGAAAATCAAAATGGCGGCCGGCGGTGCACCGGAGGAGTGGAAGAAATGGGCGGAGGAGCAGCAGGCCGCTCTCCTCCGTTTTTTCACGGAGATGAAAGTGGAACTCTTAGAGTCCATGAACGCGACGGCCACCAGGTTGGTGGGAGCCCAGGCGATCCAAGAGGCGTCGATTAAAGATCTGCAGCAGGAGATGGCCGCGAGGGAGGAGGAGGCCACAGTCATCGGGGCAAAGGTGGAGGTGCACGAGGCACTCCACATGAAGTGGCAGAGCCGCTTCGAGGAGCTGGACACTCGGATGAGGAGGAAAAATTTGAGGATCCTGGGCCTGGAAGAAGGCCTGGAGGGGTCGGATCTCCCGGGATATGTGGCGGAGATGTTGAGCTCCCTGATGGGGGAAGGGGCCGGTCCGGCGCCCCTGGAATTGGAAGAGGCATACCGGGTCATGGCCAGGAGGCCTAGGGCAAACGAGCCCCCGAGGGCGGTGCTGGTGCGGTTCCAGCGGCTAAGTGATCGAGAGAAAGTCCTGAGGTGGGCTAAAAGGGAGAAAAGCAGCAAGTGGCAGAACTCGACGGTAAGGGTGTACCAGGACTGGAGTGCGGAGGTGGCAAAGCGGCGGGCCCGGTACAACCGGACAAAGGCGGTGCTACACGCGAAAAAGATCAAATTTGGAATGTTGCAACCGGCGCGCTTGTGGGTCACCTACAAGGACCAACATCATTATTTCGAGTCCCCAGAGGAGGCCTGGACCTTTGTACAAGAGGAAAAGTTGGACACGAACTAAAACCTGGGAGCACCGGCGGTCGTAGCCGCCGGGGGACTCTTGATTGTGCAAGTGGCCCTTTTCTTTTTCAGGCCAGGTCGGAACTGGGTAACAGTTTCGTGGAGTGTTTGGGGTGTTTTTTCTCGAACGGTTGACTTTTCTGAATATTTTGAAGGTTTCGAGTTGTTGGGTGTTTCTGTATATTTGTACTGTTGAAATCTCTATTGTGGGTCGTTGGCTTCTTATGGGGTGTTTTTTCCCGTTTCCAATTTCCCTTAGTTATTTACCCCTCTTACCCTTTTTCTTTGGGTGCTTGGGGGGGTTTTTTGTTCTTTTTTTTCTTTTCGGGTTATGGTTATCTGCGGTTATTTATACTGTTTGATGGAGGGTGATGGTTGGGCACACTGTTAGTTGATAGTTAGTTAATTATTTTGTTATTTAAGTATGTAGTTAAGTATTTATGTATTTAGTTGCCATTGGGTATTTGTATTTATATCGTTAAGTTGGGGAGACGGGACGGGGGGGAGCGGGTTGATTATGCGGGTCTTTCTCGGGGGTTTTAAGGGGATCTTTCACGGGCGCAGATGGGGTGAACCGGGAGGAGTCGGAATGTGGCAGGAGCAGCCGGGTCAGCGGAGACCAGCTGACTCTCGGGAGTACGATGTGGGGTACATCGCGGCTAGGAGGGGTCCTAGCCAGGGGGGGGGGGGGGGGGGGGAGGGGGGGGGGGGACTGGGGGGGGACACCGGGTTGCTGCTAGAAAGACCAGGGACGAGAAGGGGAGAGCCGGGGGGGGTGGGGGGGGGGGGTGGGGGGGGGGGGGCCATCGCTATGGGAAGCGGGTCAGAAAAGAAGGGATGACCCGGGGCGAGCAAGGGACAAGACATGGCTAATCGACAGGGAGTAGGGACGGGTCGCTCTGCGACCCGATTGATCACGTGGAACGTAAGGGGGCTGAATGGGCCGGTCAAAAGATCAAGGGTCTTCTCACACCTGAAGGGACTGAAGGCTGATGTAGCAATGCTGCAGGAGACTCATTTGAGGGTAGCAGATCAGGTCCGCCTGAGAAGGGGGTGGGTGGGACAGGTGTTCCACTCAGGCTTGGATATCAAGAACCGGGGGGTGGCGATTTTGGTGGGAAAGAGAGTGTCGTTTGTGGCGGCAGAGGTGGTGGCAGACAAGGAGGGCAGGTACGTGATGGTGAGGGGTAGGCTGCAGGGAGAGAGTGTGGTACTGGTAAATGTGTATGCCCCGAACTGGGACGACGCGGGTTTTATGAGGCGCCTGCTGGGCCTCATCCCGGGACTGGAGGCAGGGGGCCTGATCATGGGAGGGGACTTTAATACGGTGTTAGACCCTGGGCTGGATAGATCGAGTTCCAGGACGAATAGGAGGCCGGCAGCGGCAGAGGTGTTAAGGGGGTTCATGGAGCAGATGGGAGGGGTAGACCCATGGAGATTTGGTAGGCCTAGGGCGAGGGAGTATTCTTTTTTCTCCCACGTCCACAGAGTGTACTCTAGGATCGATTTTTTCGTATTGAACAGGGGGCTGATACCGAGAGTGCAGGACACGGAGTACTCGGCCATTGCGATATCGGACCATGCACCACATTGGGTGGACGTGGACATGGGGGAGGCGCGGGACCAACGCCCGTTGTGGCGCCTGGATGTAGGGCTGTTGGCGGACGAAGAGGTGTGCAGAAGGGTGAGAACGGGCATTGAGAACTATCTGGGTACGAATGACACAGGTGAGGTGCAGGTGGGGACGGTCTGGGAGGCCTTGAAAGCAGTGATTAGAGGAGAGCTGATCTCCATAAGGGCACACAGAGAGAGGAAGGAGAGGCAGGAAAGGGAGAGGCTGGTGGGGGAGCTCCTAGAAGTAGATAGGAAATATGCGGCGGCGCCAGAGGAGGGGCTATTAAGGGAGCGGCGTAGCTTGCAGGCCAGGTTCGACCTACTGACCACTAGGAAATGCAGTGGAGAAGGGCGCAGGGTGCGGCGTATGAGTACGGGGAAAAGGCGAGCAGGATGCTGGCACACCAGCTTCGTAAGCGAGATGCAGCCAGAGAGATTGGGGGAGTGAGAGAGAGGGGTGGGGATGTAGTGCAGAAGGGGCAAGAGGTGAATAGGGTCTTTAGGGACTTCTATAGGGAATTGTATAGGTCTGAACCGCCGAAGAGGAGAGGGGGAATGAAGAACTTTCTCGACAAATTGGGGTTCCCAAAGGTACAGGAGGAGCTGGTGGAAGGGTTGGGGGCGCCGATAGAGCTGCAGGAGCTAATTAAAGGGATAGGCCAGATGCAGGCGGGGAAGGCGCCGGGGCCGGATGGGTTCCCGGTGGAGTTTTACAGGAAATTTGTGGACTTGGTGGGTCCAGTGCTGGTGCGAGCCTTCAATGAGGCGCGCGAGGGGGGGGTTCTGCCTCCAACAATGTCGCAGGCCCTGATCTCCTTGATTTTGAAGCGGGACAAGGACCCGGTCCAGTGCGGGTCCTACAGGCCTATCTCCCTCTTAAATGTAGATGCCAAGCTGTTAGCAAAGGTCCTGGCAACCAGGATAGAGGACTGTGTGCCAGGGGTAGTCCATGAAGACCAGACGGGGTTCGTGAAGGGACGCCAACTTAACACAAATGTCCGGAGATTGTTAAATGTGATTATGATGCCAGCAGTGGAAGGGGAGGCGGAGATAGTGGTAGCGCTGGACGCGGAGAAGGCATTTGACAGGGTGGAGTGGGAATACTTGTGGGAGACGTTGGAAAGGTTTGGGTTTGGGGAGGGATTTATCAAGTGGGTAAAACTGCTCTATTCAGCTCCGATGGCAAGTGTGGTAACAAACGGGAGGAGGTCAGAATATTTTGGGCTCCATCGAGGTACTAGGCAGGGATGTCCCCTATCTCCCTTACTCTTTGCATTAGCGATTGAGCCGTTGGCGATGGCACTGAGGGGTTCAGGGGGGTGGAGAGGACTGACAAGGGGAGGGGAGGAACATCGGGTCTCGCTCTATGCGGATGATTTGTTGTTGTATGTGGCAGACCCGGAGGGGGGAATGCCGGAGGTAATGGGGATACTAGCGGAGTTCGGGGACTTTTCGGGATATAAATTAAATCTGGGGAAAAGTGAGGTCTTTGTAATACACCCGGGAGACCAAGGGGAGGGAATTGGGAGGCTCCCCTTCAAAAGAGCAGTTAAAAGTTTTAGGTATTTGGGGGTGCAGGTGGCAAAGAACTGGGGGACCCTACACAAGTTGAACTTTTCCAGACTGGTGGAGCAGATGGAGGAGGAGTTTAAGAGGTGGGACATGGTGCCGCTGTCGCTGGCAGGGAGGGTGCAGTCAGTTAAAATGACGGTCCTCCCGAGGTTCTTGTTTTTGTTCCAGTGTCTGCCCATCTTCCTCCCCAGGGCCTTTTTCAAGAAGGTAACGAGTAGTATCATGGGGTATGTGTGGGCACATGGCACCCCGAGAGTTAGAAGGGTCTTTTTGGAGCGGAGTAGGGATAGTGGAGGGCTGGCGTTACCCAACCTTTCAGGATATTACTGGGCGGCAAATACATCGATGGTACGAAAGTGGATGATGGAAGGGGAGGGGGCAGCCTGGAAGCGCATGGAGAGGGCGTCCTGCGGCAACATAAGCTTAGGGGCACTGGTAACGGCACCATGGCCGCTCCCTCCCACGAGGTATACCACGAGCCCGGTGGTGGCGGCCACCCTCAAGATCTGGGGGCAGTGGAGGCGACACAGGGGGGAAGTGGGAGGTCTGATAGGGGCACCACTAAGAGGGAACCACAGATTTGCGCCGGGAAACACAGGAGGGGGATTCCAGAGCTGGCAGAGGGCGGGTATTAGACAACTGAGGGACTTGTTTATAGAGGGGAGGTTTGCGAGCCTGGGAGAGCTGGAGGAGAAATTTGGGCTCCCCCCGGGGAACACGTTCAGGTACCTCCAAGTGAAGGCATTTGCCAGACGACAGGTAGCGGGGTTCCCCGCGCTCCCCGACAGGGGGGTGAGTGATAGGGTGCTATCAGGGGTCTGGGTCGGGGAGGGGAAGATCTCGGACATCTATAAGATTATGCAGGAGGTGGAGGAGGTACCAGTAGAGGAGCTGAAAGATAAGTGGGAGTTAGAGCTGGGGGAACAGATAGAGGACGGGACATGGGCAGACGCCCTGGAGAGGGTCAACTCGTCGTCGTCATGTGCGAGACTAAGTCTCATTCAATTTAAGGTACTGCATAGAGCCCACATGACGGGGACAAGGATGAGTCGGTTTTTCGGGGGTGAAGACAGGTGTATTAGATGTTCGGGAAGCCCTGCGAATCATGCACATATGTTTTGGGCATGTCCGGCACTGGAGGAGTTCTGGAAGGGGGTGGCAGGGACGGTGTCGAGAGTGGTGGGGTCCAGGGTCAAGCCAGGATGGGGACTTGCGATCTTCGGGGTTGGGGTGGAACCGGGGGTACAGGAGGCGAGGGAGGCTGGAATATTAGCCTTTGCGTCCTTGGTGGCTCGGAGGAGGATCCTGATTCAGTGGAGGGACGAAAGGCCTCCGAGTGTTAACACCTGGTTAAACGACATGGCAAACTTCATCCAATTGGAAAGGATCAAATTCGCCCTGAGAGGGTCGGTGCAGGGGTTTTCCAGGCGATGGCAACCCTTCCTAGACCTCTTGGATCAGAGATAGAAACTGAGGCCATGACAGCAGCAACCCGGGAGGGGAGGGGAGGGGGGGGAGGGGGGGGGGGAGGGGGGACAACGACGAAGGAAGTACGGTAGCGGCGGGTGGCACGGGCAAGGCCTGCCCGAGGACGCTGCTAGAAATGATAAGTTGGTCTGACTGTCGGTTCGCCGGCGGGGGGGGGGGGGGGGGGGGGGGGGGGGACGCGCGGGTAGGGGGGGGGGGGATTTTTTTTTTTTCTTTTTCTTGTTAAGTAGGGGGGTTTGACTTTGTTTTGTTATAATTTAAATGTAAATGTAGGGGGGGTTAAAATGTTTGTATTTTGAAAAATTCAATAAAAATTATTTTAAAAAAAAAAGTGTAATCTAAAGTTTACCTTATTCTGTTCATATTATTGGTTAATTGTTTGCTTTGATGCAAATGTCCCTTTGTACAACTCGTGACTTCAGGCAGAATCTTCCGTTCTGGAGCATAAGTCCAGTGGCAGGCAGGAAAGCCGTGAGATTCCAGACGGGTGGAGGAATGGCTGAACTTGAGCGAACTCCCACTTTTCAGCTTATTAGTTGTGCACCAGCTCCGCATTACTCCTCCAGAGTCCTTGCAGCCACAGTTCATACTGGTGAAGCTGACAGATGTGAGCAATCACATCCCGGCTCGCCTCTGGTATTGCCTTTCCCTCATCTCGAGATAAGATCGCCACCTGAGATACATCCATGGTCGGGCCAATGCCTGTTGTTGCAGTGTAGCCTGTTTGGCAGCATCGTGACCTTCTTTAGGCCCCGCTGCCTCTGCTGCTCAGGCGCTTGCCCCCCGTGACCCTGTGCCAACCCACAATGGGCCCTCCTTCTCCTCACCTGGATGAGAGTCATTAACAAGACAGGGTTGCCTGCAGCCTGCATCATTGCTGTGAACAAATTGAAGCGACACATTAAGTGAGCATGCCCTTTACAGGTTTCCCTCCATCTCAAGGCCCTTCACCTGGCCTCTATCCAGACATGACATCCTTACCCCACTATCAGGTAAAGGATTAGAGATGGGTGTTCTTCCATTCATACATGAATCTGTATGGAGTCACTGATCTTTAACCAGGGTAATGAGAGGCATGTGCAAGAAACCTCACACGGACACTTTTCCACTTGTCTCCACTACCCTTGAAGAACTTTAGAGAGGCTATGGCCCTGGAAGAATAGAAAGGCTAACTGTGTGATTCCGTGTCAGCCTTGACCATTCACCCAGGAGGATGGAAGTTTGTAGTCATGACTTGGCTCCACCACCTGTGCCCCTTGGAGGCATCCAGCTCCTACCCTCACTCCTTCCCTCCATCTCTCCCTTGATCCTGACCTCTGACTGCTGCTGATGGCAAATAACGCAAGGTGAGGAATGGTGATAATGGGCAGGTCGATGGTCCTGAGGGAAGTTGGTGGGTGGCAGGGGGAGGGTAGAAGATGGTGAAGCGAGTTTGAAAGGGGATGCGCACCATTTTTCCAAACTGATCTTGGACCACCACAGTTAGTCAGTCAGTGAGAACCTTCGGGGTGGGTGGAGGGTCTTTACGGGTGAGTGGAATTCAAGGTCAGCCCATGTGGCCAACTAAAGCGCCGCCCCAATAACTGAGGCAAGTGGATGTGAGAGATGCTAACTCTCCTCCCTGTGGTGAAGGCCACATTGCAGCTGGTTTGTCCAACTCATGTGCCTCATAACATTGAGATCCCAGAAAGGTGCGGAGTTGTCACCCTCGAACCTTCTCCTCTCCCACCATTACTCTGGACCCGATCACCATCCACCTCCGCACACTTTTTCCTTCCCCTCCGAGATGACGCTCGCCAGGGGCATGTCACATATGTAAAACTGAACTTTCTCATTTCCCGCTGGCGGGAAACTTGATTTGGAGGACGAACATAATTCTGGCGAGGTGGCCTTTTAATGAGCATGCATAATGTGTGCTAATGCATGCGTGTGGGGTTCCTGTCGCTGTTCGTCGGGAAGCTCGCCCAATAACCGGCCTTGGAATTCTCGAGAAGAAACTTCCAACAGTTTATCCCCCCATCAGGAAATCGATCTTTTTGGCTCCTGCCAAATGAAGTACCCCCTCATGCCCCATGACTTCCCCTGCTGGCGGGAGGGGAAAATTCCACCCATAGTATTAATTCTGTCTGCCGAAATGTTATTTTAATGCATGAGATTTTAGAACATAGAACAGTACAGCACAGAACAGGCCCTTCGGCCCTCAATGTTGTACCGAGCCATGATCACCCTACTCAAACCCACATATCCACCCTATACCCGTAACCCAACAACCCCCCCTTAACCTTACTTTTTATTAGGACACTACGGGCAATTTAGCATGGCCAATCCACCTAACCCGCACATCTTTGGACTGTGGGAGGAAACCGGAGCACCCGGAGGAAACCCACGCACACAGGGGGAGGACGTGCAGACTCCACACAGACAGTGACCCAGCCGGGAATCGAACCGGGGACCCTGGAGCTGTGAAGCATTTATGCTAACCACCATGCTACCCTGCTGCCCCCCATGCTACCCTGCTGCCCCCCATGCTACCCTGCTGCCCCCCCATGCTACCCTGCTGCCCCCCATGGACCCTGCTGCCCCCCATGCTACCCTGCTGCCCCCCATGCTACCCTGCTGCCCCCATTTTAGTTTGAACTTTTATCAGCAAAAGAACAAAGTGTGATTAAAATGTGCACGTTCCCAGTAATGTTTTAAGTATCCATCTCGTGTAATAATGTTTTTTTTTAATTTTGTGAAAGTCTATCAGTCATAATAGATTTGTTGAAAAGTGAGCCCTATAACAGTAAATAAAGAAAAGGAATTGCTGCCTTTATATAGAGCCTTTAAAATCCTCAAAACATCTCAACGTGTATCACATTCTTAAATTATTTATGAAGTGTAGTTTCTTGTTAAGGCAAATGTAGCAACCAATTTGCACTCAGTGAAAATGAATGAGATAATTGAGCGACAATCTGTGTCTGGTATTGGTATTTGAAGGATGAATATTGGGCAGCATCAGTAGGAGAGGTCAAATTGAGTAGGTTCCAAATTCAATCCTGGGGCCGCAATTCCCCGATCAGTCGTCAAAAAGGTTACTCTGCTCTGTTTCATGTCAGTGATGTGTGACTTGCTTTGGCTATTTCTCTTATTGCAGTTCTCTCTGCTTCTGTAACTAATCTGCTTTCTACACAATCTGTTCATTCTACAACATTCAGCCCATTCTTCTTGCGTCAACATTACTGTCTGGTAATACAATTCTCCCTTTTCCCTGAATCTAATTACACGTTAGCCAGTCAAGAAATCGAACTTGCATGGCCTTCCCCTTTTTCAAATACTTAATTCTCATCAACGGCTTGGAGCATGGTGAGATAGCATTCAACGCGTTCAAGGCTGCCATTTCTGATTCGCAGTGAACCTTTTACTTGTGATTTAATGGGCCAAATGGTCAAACAGACATTATTCAATCTAAAGCTTCCAACATTGTGTTATGTGTAACTTCGCTGTGATATCTTTGCTACTAATGGTCACATAGTATCGGTGGAAGGGGTGGGAGGCGTTGGTCAGCCGGACGGTTGCTTGATGATGCGGAGCAATGCCAACAGCGTGGCATCAATTCCCGTAACCGGCTGAGGTTATTCATGAAGTCCCCGCCTTCTCAACCTTGCCCCTCGCCTGAGGTGTGGTGGCCCTCAGGTTAAATCACCTCCAGTCGGCTCTCAAAAAGAGGGGGCGGGGGGAGCAGTCTCTGGAACCGTGGCGACATTCTCCGTCACCAATGTCATAGATAATCATTTCTGGAGCAATAATTTAGTTTGAGACTGAATCCTAAATAAATCAAGAGAGGCTAATTTGAGCTTCAGGGGCAAGGATCGAAGCCCTCGGACAACCTTAAATACGCACCCCTGACCAACACGACACAGCTGCAAATAGGATTTCAGGGAAAATGTGGAGCAGGTGCGGTGCTGTGTTAATTCTACCCTATTATTTTTGCAGCCTCATTTGTTTTCCCTTTAATTTCCAGAGAACTCTCCCTGTGGATTTTTCATTCAATACTTTAGCAGATCTAAAGTTTAAGTTTTACGATGCCAGTCTGGTGGAGGCGACTAAACTGGAGGATCCATCGGTTCACGAGTTTTTCAGGCTGCTCTCGCTCTGCCACACAGTCATGCCAGAGGAAAAGAACGAAGGTAATATTTATTGGGATAGCTCTTGCTTAATGGAACGCAACAAACTGAGCTTGGGTAGTTTGAAAGGGGAAAAATGTCTCTGTGGAGCATATATGTAGGTTTTGCTATAGGATAAAATACTGAATTGTGGGGTGACCTTGTTTAACTATCTTCCATTGCCAGAAATAAAGGCACGCCCAGAGATAAAAGAAAAATACTGCAGATGCTAGAAATCTGAAATAAAAACAGAAAATGCCTGACTAATCTCAGCAGGTCTGGCAACATCTGTGGAGAGAGGAACAGAGTTAACGTTTCGAGTCTCAATGACCCTTCTACAAAACCCCTGTAACAAGGGTCATGTAGATGCTGAACATTAACTCTGTCCTCTCTCCATAGATGCTGCCAGATGTCCTGAGTTTATCCAGCATTATCTGCTTTTATTATGAATGCATATCTACATGTTTGTTGGATTTGGGTTGTGTTTATTTCCATTGCATTACTATATAAATGTCTCAATAAAATATTTTTTTAAATAAACGCATGTCCATCTGACACAAGTCTGCGGTCATGTTTTACATGAGCTGACGCTGTATGAGATTTTAGCTCAGGGGCCTAGCTTTAATGAGGATAGAATTGCGCTGCATTGTGGCAAAGTGGTTAGCACTGTTGCTTCACAGAGCTAGGGACCTGGTTCGATTCCCGACTTGGGTGGTTTGTGTGGAGTCTGCACGCCCTCCCCGTGTGTGCGTGGGTTGGTGCTCTGGTTTCCTCCCACAGTTCAAGGATGTGCAGGATAGGTGGACCACTTTAAATAGGTTAACGCCCCTACTAAAACAAGGGACAAAGAATTGGCATCTGAATGCGGAGAGTATTCTACCGATGATTTTACCACCTGGTTTTTTTGTAGGAATTTTACCTTTGAAAGGTGGTAAATCGATATACACATGAGCAGTATAATAGCTGTTTCTGACGATTTCTAGTTATTTATCAACAAAATTTAGCCCTCAACCACATGTTCAGGGCAGAATCTTCCTAGAATTTGGTAAAGTGTCAGGCTCAGACTGAACATCGGCATGTCGCTCTCCAGTCGTAAAGAACGGTTTTCTCTCCAGGTCTCGAGCCTCTTTGAAGGCAGAAAAATGAGTGGGCATGGTTTACGCCATCAATCTGGTGGGTCAGGGGCTTTAAGGGGCTCCCTGATCGTCAATGAAACCTAACAGACCCCATCTCCCCGGCTACAGCACAGTGACTAGCACAGTTGCTTCACAGCTCCAGGGTCCCAGGTTCGATTCCCGGCTTGGGTGACTGTGTGGAGTCTACACGTTCTCGCCATGTCTGCATGGGTTTCCCCCGGGTGCTCCGCTTTCCTCCCACAAGTCCAAAGATGTGCAGATCAGGTGGATTGGCCATGATAAATTGCTGTTAAAGGTTTGGTGGGGTTACGGGAGTAGGGTGGAGCCGTGAGCCTAAGTAGGGTGCTCTTTCGAAGAGCCGGTACAGACATGATGGGCTGAGTGGCCTCCTTCAGCACTGTAAATTCTATGATTCTATACACATAAATGAACACCCCCCCCATAAATGAACATCCCCCCCCTTCCCGGCACTGCCCCTGCACACGTTGGCACTGCTGGATTGGCACAGTGACAACCTGTGGCTCAGCCTGGGCATGTTGTTTACCCCCACCCCCCAGCCTCAGCAGCTATACTTGCCTTTGCGCCCCTGGACAGATCCCCTCGACTGATTCTCATTTGGTCAAACCTGTTCGTCGGTGAGGTTTGAATATTTAGTGAGAAGGGAATCGTGTGACGGGTGGCTCATTAATAATATTTCAATTCATTAAAATCTATTTAAATGAGGTTCCCCTACTTTGTGGGCGTGAATCCCGTGACATCGCCGGCAAGGGTAGGGAAGATCAGGGAAACGCGATCTCTCCGGAGAGAATCACATTTCCCGAGTTTCTCGAGACTTAGGACTTTTCCGCTCTGCTTACCAGGAGATTTACCCAGCAAATGATAGACGGAAAAATCTAGTTTGACTCCAGAACTGACCCCGCCTCACCCCCAATCACTCACACTGATCTCCCCCCCCCCCCCTCCAACTCATTTGTATACTCCCCCGACCACCCAACTAACCCCAGTCCCTCCTGCCACCTGTCCCTCCAGCCACACAGTACCCACCTCGCCCACCTGCCTATCTACTCATCCATCCCATCCCCCATTTCGAACCGTATCTTCAAGCTGACCATATGGCAGCTAGTGTCAGCAAAAGGTGTGTCCTGCCCGACTTCCCTCCCACCCCCAGTCCGACTCCACTCGGCTGTGCCAGGAGTTCTCCAGGAAATGCTGTACTCCGCTTTTCTGGTAAAGCCAAGTTGGGAAGACCCAGCAGGAAATGGATAATTCTCATTGTTTGTGCTAGCAATGGCCTTTAATTATCAGGAGAACACCATCTGTACAAAACATTTATGTTTTTTAAAATGAAATTCTCTTGAATTTTGCTTCCAGGTGAACTTGTTTACCAAGCCCAATCACCCGACGAAGGAGCTTTGGTCACAGCTGCAAGAAACTTTGGTTTTGTTTTTCGGTCCCGCACCCCAGAAACCATCACCGTGAACGAAATGGGCAAATCTGTCGTGTACCAGCTGCTGGCCATTTTGGATTTTAACAATGTGCGAAAGAGGATGTCAGTGATTGGTGCGTTGAGTACATAAACAAATTACAGCCTCTGACATGCACTTTTTTTTTCAAATATGTTCATTGTCCCTTTTCACTTTGTTCTTTTAGAGCAATGGAACTGATCTAAATGAAATTCATGTTTGCCTCAGTTTACTTGTGTTGCCGTTTATATCTTCCACCGTTGACTGTAAGTTGTCTCGTGTTATAGTGAGAAATCCTGAAGGGAAAATAAGACTTTACTCGAAGGGAGCTGATACCATTCTGTTCGAAAGGCTTCATCCATCCAATGAAGACCTGATGTGTGTGACTTCAGACCATCTCAGTGTATGTATCTCTTCCATTCTTTATTAGTTATTGGGTTCGGTTAATCAAAAATGTGATGATTAACCCGGACTTTACAAGACATTTTTTCAACAAACTGATGGAATGTCAATGCTCCTGGATTCTGAGTTCATTTATTTCCTACTCTTCTTTCAAGCTAACAGTGTTTTTGTAGGATTTTCTTTGTAACACATAGAATTTAGGAACGATTGGGTCCACATAACACCCCAAGTTGGTTATGATTCTGGCAACGACGGTGCACAAGAATAATGAGGCCTTCAGGCCAAACTAAATTAGTGCTCGGACCTCATCATTACATTTGGGCAAGTTGCAGGTGCCCTGACACAGCTCGGTTGGTGAGGCTGAACTAAGTCTGGATGGCGCTGAAGTCCAATGAAGTCCAGCAGGACATGGGGGAGGTGATTGGGAAGGGGAGAGGGTGGGTCAGCAGCAATCCATGGTTATCCATGGAAGCACGGTAGCATTGTGGATAGCACAATCGCTTAACAGCTCCAGGGTCCCAGGTTCGATACCAGCTTGGGTCACTGTCTGTGCGGAGTCTGCACATCCTCCCCGTGTGTGCATGGGTTTCCTCCGGGTGCTCCGGTTTCCTCCCACAGTCCAAAGATGTGCAGGTTAGGTGGATTGGCCATGATAAATTGCCCTTAGTGTCCAAAATTGCCCTTAGTGTTGGGTGGGGTTACTGGGTTATGGGGATAGGGTGGAGGTGTTAACCTTGAGTAGGGTGCTCTTTCCAGGAGCCGGTGCAGACTCGATGGGCCGAATGGCCACCCTCTGCACTGTAATTTCTATGATCTATGATTTAGTAAAACCTGGAGAATCACGCCAGCTCTTTCTGAATCCACACAACATAAACATTTTGTCGTCTTTTTTTTATGACCTTCAGTTAGCCATCGCTGGTCAGGAGCATAAACCGGGGAATACTAGCTCGAGCTTGCCCATTATGAGCTTCAACTGCTGAAGCAAATTCAGGAGTCAGGATTTCAAATAGATGCAGGAGCTTCATTTCAGGATTAAAATGAGCCCCGTGCTGAATAAAAGTCACAACGAATATAGCAGTGACCAAGACATCGGTGGAGTTTCAAAAATTATTTAATGAGATTTGGGTGTCATTGTCAAGGCCAGAATTTGCAGCCCATCCCTAATTGCCCTTGGACTGAGTGTATTGCTGGGCCATTTCAGAGGGCAGTTAAGAGTCACCCACATTTCTGTGGGTCGAGAGTCATATATGTTTCAGTTTAGAGTGCCCAATTATTTTTTTTCCAATTAAGGGGCAATTTAGCATGGCCAATCCACCTAACCTGCACACCTTTTTGGGGGTGAAACCCACGCAGACACGGGGAGAATGTGCAAACTCCACACCGACAGTGACCCGGGGCCGGGATCGAACCTGGGTCCCCAGCGTCGTAGGCAGCAGTGCTAACCACTGTCCCACAGTGCCGCCCTGGGTCTGGAGTCATGTGTAGACCAGATAGGGAAAGGACGGCAGATTTCCTTCCCATTAGTGAACAGGTGGGTTTTTACAATAAAGGAAGATAGTTTTATGGTCGCTAGCTTTTAATTCAAGATATGGTTAACGGAATTCAAATTCCATCAGTTGCCATGGTGAAACATAAACCCATGTCCCCAGAGCGTTAGCCTAGATCTTTGGATTATTAGTTCAGCAACATTACGACTGTGCCACCATCTCCCCAGGTTTGGCAAAGATCTCTGTTCTGCTAAATTAGTTATTATTGTTCCCTGATTACGCCTTTTTATGAGGGCCACAAAGAGTCCAGCATGAGTTTGTGGAGTCAAACAGAAAGTAACCTTCATTCGCAACGATATTTACACAGCACATAATTCCCAGCCTCTGACCTGCTCCTGTAGCCACAGTATTTGTATGGCTCGTCCAATTCAATTTCTGGTCAATGTCAAGCACCAGCGTGTTGATATTGGGGAATAAACCATTCATTGTCAAAGGGAGATGGTTAGATCTCTGTTCAGGAATAGTCACTGCCTAGAACTTCAGTGGCATGAATGTTATTCGCCACTTATCAGCTTAAGCCAAATGTTGTCCAGGGTCTTGCTGCTTATGAACATGGATTGCTTCAGTACCCAGGAGTGGAGAATGGTACGGAATATTGTGTAATTATCAGAAAACATTCTTTCCAACTTCACAGTAAATTGAGCAGCCTTTGTTCCTTACAGTCGGCAATAAAGTGATCTTCTCAAAGCCCAGGATGAAATCAGAGCAGTTCAATAATTCTGAGACTTTTGATGGGGCATTAGCTTGGGTTATTAAGTTATTTCCAGCAGTATATTTGGTGAGCATCGTAACTGGGCATATGACATACTCAAAGGTTGCCAATATTTGACCATCTCAAGTGGATACGTATTATCTTATGGGTCATTAAGAACATATGTCTGACCAAACATGCTATTGCTGGGTGTAATTTTCAACTTCAACTTGTCACTATTTGTGCTGATCACATTGCTATCTACAGGAAGTGAATCAATATCGGCAGATATTGAAAGGCAGTAGGTATAAATGATGTGTTCGTGCTGAGAAGACAAGTCAATAGCTGTCGGGAAAGATTGACTGTGATTTACCGATTCGTATGTAAACTACCAGCTTCACACATGCTCTTCAGTTATAAAACATTTTCTTGGTAATTGCATCTAAACTGTTCTCTAGCGGGGGACTAGGGAGAAGCACGAGAAAAACTGGGAGCTAATTGAGAATCATTGACAACGTTTTCTGCTTTTTGCCACAACTGGTAACTTTAATATTCTGCAAGACCTTGTACCTTTATTGGCTAACACGTCCAGTTTTGGTAGGCTGCAGAGCAGACACATTCCTTTCTGTCAAAAGTGTGAGAGGCCAGTGGATGTGATGACACAACCCATTCCATCTTGGAGGTAACCTTGGACAACATTGATTGAGATGTTCACCTTCTGCAGAATCACAAGCTGAACAGGAATACTGGAGTTGTTTGTACTTATCACAGACCCTCCTCAGAGCAGGATTACCCTTCCACCTGCAGCATGTTTTCCGGCAGTGGAGGTGGCTCATCATTGGCTAGCGGTGGGATCCTCCGGTCCCGCCAACGTGTTACAGATGCCAGGTCAGCTCTCAACACTGGCGAAGACTGGACCAGAGCCACAACTTTTTTAAGCTTTAAGGCTGCGCAGAAGGAGTGATTTCTTCCAGTAGTGATATCATAAGAAATAGGGCTTGGTTATTTTAAAAAACAAACTTTATTAAAACAAAAGAAAAACAATATTTGAACTTTTAAACCAACCCTAACAATAACAATGTAGTTTCTTAACTTTAACATTCGAATTCCCATTGAACAACACTTAAAGTGGACATGCAGCACTATTTCTCCACTTACACAGGCAGGTGAACTTGATATTTGCAGTCAAAGAACATGGGCGGGATTCTCCCCTAGCCGGCGGGGCGGGCTGTACCGGCGCCGAGGAGTGGTGTGAACCACTCCGACGTTGGGCCGCTCGGCAGGTGCGGAATCCACCGCACCTTCAGGGGCTAGGCCGGCGCCGACAGGGTTGGTGCCGCGCCAGCCGATGCCAAAGGGCTTGGCACTGCGCCAACTGGTGGCAAAGGGCCTCCGCCGGCTGGCGCAGCGCGGGAGCGCCAGCGTGTGCTGGTGTCATCCCAGCGCATGAGCAGGGGGGTTCTTCTCCGCGCTGGCCATGGTGGACCGTTACACTGGCTGGTGCGAAGGGAAAGAGTGCCCCCACGACACAGGTGGGCTCCGATCATGGACCAGGCCACAGTGGGGGCACCCCCACCCTGGGCCAGATACCCCCAGCCCCCCCGAGGACCTCGCAGGCCGCCCGCAGAGCCAGGTCCCGGACGTGGTGTAGTTTACACCGGCGGGACCCGCCGAAAACGGGCAGCCACTCAGCCCGTCGCGGGCCGGAGAATTGCCAGCGGCCCCTGACCAGCGGGGTGCGATTCCCACCCCGCCGAAAAACCGGCGCCGGAGAATCCGACGGCAGGGTGGGATTCACGCCGCCCCCCTCCAGCGGTTCTCTGGCGGGGGGGGGGGGGGGGGGGGGGGGTGTCCGGAGAATCCTGCCCCATATTCCTGCATTTTCAGACCCCTTTCCGAAACCCTGTCTCGGTTGGAAGTTCCATGGCCTCTTCTCAGTCGCTTTCCAACGCCTTCTCTTTGTACCTATTCAAATCAGGATTCCTTCTCTCCCTTTCTGTGAGCTCTGCCCAGCCCCTCAAACAAAAGTTCTCTCCTGGGGTGCCCAGTCTTGAACCCATCAGCGTTATCTTGGCTGTTTGGTTTCCCACTCCCGTTTATGTAAATGAACAGAGCCATGCCATTGATCTGCAACTAACCTCCCATTGATGGACAAAGAAGACATCAGACTCTGTAATGGGCTAATAGCTGGTCACTTAGGAGTGTGCTAAAGGACAATGGATCTGAAGTTACCCACCCTGACTGAACAGAGCCATCCGGTATATTCCCACTAACGAGTTTAAGTCTGAATGGGACAATGTAACTCGGCCAGTTGCGAGCGTATCCCTCTGACTCCGTGCTAGCAGTTTTTTTTCCTCAGTTTGTTCGATCCCTAAATCGCCGGCTACATCTTCGATCCGGTTTCTGGACCCAATTTCCTAATATCTCCCTCGCGTGACAAATGTCAACGACATTTTGTATTGTTCGCTAGACATGTCGCCATGGATCCCGCCCTGGAGGAGTTGCCATCGGCGGGACAGAGAATCCGGCATCAGGAAGAGCCGGAAAATCATGGTGACAATAGCTGCACGAAGATTCTATATAAATCCAACAATTTGGTGGGATTTCTCATTCTCCGTTACAATAAGCTCCGGAACTCCCTTCCACACAGTGTAATTATGTCGTGGTTGATGCAGACGATTGGGTGCAATGTTAGATTTCACTTACAACCAGTGTTAAAGTTAAAGTGCAGCGGAAAACCTGAAACCTGTCAATTCACACCTCAAAATGATTTCTCTTTTTCGTATAATGAAATGGGAATTCTCAATGCCTTCTCCTTTAGACAGTTTATTGTCATCCAGATGCAGGAGGGATTGCCACTCAAGTATCAGTCTCCACAGCCAATGTTCAATACACAAGAACATGGAACATTACAGCGCAGTACAGGCCCTTCGGCCCTCGATGTTGCGCCGACCTGTGAAACCCCTCTAAAGCCCATCTACACTATTCCCTTATCGTCCATAATACAAGTGATATAAATCCCAGGCACAGTCCCATCGTCTCCCGAGATGGACGGATCAATGCCTCCCCTTAGTGCTTGTCTTCGCCAAGTTGCACCTTATTAAGCATCATTCGTGCAAGGTTTAGTCAATTAACGTGGTTTTCAGTTAAAGTGGGCTTGGGCTGAAGACCGTTTGTGCGTCATCTGGTGCTTCGGTGGAGAAAAAGACCCTCAAGCTTAAGAAGGACTCAATGTTCCAAAATCGTATCTGAAACTGCGGGTGGGATTTATTGACCATCCCGCTGCGTGTTTTTCGGCGACGCAAGCAGCCCTCCAGGGGCATCTACCGGTCCCACAGTTGTCGACAGTATTTCCAGTTGGCAGCACCCCTCAGGCGGGAAATCTGTTCGCCGTTGTGTGACCGGAATTTTCCGCCGGTACATCTGGACCTGCATGTCTTTTCAAATGTGAATTTGCTCTGAACATCATCTTCTGTAATACTAAGCACTCCAGGTGATGTATACATATCTGCAGAATTTTCTATATGCATGTATATGTATGGTTAGCAAGATCCTCAAAAAAATAGTATCCTTGTAGCAGGCTTGATTTGCCACCATATGTTTAATAACACATATGCAGTGAGCTTTCTGTTTGCATTTACCGTAGGTTTTAAGCTGCCTAAGGTATCATTAATATTCACTGAGCAAGGTGCAATGGTTAATAATGGCTTTTGCTTTCATGAGCACATTTGATTACAATATGTTCGAACAGCATGGTAAAATATCATTTTTATATTAGACACCAAGCAATGTTCACTTTCCTGCATTATTAAAGTGGCTACGTTTATCGGTAATGAGGGGAAATGTATTCCAAAGATGATTCCATGCACAGGCAAAAAAAAAATAGCCAAACAGAATTAGCTTAAAATTCTCTTTACGTTGATAGAATAGTGAATGTAAAGTTAATTGCATTGTGTTCTGGAAATTATTTGTGTTCGCGAATGTAATTGGAATCCGTCAGCTGTCAATTTTATAAACTAATTGGAGGAAGTTTGAATTGCTTGTAATCTTTAAATGGTACAAAGACAAATTTCTTTGTGATTTCCATGTCACTCCCTATGACCAAACGCTTATGCGATAGCAGCTGTTTATGCTGTTCAGAGACACTCCAGGAGCAGCCGTTCTAAGCTGTTCAGTTTGTGACATGTCTCAATAAATACTGCGGCTCACAGCCGTATGTGCATGCGCGAGCTCCATAAACTGCGCGCCTGTGACCACAGTCTGACACTCACCCATCAATATGTAATATTGTTGGTGTCATTTTAGGAGAAGGGAATTTAAGCCTCAAGAGATCCTGCGCTTTGGCGCTGACTCACTGCTGGTAAGGAGTGAAATGGGAGATATCAGTGGAACGTTTCTCCATAGGATCCTCTCGGGTCAGCAAGCGACTAATCTTCTAAAACATGGAGAGTTAATTGCGCGGACAGAGATAATTTATCAGATCATGAAACGAAAAATGATAGACTTGAATTTATTTGGAGCCTTTCTAGATGATAGAATGTGCTTCGCAGCCAATTAAGTACTTTTGAAATGTAGGGCACGATCCAGTGGCCAGGCTGCGCCCGAAAAGAAGCTCGCCACGCCACAACATGGCCAATAAAAGCTGAGAGACCCCGCTCCCGGGATCTACCCAGCTTGCAACACCTCGAGAGATCTAAAGTGATGTAAATCTCGCCCATTGCGGCCGAGATCACTTTTTAGCAAATCTGCATATTAGAACGAGACAGCTAGTCTCACTTTAATAAGCAGTTTCTCAAGGTACCCGAGGCGATAAGATCTATCCCCTTCGCCTCGGAGACCTCAGGTGAGCGCTGTTCAGTACTGGTCTCCACAAATGGGGACCAGTCGGAACGGCACTCACCGGGGTCTCCCAGGCGATCAGAGGCCCCCATGTGCATGCCCTTTGTGCAGGGTAGCGCCCTGGCACTACTGGTGCCACCTGGGAATCCTGGCACTGGTAGCCTGGCATGCTGGCAGTGCCACCTGGGTGCCAGCCTGACATTGCCAAGGTGCCCATGTGGCTCTGACAGCGGGCAGGGGCACTGCCAGGATGTCAAGTTGGCACTGCCGAGCTGGCATTTATTGCACGCTGGAAATTGGGGGAGCGGTCGTGCGCAGGTGTCGGGGAGTGCAGGGGGTAACGGGGACCCTCTCACGGTGCGTTGGGGCTTGGGGGGGGATCGGGAGTCACTTCAGGGGCCTTGGAGATCGGCACGTCATTTAAAAATGGTATCCTGTTTTCTACACTGCGGAGTTCCGGGAGCGGTGCTCCTCAGTGAAGAAAACGGGGCTATGTGCAGCCCCGGTTGCACGTTCCCCGCTGAGGTCCTTTATTTAACACGACTGATGTTTTATAGCCATGTGTTTCACGGCGCTGCAAGCGCCAGGGAACATGTGGCTAAACGCGCTCACTATAGGATTTTGTTTCCATTTAGTTGAATCGAGCCTGGACCTCCTGTTGTATTGTAGGAAGTGCAGCAGCCAATTTGTGCATAGAAAGCTCCCACAAGCAGCAGCATGCTAATGACAAGATCATCTGCTTTTGTGATGTTCATTGAGGGATAAGTATTGGGCTGGATGCGAAGGAGCACCATTCTGCTGTCTAAACATTTGGGCCAAAAATTGCTTATGCCCACCTGGGAAGGTGGAAGGCCTTGGTTTAGCATCTCATCCGGAATACCATCTTTGACCTTTGTGCCCAAGTCTCTGGAGTGGGACCTGAACCCATAGTCTGCTGGCTCAGAAGCAAGAATGCTATTGACTGGGCCATGGCTTCAGAATGTATCATTGCGATGCTTGAATGAATCGTTGGTTGTATTAGTGCCGGAGACTGACAGTTTCAGACTATTTTCTATCACGGATGCGAATGCCAAAAGAGCAGTTCATATATTTTTAATTTTCTGTCCATGATATTCATTTATTGTGATGGTCCACAACAGTCTGAGGAGAAGGAAACAGCCCACCATGAATTGGGGCCCAGTAAAAGCTGCTAGGATTTTGGAGGACATGATTTGAATCAATAACAAGGGAAGAATTTTGGCTCTCTGTTGCAATACCAAGAACTGGTTTCTTTTCTACTATCGATGCACTCTGGAGTCGTGCTTTCAGTCTTCAAAAAAATGATCAAGAGCAGAAAAGAGTTCCACTGTCCCTTGGTCAATCGTATATATAGGAATTTCCCTTTCTTTTACAAAGTATTGGGACTTAGATGTTAAATCAAAGCTCTACCTCTCTATTCCAATGCTCAGATGGAAGTTAAAGATCCGGTGGTATTCTTCAAAGGAAAGTTTTCTCCCTATCCTGACCAGCATTCTCAACCAACAGCCAAAAACTGGTCACTCATCCTTTTGATGTTTGTGGGACCTTAGTTGCTCCCCTTAGTTGAAGGGTCAAGAACAAGAGAGCATAATGTTAAGATGAGGTGCAGGAGCTTTACAGGAGATTTGAGGAAACTTGAGCCGGAATACACTGCCTGGGAAGGTTGTAGAGGTGGGAAACATCAGAACCTTTAAAACATATGTGGATGAGCACGTGAAATGGCTCAACATTCAAGGCTACGGGCCAAGTGCTGGAAAGTGGGAATAGTGTAGATTAAATGTAGTTTTGACAGTGCAGACTCCATGGGTGGAAGGGTCTCTTCTGTACTGTACGAGTCTATGACTTCCTGTGGTCAAAATGGCCGCTCTATCTTCCTACATTATCATAGTCATTGCACTTCAGAGTAATGCGTTCAATGTGAAGCACTTGAAGACTTTCCTGAAGGATGCAAACAGGCAAATATATAAATTCTTCCCGTTCCCCTCTCTGCTCATGCCTCTCTCCCATTGAGTCTCAATCTCTTGCCCTTCCTGAATTCCAAGACTGTGCCCCTGTTGAAAGCTCTAAAAGGAGCTATTAACTTCCCCTAAATGTATCATGTGTTATTCTGGAATTCTCTCTGCTCTTAAGAGAATTTTGAGTTAATTCTGAATGTGATCATTTGCACAGGAATTTGCTGGGGAAGGACTGCGGACACTCGTACTTGCCTATAAAGATCTGGATGAAGCCTACTTTGATAAGTGGAAAAAAATGCACCATCACGCCAGCACTGCACTTGAGAACCGAGATGAACAACTTTCTGACTTGTATGAAGAGATTGAACAAGACATGATGGTATGACTGTGAAGAAGGTTCATTTGTCTCACCCAGTGATTACAGCACTTGATATATACATGAAACTGAAGACATTATATAGATTATAAGACACGTTGGTTGATAATGACCAGATTCCTTTTCATAATTAATTATTCTGTTTAATTCACTTTGAGGGAAATTTTGTGGGTACATTTTAAGAGCGCATGATCATTAGATTTTATGGTGGGCTTCTCAAGAAAGCAAAATAACGTTTTGCAATGGAGATCATGGGGGCAATTCTCAGAGCCCCACGCAGGCCGGAGAATCGCCACAACCGCGCCACAACACCCCAACGCCGGCTCGCGATTCTCTGAGGTGCGGAGAACCGGCGCCATTTGCGACGGCGCGTTTCTGCGACCTGAATGGGCCGAGCAGTCGCGCCGATACGGCGAGTCCCGTCAGCGCCGTTCACCCCTGGTCGCTGCCGGCGGGAATGGTCGGGGGGGGGCGGCCTGTGTGAGGGGAGGGGGGCACCGATGGGGTCTGGCCCGCGATCGGGACCCACCGATTGGCGGGCCGGCCTCTTTCCCCCCCTCCCCCACCCCCCACCCGGCCCCTGACCACCGACTCCATGTTGAGTAGGGGCCGGCGCGCTAAAGAAGCCCAGAAGTCCCCTGCGCATGCGCAGGTTGGCGTGGTTCCCATTTGGCGCCGCAAAAGGAGGCTGGAGTGGCGCGAACCACTCCAGCGCCGTGCTTGCCCCCTGAGGGTGCCAGAATCGGTTCACGCTGCCGTGAAGAGCAACAACGTTTACAACTGCGCGAACACTTGGGCTCCATATTGGAGAATCGCCCCCACCCCAGGTGAGAATTAATTAACTTAGTGTATACCATTTCATCCATTTAATTTTGGAAAATAATGTAAAATAACACCCCCCCCCCCCCCCCCCCCCCCCCCCCCCCCTCCGGCCAGGACGGCGAATCCCCGGGGGGCGGCGCGAATCGGGCCCGGCTGCCGTATTCTCTGCCGCTGTTTTTCGGGCACCGGCGGGATTCACGCCACGCTAATCAGGGGCCGTTGGCGGCGCTTTCCCCCCCGGCAATTCTCCGAGCCCCGATGGGCCGAGTGGCCATCCGTTTTTGGCCAGTCCCGCCGGCGTGGGTTACGTATGGTCCCAAACGGCGGGACCTGGCAGGTAAGTCGACTAGGGGAGGGTGGCAGGGGGATCCGACCTGGGGGGGGGGGGGGGGGGGGGCACGGTGGCCTGGCCTGCGATCGGGGTCCACCGATCTGCGGGGGGGCTTGTTCCGTGGGGGCACTTCTTCTTTCCGCGCCGGTCCCTGGAGGGCTCCGCAATGGCCAGTGCGAAGAAGAGAACCCCCCACGCATACGCCAAAATACGCCGGCCGGTCTGTGCATGCGTGGAACCACGCCGACGATTCCACGCATGCGTGAGATCACGACGACCCTTCGGCGAATGCGCGAACCCGCGCCGTCCCTTCGCCGCCGGCTGGAGCGGCGCCAATCCCTCTGGGATCCACCTAGCCCCCGTGACAGGTGAGAATTCCTCACCTTGGGGGCCCATTGACGCCGGAGTCGTTGGCGCCGGTTTTCCCGCCTGCGTGGGGACTTAGTGTCTCCCAGAAGGGAGAATCCCGGCCATGAAGTCTGTAAAATGCTAATCTGTATTCTGTCTGTAAAAGTTAAATGTAAAATATTAATTTGTAGCTCTTTGTTAATTGCATATGTAACTCTGTTTAGTTACTAGGTGCCACTGCAGTGGAAGACAAATTACAAGAAGGGGTTTCCGACACAATTGCCAACCTAACCCTGGCCAACATTAAGGTTTGGGTTCTCACCGGAGATAAGCAAGGTATCGTAAACGGTGACGTCATCATTTCCTGAAAGAGTATTTTTAATTTATACGCAAATAAACCTATTGCATTTAATCCACCTTTGTTCTCCCAGATGGCAGATTACAAAAAATTGCAGCCCCCTCTGTATCAGAAATGGATGGAGTAAAATGGAATGATTGTTAAGCAGACGTTTTCCACTTGTATTTAATTTTTCAAAGCCACTGAGACATCCTTTTGTTGTTGCCTGACACTCAATTAATATTTGGAAGAGACTTTTATGACCCTTTAGTTATTTGCAAATGCACAATTTCACTTTAGAAAGTTCACATTAAAGTCTTATTGGTTTTGTGTAATAATACTTTGTGGTCTTTTAGGCATGTATACAGTACTCAGGATATCTGCTTTACAAAACACTGGATATTTTGAGATTCTGATGTAAAGGGCAAGAATGAATAACTGATTCACCAAACAGGTGAATTAATCTCCAGCAGCGTCTCCTCTTCTTGACGCCCGCTACACCTGCCCACCCCTCCTTGCATCGTTACCTCTGGAGACCCCAAGAAACTGTCATTAGCCATTTCCCATTTCTGATCTGCATGCTGCTCCCCAGCAATATTTGTCAACATTCGGGAAGTACATTGTTTAGCCAATTGCACTGTTAAAAGCAGATGATAAGCATTGACTCGCCTATAAATGGACAAAGGGCGGGCAGGAGGAGGACCACCTCGTGAACCTGCTCCTGGGCCTGGCCAGACTTGCCATAAACCCGTCCATGCAGCACGTGATCAAGGGGGTTGTCCAGCCCAACTGTTTGCCCCTCGACCATGGCGATATTCACGGCGTCCTTGGAGAGGGAGCACACTGTGACACCGGCACGATCGAGACCTTTTGTGCCTTGAGGGCACTGCGGAGACTGGGGTGTTTTATCAACCCCTTTAAGCACATTTTGGTACAATATTTTAAGTTTCCTTTGCCAGGGAAGTTTTTCCAGCGCTAGGGACCCAGGTTCAGTTCAGTTCCGGCCTTGGGTGACTGTGTGGAGTTTGCACGTTCTCCCCCATGGCTGCGTGGGTTTCCTCTCGGTCCTCCAGTTTCCTCCCACAGTCTGAAGATGTGGAGGTTAGGTGGATTGGCCCATGCTAACATTGTCCCTTTGTGTCCAGGGGTGTGCAGGTTATGCGGGATTATTAGGATAGGGTGGATGGGGAAGTGGACCTGGGTAGGGTGCTCTTTCAGAGGGTCGGTACAGACTCGATGGGCCAACTGGCCTCCTCTGCACCATAAGGCTTCCATGATTTGTTTTTGTTCGATGCTGTATCCCTTTAATTTTTCCCTCAGTTTGGTTAATTTAGTCCAATTGGTATCAACCCCAAACAGTATTAGAATATGATCACAGCTAGAATAGTGGGGTATGGCAGGAAGAGTTTGTCACTCTGCTGGGCTGTCTTAAGAATAGCCTGAGGTAGAATGGGCTTTAGGCCCATTGTTTCACCATATACAATCATTGGTGTTAACAGTATTATCTGCAAATATGGCATCAACTTCCACTACATGCTGACAATGCCCAGTTCGACCTCACAACCACCTCTCTCATCCCCTCTACAACCTCTGTGCTGTCAGTCTCCTTCTCCAACATCCGGATTTGCCACAATTTTCTTTCACAAAATTTGGAGAGGGCGGAAACTATTGGCTTAGCTCTGATGTTAAAAGAGCCAGTACAAATGTAAGTTGTTGTATCTTACTGGACATGCAAACATTAAACATGGAAATAGCATGTTAATACAACTTAGAATTAAAATAGAAATTGCAGGAAAGGCACAGCAGGTCTGTCAGGACCGGAAAAGAGAAACAGCAGGTTAATATCAGAACCAGAAATTGGAAGACAAGCCATTTGATGAAACAAAACATGAATGTTCGGGTATTGAGGATGGATGGGCCGGAGATGAGAAAGGGATACACAGCTGGAAGAGGACCTGGCAGTGCGGACCAGAGAGACACTTGCTGTGTTTGATGGGCAGCAACCAGGTTGTAAGTGAAGCGACTGTAAGGCCCACAGATGATATGGATGGTGCAGGTTAGTAACAATATCGACGATAGCAACAGGATCATGGATAACCCAAAGCAGGACAGATTCACAATGAGAGTAATCGGGGTTGTTAAGAAGGCCTATGTTGTGTTGGCTTTCATTAACAGGGGGATTGAGTTTAAGAGCCGCGAGGTTTTGCTGCAGCTTTATAAAACCCTGGTGAGACTACACTTGGAATATTGTGTCCAGTTCTGGTCGCCTCATGAGAGGAAGGATGTGGATGCTTTGGGGAGGGTGCAGAGGAGATTTACCGGGATGGTGCCTAGACTGGAGGGCATATCTTATGAAGAAAGGTTGAGGGAGCTAGGGCTTTTCTCACTGAAGCGAAGAAGGAAGAGAGGAGACTTAATAGAGCTTTACAAGGTGAAGCATTGATAGAGTGGATAGCCAGAGACTTTTCCCCAGGGCGGAAATGGCTGTCACGAGGGGACATAATTTTAATGTGATTGGAGGAAGGTATAGGGGAGATATCAGAGGTAGGGGTTGGGATTCTCCGATGCTGCGTCAAGAGTGTCCGCGCCATCATGAATGGCGTCGCATTTCACGACGGCGGAATGGGCCGCCGGCAGCATCGATTCAGGCCCCGAAAATGAAATGAAATGAAAATCGCTTATTGTCACGAGTAGGCTTCAATGAAGTTACTGTGAAAAGCCCCTAGTCGCCACATTCCGGCGCCTGTGCGGGGAGGCTGGTACGGGAATTGAACCGTGCTGCTGGCCTGCCTTGGTCTGCTTTAAAAGGCAGCGATTTAGCCCAGTGTGCTAAACCAGCCAGTAGCGGCGTCGCGGGAAACGTGGTGGGCGTGGCACCAGAGCGCGTCGTCAGCGCATGACACCCAGATGACGCGCCACGACGTCACTTTATGTGTGATCGGCGAACAGGAGATAAGGCCGCGCCCCGCCATGCCCCCCCCAGGTTCCGGGTCCATGACCTGGAGACACTGGTGGACGCAGTGGAAGAGCGGAGGGCGATCATGTGGCCACCGGCACCCGGCCAGCACAGTCAAGCGCAACTGGCGTGATGTGGGCATCGCAAGAAGCTCCTCGACCTGATGAGGGAAGCCAGGGTAAGTACCCCGAGAGTTCCCCCGGGCCACTGCTCCCCCCGCTCAAGCAGGAGGGGGGGACAGATACCATGTTCCACTAGACCCACATGGGCACCACACCCCCCTTGCGGGCCGCCATGGCGTGGCGCCCAATGCGCCCGCCAACCATAATGTTGCCAACATCTGCACGTCTTCCTGCTGACTGCCTAACTCTGATGCTTCCCCCTGCAGGATAAGACAGCCCACAGCCATCGTGAGCATGCAAGAACTGGAGGGGGATCACCTGTTCTGCACCCCCTCACCATCCATGAGCAGAGGGCTCTGGACTTCGCTGGGGGAGCCGCCATCAGGGACGTAGCACCATGCCAGATCGGAGGCGCAGGAGCAAGTGAGACTCCCCTGCCTGGCTACACTCCCTCAGCCCCTCACCTCCCCCCCCTCACACTGCACCCCCACACACTGCCCCCTCCCCCCCAACACCCCCTCACACTCCACCCCCTCACACTGCCCCCTCCACCCCCAAACCCCCCTCACACTCCACCCTCTCACGCTGCCCCCTCCACCCCCTAATCCCCCTCACACTGCACCCCCTCACACTGCCCCCTCCCCCTCACACTGCCACCTCCACCCCTAACCCCCCTCACACTGCACCCCCTCACACTGCCCCCTCCACCCCCTAACCCCCCTCACAGTCAACCCTCTCACACTGCCCCCTCCATCCCTAACCCCCCTCACACTCCACCCCCTCACACTTCCCCCACCACGCCCTAACCCCCCCTCACACTCCACCCTCTCACACTGCCCCCTCCACCCACTAACCACCCCTCGCACTCCACCCCCTCACACTGCCCCCTCCACTCGCTAATCCCCCCTCTCACACTGTCCCCTCAACCCGCTAACCCTCCCCTCACACTCCACCCCCTCACACTGCCCCCTCTACCCCTTAGCCCCTCACATGCCACCCCCTCACACTGCCCCCTTCCACCCCCCCATTTCCCCCCCTCCCCTCCCACTCCACTCCGCGTGTCTAATGCTACATGCTTTATTATGTATTCCGGGGTCAGCCGACGATTGACCTGGCACGTCTCAAACAAGCCACCGCCGTTTCGGTCCACGTCTAGCCACCCACAGGGATGCACACCAGGGAGGGGAAGGAAGACGGACAGGAGGGCCGTCTTCCGAAGCCGGGGCACAGGAAACGGACGCACAGAGGACAGACACAAAGGACAGTGTCGAACAGAGGATGGAGAGCCAGGACAGTGATGGACAGAGGACGGGGACTCTGGACAGTGATGCACATAGGACGGCCGAACAGATGTTGGACAGACCAGACACGGCCCCTCACATGGGCCGGAGACAACGTCCATCGGTCCAAGGCTCGACCCAGGGGACCCCAGACCTGGGGTTCGATGAGGACATGGACCTTGCGTCACTGTTGTCACCCACACTCTCCACCACCGCAGATACCCTAACCTCGGTAGGGCACACTAGTGATGAGGCTTCAGGGTCACTGACTGGTGCGCACCACACAGCCGAACCGGCACAGCAGGTGGAGGTAGCAGCAGCCGAGAGGCTGGACGGTCAGAGGGCAGCCCAGCCCCAGCACCCAGCTGCCGCCCAGATGGTTCCCGGGTTCCTGGACTTACCAGACCCACCCTCAGACCCAATGTGTTTGGAAACCCAGGGAGTGGACAATGGGATGACGGCCGCCTTCCAGCATCTGTAGACGCAGTTGGAGGAGTCCATCTGCGTCCAAGAGCAGGGAGTGGTGCCGGGCACGGCTGCCACCCAGGCCGACACCGCACGGGTGGCGTCCGCGGTGGGGGCAATGGTTTCGACCATGGATCAGGTTCTGCAAGGCTTGTAGCTTCATGTGCACGCATCATCCGTGGCCCAGGACAGGGCTGCCCTCTCGCAGGCAGCCATGTCCTGAGACAGCTGGACATTGCCGCCACACTCCAGGGTCTGGCCGTGTCTCAGCAGGCCATGGCCCAGTCTCAGCAGGCCATCGCTGAGAGCATCGGCGACCTTGCGCACGTGCTGGATGACGTCGCACAATCCCAGAGGGAGGTGGCGCAGTCCCAGACTGGGATGGCCTACTCCCTGAGTTCCATCGCTGCGAACGTTCAGACCCTGGTCGATGCCACAGTGGGCTTCCAGGACTGGCAGCGCCAGGTATCAGTGGTGCCACGGGGCTTGTCTCCGCTCGCACCACCGTCCCATAGTGAGGCCCAGGGGCCACTGGGCACCCCGAGGGAGGAGGAGATACAGGGGGCCGCCTCGGTGACTCCTGCAAGGGAGGTCCCGGAACACCGCGGATCCTCTGACTCCCCCCGTCCCGTCCCTGGTGCATCTGGTGGGCAGCGGGCAGAACAGGGTGGCACCAAGCCATCCAGCACGCCCGCCAAGCAGCCTGGCCCATCCAAGCCGGGCCGCCCCAGGAAGCGCGCGCCAACGGGGAGCCAAATCCGCAGGGCAGGAGTCTCAGCAGTCCGCCTCCACGCCTGCTATACCGTCTGGGGAAACACTAAGGCGTAGTGGTAGGACCCATAAGGCAAAGAAGTTCGACACGTAGTAAGTTGGCACGGGTGCAGGGCACAGCTTAGTTATAGGGGCTAGGGCACTTGTATGTGAATATCACGATTAAAGTCACTTATACACCAAACCTAGATGCCTCTGTGCTATGTCCGGTGCCTGAGGGGTCGTGAAGGGGACTGAGTGGCGCTGGGGTCGAAGGTCGGTACAATGGTGAGGCCGGGTGTGTGTTTTCCCCCCTCCCAACCCCCTGTCGTCCTCGGAACACCGATGCCAGCTAACCCACATGGCCATGTGGTGGAGTGTCCATGACGCATACAGCGACCACCCAGGTGGAGGGAGCAGCTGTGGCCATGAGTCAGACATTGTCTAATGATCTGGAGCTCACAGCTCATCGCAGAGCGGGTTGTCATCATTCAACATGGCACTGATCACATCCGCATCCACAAGCAATTGTGTGAGACCATCCCATTGTGTGGGAGCTAGGGTTGTCAGATGGTGCCGGGGGGGGGGGGGGGGGGGGGGGGTGCTGGGTGTTGCGCTTGGGTGGAATGGCAGTGCAAGTGCCTTGCTGAGCGGCGATCAACGCCTCACGTGCTCGCTTGACAAGCCGATGGCGTCGTGCAGCATCCCGGCCATATCCAGCCCCCATGTCGCGTCTGTGCCCCCCCCCCCCTCTCCCCATCCTCCTCCTCCTCCTCTTCCTCATCTAGAGATGTGTCGTCCTCATCGGGCTCCCCATGTGCCTCCTCCTGCTCCTCCTCCAGGGCGTTGGCCCTCTGTTCGGCTATGTTGTACAGGACGCAGCGGACAACAACGATGCGGCCAAGTGGTACTGGAGGGCCCCTCCAGAGACGTCCAGGCATCTGAAGCGCATCTTCAAGAGGCCAAAACACCTCTCGACCACATCACTGGTTGCTGCATGGGCCTCATTGTAGCAGGTCTCTGCGTCAGTCTGTGGCCTCCGTATAAGCGTCATCAGCCACAACCGCAACGGGTAACCCCTGTCGCCCAGAAACCAACCCCTCAGCCGGGGGGGGGGGGGGGGGGGGGGGGGGGGGGGGGGGGTGTCCCTCGAACATGACGGGGATGGAAGATTGCGCCAGTATAAAGGCATCATGCACACTGCCGGGGTACTGGGCCGTACGCGCGCATGATCTTCATGCGGTGGTCGCAGACGACCTGAATGTTCATGGAGTGGGTCCCCTTCCTGTTCATGAACACGTCCCTGTTCTCCGCTGGTGGACGCATGGCGACGTGCACCCCATCAATCACGCCCTGCACCATGGGTATCCTGGCCACGTCTGCGACTCCCGCTGCCTGGGCATTCTGGTGGGCGCGGTCCTCTGGGAACTGGATGTACCGGTCCGCGATGGCATACAGGGCTTCGGTGACTGCTCGGATGCACCGGTGCACTGATGCCTGGGAAATACCGCACAGGTCCCAGCTCGGCACCTGGAACGACCCCGTCGCGTAGAAGTTGAGGGCACCGTCACCTTCACGGCCACCGGGATAGCATGTCCTCTCCCCGTTCCACGTGGTGCCAGGTGTGCCATCAGGTGGCAGTTATGGGTGACGGTTTCCCGACTCATCCTGAGTTTCCTCCTGCATGCCCTGACGGTAGGTCCTCGAAGGACATGCGGTGACGGTACACTCGAGGCCTCATGGGGCGCCTCCGGCACCTTGGCACCACCACCTGCTCCTCCTTCTCTCCCTGCGCCCCATCAAGATCGGTATCCTCGCCCTGTCCATCCCCCTCGATGTGGTGGTCATTGTCCCCCTTTGCCTCCTCCTGCACCTGTCGGGTGGGCGGGCCTGCAGCCTGAGCGGGTGCCACCAGGCCCTCTGCAGCCCATCCCTCTGCTGCCGCTGCCGCAGGTACTCTGAGCCGCCTGCGCCGACGCTGCCAATGGGCCACCTGCAGGGAAGCAGCTCCCACCACAACGGTAAACATCGCTTGCTGGTGCCCAAACATTACGATCTGTAGGGTGGGCGGGGATACAACATGTTTAACAATGGCGCATTGACACCTCAACAACCAGGTGCCATGGGATACACGTGTCCCCGGTTGGCTGGTGTTGCTGCACACACGAAGGCACCCTGACCCCTGCCCACAGTATCCGTCCACCGCCCAGTTTTGCCCATCCCTCCTCATTGCGCCAAAAAGTCACCCAAATAAATTGGGATGATAGGCTCTTTGTGGCACTACCATCTACGCGAGGTGTGAAAATCCCAGAGTAGAGGGTCAAATGCCATACTGTTCCCACCTTAGTTGCTTCCGCAGAGACTGCAGCTACTGGTCTAGAGCTGGTGTGCCAGTGCAACATACTGCTGCAGAATCAACTGTGCCGCGTGACTTGGTTATTTGCATTGATGCGCTGTTTAGCTGCACCAGAATGAGCTCTGACTCTTGTTGAACAATGGCATCATGATATATCACTGTAGCCTCTGCTGATCTCCTCATACTGCCAGCGTACAGTGGGTACCCTGGCATCTTCTGCAAGCTCAGTTGCCTTACCTCAAAGTCTTTGTTGCCTGTCCTTGGGTAGTGGTGTTGGTGTTGATCTGTGAGGCAGCTCAGTATGTGTGGCTTGAACTGAATCATTCTGAGTGATGTCACCCTGAGGACTGGGAGCTTGAAGCTTTAATGGGGCCATGAACTTGATGTAATCTTCCAATATGTACAATTGTTGAAGCACAAATGCAATCTCGTAGTGAGGGTGTAACACAGTATTACCTTATGTAGATGGTTTATGTGTGAAATAAATTGGATTTATTACCATGGTACAGCATATTGAAATGTGACAGCATTCTTAATATGTGTCAACCAAACTGGAAGATTGGATTGTCACAGTGTGCACTTTTCAGAGTAGTACATGGCTCTTGTGACCTAGAGGGCACATTAGATTTATCACATGTTACATACAGAAGCAATATCTTTCTCCTGATAACTGATGTATTGATTGTCCCTCAGGAAAATGACACTATTGTTGATTATTTAATTCTAGAAAAAGCTAAGTACAGTTAGATTCAGAATAAAACCTTCAAAGATTGTAAAGCACACTTAACCTGCCCATGACCTCTTAAAAACACATATTTTCTTTAAGTTTTCTTTGCCCTTACGCTATTCTAGTTTTCAAAGAAAGTTGCTTTGTTTCCTTCCTTTTCCAACTAAAAGGCATCCAACCAAATATCATAATTTAGTCAAGCCGCTCGCTTGCTCTTTACGTGGTTTGCTGATTTGTGAGAAAGGTCAATGATAAAATGACGTTATTGAGACAGGAGCTCCAGTAGTTTGGCTGACATTTAAACACCCTGGCCTTCAATGGGAAGTTTCCGTTAGCTCAGAGAGAGGCCTGCTGGACCAAACGGCATTAATCGGTAAAAGAAAAGGAGCAACTTCCTCCAAAGTCACGGCAAAGTATGACTTTCATGTCCATCAAATAGGTGGAAGCAGTTAATAAAACATAAAAGCAAATTAAAAAATGAATTCTTCATTTTTTTCCTGAGGTAACTTTGAAAGGAAATGGTGTTTGTAACATATCCACTGTTGCAAATATGGCCTGAATGCACAATAAGAGCTAAATCCAGATACACTTGAGAAAACCAGGGAGTCATGAAGGCACAGTTGTATATATCATAACACATTCATAATATATTCCAGAAGGTTACCCTAGCTGGTTTGCTCAGATGTGTTGTTATTCCCAAGCTATCGGGCACGATTCAGCAGATTTGAAACAAAGTCCACCTATGGGCCTGTTTGTTGGGGTGTTTTTCGGCGGCTGCAGCGCCGAGATTCACCCCACTATTCACCGGCACTTTGCTGGGTGTTTTGGGCCTCGGGAAGATTCTCCTTGCCGAGGTCGCACTTTAGTCGATTTCCCGCACTGGGCAGCTGGGTGGCCAGCTGGCTCCTCTCAGACCAGGGCGCTACTTTGACTGGCAGCTCTGATCTCTGTGCACCCCCCCCCCCCCCCCCCCCCCCCCCCCCCCCGCTTTCTAGACATCCCCCCCCAATCTTCTAATGGCCCCTGGAACACCCCCCGTGTCTGATTCCCGGCCGTGCATTCCAGACAGTGGTACTTGCAGGGCACCTGGGTGGTACTGCCAAGTTGGCAGTTTCCAGGTGCCATGGGTGTACCAGGGCATCACCCTGCCTTGCCCCTACCACCCGAGGGTTTCTAATGGTCTGCCAGACCCCCGAGGTGTCGTCATGCCTGGTGCATGTTTATGGAAACCAGTGCTAAATGACGCCGGTCGAGATGTCGCAGGTTCGGCCATTGGCAATCGAGCACAGGGTGAAAGTAGCATCCAGGTATTTAATCTGGGCCTGATCCAGATTGCGCCAGGCGGTCTGTGTCAGGTGACTTGTGATTGGCCCTGCGCCCAGCGTGGAGCCCGATTTGGGGCTCTTGGGGTTGGGTGGGGTCCAGGTATTGAATACTCCAGGTATTGAACAAATATTTGGTTAAAAAGAAAAGAAGCAAATAAACATATTACTAAATTATATATATTTTTGGAGTTCTTCATAAACTTTCGCTCCCTAAATAGATGGAACGTATATAGTTGCTCTCCCCATGTTAGGCATGGGGATAGTTTGTTGAACTGTAAATGAATAGGGCAGCATGGTAGCATAGTGGTTAGCACAGTTGCTTAGCAGCTCCAGGGTCCCAGGTTCAATTCCCCGTTTGAGTCACTGTCTGTGCGGAGTCTGCACGTTCTCCCCGTGTGTGCATGGGTTTCCTCTGGGCGCTCCAGTTTCATCCCACAGTCCAATGATGTGCGGGTGAGGTGGATTGGCCATGATAAATTGCCCTTTGTGTCCAAAAAGGTTCGGTTGGGTTACAGGGATAAAGGGGATAGGCTGGAGGCGTGGGGCTTAAGTAGGGTGCTCTTTCCAAGGGGCGGTGCAGACTCAATGGGCTGAATGGCCTCCTTCTGCACTGTAAATTCTATGATTCTATGAATAGGGGGGGAGAAAGTGGTTATTTTCCAGGAGTTGATTTCTAAAAAAAGAGCAGCACTGTGAGGAGTTATCTGAGAAAGAATTTTCCTCAAGTTTTATCATTTGAGGTGTTATCTGCTCTCCTAACGACCCTTGCATCATTGTTCATCACGAGCAATGCGGTAAGGAGGTGAGCTACTCCGAGCAGGTGGGGCTGAAAGTCCTCCGCTCACCCTGGTGACTGTTGAACCTAGATTATTTCTGCTCCAGGTTGCAGCATGGCCAGGACTGTCAGGCAAGAGCAAATGTATCTTTTGAGGCCCCTCCTTCCTCCCCCCCAACCAAATTATGCTTTTCTTGCCTTCTCCATTTTTAATATTTGTTGTTAATCTAATTGCTAATACATTTGGGGTCTTTCTCTGCGGGTTCAGACCAATATCATTGTGACAACATTATAACCTCACTCATTTTCCTTAGATAAAAATGGCCACTTTTAATAATGGCCAGGTCAGAGAATTAGTGCTGTCATTGTAACATTAATATAGAAACATAGAAAATAGATTCAGGAGTAGGCCATTCAGCCCTTTGAGCCTGCACCACCATTCAATATGATCATGCAAATTCAGTATCCCCCTCCTGCTTTCTCTCGTTACCCCTTGATCCCTTTAGCCGTAAGGGCCACATCCAGCTCCCTCTTGAATATATCCAATGAAGTGGCCCCATCAGCTTTCTGTGGTAGAGAATTCCACAAGTTCACAGCTCTCTAAAAGAAGAAGTTCTTCCTCATCTCAGTCCTGAATAGTTTACCCCTTATTCTTCGGCTGTGACCCTAGTTCTGGACGCCCCCAACATTGGGAACATTCTTCCCGCATCTAGCCTGTCCAGTCCCATCAGGATTTTATATGTTTCTATGAGATCCTCTCTCATTCTTCTAAACTCCGGTGAGTACAAGCCCAGTCGATCCAATCATTCTTCATTTGTCAGTCCTGCCATCCAGGAATTAGTCTGGTGAACCTTCGCTGGACACCCTCAACCCAAGAGACCAAACCTGCACACAATACTCAAGGTGTGGCCTCATCAAGGCCCTGTATAACTGCAGCAAAACATCCCAATCCTTAACTCAAATCCTCTTGCTATGAAGGCCAGAATTCCATTAGCTTACCTCACCGCCTGCTGAGCCTGCATGCCAACCTTCAGCGACTGTTCCACCATGACACCCAAGTCTCGTTGCACTTTCCCTTTTCCTTAACTGCCACCATTCAGATAAAAATCTGCCTTCCTGTTTTTTGCAACCAAAGTGGATCACCTCACATTTACCCACATTATATTGCATTTGCCAAGTATTTGCCCACTCAGCCAGCCTGTCCAAGTCATCCTGCAGCCTCTCTGCAACCTCCTCACGGCACACAATACCACCCACCTTAGAGTCATCTGAAAATTTTGAATTCCTTTGTCCAAATCATTAATGTATATTGTGAACAGCTGGGGTCCCAGCACTGAACCCTGCGGTACCCCACTAGTCACTGCCTGCCACTCTGAAAAGGACCCATTTATTCCCACTCTCTGCTACCTGTCTGCCAACTGGTTCTCTATCCACGTCAATACATTACCCCCAATACCATGAGGTTTACATTTGCTCACTAATCTCTTATGTGGGACCTTGTCAAAATCCTTTTGAAAGCCTAGGGTCACAACATCCATTGGTTCACCCATGTCCACTCTACTGGTCACATCCTCAAAAAATTCCAGAATATTTGTCAAGCACGATTTCCCTTTACTGAGTCCATGCTGACTTGGACCAATCTTATCCCCGCTTTCCAAATGCTCAGTTATTTCATCCTTAATAATTGACTCCAGCATTTTCCCTACCTCCGATGTTAGGCTAATCGGTCTATAATCCCCATTTGCACTCTCCCTCCTTTTTTTAAAAGTGGGATTACATCCAATCCATTGCACTTCTCCCAGAGTCTATAGAATGCTGGGAAATGATCACCAATGCATCCACTATTTCTAGGGCCACTTCCTAGAAGTGGCCATTGTGTTGGTAATAATGAGCAATTTGATCTACCGCGCCTTCAAGTCTTCCAGATAATGCCACCGGGAGGCAGATTCTGGCACTGGTTGGTAGCAGCACCATGATGTGCTGGGGCTCGAGACTGGGGCAAAGCTGACGAGCACACATGGAACACGAGGGGAAGCTCTCTTAGCTCATTTAAACTTGCATTAATTGTTATCAAAAGCCCAAAAGCAGCAAGTTGACAGGCTGCTGATAACAAGAGTCACTGTGACAGGTTAAATTCCTATGAGAGTTGGAATGTGAATAAGCTGCACCACCCAACACCCTCTTCTATTGATCGCTTACTTTTCTATGTGATTTTACCGATTCTAGACAGACTGAGAAATGTCCATTCTCGCCAATTACCTTGTGACCCTGAAAACCTCTGTTACTTGCCTGTCTTCTCCATGGAACATGTGCGTTGGCGATCAAATGTGCTGGTCAAGCCCATAGAATCCCTGCAGTGCAAAAGGAAGCCATTCGGCCCATCAAGTATGCACCGACCCTCTGAAAGAGCACCCTACCCGGGCCCATCCCAACACCCATCCCTGTAACCCCATCTAACCTGCACATCTTTGGACTGTGGGAGGAAACCGGAGCACGTGGAGGAAATCCACGCAGACACAGGGAGAACGTGCAAACTCCACACAGACAGTCACCCAAGGCCGGAATTGAATCCTGGTGCTGTGAGGCAGTAGTGCTAACACTGTGCCACCGTGCCTCCCGGGTATATTTATTTGTGTACACTCCCAAAGACAATCAGATAGTTAGTTTTTTTTTAATCGTATTTGGATTCAATTTAGAAATGCGCTGTTAGTAAATATCCGGTAGGATAATTGCCTGGCCATTCTGGTGTACATTCTGCCATTATTTGTTGGCTGTTGGGATTCTCTTCTCCCGCTGGCAGTATATACCTGCCTGTGGGTTTTCCAGCAGTGTGGTTTGGCTACAATGGGAAATGGGAAGAGTGAATGCTGCAGCTAGCGAATGGCGCGCCTGCGAGAAACACGCGGCTAGGGGACAGGGGAAACCCGCCCATCGCCTTTAGCCTGGTGGAGGCTTCAGTATAAAGGTTGCCTGTTTCCTCTAATAATCTAGAATCATTATTTGTGGAAAATGTACAGATGGAGTTGTACTCTAATGGTTTGAGCCATAATGCAACTGCTGTAATGGATAATTGATTCGCTTTGGATACTATTAAATGATGACTGAAGATTATCTTGTCATTTATTAATTAACTGGCTATCCATCAATTGCGGTGACAGATTTGTCTAGCTGTTGTTCGCAGGATATTGGCTGCTGTGTTTGCCTGCGAAACATTGACCCCACTTCAAATGTAATTTGCGTGGAGTACTTTAAGACATTTTTCGTGCATGATGAAATGCTACATCAATACACGGAGATATATTGAATTTAGATTTCCACAGTTCTAGCATCCCCACCATCGGAGGGCTGTTGAGGAAATATAAGACAATCTATGAGGATTGACTGGAATGCTGGCTGATGTGAGATAGTATCAACAGCAGGAAAGGGTTGTGAAGCTGTGGAATGTATGACCGAAGTTAATGATTGAAGCAGGCACCATGTCTAGGTTGATGGCTGATGGAAAAAGGTGTAAAGGGAAAGGGGAAGAGGGTGGGTACGAGAAAAGGATGGGTGGGATTTTATTCCCCCCCACCTCATGGCATGTTTTGTCGCCACGGATGGCTGTTAGCTGCCAGAGGGACCTTCTGGCCCCACCACTGTAAACAGGTTTCCCCATTGTTTGCATCCCTCACCGGCGGAGATTCACAATTAGATAGATAGATAGATAGAGAAATACAGCACAGAACAGGCCCTTCGGCCCACGATGTTGTGCCGAACTTTTGTCCTAGGTTAATTATAGAATTTTGGACACTAAGGGCAATTTATCATGGCCAATCCACCCAACCTGCACATCTTTGGACTGTGGGAGGTAACCGGAGCACCCGGAGGAAGCCCACGCACACACGGGGAGGATGTGCAGACTCCACACAGACAGTGACCCAAGTCGAAATCGAACTTGGGACCCTGGAGCTGTGAAGCAATTGTGCTATCCACAATGCTACCGTGCTGCCCTTAAGAAGAAGTTAATCTACACTCCATTATTCTACCCTAATCCATGTACCTATCCAATAGCCGCTTGAAGGTCCCTAACGTTTCCGACTCAACTACTTCCACAGGTAGTGAATTCCATGCTCCCACTACTTTCTGGGTAAAGAACCTACCTCTGACATCCCCTCTATATCTTCCACCATTTATCTTAAATTTATGTCCCCTTGTAATGGTGTGTTCCACCCGGGGAAAAAGTCTCTGTCTACTCTATCTATTCCCCTGATCATCTTATAAACCTCTATCAAGTCGCCCCTCATCCTTCTCCATTCTAATGAGAAAAAGCCTAGCACCCTCAACCTTTCCTCGTATGACCTACTCTCCATTCCAGGCAACATCCTGGTAAATCTCCTTTGCACCTTTTCCAAAGCTTCCACATCCTTCCTAAAATGAGGCGACCAGAACTGCACACAGTACTCCAAACGTGGCCTGACCAAGGTTTTGTACAGCTGCATCATCACTTCACGGCTCTTAAATTCAATCCCTCTGCTAATGAATGCAAGCACACCATAGGCCTTCTTCACAGCTCTAGCCACTTGAGTGGCAACTTTCAAAGATCTATGAACATAGACCCCAAGATCTCTGCTCCTCCACATTGCCAAGAACCCTACCGTTAACCCTGTATTCCGCATTCATATTTGTCCTTCCAAAATGGACAACCTCACACTTGTCAGGGTTAAACTCCATCTGCCACTTCTCAGCCCAGCTCTGCATCCTATCTATGTCTCTTTGAAGCCGACAACAGCCCTCCTCACTATCCACAACTCCACCAATCTTCGTATCATCTGCAAATTTACTGACCCACCCTTCAACTCCCTCATCCAAGTCGTTAATGAAAATCACAAACAGCAGAGGACCCAGAACTGATCCCTGCGGTACGCCACTGGTAACTGGGCTCCAGGCTGAATATTTGCCATCCACCACCACTCTCTGTCTTCTATTGGTTAGCTAGTTTGTTATCCAACTGGCCAAATTTCCCACTATTCTATGCCTCCTTACTTTCTGCACAAGCCTACAATGGGGAACCTTATCAAATGCCTGACTAAAATCCATGTACACCACATCCACTGCTTCACCTTCATCCACATGCTTGGTCACCTCCTCAAAGAAGTCAATAAGACTTGTAAGGCAAGACCTATCCCTCACAAATCTGTGCTGGCTATCCCTAATCAAGCAGTGTCTTTCCAGATGCTCAGAAATCCTATCCCTCAGTACCCTTTCCATTACTTTGCCTACCACCGAAGTAAGACTAACTGGCCTGTAATTCCCAGGGTTATCCCTATTCCCTTTTTTGAAAAGGGGCACGACATTCGCCACTCTCCAATCCTCTGGTGCCACCCCTGTTGACAGCGAGGACGAAAAGATCATTGCCAACGGCTCTGCAATTTCATTTCTTGCTTCCCATAGAATCCTTGGATATATCCCGTCAGGCCCGGGGGACTTGTCTATCCTCAAGTTTTTCAAAACGCCCAACACATCTTCCTTCCTAACAAGTATCTTCTCGAGCTTATAAGTCTGTTTCACACTGTCCTCTCCAACAATATGGCCCCTCTCGTTTGTAAATACTGAAGAAAAATACTTGTTCAAGACCTCTCCTATCTCTTCAGACTCAATACACAATCTCCCGCTACTGTCCTTGATCGGACCTACCCTCGCTCTAGTCATTCTCATATTTCTCACATGTGTAAAAGGCCTTGGGGTTTTCCTTGATCCTACCCGCCAAAGATTTTTCATGCCCTCTCTTAGCTCTCCTAATCCCTTTCTTCAGTTCCCTCCTGGCTATCTTGTATCCCTCCAGCGCCCTGTCTGAACCTTGTTTCTTCAGCCTTACATAAGTCTCCTTCTTCCTCTTAACAAGACATTCAACCTTTCTTGTCAACCATGGTTCCCTCACTCGACCATCTCTTCCCTGCCTGACAGGGACATACATATCAAAGACACGCAGTACCTGTTCCTTGAATAAGTTCCACATTTCACTTGTGTCCTTCCCTGACAGCCTATGTTCCCAACTTCTGCACTTCAATTCTTGTCTGACAGCATTGTATTTCCCCTTCCCCCAATTGTAAACCTTGCCCTGTTGCACGCACCTATCCCTCTCCATAACTAAAGTGAAAGTCACAGAATTGTGGTCACTACCTCCAAAATGCTCCCCCACTAACAAATCTATCACCTGCCCTGGTTCATTACCAAGTACTAAATCCAATATGGCCTCGCCTCTGGTCGGGCAATCTACATACTGTGTTAGAAAAGCTTCCTGGACACACTGCACAAACACTACCCCATCCAAACTATTTGATCTAAAGAGTTTCCACTCAATGTTTGGGAAGTTGAAGTCACCCATGACTACTACCCTGTGACTTCTGCACCTTTCCAAAATCTGTTTCCCAATCTGTTCCTCCACATCTCTGCTGCTATTGGGGGGCCTATAGAAAACTCCCAACAAGGTGACTGCTCCTTTCCTATTTCTGACTTCAACCCATATTACCTCAGTCGGCAGATCCCCCTCGAACTGCCTTTCTGCAGCTGTTATACTATCTCTAATTAACAATGCCACCCCCCCCCCCCCACCTCTTTTACCATCCTCCCTAATCTTGTTGAAACATCTATAACCAGGGACCTCCAACAACCATTTCTGCCCCTCTTCTATCCAAGTTTCCGTGATGGCCACCACATCGTAGTCCCAAGTACAGATCCATGCCTTAAGTTCACCCACCTTATTCCTGATGCTTCTTGCATTAAAGTATACACACTTCAACCCATCAACGTGCTTTGGTGTCCTGAATATCGGCTTCCTTAGTTGCTGGACTACAAATCCGGTGTAGGACCATCCGGAATATTCCAGCCGATGAATGTTCCGGTGGAGAATAAACACCGATACAGAGAGGTTCGGTGCAGTGGCCTGCTTTGATGTTGCATTTTCGATGCAGTATACACTCCAAAGGCACACCAATGCACACACTCCTTTGCCCTATAGTCTTGCTGTGCCAAAGTCAAAAACAGTCTGCACCAATTAAATCCTTCATGGCACGTTAAAACTTGGGAACAACCAGCCTCCTTCCTTCTTTCCTTCTTAAACCAAGTGTTCGATTGCCCAATTGACCCTTTTAACTCCTTTCTCGAATAATTAATTCTTGGGATGTAAGTGTCACATGTTGTTGTAAGGTGCTGAGTGTAGGTTGGTGGATCATATTAAGTTATTTGTGGTCTTGGGTACTACAACAGTAAGTATTAACTACTAGAAACGATATACATAGTTACAGTAAAAGGTCAAACCTAGGAGCAATCTCCGTGGTTGCTCCGAAACACTGCTCTCTCCAACACTGCACCGCCATTAGGTGTGGGTCATGTGATCTCATACATCACTGTTTGGGCGGTACTCTACTGAGTCCCATTTTAACCCTTGATGTGCCATGCCCTTATTCTACACTTGTAATTGCTCATCCTTGGCCTTTTCGACCTTGGACTTGAACTGGAGCTCTATCTTTTTCAATGGCATCTTTTTAAGAAGGTTACTAAGAATAAACTGAGATGATTGATCTCTAACTGCCTGACTCGTCACATTTCATATTCCTCTTTCCTCACAGAGACAGCAGTGAATATTGGTTACTCGTGCAATATTTTAACAGATGAGATGAATGAGATTTTCATCGTGTCTGGCTACACGGTGCTCGAAGTGCGTGAACAAATCCGGTAAACAACCCATAAACGTTTCTACATGCCATAAATCGTTCCAATGTATTTTGGTTGGAAATTTTTTAAAGTGAAAGTTTGTTACATTTCAAGATTTGTTTTTACCATTTTGTTTCATTAAAATGGGCATTTTTAATGTTTCTTCTGAGCCAACTGTATTCCCAAGTTTAAAACAAAATACATCGAGACAAAAAAAAATCCATTGAATGGAAATTGTCTCTTTTGGAGTCTGAACAACAATTTGTCAGCTTGGCTGGGTAACCATACACACCTTCAACCCGTCGCGGGTCTCCGAGACGGTGTGAGTCAATCCATGCTCAGACTGATGCGATTGAATCTAAAAAAATATCCACAGCAAAATTTGTAACAATGGGATAAAGCAGAGTTCTTCAAACTTTTTTTCCGGGGACCCATTTTTACCAACCGGCCAACCTTCGGGACCCAACCCGGCCGACCTTTGGGACCCAACGCGACCGACTTTCGCGACCCACGCCGACCGACCTGAGCGACCCACCATTTTCTCTTAACTTGTTTGCTGCTGCTAAAAATGGAGGAAATGGTTTGTTCCCTTTGGCTCTCGTACATGCTCCTCCAATGGGACCTGTTAGATGAAGGTGAAGCCTTCCTGTGTTGGAAAGTATGGAGTCTCCATCTGTCCAAAGTTCTGTAAAATTTTATCAAATAAACCCCCCTGAACTTAAAAAAAATGAAGAAAAAATAAAAATAAAAGTTAAATGAACAAAATAAATGAATAAATCCCCCGCATGCACAATGCAGCCGAATTTTTTTTAACACGGCAATTTTAAAGGCCGCTTGCAGCCGGCGTTATTAAAAGCCGGCTGCTGCGCGGGGATTTGCGCAATCGGGAGCATCGCGAAGGAAGGCTCGCGACCCTCCCGACACCTCCCGCGACCCATCCACGGGTCGCGCCCCCGACTTTGAAGAACACTGGGATAAAGTATAGAATTCTACACCATTAGCGGATTTGCATCTGCAGACTACATTCCGATCCTGATGGTGGATAGTTTTCTTTTTGACTAACCCTGGACCCGACGTGGATAGTGGACTACCACCCAGAACGAGGCCATGTGGCCCATCATGTCTGTGTCCTCTTTTAAAATTAACCCCGCTGCCCCGCTCTGTAATTTTCTCTGATTCAAATGTTCAACAAATCGCTGTGTGAATACAGTTTTTTAAATTTCACTTCCCACTCACTCAATTCTAAAGTTAGGTTTTCCCTTCATCACATATTTCCACAAAAAAAAGTAATCTCTCTTATTCAGTTTATTTAAATCCTATAAATCATCCCCACTCTCTTTCATCCCCCTCCTTCTTTCCCTCTCCCTCTTCCCCCTCCCTCTTCCTCCTCCCTCTTTCCCCTCCCTCTTTCTCTCCCTTCCTCTTTCTCTCCCTCCCTCTTTCTATCCCCTCCCTCTTTCTCCCCCTCCCTCTTTCCCTCCCTCTTTCTATCCCCTCCCTCTTTCTTCCCATCCTTCTTTCTCCCCCTCCCTCTTTCTCCCACTCCCTCTTCCTCCTCCCTCGTTACCCCTCCCTCTTTCTCTCCCACCCTCTTTCTCTCCCTCCCTCTTTCTTTCACTCCCTCTTTCTATCCCCTCCCTCTTTCTATCCCCTCCCTCTTTCTTCCCATCCTTCTTTCTCCCCCTCCCTCTTTCTCCCCCTCCCTCTTCCTCCTCCGTCTTTCCCGCTCCCTCCCTCTTTCCCGCTCCCTCCCTCTTTCCCCCTCCCTCCCTCTTTCCCCCTCCCTCCCTCTTTCCCCCTCCCACCCTCTTCCCCCCCCCCACCCTCTTTCCCCCTCCCTCCGTCTTTCATCCCCCTCCCTCCCTCTTTATTCCCCTCCCTCCCTCTTTCTTCTCCCCTCCCTCTTTCTTCCCCCTCTTTCTTTCTCCCCCTCTCTTTCTCCCACTCCTAAGACGAAATTCTCCGATCCCACGCAGGGTCGGAGAATCGCCCGGGGCCGCCGAAAATCCCGCCCCCATCATGGCAGAAATTCTCCGCCCCCCGGGAATTGGCGGGAGTGGGAATCACGCCACGTCGAGCGGCGAGCCCCCTGCGGCGATTCTCCGGCCCGCGGTGGGCCGATGTCCCGCCGCTGGGAGGCCTCTCCCGCCGCCGAGGTTTGAACCACCTCTGGTGGCGGCAGGATCGGCGGCGCGAGCAGGCCCCCGGGGTCCTGGGGGGGGCGATCGGACTCCGGGGGGGTGCCCCACGGTGGCCAGGCCCGCGATCGGGGCCCACCGATCGGCGGGCATGCCAGTGCCGTGGGGGCACTCTTTCACTTTCGCCGGCGCCACGGCCTACATCATGGCGGAGGTGGAAGAGAATCCCCTAGCGCGCATGTGCCGGTGGTGCTGCCGCTGACGTCACCACCGGCGCATGCGCGAACCGACGAACGCCTTTCGGCCAGCCCCGGCGCGGGCGGCGGGCGTCAAAGGCCGTTGGTGCCGGTTTTGGCGCCAGTCGGCATGGTGCCAACCGCGAGAATTCCGCACCTTTGGGCAGGCCCGACGCCGGAGTGGTTGGCGCCACTCCGCTACGCCGGGACCCCCCGCCCCGCTGGGTAGGGAAGAATCCCGCCCCTTTTTTCGTCCCTTCTCTTTTTCTCCCCCTCCCTCTTTCTTCCCCTTCCCTTTTTCCCCCCGTCCACTGCACACTCTTCCCTCCCACCACTCCACTGCAACCACCTTTTCTCAAACCCATAGAGGAACCTCGGTTTGAGAGAAAATATTCTAGACATTACATAGGTAGCAGTTGATTGACCCGGAACAAAAGCATAGATGTGACAATTATGTCTCATTGAAGTTATGCAGAGTTTTATTTTACAGTTTGTGAAGTTAGAAGAAAGCAAAAAATTTCTTGAGTGAAAGACTCAGGGCACGATTCTCTGCCCCCCACGACGGGTCAGAGAATAGCGGGAGGGCCTTCCCGACATTTTTCCCGACCTCCCGCTATTCCCCCCCCCACGACCGGCCGATGGGCCGAGTTCCCAGGCCTTTACGGCCGTTTTCACGAACTCCAACACACCTGCTCTCACAGTTCGTGAAAACGGCCGCAAAGTGCCGTTCTGGAGAACCATGCCACCGCGGCCGTGCCAAGGGTGGCATGGGCCCGCGATCGGTGCCCACCGATCGCGGGCAGCGGGTCCGAACCCCGCGCACTCTTTGTTCCTCCGCCGCCCCACTGGATCAGTCCGCGGGGCGGCCGAGGGGCATAACGGCCCGCGCATGCGCGGCTGACATCATCGTTTGCGTCAGCCGCCGTTAACCTTGGCGCGCGGGCTTAGCGAAGTTTGCTAAGCCTGCGATGCCGAGGTTCACGGGGCCCCGCTGCTAGCCCCGACCGGGGAGCAGAATCGGGTCCCGGGAGGGGGGGGGGGGGGGGGGGGGGGGCGGAGGCTGCCGTTAAACATGACCAGATTCACGGCAGCCTTCACGACTCTCCGCATTTGCGGAGAATCGCGCCCTCAATTCCTGAAAGGGTTTCTGGCTTGTTGAAAAGAACTAGAGCTTTGAATTTCCAATTAACATTATTTTAATGACATTGATCTAGGTCAGTGTGTTTGAATAAAATTGCAAAGTTCTTAAATGTGTTTTACATTCTAGGAAAGCAACAGAGCAAATGATGGGGACACCTGTTTGCAATGGGCATGGCATCTCTGAAAAGAATGGGAGTTTGAAGTTAGAATCAGTGATCGAAGAGACCATCATGGGAGATTACGCACTGGTTATTAACGGACGCAGTTTAGTAAGTATGAATACTGAATGTGGTCATGAGGGTTTTTTTCTGTGTGGCTCCCTTTACAGCTTAGCAGGTTACCCTTGGAGTAATTAAGCCATGGAGATCATTCATCTCAGCTGGGCTAACAGCAAGGGTTTGAGATTTGGCCTCAGCCCTCTGATTAAGGACGGGAAATTGGTCAGGTTCCCCACCCGGGGCAGGATTTTCCAGTCGCAACAGTCACCAGGCAGGAATGTTCCCTTCCAGTCGGGGAACATTTCAGCAGTCAAGGGCTTTCAGCCTGTGATACTTGGGTAAGCATTCCCCAAGGCGAGCTTCAGAACGAACGACAACGAAGAATCGCCGAGCAGAAACTGATAGCCAAGTTCCGCACGCATGAGCACGGCCTCAATCGGGATCTTGGATTTATGTCTTTAACCTGTGATTATCCCTATCTCCAGTCGCACCGCCTGGACCTGTAAAGACTTAATTACCTGCTAAGACTCACATTTAAAGTATCATCTTGCATCATTGGCTTTGTCTATATATGCTGTGTTTGTGTAACCTACCTCTTCACAGGGCAGCATGGTGACGCAGTGGTAGCACTTCAACCTCACAACGCTGAGGTTCCAGGTTTGATCCCGGCTCTGGGTCACTTTCCGTGTGGAGTTTGCACATTCTCCCCGAGTTTGCGTGGGTTTCGCCCCCACAACCCTTAGATGGATATTATCTCAACCTGGAGCCCTATCGAATTTGAGCTTTGCTGACAATCCAAAATAACATTGCCACTTATTAATTATTAATACTACTCGGGGCAGCACAGTGGCACAGTGGTTAGCACAGCTGCCTCACGGCACCGAGGTCCCAGGTTTGATCCTGCCACTGGGGCACTGTCCATGTGGAGTTTGCACATTCTCCCCGTGTTTGCGTGGGTTTCGCCCCCACAACCCAAAGATGTGCAGTGCAGGTGGATTGGCCACGCTAAATTGCCCCTTCATTGGAAAAATAAATTGGGTACTCTAAATTCAAAAAAAAACCTACCTCTTCACTCACCTGATGAGGAGCTACGCTCTGAAAGCTCGTTATTCCAAATAAACCTGTTGGACTTTAACCTGATGTTGTAAGATGTCTTACTGTGCCCACCCCAGTCCAACGACGGCATCTCACCACCAGTGTGTTTGTCGATAGGAAGCACATTTATTCAGGCAGGAGGGTGGAGTGTGAGCATTCTATCACCTAATGGATCCTGCCGAAATTAAGCCCAGGGCAGGAAGGCTTGTGGTTGGACTTCCTGCCAAGTCACCAATCAAGACCCTTAAGCGGTCATTTAATGCCCACTTATGGGCATCGTCCCACCACCACTTTTGTTAATGCAGGTGTGGGTCGGCCTGTCGACACGTGGCATGCTCTACAAGTAAACACGTGCAGGCTGCTTGTGGTGCCCAGGTTTTTTTTCTGTAGGGGGTACCTCATCCAAAGGCTCTCAGTGTCTGATTGAGAGACTTACGTTGAGCACCCCCCCCCCCCACCTGTCCTTGCTGCCAGCCCCCTCTCTCTTCCCACCTCCCCAACTCAGACCCCAAAATACACAATATTGTCGATTTGCACCAAGATAATACTATTTTAATTTGAATTAGCCGAGAGTTTAATTTCTATGACCACTGCATATTTTATGGGGATAATGTAAGACAAATTGTGTACAATAATTAACTTGCGTCCTCGGAAACGGGAAGTTGTGGTTAATTTATTATTGCAAAAGAAATTGAGGATATAATGCATATCAATATTATGAATATATATAAATTAAGTGGACTTGAACATAACCTGATAATGTTTATTGAAAGTTTTATTTTGCAAAGATCAGGGTTGAATTTGTTCCGGATGCTATTTGCTTTGTTGTGCCCTCGCCACCAAAAAATAAATGATAGTTGTGGTGGAATGGCTACAGTTCTGTCTCGTTAAATTGCTCTCACTCTGTTTCCTCCTCCATTATTGACCCCTTGCCTCTCTCTTGTCATGATGGTAATTCATGTAAGTGTGTCAGCAATCAGCCCAGCAACTTATCTATTTGATTTTTGCTCACATATCAGCCTGGATTATTCACATATTCACCAGCCAAAGCTGACCCTGTCCGACATTAATGTCTGTACGTATGCTGTTGCTAGATATCAGTTACTGCTTGGAACCCTTTGGCCCTTCCTTTGTCCTGGAATGCTGAGAACAGGAATTGAAGCTTCCAATTTCCTTTCTATTCAGTTTGACTCAGTACCACAGAGTACGGTGCATTTACCCACTGTGCTGAGTGACAAATTGCTCATTTCTGGCTGACTTCTTGTTCTGAATAAATTAATTCAGTTCTTACAATGGCAAAATTAAGAGCTCGGTTGGCTAAGTTAATGAGTAGTTGCTATCTGCCAGGACAGTGACTTGGAAGAAAGGTTTGGCCAAGGTTCCAGTTCTCAATCACCATTCGGCAAGCCTTGCTCGAATGCTTTATGTGTGGATTCAGGATGGAGTCTAACTGTGATAACCCCCACCCCCCACTTGCTGGTCCTAGAATGGGCACTTAAGCAAAGTACCGCTCCTATCTGTTTGACACTTCCTCTTGCTGAACTGGCCATCTTTGTGGCTGAAGCTGATGTTTCATAGAATCCCAGCAGTGCAGAAAGAGGCCATTCAGCCCATCAAGTCTGCACTGACCCTCTGAAGGAGTACTTCACCCAAGCTCACTCCCCCTCCTCCCCATCCCATTAACCCCTTAATCTAACCTACCCATCTTTTCGGACACTGAGGGGCAATTTAGCATCGCTGATCCACCTAACCCGCACATCTTTGGTCTGTGGGAGGAAACTGGAGCACCCAGAAGAAACCCATGCAAACACAGGGGAATGTGCAAACTCCGCACAGACGGTGACCCAAGGCTGGAATTGAACCCGGGTCCCTGGTGCTGTGAGCCAGCAGTGCTAACCGCTGTGCCACCGTGTCGCTAAATTACAATTTATTTAATCTCTGCGACCAAATTGGGCATGAGTTCTGATCCAGACACATGGGATTTAAGTTTCCCATGTCTGCTAAGAGGAGGTTCACCAGGATGTTGCCTGGTATGGAGGGGGCTAGCTATGAAGAAAGGTTGAGTAGATTAGGATTGTTTTCATTGGAAAGACGGAGGTTGAGGGAGACCTGATTGAGGTCTACATAATTATGAGAGGTAAGGACAGGGTGGATAGCAACAAGCTTTTTCCAATAGTGGGGTTGTCAATTACAAGGGGTCACGATTTCAAGGTGAGAGGGGAAAAGTTTAAGGGAGATGTGCGTGGAAAGTTTTTTATGCAGAGGGTGGTGGGTGCCTGGAATGCTTTGCCAGCGGAGGTGGTAGAGGCGGGCACAATAGCATCATTTAAGATGCATCTGGACAGATGTAGGAACAGGTGGGGAACAGAGAGAAGTAGACCTTGGAAAATAGGCAACAGGTTTAGATAAAGGAACTGGATCGGCGCAGGCTGGGAGGGTCGAAGGGCCTGGTCCTGTGCTGTAATTTTCTTTGTTCGTTGTTCTTTTAACCCCAAATGTTTCATGCAAAATGATTTTGGAAATTAAGAATTCCATGGGATTGGTCTGGACAACTAAACTGTCCCTAATTTGACATTTTGGAAGTCTCACACAGAGACCGTAGGATGGCTGGTCTGGGCAGGGGAAGAAATATCAGAAGTGGTGCAGTAAGGTCAGAGCTTCTATGGTTGGGGGATGAGAGATGTTTGGGCAAAATGGAAGGAGTTCAATTCCGCATGCAGCTGTCATATGCCTGGCCTGTGGCCTGCATAGTGCTTGATGCTGGCACTGTAAAAGTTTCATTTTTGATCATTAACACCCCTCGGGTAAGAAAGCACAGATCACTAAGTGGAGAGTAAAACACATTGAATTGACTTTCAGTAAAGATGCTGCAGGCAAAAAACGATCTGGACAGAAAAGTTACAAAACTTCCCCTCCAGGTTTACCTGTGCTTGTTGATCTTCAAAGTAATAATAATAATCAACTTTATTATTGTCACAAGTAGGCTTATACTGCAATGTCATTACTATGAAAATCCCCCAGTCGCCACACTCCGGCGCCTGTTCGGGTACACTGAGGGAGTATTTAGAATGTCCAATTCACGTAACAAGCACGTCTTTGGACTGTGGGAGGAAACCGGAGCACCTGGAGGAAACCACGCAGGCACGGGGCGAATGCGCAGACTCCGCACTGACAGTGACCCAAGCCGGGAATTGAACCTAGGACCCTGGCACTATGAAGCAACAGTCTAACTACTGTGCTACCGTTCTGCCAAAGTTTGATGGGGGTGGGATTCATGATTGAATGAATTGTACGTGACCTTTGGGTGGAATGTATTTTTCATGATACTTAAGTGTTCATATGTAAATCATAGAAACACAGAGCATGGAAGGATCCATCTGGCCGACTGTGCTCTATGCTGGCTCCTGGAAGCAAAATTTCATCCTAATTTCACGTTTGTGAAGAATGATTTCTTTTCTGGTTAAACCGTTCAATGGCCTGTCTTTATTTCTTGCTTCCTGTCATACAGGCCCATGCCCTCGAAGCAGACATGCAACGTGAGTTCCTGGATCTGGCCAGCATGTGTAGAACGGTCATTTGCTGTAGAGTCACACCATTACAGAAAGCCCAAGTGGTTGAGCTGGTCAAAACCTTCAAAAAAGCTGTCACGCTGGCTATAGGCGATGGAGCAAATGACGTCAGCATGATCAAAAGTAAGCAAGGTGTCCTGCCAAATGTGAATTAAAATCTAAAATCTGCATCAATATCGAAATGGTGCATCAGAAATGCCAAAAAGTACTTTTTATAGATCTTCACCGCTGTCAGTTTCTTTGATTTGAAGTCTCAAAGTTACTTCCGCCAATCAAAGAATTAAAGCTGTGGCCCAGATTAAAACAGGACGAGAAGAACTCAGCTGATAATTTCATGCAATGCGCAGCAATCTATTAAATGGACAGTGGTGCTAGGCAATAGTGTCTCAATAACGTCTCCTGCTCTCAAGCAAAAGTTCCTACCCGTGTGTGGCAATTAAATCAAGGAATGAGGGTGATCCAGTCTTTGTGATAGTCAATCGAATAATTTTCCTCCTTCCATCTGAGGGAAAAATATATAAATCCGAACAATGAATTTGGTTAAAATCAAGGTAAAATTGTGCCTTTGCTAAAACGTTAATGAGAAGTTATTCAGTATGTTGTGTGGGTAACGTAATGCAGTTTCCTTCCAACGTCAGGTTGGAAATATATTAATTTAACGTGCTGATATAAAGTTACTAGTGGCTGAGCAAGAATGTTTAATAAGTTCAAAAACGGAAAATGCTGCACAATCTCAGCAGGTCTGACAGCATCTGTGGCAAGAGAACGGAGTTAGCATTTCAAGTCTGGTTGACTCTTTGTCAACACTTTGTCAGCTAGACAAAGTCATCCAGGCTCGAAACATTAGCTCTGCTCTCTCTCCCTAGATACTGTCAGACCTGCTGAGATTGCCCCGCATTTTCTGTTTTTGTTTCGGATCCCAGCATCCGCAGTAATTTGCTTTTATCATCATGTTTAAGAAGTTATCTTGCCATTGTTTTTGAGATTTTTGCTTATCTTTCTTAATGAACCTCAGTCTGGGAACAAAACCAAAGGATATTTTTCCTAACTTAACTCTTCAATGCACTAACTGCGGTTGCTTTACCTACAGGTGCACACATAGGAGTTGGAATCAGTGGCCAGGAAGGCATGCAGGCTGTCCTAGCTAGTGACTATTCATTTGGACAATTCCGATACCTTCAGCGGCTTTTGTTAGTCCATGGGAGGTGGTCCTATCTGAGGATGTGCAAGTTCCTCTATTACTTTTTCTATAAGAACTTTGCGTTCACTCTTGTACACTTCTGGTTTGGTTTCTTCTGTGGATTCTCTGCACAGGTTAGTTTATCTGAAAAAGTGATCAATTGTTCCAGACAGATCTGAGTCAATACGAAATGAAATGAAATTTCATTACCTCAGTGCCTAATGAGGTGTAGGGTCAGAATCGATTAGGCAGAGTTCAGGGTTTTCAGGCAACATAATTAATTTTAGAAGCGTTCTAAATTGTGTGAAGTTAATATTGCAAATTTCAACATTACAATCTGCGTAGATATCTTGTGTAATATTATAAATTTTACAGTGAGTCAGTAATATCCTGTTACGTCATAATATAAACTGAACTAATGCATCATAGAATCAATCGTGAATCATAGAATCTACAGTGCAGAAGGAGGCCATTCGGCCCATCGAATCTACATCAACCCTCTGAAAGAGCAGTTTACCTAGGCCCACTCCACTGCCCTTTCACTGTAACCTCATAATCCCACCCAATGTTTGGACACAAAGGGGCAATTTAGCATGGCCAATCCACCTAACTTGCACATCTTTGAACTGTGGGAGAAAACCGGAGCACCCGGAGGAAACCCACGCAGACATGTGGGGAACTTGCAAACTCCATACAGACAGTCACTCAGGGTTGGAAATAGACCTGGATCCCTGGTCCCGTGAGGCAGCAGTGGTAACCACTCTGCCGCTGTGCCATCATCTAAATGCAAATTTGCTCTAAGCCCTGGTATATTCAAATGGAAATGAAGTGCTCTAAAATGTTCAAAATTTAATCAATAATGAAAGTTATTGTGGAGGTAATGCAATTTGCTTGTGAAAGTACATGACTTTTGAGATTTATGTGAACTTGAAATTAACCACTTGTAAAATCTCTCTGGGAATGAAAATCCTGTCGAAACTCAGCATCTCTGAATATTTTGATGATATTTGCTTGCAAGACGGAATGCTTTATATCAAAGCATGTGACCAAGTATATTTTTTACATTATCCTCTTTCTGTTTATATAGCATGTTTTCACTTTAACAAGCTCTTTATTTTATAAAACCGCTACATTGATTTTGAAGATTATGGACGCAATTTAACTAAATGGGAACAAAGTCGAGCACGTTGAGCCACGTGTTCCCCGGCGCTCGCAGTGCCGAGAAACACAACGCTTTCAAACATCACTCAGGTTAGATAGGGGGCCACAGCAGGGAACGCACAACCAAGGCTGCACATAACCCCATTTTCAGCATGAGGAGCTCCGCTCGCCAGAAGGCCTCAGTGTAGCGAGAGATTGGTGATTTCTGGAGGCACCGTCACAACCCCTGATGCTCCCCCAAGCCATAACTCACTGTGAAGGGGCGTCCGCGGGCCCGCCGCAGCCCTCCCCCCCTCCAACCCCCGTGCGGGGAACCCACAACCCTATTGCTGTCGCAAAAGAAATGGCAGCTTGGCACCCTGGCAGCACTAGGCTGGCAGAGCCCCTGCCAGCTGACTGTCACCTGGACACCTTGGCTTGGTTCACTGTCTGTGCGGAGTCTGCACATTCTCCCCGTGTCTGCGTGGGTTTCCTCCGGGTGCTCCGGTTTCCTCCCACAGTCCAAAGACGTGCAGGTTAGGTGGAATGGCCATGCTAAATTGCCCTTAGTGTTCAAAATTGCCATTAGTGTAGGGTGGGGTTACTGGGTTATGGGGATAGTGTGGAGATGTGGGCTTGGGTAGGGTGCTCTTTCAAAAGAGCCGGTGCAGACTCGATGGGCCGAATGGCCTCCTTCTGCACTGTAAATTCTATGATCTATGATCTTATTGGCAGTGCCAGGCTGGCATCCAAGTGGCAATGCCAGGGTACCAGCCTGTCCAGAAGGCAAGCACCTGGGGGACTCCGATCTCCTTAGAAACCCCATAAGTGCCATTCCATCTGGTTCCTATTTGTGGAGACCAGTACTGAACGACGCTCACCCGAAGTCTTGTGTTAGATCTCACGAGGCGTTGCGAGCCGGTAGATCCCGGGAGCGGGGCCTTCTGGTTTCCATCATCCATGCTGCACAGCAGCGTGCTGCCTTTCGAGCACAGCTGGCCGTTTGATCGCGCTCTATGAATTTAATTTGCATCTGTTGGTATGGACGTTGATAGTTTTAGTTTTTTTGTTTTTTGCAGACTGTTTATGACCAGTGGTTTATCACCCTATACAACATCGTTTACACATCTCTTCCTGTTCTGGCCATGGGCATATTTGATCAGGTAAAGTAATCTTTGAATTAATTTAGATCCGTTAAGAATGAGGGTTTAATTTCCTTTAGTTCACGGAACTTTGCTGATAATTCCCGTACCAGCCTCCCCGAACAGGTGCCGGAATGTGGCGACTAGGGGCTTTTCACAGTAACTTCATTGAAGCCTACTCGTGACAATAAGCGATTTTCATTTCATTTTCATTTCATAATAGAAGCCTATTTGTACATAGATTCCAACAAATTCTCCTCACACAGCTTGCCAGGAAATTCAGTACAGCTCTTTAAAAATTCAATCTTTGTTCAATTATGTGCATATTTATTGTTCAATGGATTGAAGGATTCTCTCTTTAACCAACACCATTTCAGCTGCAGCCTGGCCCCAAATATGTATCAAAATATGTACCGTCTACTCTGTTCCAAATCTTAGGTGTGCATTCGGCATTTCTAGTGTGGTAGCTTCTGGAACGCTTGTGCTATGAGCGAGCCTGATAACGTAGTGCTGTTTTGTACTTTTGAGTTCGATTGAGAACTGGATTGAGACAGTCAAAATTCATTCAATTCAGCACTCTTATCAGAGAGTTCATGTAGAGAATGGTAAACAAATTTACAATGTCGCTGCAACATGGACTAACCAGGCATCGAACAATCGGCATTAGTAGCAGTCAGACCAGGACTTACAATTTCCCTTTCTACCTGTACGTTGTGTCTTTGGTTTACAAGGAATGCAATTTACTTGGATCTTCACTACATGAAATGAAAAATGAAAATCGCTTATTGTCACGAGTAGGCTTCAAATGAAGTTACTGTGAAAATCCCCTAGTCAACACATTCCGGCGCCTGTTCGGGGAGGCTGTTACGGGAATCGAACCGTGCTGCTGGCCTGCTTGGTCTGCTTTCAAAGCCAGAGATTTAGCCCTGTGCTAAACAGCCCCAACTGTTATAACAAATAACACTGAGTGTTATTTTTTTTAAACGACAGTCAAAGTAGAAGCAAAGAATACTGTATTATGTTTACCCAGTCCAGGATCAAAATCTTCTCACTGTGAATTCGGTCGATGATGTGCTGACACAACAGTCTTTTTTTGCCCATTTTCATCTAATCAGTTACCTCAAAAACCTAGTCATGGTCGAGAACTCCTCATATGTTTCCTATAGTCTGGAGGTTCGTGTTACCCCGTATCTTTCTTAGTTTGTCTTTTTTAAATTAAAGGACCTCCAAATAATTTTCTCTCCCTACTCCTCTGAGGTACTGGCTGGTACTGAAGTATTGTGCCCTCTGCCTCCAGCCAATTTTCACTGTAACATCATTGCAGTGTTAACGTAAGCCTATTTGTGACACTAATAAAGATCATTATTATTATGTCTAATACCTTGTGCAAGTGACTGCACTTTGCATGAAAACCTAGATGCCGAGTGTTAATTAGCTACTTTGACCAGAGGAGACATCCCGGGCGGGATTCTCCCTTCTGGGGACTAAGTCCCAACGCCGGCGGGAAAACCGGCACCAACCACTCCGGCGTAACAGCCCCCGAAAATGCAGAATTCTCCGCATTTCCGGGGGCAAGGTGGACACAGGAGGGGTTGGTGTGATTCCGCGCATGTGCAGACCTGCCGCCGTATTTTTGCGCATGCACAGGGGGTTCTCTTCTCCGTGCCAGCCCCCGGGCAATATGGCGGAGCCCTACAGGGGCCCGGCGCGGAAGGAAGGAGTCCCCCTACGGAACAAGCCCGTCCGCAGATCGGTAGGCCTCAATCGCTGGCCACGCCATCATGACCCTTCCAGGGTCAGATCCCCCCCCCCCCCCCCCCCCCCCCCCCTCCGAGGACTGTCCCCGCATATTCACCTGCATACTCACCTGCCAGGTCATGCCGGGCGTGAGGTGAGTTATTCACGCCGGCGGGACTGGTCAAAAATGGACGGCCGCCCGGCCCATCGGGGCCCTGAGAATCGGCCGGGGGGGCCACTGTCAACGGCCCCCCGACCGGTGCCGCCCGAAAAACGGCGACAGAGAATACGGCAGTTGGCATCGGGGTGGCGGGGCGGAATTCGTGTCCTCCCCCCGGGGATTCTCCGACCCGGTGGGGGGGCGGGAGAAACCCAGCCCTCATCTAAGCTTCTCCTTGCCCAGCATTCACAAATGTGCATTTTCTAATAGGAGCCAATATCTACCAACCAAGGCAAGGGAACTTGGTTGATCATTGTTTTTCCAGTCCCTAAATCAGTTGTAGCCTCTATATTTACAACACGAGCTGAGATAGCCTAACTCAACACAACTGATCAGAGTTTAGACTTTGGTGCTGTTTCGTCTCTTGTCTAACTCAGCAGCATTTCGGGAAATATATTCACCTAATGATCAATTAGGGGTGAGATAAGGGTTAAGGCCTATCTGTTGAGATGGAGAGTAACACGTTAATCAGTTCAGAGTGTTTTTCATTACTATGATGCCTAATGGATGAGTCACTGATGAGAGTATTTGGTCTCTAATGTAATTTTTCTCCTCAGGATGTCAATGAACAGAAAAGCTTGGAATACACAAGACTCTATGAACCCGGACAACTCAATCTGTTGTTCAATAAGAGGGAGTTCTTTATCTGTATAGTCCAAGGAGTCTACACATCCATCGTCCTTTTCTTTGTTCCATACGGTGCATTTTGTGACACTACAAGAGATGATGGGACTCATCTTTCTGATTACCAGTCATTCGCTGTTACTGTGGCAACATCTTTGGTGATTGTGGTTAGTGTGCAAGTAAGTTCTGATGTTAAAAAGTTTGTGCAGGTTACTTTAGCTTGACACCAGTGATAGAGTTATCACAAATATTCAGGAATTTTAAAATTAAGTTTGTTGACAACAATAATTTTGGGAAGCACGGTAGCATTGTTGATAGCACAATTGCTTCACAGCTCCAGGGTCCCAGTTTCGATTCCCCGCTGGGTCACTGTCTGTGCGGAGTCTGCACATCCTCCCTGTGTGTGCGTGGGTTTCCTCTCCGGGTGCTCCGGTTTCCTCCCACAGTCCAAAGATGTGCAGGTTAGGTGGATTGGCCATGGTAAATTGCCCTTAGTGTCCAAAATTGCCCTTAGAGTTGGGTGGGGTTACTGGGTTATGGGGAATAGGGTGGAGGTGTTGACCTTGGGTAGGGTGCTCTTTCCAAGAGCCGGTGCAGACTCGATGGGCCGAATGGCCTCCTTCTGCACTGTAAATTCTATGTAAATTCTATAATGAGCCTCTATCCAGAGTACTTAATAAATTAGGAAAAGCCCTTTCACAGGTGTGAAGGAGTATTTAGGAGAGGCAATCAAAGATTTGGCTGGAAAGGTAGGTCAAGAACAGCATCTTGAGGGGAATGGGATATAGGGGGTGCAAGGGGTTTGAGGAGGGAATTTGGCAGACGAGGATCCAGGCGACTCAGAACTTGACGACGAATGGTGGGATGAACGAACAAGGGGATGATCTAGAGGAAGGAGTGATCTGGAGGGGATCTAGAAGGAGGGCGTGGTGGAGCATATGTCGTGTCACAATCCCCCTGCCTTCCCACCCACCCGTGACCCAGTCCCCATGATACAGAACGTAAGTAAGACGCCCACTAGGCCACTCACCCGTAAGCATTTCTGGGCCTTACTTGGCCAATTATTGGCCACTAAAGCCCCTTCCACACACTTCCACTGCCGTAACACGCTGAGCAGTGAGAGTGGGAAGGCTGATTGTTTTTGTTGTCGCGACACTTGGAAAGGTGGAAAGCACATAATTTGGGGGCATCCTGCAAGACGTAACTTCCCAATTTGTGCGTCCCCGCCTAGCCTCCAAAACCGGCACCTTGTCCCCCCACCCATCTCCACGTCCACTCTCGGTCCCACCAGGACCCTATCACAGTAGAGCTGCTGGTTGATTTTATAGGCCGGCAGAAAAGCTTGGAATACACGAGACTCGACGTCCCCGGGCAACTCAATCTGTTGTTCAATAAGAGGGAGTTCTTTATCTGTATAGCCCAAGGTGTCCACACCTTTCTTGTCTTTTGTTTCGTACAGTGCGTTTTGTGACACGACAAGGGATGATGGGACTCATCTTTCTGAATCACTCAGTAGCTCTTGAGGGTGGAACCTCCGACCCCTGAGGGAGGGAATTCTGACCTCCAGCTTTTTTAAGCTGCGGAGTGGCCTTTTTAAAAATTGGTTGGTTTGGTACCAACATCGTGGTCGCTCCTCCCCCCTCCCCCACCACAATCAATCCCCGGTAAAATCCAACCCGTGGAGTCAATGGCCAAAATTCTCTGGCCGTTGCAATTCACATTTCCAGCCGGCAGCCGGTTACCCGACGGCGTGGGGTGGCTTCAATGGAAAATCCCATTGACAAGCGGTGGGAGTGTAGAATCCCACCTCCCGCGAATGGGACGCCGCTGAGAAACATGCGCTGGGGAATCGGAGAATCCCGCTCGGTGTCACACAATATATTGGAAGTGCAGTGGGTGTTATTATGAGCACATTAATAATTCTAACATTGTCATCTTTCAGTGCCAAGAGTTCCAGCTTCTTCTTAGCATTGCATAGCGTTTGAGCCTAAAAGATGAAGTCCCACATTCAGGCACAGAACTGGTGAAAGTTATTCCCAGTTACCACCAACTAGAAAATGTTGTCCCAGGCAATGAATAATCATGTCATTGTTGCCATGTACGGAATAGTTTTACTTCAATTAAAGTCTGATGCCCCCATAAGCAACTCCTTCATGAACAATAAAATAGTAATTCAATTAATTCTTAATAAATGGATGGCTGAATCTAATTCTCAGAAGGTACCCAGTCTTTAGGCTTTCAAATTAGCTTAACCTTGAGGCACTTTGATCGTTCAAAAGTGGAAGAAAGTTATTCAAGTAACTCTGCATAAATGCATGCAGAACACAAGCATTTAATTCCCTCCCAAAATTCCTAATGTGTGGGAATATTGTACGGTCTGGATCAAATTAACATTGCCCAGCAAACTTCCTGTATGTTTAGTGTGTGCTATAAAATACTAAGGAGTCAAAGTCATTACAGCACAGAAGGAAGCCATTCAGCCCATCAAGTCCAGACTGGCCCTCTCTAAAGCAATCCAGTCAGAGAACGTGGGTCTTGTCACCAGAATGTTCCAAGTGGAACAACCCCAGCTACAAGCAGATCATGTCATCCATTTACTGACTGCCTGTTTGACCGACAATGGGGTAGAATAACATTTGAACTTATCCACTGGAATTGAAGGATAAATAAGCCTTTTAGAGATGGGTCATTCACTGACCAAGTTAAATAGGCCATATTACCATTAAAGCTGTGTTGCATTGTACATTGTTTCCTAAACATCCAGTCCGAAGCAAGTATGGTAGTGGCAGTGATAAGTAGGAAAATATATTGCAAAAATAATTTACAGTATATAAATAGATTATGTAATGTACTGCTATGTTTTAATCAGAAGTGTGGATGCTCATTGTGAAGTTACCAGAAATACATATTTAAATCCTGCAGAGGGAAAATAACGTACGCCAACACATGATCCAGCCGTTAATTGATTTCGTCTTGTGAGAGTATCATCTGATAGGGCCAGAGGTCCTCAAATTATTTTTAATATATTAGCATTCAGGTAGTTTGGATGCTGTATTATGAGGCAACCAACTGGAGTGGCATGGTGGCGCAGTGGTGAGCACTGCTGCCTCACGACGCCAAGGACCTGTGTTCAATCCCGGCCATGGGTCACTGCCCGTGTGAAGTTTGCACATTCTCCCCGTGCCTGCGTCAATCCCATCCCCACAACCCAAAAATGTGCAGTGTAGGTGGATTGGCCACACTAAATTGCCCCTTAATTAGAACATTTAAAAAAATTAGTAAAATTAATTTGTATGTTAATCCATTGAGAGAGATACTGAGGTATGGGATTTTTGTCCAAATTTCTCGGCCACTATCAGCATTAAGCAGAGCAAAGTCACTTATACTATCGGACCGTCAAAAGTGCGACTTGCTATTCAATGGGATTACTCGACAGCAGATTAAAGTGGATAAATTACAGATACAGTCAAATCAATCCAGTAATCGATAACCTATCATCATTTGGCAGTACAGAACTTGAGTAGTACTGAAAAAAAGAGACATATCAAAATTTTCATCTTGGACTCATCAGAACATTTTCCAAAATACCAATGTAAAGGAAAAAGAACAATTTTTACTGTATGGGAAGAAAGCGCTGATTGGTTGACAGGTGGCCTCTGATCGGTAGACGCGTTGCCATGGAGAATACACTATGGGGGCTTACATGTGTGCGTAGAAGAGTCCCATTGAACTCAAAATGCCAATTATGCTTCTTCACAGATGCTACCAGACCTGCTGAGTTTTCCCAGTTTTTTCTGCTTTTATTTGCAGTATCCGTAATATATTCTATTTATTGAAAATAAGGACAGCTGTGTACATACCTTAGGCATCTCTAATTCACAGCTTTCACTACTTTGTGAAATAAATTGACGGATTAAATATGTGTAAGTCACCTAAATCAACTGGAATATACCCTTGACTTTTAAAAGACAATGAAGGACCAGTTAATTTTAAGAGCTATTTAAATAGAGGCACTTGTTTTAAACAATGGCTAAGATTTGACATTTGGTCAAATGCTGGAATGCCAGTCATTTTAAATTGAAGCATCTGTGAAAGTAATTGGGCAGGACTGGGAGATGTAGGATCGAGGCTTGAATGGATAACCTTGAGCTGATAACTTCGTTGGGGAGGGCTTATACAGTTTGATGGAGCATTATCTTCTTGCAGGTCTTATCTGTAATTAGTCACTCCTTTCAGGAAATTGAGTGGACCAGCCTCTTTAATCTCCCACTCCAGGAGCTGTATCTTTGTGAAGGGTGGAAATCTATACCTGTGTTCTTCAAAGACAGTAGCATTATATCCGCAGCAATTTTGACATCGGCGGTAAGCTGAATCCTGAGATTGAACCATCAATATAATTCTGAGGATTGAGATATTTTGTTAAAGAAAGTGCTGTCACCACACTCTAGATGGGTTTACAAAGTGGTTCTAATGATAAACTGGGTACTTTATGAATCAATAAACCAATACCTTGATTTAGATTAGTTCTAAACTGTAGTACGAGAGAATTAACTGTGAGAAAAAGCTGCTAGCAAGACAGTTAAATGTCTTGGCTGCAAGTGTTAAATTGTATGTATTCAATGGGATATTAGTCTTTTGGGAAAGGCATTCATCATCTTGGATTCTATAGTGCAGAAGAAGGCCATTTGGCCCATCAAGTCTGCGCAGACCCTCCAAAAGAGCAGCATCGCAACCCTGCAACCCATAACCTAACCTGCACGTATTTGGACACTTAAGGGGCAATTTAGCATGGCCAAACCCACGCAGGTGCCGGGAAAACGTGCAAACTCCACACAGTCACCCAAGGCCGGAATCAAACCCGGGTCCCTGGCGCTGTGAAGCAGCAGTGCTAACTAACCACTGTGCCACACTCGACCTGCATGCATTTACTAAGTAAGCCAGATTGACTAGTAATCCAATTTTCCAATTAAAAGGACATTAAGTGTTTAATGGGATGTAAATGTGTAAGACTTATAAGTGGAGAGCTACGTAGTTTGAAAGAGATAACAAATGATATCCCACCTTGCATAAAAGTGTGCTATTTGTGCCTGTCTCAATGTGGCAGGTTTTGAACAGTGTGGCAATTTAGGGGAAAACCCATGTCAGTTGATATTAGAGCAGCACCTAGTGGTTCCTATGAAGTCTGGCAGATGATGTGTAATCTTTATTTTTAAAGTTCGTGAAGTGGCCTTTTTGCCTTCCAAAGTTTATCGTAAACCGTGGCACTGATTCTTTTTATTGGATGTAAATTATTGGTATTGATACCTTTGTTTTTAGTTGGTTTATGTAGAATTACCTCCGATTATCTCTCCCCTTCCCAGCCTGAGCCATTTTAGGTATCACAGCACACATTCATGGACACAGTACACATTGACAGGGTGCTGTCTTTTTTTAAATTAATTTACGCGATGCGGACGTCACTGGTTAGGCCAACATTTATTTCCCATCCCTAGTTGCCCTTCAGAAGGTGGTGATGAGTTGCCTTCTCGAACCGCTGCAGTCCTTGAGGTGTAGGTACACCCACTGTCCACTGTGCTGTTAGAGAGGGAGTTCCAGGATTTTGTCCCAGCGACAGCGAAGGAACGGTGATATATTTCCAAGTCAGGGTGGTGAGTAACTTGAAGGGGAACCTCCAAGTTGTGGGGCTCCCAGTATCTGCATCTTGTCCTTCTAGATGGTAGAAGTCGTGGGTTTGGAAGGTGCTGCCTAAGGAACCTTGGTGAGTTACTGCATTGCATCTTGTGAATGGTACACAAGTGGCTTTCAATTGCAGTGGTTTTAAATCCAATTTTTATGTTAGACCAGCATACACAACTGTCCATATCTTGACCAACTGATTTACCTTCTATCAACTCTCTGGAGCAGTGCCGATACATACATGGCGGCACCGTGGCACAGTGGTTAGCACTGCTGCCGCATAGAGCTAGGGACCCAGGTTCAGTGCTGGCCTTGGGTTCTCCCCGTGTCTGCGTGGGTTTCCTCCAGGTGCTTCGGTTTCCTCCCACGGTCCAAAGATGTGCAAGTTAGGTGGATTGGCCATGCTAAATTGCCCCTTAGTGTCCAAAAGATTATCTGGGGTTACTGGATTCTGGGGATAGGGTTGGGGCGTGGGCCTAGATAGGGTCAGTTTGTTCTTGACCCATGGTGAGATATGGAGTGCAGATTTCTCTGGGGTTCCCTTGCTTGTCTGACAAGTGGCTCATTGAGAACCTCTCCTAACTCCTTAATCAGCCTTAGATGGATATTATCTCAAGCTGGAGCCCTATGTCTTCTGTTTCAATCAGATTTGAGCCTGAATGACCAACATTGGAGTGAGTGGCTGTAACCTTAGATTGGCCACTAAGATTAAACCTAATTATATCGCGATTAGAGCTGACCAGATAAACCAAGTATGATAGAAAAGGTTCAGTGGAAGTGCTATTAAAACATTGTCTGATTATTTATGTTAACTGCTGTTTGTGAGTCCTTGAAGTGTGCGAATTTGCTGTCATATGTCCTACATCACAACAGTGACTACTCATTAAAAGCTCTTTGTTGGTTATTTTGGACTTTCAAATATAGAGCTTTCCTTTTCTTTGCCATAGAATATGTGAATTTGTATGTATTTCATGTATGATCACAATTGATTAGTCAAAGTAAAGTATAATCAAAGAACTATTTGAGTGTAATTTCTATAATCGGGTGCTAAAGTTTAACTCCATCTACTGGACAAACACCAGGGGCTGAATTCTCTGCCATCAGGATGCTCCGTTTTGCCGGCAGCCCGGGGGTTTCCCCATGGCGTGGGGCTGCCCCACAATGGGAAACCCCATTGACTAGCCAGCGAAACGAAGAATCCTGCCAGGGTGCTGAACCAGAAATCTGGTGCGGCGGGACAGAGAAACCCGCTCCAGTATTCTCAAATAGAATAGAAGTGTTACGTTTTTGATTTGTAAAAGATTGCAATTTGGCAGGAAAGCAGCTGACAAAATGGATTTCTCCCATGTTGCTCGCCCGTCAGGGTAAGTTTGCAACACAAACTGATAGCACGTGGTGTGCAAATGAGTGCAAGCGAATTAACAGTCCTCCAGAATTCCTTAATGGCGAGATGTTACTAATTTTATTACAACTGGACTTAAACACAGGGATCCATTCACAAACAAATGCACAACCTTCAGTTGTGGGCGCGATCTAATCAAAATCAAAGAGACTCCGTTCTGAGTGAGATTAGCAGGGCGCCGGGAACGGCCTCGCTATTTAATGGAACTCTTTTCTCCGGGCCTCAGTGGGCAACATCCTGCTGAGGCCTCACTCAGCCACATTTCCTGCACTGAGAAGCTCCGCTCGTCAGTGGAGGAAGCGATCATTGTGTCATTTGCCCCCACCTCTCGACCCCTTGATCAACCCCCAGACCCCCCGCAATGCCCCAACTCACCTGTTGGGGGGTCCTCGAGCCCCCCGCAACCCACCTCAATACGGGCAAGGCACCCCTGGGCTGATCCCCAGTGTGGGCAAAATGCCACCTGGGTACCTTGGCACTGCCAGCCTGGCACCGCCACCTGGGTGCTAGCCTGGCACTGCCAGGGTGCCAGGCTGGCAGTGCCAAGGTACCCAGGTTGTATCAGCCATGCCTGCCCAGATACTAACCACCCAGGAGTTGCCTGGGACCAGTGCCATTCCACCTGGTCCCCGTTTGTGGGGACCAATGCGAAACGGCGCCCGGTTGGGGTTTCGTCAGCGAGGCCGCTAGATCCCGGAAGCTGGTTCATCTGGCGTCAGCGGAGTTGAGTGGGCTTTTAAGCTCACTTGACTCTGCAGGTCGGGCTCCTGCCAATTATAGGCGAGATCCAGATCGCTGCATCTCGCGTAATCTCGTTAGATCTCGCGAGGCGTAACGTCCATCGGGAATCCTAGAAGAGACGTCCCCGAGATCTACCGGCTGTGCCCATCCCGATTCTGGAGGGACATGGCCGGTAAATCACACCCTGTTTCTAATAGATATGTATAATAGCTGCATCATTGATCCATTAATTCTTCAAGCTTATATTTTATAGATTTGTTAAATTTTCTAGTTTTCTCATCCTTTACGTTTCTGATGCGCAACATGATGTGGATAATTAAAATTCTTGGCCATAAAATAAATCATCAAGTTGATGATTAATATGAAATCAAGCCATTATTTAAAAGGTAATATGATTGTGCAGTGTTTGTGCTGCGTAATTGTTACTGAAGTAATTCTGCATTTAATGTCATTGTTCGTTTTGAAGCTTTTCTTAAATTTAATTGTTTTGGGTTGTAAATCTGTACAGAAATATAGCATACAAGATTGATTACATAGAAATGGTACTGTGGTGGTTATGTGACTCACCTGGTCATCCAGATGCCTAACAATTCCGAGCGCTTGAGTTCAAATACCCCAATGGCATTTTGAAAATGTTTAATTTGGTATGAAAAAATCTGGACGTTAAAGAAGGAATGCGGTATCAGTAGAAATTAACTTGAAGTTTTTATCTTGTAAACAAAATACCTACACAAATATACTTCATTGACGAAAATCTGCTGCTTTATCCAGTCCAGTGCTTCACTCTTCAACTGCCCTCTGGATTGCCCCAACAATCCATTCAGTTGTATCAAACCGCTAAGTAGTATTTTGTGGGAATCCCTTTGCCACATGGAATGTGACAGTTCAAAAACACCATCTCCAGCCTCTAAAGGCAGCTAGGATTGGGCACGAAAATAAAAGCAAAACACTGTGGATGGTGGAAGTCTAAAATAAAAACAAAAAGTGCTGGGAAAACCCCGCAGGTCTGGCAGCATCTGTGGAGCGAGAGAGATTGAGTTAAAGTTTCAAATCCAGTATGACTCTTTGGGTGGGCCGATAAATGCCAACCTTGCCAGTGACGCTCATTTCCCAAGGTTGACTTTTCTGGTTCTATTTACAGATTGGTCTCGACACCAGCTATTGGACAGCGGTCAACCACTTCTTCATCTGGGGGAGTGTGGCTATCTACTTCTCCATCTTGTTTGCCATGCACAGTAATGGATTGTTCTCAATATTTCCAAGCCAATTTCCTTTTGTAGGTAAGTCTCTGGAACTTAATGCGGGCAATCTTGCTGGAGCAGTGTAGGCACCAATTAATCTGACTAATTGCCGACTAACATATTTTGCCATCACCCGAACATATTAAGCTCTAAAACTTAATGAAGTAGACAACTGGAAGCTAAGGTCACCATCTTGTGATAAGCATTTTTAAACATTTGAATTATCTTCTGTTTTAGTTTGGCACTGATTTAGGTAGCAATCAGCTCAAATTGATATGGCAACTTTAAATTAGGAATGGATCTCTTTGATTAAACTTATTTTTGCGCCAATTTTTAAAGATGCAAAATAAGCAATATTAAAATAATGACTAAATCTTTGTGGAACGATATTTACATTGATCCTGATGCCCTCAGATTATTTCCACTACTTGCAAGCAATTCACAAGGAACATGTTTCCAACTTCATCACAAATATTGAATATAAATCAGCAACAGTGCTCCAGATACTTAAGCGTTCTGAAGAATATTTTTAAATACTTGTGCCTCCAGGAAATGCTCGGAATTCCCTGGTCCATCTTACCGTGTGGCTTGTCATCATTGTGACCACCGTGCTATGCATCGTACCAGTGGTGGCAATCAGGTTCCTGATGGTAGATTTGAAACCAACTTTGAGTGACAGGGTACGTATTCAGTTCTTTATCTTGGACCGTTTTTCACCTGTGCTTTAAAAGAAAGACTCTGAATGTACATTGTAACACCATCCAAGTCAGCTTTGTCCAACCTTGAGATTTATTATTCGTTGAATAGCTGTAATGTTTTCCCTTTGTTACTTCAGTAATGGGTGCAATCTACTCGAGTGGGGACAGAGTCCCGTTATACAAGATTATCCAGGTGTTTCCGGCGCTCGGAGTGCATCCGGGTAGATTGGGGACCTCAGTAAGGAACTCCCCGACGAGGCTGCACTTAGCCCCGTTTTCTGCACTGAGGAGCTCCACTCACCGGAACTCTTCAGTTTTGTGAGAGATCGGTACGCCATTTTTAAGTGGCGCCCCAATCCACAAGCCCCTGACATGACCCCTGAAGCTCCTTCGATGCCCCATTGCAAGAAGACCTCACTATAAGGACCCTGGGCTTCCCCATACCCACACAGGGCACACCCCAGCCCGATCACCTCCTGCAGAAAATGCCGGCTTGGCACCTGGTCAGTGACAGCCTGAAACCCTGGCAGTGCCCCTGCCAGCTGGCAGTGCCACCTGGGCACCTTGTCAGTGCACTGTAGTGAATGTATTCACCTAATGCATGTATGATACTGTAACCTATGACCTGGAAGTGGTGATACGAGCTGCTTCCAGGTACTGTACTGTAACCATGGTGGGCTCCGCCTCTGGCTCCGCCTCTGGCTCCGCCCTCACCGGGGCCATATGTAGACCGGCCGCCTGTGGGCGGCATTCATCTGTACAACTGACTGTGGCTAGGCAAGTTCATGATTAATAAAGCCTAATGTTCACTCGCTGTCTCTGCATCTCGGTGAATTGAAGGTATATCATGCACCTTGGCTGGCACCCAGATGGTGGCACCAGCAGTGCCAGGGTACCACCCTGCCCAGGTGGCATGCACCTGGGGGCCTCTAATCCCCTGGGAGGCCCCCATGAATGCCGTTCCGTCTGGTCCCTGTTTGTGGGGACAAGTACGGAACGGCGCTCGCCCGAGGTCTCTGAGGTGAAGAAGATTGATCCCACGCCTCAGGAATCTGCATATTAAAAGTGAGACTAGCTGTCTCGCTCTAATGTGCATATTTACCAGAAAGTGATCCTGCCCGCAATGGGCGGGGTTCACATTGCAACGTCTCGCAAGATCGCGTTTGATCTTTGCCTCGCGGCAAGCCAGATAGATTCTGGACGTGGGATCGACCCAGCATCTATCGGTGGCTTGATGCCGCACCGCGCTGCTTTTCGGGCGCAACGCGACCGGTAAATCCCACCCAATATTTTGAATGAAGGAATCCCTAATTGCTGTTGAAGTTATTTTTCACCAATTCTAACTTATTCCCGCAGTTCCTCCATTTTTGATTTAATCTAGAATAATCAGGGTTTATCCTATCAAGATTTGTAATGTTTTGTCCAGCTCAATTATGCCCCCATGAATTGAATTATTTCTAGATTGGAGAGGTTAAGTTTCTTTAACTCTTTTGTAGCTCATTCCCTTTTTGTTTGTTGCCCTCTCATGTATCTTTTCCAATGTATATAGCACTTTATTTTTGTGATGTTTAATTCAACACCCTAACGTGTTGTCTCCCTGGTGCATTGCCAAGAAATAGAATAACTTCGGTTGACTTACATTTGATTGTTGCAGCTGGTTATCCAATAATTCTATTGTTCTTCACCTAACTGTCGGCACACTGAAAATAACATGCCAGCTATCACACCCAGACCTCTCTCTCTCTCTCTCATAACTTAGTTTGTCTCATTTTAATGGTTACCAACCATGCTTTTGAAACCATATGTATGAGTTTGTATTTATCAATGTTAAATTACATTTGCATTAATGCTACCAGCCTAAATCCCTTGGTAAATCTATTAATGTGGGAGCAGCTTGGAAATCTGAAGCTTCCTAGGCAACTGCACTCAACAAACTCCCAAAAGATAGGATTGTAATAACATTTGTACAAACTCCTGGTTTCATGCTGATAGTTCCGCCTGTTTATCAGGAGTTGTGGCAAACTGAAGGCCAGTAGGCCACCGCCAGATAGATGGCTGGCAAATCATTTTTGCCAGGATAGTTGGACCACTGTGGCAATAGCCTGGAAAAGAGGGAAACTACCTGCATGAAAAGCCAGTCAACTGGGATAGGCCAAGGATAGAATTCTTGATGTATATCCAGGTCTCAAACCGCATCAGTTTGCTGGTCCTTTGCCACCTCTTCATCTGAAGTGCATATCTACATAACCAAAACAAACCTGCACAGCTGACGCTTTAAACAGAGGGGAGGATTCCCCTGAGTCACCAGCCAGCAGCGGGAATTCCCAACAGCCCATTGAATAAGACGTCAGGCAAAGAACAGATTTCATCAAATCTGTCATGAGTCTCCCGGCCTTACCCCCCCCCCCCCCCCCCCCCAACCCCGACAAAGTTTCCGACAGCCCCAACGAAGCTCCTGCCCAGACCCGCTGCGAACATTCAAATAGGTCATAGCTCAGTGGTTAGCACAGTTGCTTCACAGCTCCAGGGTTCCAGGTTCGAGTCCCGGCTTGGGTCACTATCTGTGTGGAGTCTGCACATTCTCCCTGTGTCTGCGTGGGTTTCCTCCGGGTGCTCCGGTTTCCTCGCACAATCCAAAAATGTGCAGGTTAGGTGGATTAGCCATGCTAAATTGCCCTTGGTGTCCAAAAAAGATTTGGTGGGGTTGCTGGCTAAAAGTGATAGGGTAGAGGTTTGGGCTTAGGTATGGTGCTCTTTCCAATGGCCAGTGCAGACCGGATGGGCCAAATGGCCTCCTTCTGCACTGTAAATTCTATGATTCTAAGAGGTCATTATACCAAAATTGTAGCACATTTACGAGCAGGATGCCCAATTCACCGGCCTCTTGCGACGCTCTGGTAGTCCCGCTGGTGTGAATTTGTGCAAACCCTGACAAACAGGGACCTGGTGGCTTGCACTCCCAAGGGGTAGCAAGGAGGTGAATACCCTCTATACAATTGAGGAAAGGATGGCAGGCTGTGCTAAAACAAATAACAAACATATTAATGGTAAAGGCAGCATGATGGCGCAGTGGTTAGCATTGCTGCCGCGCGGCGCCGTGGTCCCAGGTTCAATCCCGGCTCTGGGTCACTGCCCGTGTGGAGTTTGCACATTCTGCCCATGTTCGCGTGGGTTTCACCCCCACAACCCAAAGATGTGCAGGGTAGGTGGATTGGCCACGCTACATTGCCCCTTAATTGGAAAAAATGAATTGGGTACTCTAAATTTACTTTTAAAAACATATTAATGGTAAAAGACTGGTGAAGAATAGAGTGGGGCCCATAAGGGACAAGCAGGGTAAACTGCTCACTGAAGAGAAGGGTATGGCAGCAGTATTAAATGAGTACTTTACTTAGGTCTTTACCAAATTAGAAGGTGCTGAGAATGGCCCAGTTGAAAATGTGGATGTTGTGCAACCGAGCGGTATTGTGATAGATAAACATAGAAGAACAGTACAGCACAGAACAGGCCCTTCGGCCCTCGATGTTGTGCCGAGCAATGATCACCCTACTCAAACCCACGTATCCACCCTATACCCGTAACCCAACAACCCCCCCTTAACCTTACTTTTTAGGACACTACGGGCAATTTAGCATGGCCAATCCACCTAACCCGCACATCTTTGGACTGTGGGAGGAAACCGGAGCACCCGGAGGAAACACACGGGGAGGACGTGCAGACTCCACACAGACAGTGACCCAGCCGGGAATCGAACCTGGGACCCTGGAGCTGTGAAGCATTTATGCTAACCACCATGCTACCATGCTGCCCTTATAAAGCAAAGGTGCTAAAAAGGCTGACAGCACTCAGGGTAGAGAAGTCGCCAGGCCCGGAAGAGATGCATCCTAGATTTCTGAGTGAGGTAAGGGAGCATATTGTGGAACCGTTGACAGAAATTTTCCAGGCCTCTCTGGACTCCGGATTAGTCCCGGGGGACTGGAAGATTGCAAATGTGACGCCGTTATTTAAGAAAGGGGCAGAGGATAATCCAGGAAACTAGAGACCTGTCAGCTTAACATCAATAGTGGGAAAACTGAGGTCATAATACGGAATACACTTCAAGAAAAATAAGTTAAACTTGACAGGTAAGATGGCTTTGTCAAGGACAGGTCATATCTGACAAATCTAGTTCAGTTCTTTGATGAGATGACACAGGCAGTGGATGGAGGTAGTGCTGAGGATGTTGTATATTTGGTTGTATAGTGCTGAGGATGTTGTATAGAGGATGGTTTAGCACAGTGGGCTAAACAGCTGGCTTGTAATGCAGAGCAAGGCCAGCAGCGTGGGTTCAATTCTCGTACCGGCCTCCCCGAACAGGCGCCGGAATGTCGCGACTCAGGGCTTTTCACAGTAACTTCATTGAAGCCTACTTGTGACAATAAGCAATTATTATTGTTATTATTGGGACTTTCAGAAAGCGTTTGATACGGTGCGACATGGCAAATTGGTTAGAAAATTAAAAATGGGATTGATGAGTCCTTGGCAGCATGGATTAAAGTTGGCTAAGAGATGGTAAACAGGGTAGGTATAGATGGGCATTTCTCAGACTGGAGACGAGTTGAAAGTGGTGTACCCCAGGGCTCAGTGTTGGGACTCTTGCTTTTTCTGATTTATATACATGATTTAGAAGTGGGTGTTGAGGGCAAAATCTCTAAATTTGCAGAATATACTAAGCTGGGGAGAATAGTGAATTGTGGTGATGATGCTGAGTGACCTCAGAGGGACATTGAGAAGTTGGGCAAATGGGCAGACACCTGGCAGATGAACTTCAATGCAGCAAAATGTGAGGTAATGCATTTTGGTTGAAGAAACATGGGGAGACAATACAAGCTCAATGGCACAACTTTGATGGGAGTACAGGAGCAGAGGGACCTCGGGGTTCAACTGCATAATTCTCTGAAGGTGGCCAGGCAAGTTGAAACCGTTGTTAAGAAGGTTTTTAGGATCTTTGGTTTCTAAATAGAGGTATAGAGTATAAACGCAAGGAAGTGATGCTGCAGCTCTACAAATCATTGGTCAGACCACATTTGGATTATTGTGTTCAGTTCTGGGCACCTTATTTAAGGAACGATGTTAAAGCCCTGGAGAGAGTGTAGAGGAGAATTACTAGAATTATACCAGGATTGAGGAATTTTAGATACAAAGAAAAATTGGAGAAATTGGGTAAATTCTCCTGGGAGCAGAGATGATGAAGAGGTGACCTTATTGGGATGTTCAGAATTATGAACAATTTTGACAGGGAAATTCTGGTCACACGCCGGAAAACGGGTTTCCCGGCGATGAAGGGTGCTAGCAATGGGAAAGCCGCTGATAAGGCCGCTTATGTTCTCCCCGTGTGTGCGTGGGTTTCCTCCGGGTGCTCCGGTTTCCTCCCACAGTCCAAAAATGTGCAGGTTAGGTGGATTGGCCATGATAAATTGCCCTTAATGTCCAAAATTGCCCTTAGTGTTGGGTGGGGTTACTGGGTTATGGGGATTGGGTGGAGGTGTTGACCTTGGGTAGGGTGCTCTTTCCAAGAGCCGGTGCAGACTCGATGGGCCGAATGGCCTCCTTCTGCACTGTAAATTCTATGATAACAGCGAGAACAGTAGATTCCGTTGGCAGGCTTACTCCCCCGCCGAAAAACAGACTGCGGGATGGTCGCTAAATCCCACCCTAGGGTTCACAATTTCAAGATGGACAGCAAGACAAGAGGAGAAACTTCTTTACTCAAGAGAGTTGTTGGGGTTTGGAATGCGCTCTTGGGAGAGTGGCGGCGGTGGATTCCATCGGATGTGGACATATATTTAAAAGTGATTAATTTAGAGGGCTACGGAGATAGGGTTGGGGAATGGGACTAGCTGGATCGCTCTTTAGGAAGCCGGTGCAGACACAATGGGCTGAATGGCCTCCTTCTGTGCTGTAAATCACAAATTGCCTCCAAGGTGCCGAAGGGGGGTCCTTTCATGGGAGGTGTTTGTGCGGGGGGAGGGGGGGGGGGGGGCGGGCTGGAGGGGCTCAGGTCAGGGGTCTTTCCTGGGATGTGGGTCATTTGGCTGGTCTTTCCATCTGCAGTCTTTAAACAGTCTGTCAGCATCTCAAAATCAAGTTCTCTGAGAATAAAGTGAAAGTCTTCCTGTCTGTCAGCCTGCCACGCTTAAAGATCTGTGCGATTGAGGTAAAAGTATTCCCTGTAATGTGGTTAGAACCGTTGAATTTTATTTTCACCATCAATTTCATTGCCCTTTTAAGTATTAAAGTTGCTCTACAAGCTTAGAAGCCTAGAATAGCATCCAGAGTTTATAAAGCACCCAAAAAACCTAAACAAATAATCAGCAGAACATATTTAATGTTTCAAGTTTCACCAGTCGCTATTGAATGGAATAACGATTCCCCCAAAAATATACTGCATTCATAAAATTTGTAAAAGTACATCACACAGCAGCTGAAATTTAGCAATAAATGAAGTGCGATACAGATTAGTTCCTTTCAATTCAATACATGAAAGTAGAATTGCACTTCAGGTCAAATATTCTCTGATGCACGCAGCCCTTACATAGATTTCCATAGTTTCCAGCTCCTTGGTACACTATGGTGGGAGGGCCTTAGACAGTGGCGTTCCCCATTGAATCTGTGCGGTGACTGCCCCAAGCTTGCATGCATCACTCATCACATCGGCCTGGACCTTGCAATATGCCAGAATGCAAAATTCAGTCATTGAAAGCTCTTTGCACTGGAAGGATCAGCAGGTTTTGGGCAGACCAAAAAGGTTATTTCACCGAGTCGATGGTCCTCCAGCACCAGTTGATGTTTGTCTCGGTCTGGGAACAACCCACAGAGCATACGGTCTTGCGCATGGAACTGCTCCGGATAAACCGCGACAAGAATCACCGCATTTCTTCCCAGACCTGCTTTGCAAAGGCACATACCAGAAGGAGGTCGGCAACAGTCTCTTCCCCACGGAGCCGCCACGAGGGTGGTGAGATTCCAAGCGTGCAGAAAGGGAAGCTGCGTGAATGCGTTTTAGTATCCATGTGTGGATTTCCACTTTCGCCAGTTTGCAATTGGACAACGGTCTCTTGATCGTCCCGCCCTCAGTAATGATCCAAGTCCTCCGTTGCCTCATTCAGTGTAGAAGAGGCATTATCCACGATATACTTCTGGAAAATGTCAAAATTTTGAAATGACCCATTAATTATTAAAAGAAATCTTAAGCATGTTTATTGACAATTACCCAGAAATCCAGACAAAATAATTAAAACTCTGACCAAAAAAAATTGCTTCCAAGCATAAAGCCATCCATTTTGTATCGTGCTTCTAAAAATGACTATGTTTTGTTTTCAGGTACGATACATGCAGCGCGTCAGAAGGAAACAGAAGCCAACGCAGCACCGTATGCGACGGGTAAACCGTACCAGCTCAAGAAGATCAGGCTATGCATTTTCTCACCAAGAGGGCTTTGGTGAGCTCATTACCTCGGGAAGGAACATGCGCTTCTATAAGCCGTCATCAGTGGTAACCGGGAAGTCGATGCTGAGCAGCACCAGTTGGATTGAAAACTTAAGGAAGAAAACAACAGACACCATGAATAGCTTTGGCAGTGAGAAGAACATTAAACTGTAGAGCAACAGATATTCCGAAGGAAAGATGCTTTTCCTCACTCTAGACTTGGCCATAGTTTGCACTGTGTTGTACGTCCACAAAGCTTGAATCACTATTACTTGCCGAAGAACCACAAAGTAACGGACTCTGGCTTCTGAGTTGTTGCGTGCATATCAATGGCTGTAATGTTGGACATCTATGTCGGACTCTTTGATGTCAGGTACCAAACATGGAAGGATTTCAACTTACAATTTTGGTAAACCTGACAAAAAAAATGTCAGTTCAATGGAAGTTGAGCATTTTGAGACACGTGTCAGTCACATCGGCTGACGTCCCTGTGACAAAACAAGTTTGTACGTCTGAGCTGTAAATATTTTTTAGTCTTTGCAAAAGTTTTGTAATGCAAGAGAGCAACCATTGCATTTTTTTAATGCTGCTCAACTTAAGTGGACCCATACAACAATATTACAGAACTACGTTGATAGAGCAGCTGTATATAATACAGTTCACGTCTTTCACTAGGGGGACCCAATTATATTGTATTCTGTCCAAGAATGTTACATTGCGGTCCTGTAGCTATGACCTCATTGAGGAATTAGTGCCTTTGAGCTTTCCTTTCACAGGGGAACAACTTTTTTTAATTTGAATGTATGATTTTGAAAACCACACAATGCATTTACAGGCACGTCCTGTTTTAACGGTTCTGTGTAACTTCACTCTCTGATTGTGGCTCTCCAGTGAAGTACAACAGCTAACCTTATATGAATTGTTACATTTACAATATGTTTTCTACAAAATAATTCCTCTTCATACAGTTACTCTTTATATAATCAATGGATTTGCACTCTTTTTCCATGGGAAGGGTGGAGCATCAAAGGGACAATGTCTGTTTTAAGACTTACGGACGTTGCAAACTCATCACTTGGTTTTCATCCCTGTTCCAGTATGTCTTTTAGTACTGGGACATTGACCACCTCTATCTCCCAGCAATGTTTCTCTGTTTGTTTCTCGTGAAAGTAGGTTTTCCTCACTTTATTGGGACTTTGCTGTGCATGTATTGGCTGCTGCAGTTTCTCCAATAAGACTGAATTGCAATTCAGTAAGTTTTTCATCAGCCGTGAAAAGCTTCGAGATGTCTTGATGTTGTGAAAGTTTCTACGGGAATGCAAGTTATTTCTTTATCGGTAAATGGGGCCAATTCTTTCTTAGGTACTTAATTTCCTCGGCAGTATTGAACTTCAACAAATATCTTTAAAATATCAGCATAACTCTGCTGAAAACCTGAACTAAAAACAGGATATGGTTGAAAAAGCTCAGCAGATCCGGCAGAATCCGTGAAGAGAGAAAAGTTAATGTTTCGAGCTCTTCGCCAGAGCCCTGCAGACCGGTCGTATGGACCCGAAGTGAAAACTCTGTTTCTCTCTCTCCCTGTCAGGCCTACTGAGTTTTTCAACAATTTTCTGGTTATTTTGTATCTCTAAAATATTTCCTCTCTTTAGCATAACTGCCCATTTTATATTTGTTATATTAAGAATGGTCAGTGTCTCTGGATTGAAACAGTAATTCTGTAATGCTGCGTGACATGTAGGTGCACAGTGCAATACTGCTGCAGCATTTTCAGTGGACAATGTAAGACACAAGGAGATTACTTCCCCCACCCCTCTCTGTTTCCACAAAGCAAAAATTATATCCCCTGTAGCCCTGTCTGGTGATCAAAATTTCCAAACACCCTTACAGATGCACCTTCACCGTGGAGCACAAAACATGTCTTACTCGCCACACCCGCCCCCAACCTTCCAGCAGTAATGAGTTACTCCTACCCCAGCATATGAATCCTTCTCCGTGGCCAACTGAGGACAAAGTGGTTCCGTCAGCCCATCCACGGGGAGGACAAACCTGACCATCCAATTCCTTTCCCACTGAGGACAGACAATACTTTGTTTCCCCCCATCATTCAAGAAAACTTCAGCATGCTTATGTGTATCCAAGAAGACGGCTCACCAGCACCTTTTTCTAGGGTAATTAAGGTCATGCAACCCGTGACTGGATTAAACAAAACAAATCCGGCATATAATCTTTAAACAATATTGCTAGAACTGTTTCAACATTCTTTTTTTAAAATAATTTTGGAGTACCCAATTATTTTATTTTTCCAATTCAACGGCAATTTAGCGCGGCCAATCCACCTAGTCGGCACACCTTTTGGGTTGTGGGGGTGAGATCCACACAAACACGGGAAGAATATGCAAACCCCACACAGACAGAGATCTGGGGGCCAGGATTGAACCTGGGACCTCAGCGCTGTGAGGCAGCAGTGCTAACCACTGCGCCACCGTGCCGGACATCTGTTTCAACATTCTGACAGGTATAGTGTAAATAACTGAAAGACAGGGAATCCATCCTGGAGAGAAGGATGCCTTTGATAACTCGACATACACGTTTTCGGGAAGTTTACGTTTAGTAAGTCTCAACTCTTCAATTTTGTTGTTGGCATTCCAAACCAATATTTAGTTGCACATCTCCAATTATCCGGTTTCCATGTTTTGCATTTTCCTGGTCTTTGAGGGAACCTACTTCTCAATGGCCCTCTTCAGTGGCTAATGGGACTCTATAAAATCGATGAATGCTCACCACTCAGTTTCCTTACAATTATCCTCCAGCAGACTACGTGTGGGAATCACCCGATCCATGATTAGAAACCAGTGCCAACTAAAAAGGATTCCTTATATTTGTCGAGAGAAAGGGTATATTCCAAGATAGAAATGACATGTATTTATATGAAGCATTAAATGAAACAGATATAGCCTGTGGCCAGAACTCCCCAAGCTCCTTGAGGAGTGCCTCACGTTAGCACATTACTTGATTTTCCTGAAATTGAAATTAGAAGCTATTTTTCTGATACTGGATTCCATGCTTCCCATGAATTCATATTGTTTTGTTCCTTGATTTCTTGAGGCTTTTTCCAAGCCCAGACAACTAGCAGGGATGCAATGGTTTGAATGGTGCTCCTGTAGCATGTTCGCAATAATTAAGAAAGACTCAATTCTTGGATCGTGACTGTTGCGTGTGGACCTGCCTTCATGACCGGACCTTTCCAGCCCCTCTCCTGGGACGGGGCTAGCGAGCCGTTGAAATCTCCATTCACTGGTTGGCATGAAGCCCTGGAAATTTCCACCATGGTGTCTCTCGCGGGCCAAGTATGCTTATAGAAATTAAAAGGGGAAGATTCCTTTACGACTCATAATTGAACTCAGCAGCCTTCAATGAATCAGATCCTATCATGTCTCCTGCTGGTTAACCAGAGCAAACCTGTCTTGCTTATAATACAAGATTTATAATCTACATTTACTGATATTGAATTATGCATTGTAATCCTTTGTCACATTACTGCAGATTAATCAACAATTTATGTTAGATTACAGGATAAAACAAACAGTCAGAATCAACACGAGCTGTGTGAAAGGCTTAAAGCTTGCTATCATGGATTTATGATATCGAAAATCTAATTATATTAGTTCCTTCTCATTCTACCAGACCTTTGCTTTATATATTATCCGAAGAGGTTTTATTAACTATTTATTTTGTAAAGAAAATTATAGTTTTCTCCCTGTTCTGTTATCCTTCACTTAGGAGGGTATGAATGCAGTTGTCCAGTGGGGAAGTAAGATTGACATTGTCAGTTTAAAATACTGCCACACAGGTTTACTAGAATTATTGCACAGTCCCTCTATCCCATGCTGCCCAAGGGCAGTAAACCCGAGCAGCTCAAAATCAATGTGCCTGCAGCGATGTAATTGTGAAGTTCCTTAATAAAATTGTATCTCTACGTGGGACCGTGGCACAGTGGTTAACACTGCTGCCTCACAACGTCAGGGGCTGGGGTTCAATTCCGGCCTTGGGTGGCTGTCCGTGTGGAGTTTGCATGTTCTCGTGTTTCCTCAGTGTGCTCTGGTTTCCTCCCACAGTCCAAAAATGTGCAGGTTAGATGGATTGGACGTCGGTGCAGACTTGATGGGCAGAATGGTCTCCTTCTGCACCGTAGGAATTCTATGATACACACCTTGTTTGTCATTTGGTGCCATATCGTAATTCATTTTCTACTGTAATATATATTTTTAATGTCTTTGTCTTGTAAATTCTGTGTTTCGTACTTAAAGTCGCTACTGTACCTAAATGCTTCAAATTCTATCTCTCTGGAGCACTTTGTCTTTCTACTTCAGTCAGTTTCACAACAATTTGTTCTTTGATTTCACTTCATGTTCCTTGATACCCATGAGATAAATATCCTCAATTTCCAACAGTCCCACCCTATTCAATTAGAAAATGATATCAAGTGCTCAGTGTAGTGTTACAAGTGCGATGTCTTATACAATTAGTATGTTTTGGGACTGTGTTTCAATTCAGGGTAAAATGGAGGAATTAATGGGGTCATGTGACCTGTTCTGAATTCTGCTGATCGCACATCTGGATGGATTGATTGTCATGGGGGGGGGGGGGAGGTTGTTTTACTGGGAAGCATGTGCGAGGCATTCATACTTGTAGACAATGGCAGAAACATTTGGACTGACAGTAGATGGACTGTTAGTCTCCAAACTCCAAAGGATGTGTAAAGAATGCCAAGTTGGAAATGGTTATACTTTAAACTGGTTATTAAATTCTGAGATTGAACTGAGTTGGGCGTCTAAAGGGTAGCTAATTGGCATGTCTACCAGGGTACAAGACCTATGTGATCCTCATTGCCTTAGAGACGGACTTTGCGAGAGGAAGGGTGCAAACGAAGCAATGGTATTATAAGGCTCTCCTAAATAAAAATCCCTGAATTTCACAACAGAGGTAGGTTAGCCAGGATCCAAGAGAGAAAGCAGATAGGGACCATAAGTCTCTGTGGCTGACCGCACGTGGAAACTTGCACTCAGACTGAAAAGACCAAATTCATGTGGATTTAAAATGAAGATTCACCTAGCTTGAACTCGAGGATACATTTCTAGGAGAACCTTAATCATGAAAGACAGTTCTGGGCTTAGGGTTAGGCTGGGAAAGGATAATAATGGAAGTAAACCTTTCGGAGCCAAGAATCACTTTGGACTGGTTCCAAGAGAATTGAATGCCTACTTAAGGGATGGTGTAAAGTATAACTGTGGAGTAGCTTTTTCAGTTGTATCAAAAGTCAAAGAAGAAAGTTCTGTTCCATACTTTAAAGTACAAGTTGTCTACTAAAATAGTGTTTACTCAAAGTTACTTTTAGTTAGTTTGTTACAGTAAAAGTCTTAAAATGTGAAAACTTGAGTCATCCTTTCAGCTATTCGCTGCAAGTTTGAATTTCTTTTTAAAAGTTATCAGTCCCTACCGGAATCATAACAGTAGGAAAGACCATACCAAAGGTAAGCAGTCTTAATGATTTCATGATCTGATGTTGGAATGTTCACTAAGAAGCAAAAATTAGCTCAGATCTTCATATCTCAATTGTACACAGTAAGGTCACAGGAACAGTAATAGATTTAACTAGATAACTTGGTTGACATTGGTTGAGGGATAAATGCTACCTAGGACACTGGAAGAAATTCCTGCTCTTCTCAGAATAGTGTCAAAGAATGTTGTTTTTCTATCTATTCGCAAAAGCAGACAAGACCTGACTCAATATCTCATATGAAAGTTGGTATCTCTTACATTGCAACCTTTCCTCAGCTCTGCACTCAGACCTGAGCCTATATTATGGGAGTGAGATTGAAGCCACAACTTCTGACTTGAACGTTCTCCTTAGTCATGTATCCAGGACATTTGTTCCCATTCAGTTACACAGTTATATAAAGTAAGCAAAGTTGCCACAGTCCCAGTTGGCCATAGGCTGCTTTCCCCTTTGAGGGGAGAGCACTGACTGGTGGTGATTTAAGCTGAGGATCATTACACCTCGGGCGAGGGGCAAGGTTGAGAAGGTGGGACCTTCATGAATAACCTCAGCCTCTACAAGAATTGAACCCGCTCTGTTAGCCTTGCTCTCTGCATCACAAACCAGCTGTCCAGCCAACTGAGCTAAACCAGCCCCCCTACAGTTCTATACTGATTGCATAAAATCGGATTTGACTGCCATTTCAAATTGACTTACAAAAAATGTCAGGAATGTCACATTCATGAAGATAAATAATTCTGGGAAATTGGATAACCATGTCATTTCAGCTCTTACCTGCCCAGGCTCAAATATAGTGCATTCAGAATGGAAAAAAATCTTCCATGTTTGACAGAAATTAAGGGCTAAAAATCATATCAATCTCTCATGTTCTGTCTCTCACTCACACACTCACTATCTCTAAAGAGCACAGCAATTAACACGAGTTACACGTAAAGTTTTACTATCATCCATCTCTAATGACAAGCACAAAATATTGCATTTAAACATTCATGTATAGAATTAATTCATATATGGTTCATTGTTCATATATTGTCAAGATTGTTACTCAACAAAGCATGAGAATATATATATATATATACTAATTTATAAAAGGATTAATTTTTATTTTCAATATTTAGGTAGATTGCTTTTATCTTTCATCTCGTGGCATAAACATCAAAAATATACTTGTAAAGTCAGAAATGTTAGAAGCCCAGATTTGACTTCTGTTATGAAAATTGTGCTTCTACAAAATGTTACATCTTAATTAAAACAAATGGTTCAGAATTGTCTTTCTGTGCAATAACATGGTGTACATTGTATAAAGATGCATGTTTGAATACCAAAGAGTTTTAGCTCTTTATTTGTAAAATGGAGAAAGAGTGTTTACATCTATTATGTAAGATTCCATCGTTATACGTTTGTCTATTGGAAAAATATGAAGCATCAGTGCAGTTTATAAACATTTTTTTCTTGCCACGTGTGTCTTCTGCTGTAAATATATTTTACTATTTATAACTAATTGAATGTGAAAGGAATGTACATTCACGTGTGTGTGTCAAAATCTGATTTTGTGTGGTTTTGATTCTAAACCAAGTTTTCAATTCTACAATTCTTTAAATGATTACACCTCCCTTCCCACCTGTGCGGAAGGAGAAATTCCTTCCTTTACCATCTTAGCTTATTTAATAATAATGCTCAAAAGGGAATTGAACATTTAGTTGAAAAGTAAAATAACTTGTAGGGCTTTAGGGAAAGCGCTAGGGAGTGGGGAATCTTCCAAATGGTTTGTGCAGGCCCAGTGGATCAGATGTCCTTTTTCTGTGATGCACACTCTATGATTTGTACCTGATCAGTTTTGAGGCCATTGTCACAGGCATTTCAGCTCCCTGAATTTTCAATGTTTAGTGTAATAGTAGTAGAGGACAATTCGAAGCACATACGTGTTGATGACACCTTTACTGCCAAATGCATTGTGAAGTTAAATGTTTATGAAATAAAGTTTAAAGTTTTAATTATTTGCTATTTTACTCTAAGTAACTCTGAATCTTTCTTTGCAACATCCATAAGACAAAAATAATCCTTTTTACAGAAAGACATCAGGTTTAACTTCACTACTGAGAACAGTTATCACTTTTAAACTAGAAAGTGATTTGAAAACATTCCTTTCATGCAGAAAGAAATCAGAATTACACCTGGTTTTGCTGGATGCAGCTTCCAATCTGCAAAATGAAACTAAACACACCCTGTAGCTGCGAGCCCAAAGTGAAAGTAAAAGCAGACAGCCCAGCTCCACCCACACTCTGACATCACTGATAAACACTCATTTCTTAAAGGTACATCCACTACAGCTATTTTATAAATTCCCATTTCTTAAAGGCACTCTCACATGACAGTTTGGATAAATATTACGTAACATTGGTGCCACTTCAGTGAAGCAAACTCTCATTAATTTCTCCCTTTCTAACTGATGGTAGGCGGCACGGCAGCACAGTGGGTAGCACTGTTGCTTCACAGTACCAGGGTCCCAGGTTCGATTCCCGGCTTGGGTCACTGTCTGTGTGGAGTCTGTACGTTCTCCCTGTGTCTGCGTGGGTTTCCTCCGGGTGCTCTGGTTTCTTCCCACAAGTCCCGAATAGGTAATTAGGCTGTTAGGTGAATTCTGAATTCTCCCTCTCTGTACCTGAACAGGCGCCAGAATATGGCAACTAAGGGCTTTTCATAGTAACTTCATTGCAGTGTTAATGTAAGCCTATTTGCAAAATTAAGATTATTATTATTAAATCTAAGCATCTGCGATTCCTCTCCCCCCCCCCCCCCCCCCCCCAAGTTATTTTTATAGTTATGATCAGTTTTGTTCCTCTTCTCTGTGCCTTCTTCTCCATATGGATTTCTCTGTTGTGGCTGACATACATAAGGCAGTAAGTTCCTTTTCTAAATCACCCTGTACTCATTCTACTGCATTTGTTGCATACATGTCATGTTATAGACCTAACTGTATGACTTACATTAGTTTTTACATTAGTTGTAATGGGAAAATCTGATCCACTTAACATTGTTTTGCTTAAAGTTGTACTTTTCAGGAACACGACTATGACATCAAGTGAGGAAAACCTGTGTATGGATATTTAATGTAAATTAGACACAATGGAAGGACAAGCACCGATCTCTGCAGACTTATAATCAATGCTGTACCTAACTTCACACTGCAACTGTCACATATGCTCTGTTCCCTGTTACAAGTCTATCATGTAAAGTTTTGTCAACGCCTTTCTGCACAGTTCATCAACTATATCATTGGGAAAGAACTTATTTATAGGAATTAATACAAGTATAACCCAAATTAGAGAAAAAAGAATGCTGCAAACTTGAATGTAGTACCATAGAATTTCTACAGTGCAGAAGAAGGCCATTCGGCCCATTGAGTCTGCACCTACCCTCTGAAAGAGCACCCTACCTAGGCCCACTCCCCCGCCCTATTCCCATAACCCCACCAAACCTTTGGACACTAAGAGGCAATTTTAGCATGGCCAATCCACCTAACCTGTACATATTTTAGAATGTGGGAGGAAACTGGAGCAGCTGGAGGAAACCCATGCAGACTGGGAGAATGTGCGAACTCCACACAGACAGTCACCCAAGGCTGGAATCGAACCTGGGTCCTTGGCGCTGTGAGGCATCAGTGCTAACCACTGTGCCACCTTGCCGCTGACATTGCTAATAAATAATCTATAAAGAAATCTGACTGGCAGCTGTTCACACTTTGTCTCAAACTCTAGATTCACTCAAAGTTTTGGCTGGATTTTTCAGCCGTGCCTTCCGCAAGATCGCCATGGATGGCAATGGGACCGTGTAAAGGTCCGTTGACGGCGGGAAGGAATTTCCGTTTGCCAGGCAGAGGAGGCTGAAAATTCCTGCCGTGTGAATTTGAAAGTTCAAAATTTCATACTATGTAGATAAAAATGCTATAATTGCTTTCTGCGGGGCGGCACTGTGGCGCAGTGGTTAGCACTGCTGCCTAACGGCGCCTAGGTCCCGGGTTCGATCCCGGCCATGGGCCACTGACCGTGTGGAGTTTCACATTCTCCCTCTGTCTGTGTGGGTCTCACCCCCACAACCCAAAGATGTGCAGTGTAGGTGGATTGGCCAGGCTAAATTGCCCCTTAATTGGGAAGAAAAGAATTGGGCACTCTAAATTTTAATAAAATAAATAATTGCTTTCCGTCCCTGACACATGCTTGCGGTACAGTTCCCTCCACTAACTGCTCTGCTTGTGCACCAGCTCCTTCTTTCTGACAACAGATGCAAGAGACGGTTTTCCTCCACCTGTTGCCAAGGGAGAAATTGTGATGGATCATTTCTGCTGGTCAATAAGATAGTAACAAAAGCACAACATGTTTCAGGTAATCATAAAATATCAATAGGTTGAAAGCAAGTTATTTATCGAAAAGGGTAGCTGCAGTGTGGAGTCCTCTGTTGCATACCATCACGGAAGAAAAGTCCACATGATTTTGTTTTAATGAAATAACAAAGAGCATGGTGAGAGAGTTAGGGTAGCTTGTGGAGAAAGACACTATTGTCAATTGTGGGCACGGTGGCTCAGTGGTTAGCACAGTTACTTCATTGCTCCAGGGTCCCAAGTTTGATTCCCAGGCTTGGGTCACTGTCTGTGCGGAGTTTGCACTTTCTACCCTTGTCTGCATGGGTTTCCTGCGGTGCTCCGGTTTATGCACCCTATCCCTTTTATCCCTGTAACCCAACCGAACCTTTTTGGACACAAAGGGCAATTTAGAATGGCCAATCCACCTCACCCGCACATCATTGGACTGTGGGATGAAACTGGAGCGCCCAGAGGAAACCCACGCACACACGGGGAGAACGTGCAGACTCCGCACAGACAGTGACCCAGCAGGGAATCGAACCTGGGACCCTGGCGCTGTGAAGCCACAGTGCTAACCACTATGCTACCGTGCTGCCCTTAAACATTACTCAGGGGTCACAAAGATGTCTTTTGTGGTGCAGAATGAATTTGCCTGTGTGAGGTTGCTGTTCAAATACTCTGGATGAAACTTTGAGCCCAGTTAGCTGTCAGCAAGAACAGCAACGCGGGTGGAAAATACTGCGAGAATTGGGAAAGACGATTCTCGCCAGCAAGATCGTGCTTTGATTTTCCAGGAGCCTCGCCCGTGGCATAATGAGAAATCTGGCACGGATGGTTGGGAACCTCATTTAAATGCATTAGCATACCATTAGCGAGCTCTCGCACTATGACTTAGACCCTCACTGAATATTAATTGGTCATGGACAGAGCGATTTTCAGCAGCTTTGGAGCAATGAGAGCCTGGCAACCTCGCCTCCGAAGGGGATTTGGAGGTGAGGACTCAGGTCGCCATTACCCTCAAGGGTGCCAGTTGCAGAGGGGACACTAGAGAGGATGCAGGGGCCCAGATAAGTTCAACTCGGAACCGGGGGAGGAGGGATCAGTATCGGCATCACGGGGAGTTGGGTGGTTCGCAGACCTGAGTGGCCCTTCATGGCTGTGAGCCTCTAGGTTTAAAGGGGTCTGGCTGGTGGTTTGCAGGCATCGCTTCCCACATCCTCCTGGCTAGACTTGTGGCAATGTAGCCGCTGAGGAGTTGCCCTTTCAGAGTGGCAGTTGGAAAGTGGGTGGGAGCAGGTGGATCCGCAGGCTCAGCACAGGGGGCGACTGTGAGGTGCCAGGGTGGGGTTCCATGCGATGCCAGGCTGAATGGACAGAGTGGGGGAATTCTATCAAGGGGTGTTTTCCAGCCTCTATAGGCCTGAAAAACCTCACACAATGGGGGAGGACGAGTGCAGTGAGCATAAACTCCCACACTAAGGCAGCACTGTGACGCCAGAAGACATGCGGTATCTGGAAGCTCAGGGCAACTAGTTATAGAGGCCAGGCTGTCATGGATTAGTGCAAGAGTGGCTGGCAGTTTAAATTGGAAGGTTTATTTAACCCACAGCCCACGAGAACTTGCAAGTAACCTGCCACTGAATGGGGGACCTAGATGCAGAATGACACAACTCAGCTGCTACTGCCGCCCCTGAGGTCAGAGGTCCCGATATGTTTCGCCACCTCTTGATGAGGTGGAAAGACTCCTACATGTTTTCAGCCGGTGGCATTTTCATAACTATAGAATGCTGGCACACACGAGAGGCCAGAGTGTTGGTGTGGAAGTGGGGGGGGGGGGGGGGGGAGGAGATTACCATCCACGGGGGGGGGGGTTGGGGGAGGGTAGGGTGGGGGGACAGTGCCGAGCGAAGTGGCATCACTGCGTTGTCAGTGTGGGAGGTGGGAGAGAAATAAAGCTGCCATTCTCACACCGCTCAGGGAAGAAGTGTGATTTTGTGCGGGTGTTTATGGACATGGTGCCATGACATGCCAGTGTGGAGGCTCTTCATGTGTGATCAAAATGAATTTTAATGCAAGTGCGATATTACAATGGTGACTTTTCTCAAAAAGTGCCCAAGTTCACCCATGCCCACTAGACACCTATTGTTTCATAGTCTTCCTCACCCTCCTGCTATGTCTAGGTGTATCCCCAGGATCCACAGCTGAGGTCGAGGTGGCCTGCTGACTTCTGGTGCCAATTGTTCCGGAGACGCCGATAATGTTGCTCTTTTTAACTGGATACTGATATGACAGCTATTAATGATGATATTTCTTGTCAGAGTCACCAGGTATCAAATGATACCACCATAAGGTTTTACTGGATATCGATCAAAGACCAAACAATCAGTTCAAGTTCAATGATAGTTTATTTACACACAAGAATTACTTCGACATGCAACATAAAACACTACAAGCTAAATTACACCTAAAATGACAACAACCTGTACTTAACTTCAGGCACCTGGCTTTATGCAGAGGAACAAGGCCTTTGTTCGGATCTTGCGTGGCTGGGTCTGGAGAAGTGACTTCGTTTCTGCTGGGCTCATCCGTCTGGTAGCGATCGTTGGTCTTGAACTTGTCTTCTGGTCGTGATGCTGCACTTGGTTTTAGGCGTAGGTCGGGGCCAAGAGAGACCGAGCGCCGGGGCCAAGAGAGACTGAACACATGGCAGTGTCTGCCTTTATCTTTCTGGGGTTTCGCGCTCTTTTGGGCGGTCCTTAGCTTTGGGCCCAATAATTCGGCAGACTTCGATTACTGCTTTCGATTTTGGCCAATAAAGGGGCGGGTGTCTTGATGGCGGGGCGTGTCCTGAGTGGTCATTGACCTTGGCTTTTTGGGCTCCCTGAGCAAATGGTGCCGATGGTCTCTTTCTGTATCTGTTACCTGAGTACAGGTCTTTTGTTCTGGGGAAATGGGCCATTAGAATGCAAAGTAGCTGGGGGTTTTGATAGCATTTAGTTATCTGAGTTGCCAATATACATAAGCTCTGAGTGTCTGAGTCCTGGGTTGACCATATTTCCCATGGCCCTTTGCAGGTGGCCATATTTCCTGGGATCCTTTGTAAGTGGCCATCCCAGATGGCTACACTTCCATGCCTGAGATTACCTTGGCGAGCGTCCCTGAGGGGCTGGGACCTTAAGGCTATCAGCCTGCTTTCAGGCAGCACAGGTGTTGCTGTACTGCCCTTCTCAGTGTGTGGGACTGGAGGGCGAGGAGGGGATGTCAACTGAACTGGACACCACAAGATCTCCTGGGTGGAAGGCCCCTGGAATGTGGTCTGCCGCTCCTCCATGGGATAGAAGGACAGCTCGAGTGAGAGTCAGAAGTCCCGCCATCCTCTGGTGCTGACACCCACGGGTTCCCATTAGTGCCTGAACTGTGCAGTTGAAGCCCTCAACGATGGACGTCATGAGCTGAACCATGGAGCGGACTCCCCTGCCATGGAGTGCATGTTCTGTGCCAAGGTCTCCACTGCGGACGCCACTCTCGTAGTGTTGGCCTCATTGCATAGGAGTGATGGCATCATCTCCTCAGACACAAGGCGATGGGACTCCTCCAGTTGGCCTTGCAGTCTGAGACTAGATGCTGTCACCACTTCCTGATGCTCATGACTCCGCCTTTGCAGATCCAGCAACTCTGGGACAACCATACCCAGGGGCACATCATTGGCCTGGGGCTCAGCAAAGTGCTGGGCTCCGGCATCCCTCTGAGTGCTCATCTTTCACTGTTCAAATGCAGCTCAACATAAGCTCAAGGAACTGTGCCTCATCTCTCACGTAGGCATTTTATAGCCAGATTCTAGACTCGACAATGAGTCCCAACAATTTCAGATAATATCCGTGTTTTGTCGGAGGGGTGATGATCCCGCTGTTCCCATGGTGTAAATGCCTCAGCTGTTCTCACGCCTCTCCCGGTGGGCTTTCAGAATTGCCGGCTCTCTAACTGGGCCACGAACACGGGGAGCCTATCCGCCAATACTAACAAGAGAAATGTCGTGAGGGTTCCCGCCTCTACCACCCTTTCAGGAAGTGAGTTCCAGATTCCAACCATCCTCTGGGTGAAAAACTCTTTCCTCACAAAACTAGTCATCTTCTGCCATGTGGTGGTGATGGTGTAGTCGTAATGTTTCTGGATGAGTAGTCTTGAGAGTTAGGCTAATGCTCTGGGGATGTAGGTTTAAGTCCCACCTTGGCAAATTTAAATTCAATTAACTAAAGTCTTGAATTTAAAGCTAGTCTTCGTAAATAACATGAGACAGGCATAGGCAAATCAGCCCCTCATTCAATATGATCCTGGCTGATTGCAGATCTCCTTTGAGCCTCAAATCCACTGCTTTAAAAACATTGATTGTGGTTAAAAACCCATCTGGTTCACTATGGTTCACTAATGAAGCATTTAGATGAGTACTTGCAATGTCACAGCCTACAAGGCTATGGACCAAGTGCTGGAAATTGGGCTGGATAAGTGCTTGATCGCAGACATAAAGGGTCTCTTTATAACTCTATGACTCCCTAAGAAAGAACTCTGCCATACCGTGACTCCAGATCCACAGCAAACGTGGCCAACTCTTCAATGTCCTTCATTTCAAGGACAGTTACAGGGCTGGACGTTGGAAGGAAAAAGGGGTGATGCCCAGATGATCCCATCAAATAATGTTTTAAGGAACTGGTTCCTCAGGAAGATTACACTGCCTCTTGCTGTTGCAAAGTGTGGGCTGAGTCCCACCCCTGCACCCCCTCACCTCCCTCCACAACTCACCCAAGCTGGACGGGTTACACCAAGGCAGGACTGATGTCTGAGGGGGAATATTTGCTAGAGTAGTTGGGGAGGGTTTAAATTAATATGGTAGGGGGATGGGAACCTATGCAAGGAGTCAGAGGAGGAGGAAATAAGGACAAAAACAAAAGACAAAAAGGGAAATAAGGAAAGTGAAAGGCAGAGAAACCAAGAGCCAGATTCAAACAGGGCCACAGTGAAAAATATTGGGAGGGGGACTAGTAATGTTATAAAGACAAGCTTCAAGGCTTTGTGCCTTAACACGCGGAGCATTCATAATAAAGTTGATGAATTAATGGCATAAATAGACGTGAACGGGTATGATACAGTCAAGATTACGGAGATATGGCTGCGGGTGGACCAAGGATGGGAACTAAATGTCCTGGGGTATTTAGTATTTAGGACAGGCAGACAAAAAGAAAAAGCGGTGGGGTTGCATTGTTGGTCAAGGAGGAAATTAACAAGTACTCAGGGAGTCCGCTAATAATAGCTTCATAGAGAATTTGAAGGCAGTTTCACCAGCTCCTCGTGTTGGGGGCAGGGTCAAGGGAAATGCCGATTTGGGGAACCACAGATTTGAGCTAGGGAGGTGGGATGGAAATTTTCGGAAATGGGAGGAGAAGAGGATTAAGACATTGAAGGATTTGATTCTCAGGGGTCGGTTTGCAGGATTGAAGGAGCTGGGAGCGAAGTATGGGCTGGAGCAGGGAGAAATGTTTAGATACATGCAGGTTCGAGATTTTGCTAGAAAGGAGATACAGAGCTTCCCGGAGGAGCCGGCCTCCACATTGCTGGAGGAGGCGCTGACGACAGGGGGACTGGAGAAAGAAGTAGAGTCAGCGGTCTACGGAGCTATTTCGGAGGAGGAGAAGGCACCGCTGGAAGGGATCAATGCAAAGTGGGAGGAAGAGTTGGGAGAGGATATGGAGGAGGGGTTCTGCTGTGAGGTGCTCCGGAGAGTGAAAGCCTCCACCTCATGTGCGAGATTAGGGCTGGTACAGCTGAACAAAGAAAAGTACAGTACAGGAACAGGTCCTTCGGCCCTCCAAGCCTGTGCCGACCATGCTGCCCGTCGAAACTAAAATCTTCTACACTTCCTTGGTCCATATCCCTCTATTCCCATCCTATTCATGTATTTGTCAAGATGCCCCTTAAATGTCACTATCGTCCCTGCTTCCACCACCTCCTCCGGAAGCGAGTTCCAGGCACCCACTACCCTCTGTGTAAAAAAAACTTGCCTCGTACATCTCCTCTAAGTAACTTAGTTACTTAGTCAAGTTACTTAGACCAAACCGTGCAGCCCTTGAGGATATGGCACTTAAGGCGAAGGGGATCAAAGGATGTTGGGGGAAAGTGGGATTAGGCTATTGAGTTGCATGCTCAACCATGATCATAATGAATGGTGGAATGGGCAGCACGATAGCACAGTGGTTAGCACAGTTGCTTCACAGCTCCAGGGTCCCAAGTTCGATTCCTGGCTTGCGTCACTGTCTGTTCCGAGTCTGCACATTCTCCCCGTGTCTGCGGGGGTTTCAGGTTTCCTCCCACAGTCTAAAGATGTGCAGGTGAGGTGGATTGGCCATGATAAAATTGCCCTTAGTATCCAAAAAGGTTAGGTGGGGTTACGGGGATAGGTTGGAAATGTGGGCTGAAATGGGGTGCTCTTTCCAAGGGCCGGTGCAGACTCGAAGGGCTGAAAGGCCTCCTTCTGCACTGTAAAATCTATGATCCTATGAAGGGCCGAATGGTCTCCTCCTGCTTCTATTTTTTTCCATGTTTCTAAGCGGGGGGGGGGGGGGGGGGGGGATTCAATCGATTCCATTTCTCTCTCTGTCTTTCTCCCGAGATGGTGTCTGTGACCTGCTGAACGAGCACTTTCCCTGGGTTTAACCCTCAATGGGGGGGGGGGGGGGGTTGCAAGTGGGTGGGTGAAGGCACCCCTGACTGGAGACTGTTCCTGCTGAGGGACTGTTCAGAAGTGCCTTCTTCCTGCCGCCGCACAGAATCACATGAGGGTTTATTTAAAGGAGAGAGAGAGAAAAAAGCGGGTGAGTGGCGTCTGACGTGAGTGAAGGTCACAGGAGGGGGGAGAGAGAAAGAGAAATCCCTCCCTCTCTCCGAGTGTCCCGGCTTGCCGGAGGGTTGCGGATTCGCTGCCCGGCTCAGCCCAGCCCGCACACCGGCCTTGCGAGCTCAGTCGGTGCCTTTACCGCTTTAACCGGGTGAGTGACTGAGTTAGTGAGTGAGGCGGCAGTGGGTGATGTGGTAGTTTTGTTTTGTGTCTGAGCCAAGCCTGACACACACCTCTCTCTCTCTCGGCTGCAACCAATGGCCTTAATTATCAGTCCCAACAGCCGGCAAACGCCAAGGTTATTGAGGAGTTTTACTTCAAAAATCACCGCAATGAAGCAACCATCGCAATTTATTTTGCACAAGAAACAAAGTCTTTGAATGTCCGCGGTGCATTTTCCGTTTCTTTCATTTTTAACCCGCCTCCTTTTATTTTAATGCAACCCCCCCCCCCCCCCCCCCACCTTCCCAAAACAAATCTTTATTTCTACCGCAAAATACTGATCTCGGCACAAATCGACGGTAGCCAGACCAGGAAAGATATCGGTTGATTTATAGGAGATTGGAGAGTTTATTCTCTCTTTCCCACCCCCCTCCCCCCTTTTCAGTTTGCCCTTCTCTTGTCCTTTTAGTGTCATTGTCGTCCATTGCCATTATAGCCGCTTGTGGGGGAATAGAACCGTGTGTGTTGTGACCCAAGTTATACCCTGGCCTGCTCCATTTCACTTCTGCTCTCTCTATCTCTCTCTAAGCTGTTCCCTGGCAACGCCTGAATGGTGGAATGATCATTTGTGAAGCCATGCCATTGAAATGAAATGAATTAAATGAAAATCGCTTATTGTCACAAGTAGGCTTCAAATGAAGTTACTGTGAAAAGCCCCTAGTCGCCATGTTCCGGCGCCTGTTCGGATTGAACCCACGTTGCTGGCCTACCTTGGTCTGCTTTCAAAGCCAGCAAATTGGGGAAAAATATCTCTCCATTGCTGCAAAGCCCAAAAGGTCGGCCATATGATGTTCGGCCACCGGTAGAAAATCTTAACCATATATCTAATTCCTCAGAAAAAGGCTGTTTATCTCCCATTGGATTGTGACAGGTGGGGTCAGATTGCCAGAAAGGAGTTTTCATTTTGGGAATCTTTTCAACGGGAGCTAAGCTAGCGTCTCTTGGAAGATTAGGGCAGCACGGTAGCATGGTGGTTAGCATAAATGCTTCACAGCTCCAGAATCCCAGGTTCGATTCCCGGCTGGGTGACTGTCTGTGCGGAGTCTGCACACCCTCCCCGTGTGTGCGTGGGTTTCCTCCGGGTGCTCCGGTTTCCTCCCACAGTCCAAAGATGTGCGGGTTAGGTGGATTGGCTATGCTAAATTGCCCTTGGTGTCCTAAAAAATAAGGTTAATTGGGGGGGGGTTGTTGGGTTACTGGTATAGTGTGGATACGTTGACTTGAGTAGGGTGATCATTGCTCCCTCCCGCTTCCCCCAGCCCAAATATTCTTATCTTTATTTGAGTGGGAAATCAGAAAAGTACTTTTGCTTTGCAGAACAGTATCACATGACGGTGGTGGGGTATAAAGTTCACAATAAAATAATTACAAATGGGCCCTGAATAGAGCAGACGGATGACCTTCTCACTGCAGACATTTTGATGTATCCAAGTGTGTTGTGACAATTTATTTAAAGACAAAGGGAATGAATGAATGGTAACAAAGTTATAGGGGTTTATAAACCTGTAAGTAGAATAACCTCTAATAGCAACTCAAACTCTTAATTTCAACTCTCCGGTTTCATATGCCAATCTTCTCTCCATAAATACAATCATTCTTTGACACTCCTGAACCATTCCTGATCATTTTGTGTTTTTTATTGTTTGAAACCACTGTGTGATGGGTCCTTTTATGTGCTACTGTGCATTCTTACAATTGGCATTGGCATATGGAGCAACAATCAACTTTTTAAAATATAAATTTAGAGTACCCAATTAATTTTTTTCCAATTAAGGGGCAATTTAGTGTGGCCAATCCACCTAGCCTGCACGTCTTTGGGTTGTGCGGGCGAAACCCACGCAAACACGGGGAGAATGTGCAAACTCCGCATGAACAGTGACCCAGAGCCGGGATCGAACCTGGGACCTAGGCACCATGAGACAGCAGTGCTACCACCGTGCTGTCCAATCAACTTTTTTTTAACCCTGTGGTTGATGGAGCACTCAACTGTGTCTGACCTCCATCTCCTGCCACCTCTGCCCTTCCCCTCCCTCCCTCCCTTAATCAAAATCTGGGTCTCCTGTCTCCTCACTTTTCACCCCACCAGTCGCCGCATCATAAGGATCATCCACTGTCATTATTTCTGCCAATTCCGACATGTTGCCACCACTAAACACATCTTCAACAGCAACCCCCCCCCAAAAATAGTGATCACTCCCTCTGTGACACACCCTGGCCCACTCCTCCACCCCCCCCCCCCCCCCAACCGTTCATCCACTTACCACAGCACCTTACCATGAAATCGAAGAAGGTGCAACACCTGTCCCATTACTTCCTCCCTCCTCACTGTCCAAGGGCTCAAACGCTCCTTTCAGATGAAACAGCAATTCACTTGCACCTCTTTCAGTTTGATCTACTGTATTCACTGCTTCCAATGCATGAGACTAAACCCAGACTGGACCCACAAGCATGACCCCCAACCTTCCTGTTTGCCATTTTCACTCAGCATCTCGCTTTCATGCCCACATGTCCGTCCGACCTTGGTGTGCTGCAGTGAAACCTGGCACTAACTGGGGGAGCAACCCCCATCTTCCAATTAGGTATGTTACAGCCTTTTGGACTCGACGTGAGTTCAACAATTTTAGACTGTGCATTTTCCCCGTCATCTTGATCATTTTTTGCTCTTTGTTTCCTTGGTTTGTCCCAATGCAACCAACCCCCCAGGGCTATCAGTTACATGTTCTTCAGTTTTGCTTATACTGAGCCACGACCTTTGTTCTCGTATTAATAAATTCTGCTGCCGTACCTTTATGCTACTATAAGTATTACTTTAGTCCTTCATGCTACCACTAACACCAATTTTGGCTTGTATCCTTGACATCTTTGTCAATCTCTCCTTAGCTCCAACCTATCTCCCTGGTCTTCTGTTCTGCCCCCTCTCCAGCTATATAATCCATTACATTTATACCCTTTAGTTCTGAAGAAGGGTCATTTGGGCTCGAAACATTAACTGTGTTTCTCTCTCCACAGATGCTGCTAGACCTGCTGAGTTTATCCAGCGTTTTCTGTTTTTATTTAATATTTCCAACATCCACAGTAATAACTTTTGTTTTTAATGATGTACATATAGGAATGTTCCAGTGCGTTACATTTCTATGCCTGGATGTTCCTAACTCCTTTGTATGAAAGTAGTCAGTGTGTGTATCCCCGGGTCCAATCCCTGACATGGGCAACCTGGGCACCATGGCACTGCCAGCCTGGCACTCTGGACGTGCTCCTGCCAGCCTGGCAGTGCCAAGGTGCCTGGATGGCACTGCCTGGGTGCCAGCAGGAGTGTGGGGGTACTACCCTGCCCAGAGCCCAACCACCAGGGAGACCTCCTAGGTCCCATTATGCCTGGTCCATGTTTGTGTGGACCAGTACTGAACGGTGCCATGGCGAGGTCGCCCAGGCGTGGACGTTCAATCCCAAGCCTCAAGAGAATCAGGTGGCAACATATTAAAATGAGCCTAATGACTTACTTAAACATGTAAATCCGGATCTCGCCCAGTGAGTGCAAGATCCAGTTCGCAACAGATTTTGCAAGCTATTCGGAGCGTTGCAAATACCGCGAGAAGCCTCTTGTGAGATTTAACGGCCTCATCGCGTCACCGAGTCTGGCGCGACGAGGTGTCCGATTGCCCCCATAATTGTTAGCTGTATCACAATGTTAAAATTCATTCTCTCAACTATAATCAGATTCATGTGTGATTTATTTATATGTTTACAATAATTTACTTTCCCTACGTTTGAATTCTGATCTACCTTCGACATGCATTAGTGTCAGAAGATATTTTATGGCTAATAAGCTTTCCAATTCATTATGATAGATTCTTCCCCTTTCCACGTGCTAGTTATGCTTCAGCCTCTTAGTTTATTGCTATTTGATCAGGATCGGTTTTGTGAGATTTTCATTGAACCCATGATTCATGAGCATGACCCTGCATTCCCAGCAAGATGCCCTAATTGAAGGGGTGCACGGTTAGAATAGATGTTCTGCTGTTGCAGTCCTATCCCTGACCGTGGGATGGGTTTGGTGAATTTGTCCATTTTTAATTACAGCAGCAGAATTTCAACCTTTCATTTTCAGACGATCAACTTGACCTACCTCATGGCATTATAACTGGGCACTGTACCTTTTCAGTTAAGGAATCTTAAATTCCTCATGAGTGAAAAGAAATGTTTCTGTATACAACAGCCAGCGCTTCAACAAACTAGGATGTTACAGCTGTCTTAATAGGAGGGCTGTTGTGATGCCAGGTCAAAAAGAATACAGGGTTTATTTAACTATCTGTGCTGGCTTTATTGGAATGAATACACAGAGGGTAGTGGGTGCTTGGAACTTGCTGCTAGAGGAGGTGGTGGAAGCAAGTATGATAGTGACGTTTAAGGGGCATCTTGAGAACTACATGAATAGGATAGGAATAGAGGAATACGGATCCCGGAAGTGTTAAAAGTTTTAGGTTAAATGGGCAGCATGGTTGGCACAGGCTTGGAGGGCCAAAGGGCTTGTTCCTGTGCTGTACCTTTCTTTGTTCTTTGAATGCCGGCCTTCCTGTTATCCTCATTTTAAAATTTTCTTCTCCCCTTCCCTCTAGGGTGGCTTTAATTTAAAATAAAGGTTGAAGAACAATCCTGGCCCGCTATTCATCATGGCCAGTTTATTCCGTGGGGCGATGTGCTACTCCTTGCCATTGTTCCACAGTGTACCAACTGTGACAGTTAAAAGAACGCCGTGCAAACGTTATTTTAGAACTTACCGAGTTTTGTGGAACCAGCAAGCAGTTAAAGGTAAAGATTGCTGTTTTTCTTCCCATGTAGTTTGTACCACACTCCAACTAAACAAGAGGAGTGAGAGTTGCTTACATGTGTTCTGATTTCTCACCATTTGATACCTCCTGTTTTCGTATCTTTGAATATCCATTGCATTTGGGTTGCTCCCCTTGTAACGCACATTCCACTCTATTCGATTTGTGCAAGCTCAGGAAAAGCACACAGCTTTGCATGCCTTAAAACAACGGATTTAGATGGCCTGATGGATGTGGAGAATTGTGATTATGTGTGGCTGTTGCAATACCGACTGAACTATAGAATCAGCTTGTGCTTTATTTTAATGCCAGTATAGTAACGAGAATATATTCATTTTCTGTTTCAATTTATCAGCGTGCTTGGGTGGCACAGCGCAGTGGTGGTTAGCACTGCTGATTCACGATGCCGAGGACCCGGGTTTGATCCTGGCCCTGGGTCACTGTCTGTGTGGAGTTTGCATATTCTCCCCGTGCCTGCATGGGTCTCACCCCCACAACTCAAAATGTGCAGGGTAGGTGGATTGGCCGGCTAAATTACCCCTTAATTTGGGGGGGGGGGGGGGGGGAGAATTGGGTACTCTAAATTTTTTTTTTTTAATTATCAGCGTGCAGCCTTCACATTGTTTTCCATATGGTAGTCTCATACAATCAATAGTTTAGATGTGAAATAAAGACGAATCTAATTTACACATCTTAAAGTTCTTGTCTAGCTTTCTTTGCATCAAAGAGCAGCAGTATTTTAAGTTTGACCATCAGGTTCTTGTGCATGGTATGATTTCTTGGGTTATGCAGTAAAAGTTATTGACCTTACTGTAGGTTTGACTCGCTGGTCAGCCTTTCCTAGGCCCGTATTGGGCAGAGTTCCCAGCAACTATTTACTAGAACTTGAGACCGTGCGCGTCCTTGCCAATAAAGGAGTGACATGTGAAACCAACATGTGTGCAGTGAAAGCGGAGTAGTTGAGAGCTGGCTATAATGTTCGTGTGGAATTTGTGAAAGGAAGTAATGTCTTTGTTCCAGGACTAGATTAATTCAATGTATTGATCAAATTGTATTGAACAACGACAATTGCTCAAGTTACTAATTCCAAGTTCAAGAGAAAAAATAGAATTATAGAGGTTTTCAAGGATTCATCTCTGCCAGCTTTTTGCTAAAGCTAAAATTCATTCTCAGATTTTAAAAATTCATTCTCAGGATGTGGACATAGCTGGCAAGGATGGCATCCAATGCCCATTCCTAGTTAGCCAAAGGAACATGTGACATGTATTTTTCTATATTCTATATACAGGTCACCTTTCTCTGTCTTCCTCTGTTTCTATCATTGACACAATTTTCCTTTTCAAAAAGATGCGTGTCAATTCCATGCTGCAACCCACCAAACTCTTCTCTCTCTTCCTTGTGATACTTAATATAGATACTGTTTCAATTCACTGCAATAGTGTCAAGTTGCAGAATATATTTTAATGTTTCAATAGAAATCCCAACATAGTTCTTAACTTGCTACTATAGGTCAAAGCTATACAAAGAACAAAGAAAATTTACAGCACAGGGCCAGGCCCTTCGGCCGTCCAAGCCTGCACCGACCATGCTGCCCGTCTGAACTAAAAACCCCTACCCTTCCGAGGACCATATCCTTCTATTCCCATCATATTCATGTGGTCCTTTTTGATTTTTGTCTTTGGTTTCTCTGCCATCCACTTTTCCCTTTACTGCCTTTTGTTTCTGTCCCCACCTTACTTTCCTCCGACTTCCTGCATCAGTTTCCATCCCCCTACCATATTAGTTTAAACCCTCCCCAACAGCACTAGCAAAACCTTACCCTCGGACAGAAATGTCAACTTTTTTAAAAAAGCTTTGCATATCACAGAATCACAATCTTTACAATGCAGGAGGCTATTCGGCCATGGAGCCTGCACTGGCTCTCTGCAAAAGCATTCAACCGTGTCCCACTCCCCTGCCTTATCCCCGTAACATTGCATGTCCTCTCTTTCCAGATCACAATTTAATTTCCTTTCGAATTAGTCAATTGAACTTCCACAAGCTTCTCAGGAAGTTTGTTGCAGACTCCAACTACCCTCTGGATGAATATTTTTTTCCTTGCATCACTTGTACTCCTTTTGAATCTGTGCCCTCTAGATCTTGATGCACTCTTGAGTGGGAACAATTTCTCATTATTTACCCTGTTAATACCCCTCAGGATCTTGACTTCTTCTATCAAGTCTCCTCTCAGCCTTCTTTTCACCGAGGAAAACCATCCCAACCTTTCCAATCTATCTTCATGGCAACAGTTCTTTATCCTTGGAATCTTTCCTGTGAATCTCCTTTGTACTCTCTCCAGTGCCTTCACATCCTTCCTCAAGCACAGCACCCAGAACTGGATGCAGTCTCCAGATGGGGCTTAACTAGTATCTAATACAGGTTTAACATGACTTCCTTACTCTTGTACTCAGTGTCCTTATTAATGAAGCCTAAGATACCATATGCTTTGTTTTTAAAAAAAAATAATTTTTATTAACATTTTCACATTTTCATAAAAAAGAAAACAGTAACAGAAAATTCTAAGAACAACCCCCCCCCCCCCCCCCCCCCCCCCCATATACAAAAGGGAAAAAATAAATAAACACCCGTCGTTGGCAAAGATTCAACCCAAAACAAACAAATCTTGAGGGTAGCTGCCACCACCGGGCTCGTGGTATACCTCGTTGGAGGGAGCAGCAGCGGCGCCGTTGCCAGTGCTTCCAGGCTTGTGCCCACACAGGATGCCATCTCCATCCTCTTCCATGCTGCCCCCATCCTTCGATTAACCACTTGCACAACCATCGCTGCGTTGGCAGCCCAATAATACCCCCAGAGGTTGGGCAACGCCAGCCCCCCCCCCCCCCCCATCCCTGCCCTGCTCCAAGAACACCCGTCTCACCCTTGGAGTCCCGTGTGCCCACACAAACCCCGTAATGCTCCTGTTAACCCGCCTAAAAAAGGCCTTCGGGATAAGGATGGGGAGGCACTGGAACAGGAACAGAAACCTCGGGAGCACCGTCATCTGACTGACTGCACTCTACCCGCCAGAGACAGCGGCAGCATGTCCCACTTCTTAAACTCCTCCTCCATTTGCTCCACCAGTCTTGTGAGGTTAAGCTTATGCAAGGCCCCCCAGCTCCTGGCCACCTGAACCCCCAAGTACCTGAAGCTCCTCTCCGCCCTTTTCAGTGGGAGCCTACCAATCCCCCCCCTCCTGGTGTACCACGATATAATCGAAAATACTCCGACCTCCTCTTATTCGTGGCCACACTCGCCATCGGGGCCTCATACAACAGCCTCACCCAACTGACAAACCCCTCCCCAAACCTGAACCTTTCCAGCACCTCCCACAAGTACCCCCATTCGACCCTATCAAAGGCCTTCTCCGCATCTAGCGCCACCACTATCTCCGCCTCCCCTTCTACCGCCGGCATCATTATAATGTTCAAGAGCCTCCGTATATTACTGTTCAGCTGCCTCCCCTTCACAAACCCGTTTGATCCTCATGGATAACCTGCGGCACACAGTCCTCTATCCTCCTGGCTAAGATCTTTGCCAACAACTTGGCGTCCACATTCAAGAGTGAGATCGGCCTGTATGACCCACACTGCAGGTGATCCTTGTCTCGCTTAAGAATCAAGGAGATCAGCACCCGAGACATCGTCGGGGGCAAAGACCCCCCTCCCTTGCCTCGTTGAAGGTCCTAACCAACAGGGGGCCCAGCAGGTCTGCATACGCCTTGTAAAATTCAACCGGGAACCCATCCAGCCCCGGCGCCTTCCCCGACTGCATGTTCCCTATTCCTTTTAACCAGCTCCTCGAGCTCAGCTGGCGCCCCCAGACCCTCCACCCGCCCCCTCCTCCACCCTCGAAAATCTCAGCCGGTCCAAAAAGTGCCCCATCCCCGCCCTCCTCCGCCGGAGGTTCGGACCGATATAGTCTCTCATAAAAGTCCCTGAAGACCCCATTAATGTCTACCCCCCTCCGCACCACATTTCCTCCCCGATCCTTAATACCACCAATCTCCCTGGCTGCATCCCGCTTACGGAGCTGGTGTGCCAGCATCCTGCTCGCCTTCTCCCCATACTCGTACACCGCACCCTGAACCTTATTCCATTGAGCCTCCGCCTTTCTGGTGGTCAACAAGTCGAACTCAGCCTGAAGGCTGCGCTGCTCCCTCAGCAATCCTTCCTCCGGGGCCTCCGCGTACCTCCTGTCCACCATCACCATCTCCCCCACCAATCTCTCCCTTTCTCTCTGCTCCCTCTCTCCCTGTGGGCCCGAATGGAGATCAACTCCCCCCGAACCACCGCCTTCAGCGCCTCCCAGACAGTCCCCACTCGGACCTCCCCATTATCGTTGGCCTCTAGATACCTCTCGATACATCCTCGAACCCGCCCCCTCACATCCTCGTCCGCCAGCAGCCCCACCTCCAAGCGCCACAACGGGCACTGGTCCCTCTCCTCCCCCAGCTCGAGGTCCACCCAATGCGGGGCATGGTCCGAAATGGCTATCGCCAAGTACTCAGCGTCTACTACCCCCGCAATCAGCGCCCTACTCAAAACGAAAAAATCAATCGGGGAGTAAGCCTTATGCACATGGGAGAAGTATGAAAATTCCCCGGCCCTCGGCCTCGTGAACCTCCAAGGATCCACCCCTCCCATCTGGTCCATAAACCCCCTCAGCACCTTCGCCGCCGCAGGCCTCCTATCCGTCCTGGAACTGGATCGATCCAGTGGCGGATCCAGCACCGTGTTGAAATCCCCCCCATTATCAGTCCCCCGCCTCCAAATCTGGAATCCGGCCCAACATGCGCCGCATGAAACCCACATCATCCCAATTCGGGGCGTATACATTGACCAGCACCACCCGCTCCCCTTGTAGCTTGCCGCTCACCATCACGTACCTCCTGCCGCTGTCTGCCACCACACTCGACGCCTCAAACGACACCCTCTTCCCCACCAGGATCGCCACCCCCCCGGTTTTTTTGCATCCAGCCCCGAATGAAACACTTGAACTACCCGTCCCTTCCTCAGTCTAACCTGGTCCACCACCTTCAGGTGCGTCTCCTGAAGCATAGCCACGTCCGTCTTCAGCCCCCTCAGGTGCGCGAACACGTGGGACCGTTTGACCGGCCCATGCAGTTACCTCACATTCCAGGTGATCAGCCGGATCGGAGGGCCACCTGCCCCCCTCCCCCGTCGACTAGCCATCTCCCTTCCGTAATCCGCCACGTGCCCACGCCCCCCGCTCAGCCCGTTCCCCACAGCGACAGACCCCCATCCCGACCCCCTCTGCACGCTCCAGCTCCTTGTTGGCCATTCCAGCAGCAACCCAGTATCCCCCCCTCTTCTTCCCCCCCCCCCCCCCCCAAAGCTAGGGCCCCCCCTAGCTGTGTAACTCCAGTCATTGTACTTCCGTAAGTCAGCCGACTCCTGCTGACCCCGGCTGCTCCCGCCACCCCAATTACCCTCCCCTGTGTCACACACCCATTCCCCCAATGCTGACCCCGCCCCCTGCTTCTCCAGCACGGGAGAAACGCCCGCGGCCCCCATTCCAAGCCCCGCCCCCGACCCAAAACGCAGGAAGACAGGCACATGACCCAACAGGGCCGCGAACCCCAACCAAACCCGCAACCAGTGAAATAATAAAAATCCCAACAGGATATGATAAAACACCCAAGTAAACAGATAACAGTCCCGAAAAGCAGAAAAGGAAAAACAGAACAGCAAAAAAAACATTGTTCAATAGAACCAAAAAAAGCGAAAGGATATCTAGGAGGACAAAGCCTCCGGGCTGCGTGCAACGTTCCCCAGCCCCCAGTCTTATGTTCAAGTCCAGCTTCTCTGCCTGGACAAAAGTCCAGGCCTCCTCCGGGGAGTCAAAATAAAGTTGGCGGTCTTTATAAGTGACCCACAGGCGTGCCGGCTGCAACAGGCCAAACTTGACCCCCTTCTTGTGGAGCACTGCTTTCGCCCGGTTAAACCCAGCCCTTCTCTTCGCCACCTCCGCACTCCAGTCCTGGTAGATCCTGATCTCCGTATTCTCCCACTTGCTACTCCTCTCCCTCTTCCCCCAACGAAGCACATACTCACGGTCGACCAAGCGTTGAAAGCGGACCAGCACCGCCCTGGGCGGCTCGTTCGGCCTGGGCTTCCGCAGCAGCACCCGATGGGCACCCTCCAGCTCCAGGGGTCCCCGGAACAACCCCGCGCCCATCAGCGAGTTCAGCATCAGGACCACGTAGGCCCCCAAATTCGAACCTTCGAGCCGCTCTGGGAGGCCCAAAATCCGCAGTTTCTTCCGGCGGGAGCGATTCTCCATCTCCTCCATCCTTGCCGACCATTTCTTGTGAAGCGCCTCGTGCCACTCCACCTTCACCGCCAGGCCCAGGAGTTCGTCCTCGTTCTCTGAAGCCTTCTGCTGCAGCTCCCGAATCTCCGCAGCCTGAGCCGTCTGAGTCGCCCCGAGCCTGTCTAGCGATGCCGTCAACGGCTCCAGGATCTCAGCCTTTAGTTCCTGGAAGGAGCGCAGCAGCAGCTCCTGCTGCTCCCTCGCCCACTGCTGCCACGCTGCCGGTTCCCCGCCCGCCGCCATCCTGTCCTTTCTGCCTCGCACCTTCTTCTGCTGCCAAGTTGATTTTCTGGTCGCTCCACTTCTAGTCCAGCCCATCCACCGGCCGCCAAGCACAGAGGCTGCGTTCCCACCTGGGGAAAAGTCAAAACAGCGTCGTTGCAGGCCCTTAAAAGAGCCCGAAAGTCCAAAAATAGCGGGAGCCACCGAACGTGCGGCTTAACACTGCATCGCCGCAACCGGAAGTCTACCATATGCTTTGTTAACTGCTCTCTCAACCTGCCTTGCTACTTCAATGACCTATGTACATATACACCGAGGGCCCTCTGTCCTTCCACCTCCTTTAGAATTTATTTTATTTTTATACTGTTTCTCCATATTCTTCCTGCCAAATGAATCACCTCACCCTTCTCTGTAATGAACTTCATCTGTCACTTGTCTGCCCAATCCACCAACTTGTCTATGTCCCTTTGAAGTTCAAGACTGTCCTCATCACAGTTGACAATGTTTCTAATCTTCATATAATTTGCAAATGTTGATGCCTTGAACACCACATTCTAGGTCATTAATATAAATATCAGGAAGAGTAAGGGTCCCAACACTGACCCCTGGGGAATTCCACTTCAAATCTTCCTCCAATCCAAGAAACAACAATGTATCACTACCCTGTTTTCTGTCATTCAGCCAATTTCTTATCCAAGTTCCTACTTTGCTTTTATTCCATGAGCTAGAATTTTACTCCCAAGTCTGCTGTGTGGAACTGTAACAAATACCTTTTGAAAATCCAGATACACCAAATCAATCTCAGCTATCTCCTCAAAATAAACTGTAGCAAATTAGTTAAACGTGATTTTGTCTTGTTGAATCCATGCTGGCTTTCCTTAATTATCCTGCACTTGTCTAAGCGACTATTGACTTTTGCCCCAAACTATAGTTTCCAAATGTTTCCCTACCACTGAAGTCAAACTGACTGGTCCGCGGTTGCCGTCTTTATCGTCGCATGCCCTTTGAGAACAAGGGTGCAACATTCACCATTCTTCAGTCCTCTGGCACCATTCCTGTGTCTAAGAAAGACTGGAAGATTGTCGTTGGTGTCTCTGCAATTTCCACACTCACATCCCTCAGCCCCTTGGATGCATCTTATCCAGTCATGGTACATTATCCAGGAAATATACCCTTTGTAACACCTCCTCCCTCTTAACTGTAAATTTTTCAGGTGTGCCGGTTACCGCCTCTCTTACCTCGGCCTTAGTCGCACCTTTGTAAAGACCGATGCAAAGCACTCATTTAATACCTCTCCTGGCTCCATGTGCAAGTCCCTTTTTTCGAAACATTTCTAATCGGCCCTATTCTTTTTTATCATCCTTTTTATTATTTGTAGCTTATAGAAGACCTTGGGTATTCCATTTTATGTTAGCTGTTTATTGTACAATTTCTTTACGCAAGTTGTTCAGGGAGGCTCTGGACATCAAATAAACTTAAAGTTTTAGAAATTTTAATCTGGCCCAAAGATCATTTGGAAGTCCTAATACTAATACTTTTAGCATACTAATGCTAATAACAACACTGCTGTTTAATATGAAAAGTAAAATTTGGATTAAGAAAATCAATTCAATCCTTTAACTACTAATTCTATGTTGAAAATGGAAATAAAAGGTGAGGTTTTCTGCTTTAGCCCTTGTCAGCCTGCAATTCTCGTGCATTTATCATAAGTGGAAAATCATGGATTGGTGATCACGTAGAAAAAAAGTTCAATGAGGATTTGTAAAGAGTACAGAAAAGCAGATAGTTAGCGTTTACAAACAAAAAGGACACTTGAATTAAGACCATACACCATTAAAAGAAAACTTTATAATTGTTAAAGAATCTGAAGTTTTGGTGGAATATAGAACAGGTAAATCAATACCTGGAAAATCATACAGAGACTGTTTGGCACATTATGCTAACCAGAATTCACATCATTTACTTTGTCAATGAAATTTATGAATTATTCGTCACCCGTATATATACTCTTGCTGTCGTCCACTATTTGTTTTTATTGTAGTTGTGTCTGGCCGATTAAATATGGTATGTACTCTTGTCAATAACATTCCAACATACGAACTAGGAGCAGGAGTAGGCCACTCGGCCCCTCGAGCCTGCTCCGCCATTCAGTAAGATCATGGCTGATCTGATTGTAACCTCTACTCCACATTGTAGCTAAAGGGAAGCATCACTCCACAAAACAGACTGGGTCTCCAGTCTCTCCTGTCTTCTGTCATCATCTATTTTGCTACTCTGTTTCACTTGACCTGATGTCATGTGGCAAGCATTGCAAGTTTAATATGTGTATTCAAACATCAGTTAGAGTGGAATTTGAACTCATCACCGTCTCGTTAGAAGGCCACAAATATAAAACTATCAATCCACCCTGGTAAGCCATCTAACTGCTTTTTTAATCTTATCTATGGTTACGTGGTGTTGTGGTAATAATAGCACTGGACTAGTAAATTTGAGTTCAAATCCCGTCGTGGTAACCTGCAACATATCAGGGCTACAGTAGTACAGTGTTTATGCCACTGGGACAATAACACAGAGAATGGTATTTTTTATCATTTTTATTGTCACAAGTAGGCTTACATTAATACTGCAATGAAGCTACCGTGCCGCTAGTCACCACATACCGGCACCTGTTCGGGCACACGGAGGGAGAATTTAGAACGTCCAAATTACCTAACAGTTCATCTTTTGGGACTTGTGGGAGGAAACCGGAGCACCTGGAGGAAACCCACACAGACACTGGGAGCACGTGCGGGCTCCGCACAGGCAGTGACCCAAGCTGGGAATTGAACCTGGGACCCTGGAGCTGTGAAGCAACAGTGCTACCCACTGTGCTACCATGTTGTCCCTGTTCACACTCCACCAATGCAGTTTGAAAATTTGAATTCCTATTTTAAAAACCTAAAAATAAAGAAACCTCATCAATAAAAGTACCCAGAAAGCTTTTGGATTGGCATAAAAATGCAATTGGTTCACCAATGTCGTCCTGCAATGTTCAACAGGTAAATACCCATTTACTGAATTAGGCAGCAGAGGACATTCCGATGTCTCACCACCGTTAATTATGATACCATAGTTCAGTACAAACACTGGTTTCCACTCTACCCTTCTGGATCCTCTCCCTGTCCCGAAGCAACTGGGGATAAAACCTAGCTCGTAAGTACAAGCTTCAATGAGCATTGCCTGCTCTCAATTCACCCTGAAGATAGTCCTGCTTCTCCGACCTGTATTTCTCACATTTGTCAGTCAGGAAACTTTGTCATCATTGCCGTTAGCCAATATATATGAGTTCAGTCTCGCGTCACTGTGCTTGACTTTTTAATGCATTTGATATGGCCCACCACACCACTTAATTGTAACAAAGCACTGCAACATTTCAAAGAGAAAACCAATCGGCATTTTCCAAGCTGCAAGCAACTAGGGTGGGACTTACCAACAAGCTGCTCACCCCGAGACTGATGTGAATAAATAAACCTAGTAATTTATGGGCAGCACCAGGAGTAAAAGAACATAAAGGAACCTTTGTAAAGACCGATGTATGTGATCCCTAATCTACTTAGTTGATTCTAGACAACAACAATTCGCATTGATGTGGAAAAGCATCCAAGCTGCCTCAGAAAGGCATAATCAGTCAAAAATTAGATATTAGGAGGTGTGACCAAAAATTTGGTCAAAGAGGTTGGGTTGAAGGAGGTGGGGAAATGGAGGGGTTAAGGGAGTTAATTTCCAGAGATTTTTTTGAAAAATGTATTTTATTACACACATGTATCAAAATAGGTTACATTGAATAAACACCTGGGAAATATACTTCCCAACAATCAACCAGACAGTCTACAGATTTTTCTCATTGTCCCCCCCTCCCCCGTGACGAACAGTCCCTCCAATACGGTCACAAACATCCCCCATCTTTCCTCAAACCTCCCTGAAGAGACCCTTAACTTGTACTTTATCTTCTCTAATCGCAGGAAGTTGTACAGGTCACCCAACCAAGATACTACCCCTGGTGGCGATGCCGACCGCCATTCCAGCAAAATCCGCCACCGTGCAACCAGAGAGGCGAAGGCCAAGATATCGGCCTTCCTCCTCTCCATGAGCTCCGGCTTCTCTGAAACCCCAAATGTCGCCACCAAAGGGTCCGGGTCCACTCCCTCCTCCACTATCCTGGCTAAGACCATGAACACTCCTGCCCAGAATCTTCCAAATTTTCGCAACCACAAAACAAGTGCGCATGATTCGCTGGCCCCCGCCCTCACCTCTCAACACTCATCTGCTACCCCCTGAAAGAAAGCATGCACCTAGATGGTTGAAGGAGACACAGTGGTTAGCACTGCTGCATTACAGTGGCTGGGACCCGGGTTCAATTCCTGCCTTGGGTCACTGTTTGTGTAAAATTTGTACTTTCCCCCCGTGTCTGCGTGGGTTTCCCCCGGGATGCTGCAGTTTACACCCGCAGTCCAAAGATGTGTGGGTTAGGTGGATTGGCCACGCTAAATTGCCCCTATGTGTCTAAAGATGTTTAGGTTAGGTGAGGTTACGGCGATAGGAAAGGTGCCTAGGTAAGAGTGCTCTTTCAGAGGGTCGGTGCAGACTCAATGGGCCGAATGGCCTCCTTCTGTAATGTAGGAATTCTAAGGTTTAACACCAGTGGCAGGGTAAAGGGAGAAGTGGATGTGGAAGTTGCTGAAAATTGAGAAATTGAATCTTTGAGGATGGGTCGTTGTGTTGGAGAAAATGATAGAAATTCAGAAATGAGGCTATGTGGGCTGTTACGGTACCCGGCCAAGACCCCAATTTATATTAGGAAACCGGATGAGAGGCCAACAATACTTCAATTTGTGAACTGTGAGAAAAAGATATCACGCTTCAGGAGTGATTCCACTGACAACCAGGGATATTTTACATTAAAACAAACTATTATTATTAACACTGAATTAACCCCAGTAAAATCCAAGAAAAAATATAAGCTTTTCAATTAACAGTTAAACGGTTTTTAAAAAATAATTAGTTGATCTTACTTTCCCATCTACTTCTAAACTGTCACTTAAACAAAATCCACACACACGGGTCAAATACCACTTATTAATACAACACTCAGTGGTTTACAGATTTCTGCATAAATTCCTTGAGAGAGAAACTTTCAGAAGTCAGTCTCAGAAGCGCACCTCCCTTCCTGAGAAAAAGCAGAGCAGAACTCTAAAAACGAAACTAAAAACACACCCAGCCCCTCCCATGAGTGACATCACAGCCTGACAAGCTGTTAACCCCTTAAATCACTGCTTTAGCAGACAGAAAATTTGAATACCTTACCTAAGTTATTTGAATGACTTTTAATAACATGACTGCAACAGTCTGTTGCAGACTGTGTTTCTGGTTTAGCTCAGTGGGCTAGAGAGCAGGTTTGTGATGCGGAACAATTCCCATTGGATTCAATTCCCATAACAGCTAAGAATTCTGAATTCTCCCTCTGTTCCCGAACAGGCGCCGGAATGTGGCGACTGGGGGCTTTTCACAGTAACATCATTGCAGTGTTAATGTAAGCCTACTTGTGACAATAACAGATTAAAATTAATTTTAAAAAACAGACACATATATACATTTCCTACATTCATCGCGAGAGCGAGAGCACAAGGTGGAAATTTTAGCATCTTGCTCTCAAGCTCACATGTCCATCCTGGGCCTGCTCCAGTGCTCCAGTGAAACCCAGTGTAAACTGGAGGAGCAGTATCTCCTCTTCCAAATAGACACCACCCTCAGGACACAGCATTGAATTCAAAAACTTTAGACCTTTCTCCATAAGATGTGGGAGCAGAAATAGGCCATTTGGCCCATCGAGTCTGGCGGCCCAACTGCGTATGCGCAGCTTGGCGTGGTGCCCATTTGGCGCCGGGAAGGGAGGCTGGAGTGGCATGAACCACTCCAGCGCTGTGCTGGCCCCCCGTGGGAATCAGAATAGGTCGTACCCGGGCCCGGTTCATGCCGTCGTGAAACGCGACAGCGTACACAACGGCGCGAACATTTGGGAGAATCGCCCCAGTAACTCTGCTTTCTCAGCCTTCAGCTGCTGCCTGACCTGCTGGGATTGAAGAATGCTCAAATTTGTCACTTAGCACTCTCATTATCTAAATCTTTCTATTTGATTACAGTCACATTATTGTGTGTACAATCTGAATTGAGGGTACATTGATGACATTTGACATTGAATTTACTGTAAGCGATTTGCCTCACTTGGCCATGTTTTGAACCAAACTAACATTGTAGTTCTTCCTTCCACCTTGAAGTTCTTCTCTCGGGTTTGCTGGCCTCAGCAACTCTTGGATGGCAAAGTCTCTCCTGATTCCGCTTTCCCTTCATTTCCTGTTGGCCTGTCTCCATCCAACACCTACACATGCACACGCACAATATCGGACCCTCTCTCCTGGCTTCAGAATTCCACCTGGACTCCTCACTTTCCACGCCTCTCATTAAAACATATCCATTTGCCTCTGAACTTTAAGCATTTGTTCCCCTGGATCCAGTCCTGACTTTGTTAAACATGCTATCGAGGACGATGCTGTTGCTTTTTGGCTAAAGGACATTTTACTTGTGGAGGCTGAACGGCAACTCTCTCTGACAACCTCTCCATGGACCGTTACCCCACTAATGAATTTCAAGCTGGTTTTCTCACTTTAACTGCCTCCTTTTCACAGTGGTTGCATGGCCTCTCTACAATACCATTTCTCACCAGGATGGGCAGGAGCTTTTTCCTCCTTCCTTTAATAGCAGCCCAATACATTCCATCTACCACCATGCCTGGTTAAAATTATTCTCACAGGGTGCTTCATCTCCACTTTATTCCTTGATTTACAAGGCACTGCAATGGGAATTCACATGGTTCTTAGCTATGTCTGTCTTTTTGTGGTTTGTAGTGAGCATTCTTCCTGTCTGTCCTACCTGGGCCCCCTCCATGACTATTTTTGGTGAGCTGAAGAATATAATTAACTTGGCTTCCTACTTCCACCTTTACCTTAACTTCCTGTAGTCTGTTCTGACTTTTACCTTCCCTCTGTCAACTTTCTATTCCCATCTCTGAAAATAAATTGCCCACTGATATATACGATCCTTTTGACTTCAATTGCTACCTTGATTGTACTTCTTCCCACGTTGTTTTCTCCAAAAACTGATTTCCTTCTCCTCATTTCTCCCTCTGTTATATGTGCGATATGACCTTTCAACCAGAGCTTCTGAATCCCTGAGCTGGGACAGTACCTCAGACCCTGGTCCTCAACGTGGTTTTTCCCTTTACCACCACCAGGTCCATGTTTTGGAAGATCGTCCTCCGCCATTTCTGCTAACTCCAGTACAGCTTCCTGTCTAAATGTGTCTTCACCTCCCCTTCCCTTTTAAGAATTCCACGGAGGCCGTTTCTTCCATGACCGCTGGTCTCTCCCTCCATCACTTTCCAACCTTTGCTCTTCCTTCCTTCATCTCCTTTACATGCAAAGGCAGAAGATACTTTGTATACAACTTTCTGCCTTGTATTTGCTGCTCATGGTGCGGTCTTCTCCATGCTGGGGAGACTAGATGCAGTCTGGGCGATCATTTTGCTGCAGATTTCTGTTCCCTCTGCAATTGTGGCATAAGGCTTCCCACTTGACCTTTCTGTCTTTGTCTTCCTACATAGTTTCAGCAAAGCTCCGTATGAGCTGGCTGAACAACGCCTCATTTGTTAGGCACCTTTACTGGCTTCTTGCCTCAACATTCATTTTCACAACTGATGCTGACAATTTAGGATGGGGGGGGGGGGGGGGGGCCTGCAACGCGAACCCCACCAGCACATCGCCAAAATGGTGATCCACACTCCTGTCTTTCGTTTACCATGTTCCTGGACTGCTGGAGCCTTCTTGGTTTTACCAGATTTTCCCTGCTTCCCTTCTCTTCTGCTATAAACATTCATGCAGATTCTGGACACCTGTTTCACCTTAAGCTTTGAATCTCTCCTCCTCTTTCTCCCTGGCACCGTAACCTGCTTGTAGGTGTTGTGTCTGCCACGTCTTCAAGTTTTGATTGAAAAGTCATTGCCCTGAAACATTAATCCTATTTTTGTCTCCACACAGATACTGTTAGACTTGATGATTTGTTTCCAGAATGTTCTGGTTTTAATGTAAAATTTATGGTTTATATATTTTTAAAGATATACATTTTCACTGTTTATTCAGAAATGTCTCGACCCAGTCATGATTACAATATGTGACGTATGTTATTGAAAGCGATGGAGAACTATGGATGGAAACATTCACAAAATAAATCATACATTTTGACCCAATGACATGGAACTGAGTGTAAACTTTGTTTCATTCTGGAAACACCTTACAGGGGCTGACCCTTTCCATCATGCCTTTGATATCGCAGCAATTGTTTTTAACCTGAAATTGTTTCTATTATTTTATACAGGTGTCCGTTACAAAGATTTGGTTGTCGGGGTTCCGAAGGAAATTTATAAGAATGAAAGGAGGGTGGCAGTGTCTCCCGCAGGCGTCCAAGCCCTTGTCAAGCAGGGTTTCACCGTGAAAGTGGAATCGACAGCTGGCGACGGTGCCAAATTCTCCGATGACCAATATCGGGAGGCTGGGGCCACAATTAATGAGACAAAAGATGTTTTTGGATCAGATATTGTTCTGAAGGTATGTATTTTGTCTACCAATTTACTTAGACTTTATCTCACAAAGGGACCAGAGGGACTACAGGCAGCAAGATTTTGTCGCAATCTCTTTTTTTTGTTTGACCCAGCCGAGGTGGTATCGCACTTTGGAGATCCTCCTTTAATGTACTTCATCCGGTCTTCTTTGGCTGGCCCCCAGCTTCCTCCGGCATCGATGGGACATGCTCTGTCAGCCTCCATTGTGTCTCTGTCATGATGTCCCATGCGACAGTCCTCTAGTGGTTTCTCATTAGTGGTGCTGTGTCTCCATGTGATGCCCAGGAATTTACATGGGCAGCGCTGGTGAAAGATGTCAGCTTATGTGTATCACGCCTATGCTGTGATGGAATAACATGCCAAAAAAAATTTCTTGGAGAAAATAGCGTTAAGAGAAATGAAGCATGTACTTCACGTGTTGTTCTCTTTACTGATTATTTTCAAATGTATTGATTTGCTACGCCTTTAGCACAATTTAAACAACTGTGAACTGTTGATTTAATTGAATAGACAAGTTCTAAAAGTTTACCTTTCCACAGGATTCTCCCATAATAACCGAAACAGCTAAACCTAAACCTCGTATTACTTGTAGTGGAGAAACCATATAAAGTGGACTTCATTACAGCCTGCTCAATAACACTCTTTTGGCCATGAATGTGGTTGTTGCATTGAGGCTTGCAGCTCAAATACCCCACAGCGTGCCAATTTAAGAGATGGTGCAGTGAATGAGAGGGAAAAGGTGACGTCTTATGAAAAGCAAAAATTAAGTCTCCTTTTTATTTCCCTTATTGCACATGGTTACTTCATGCATAAATTTACCACGAATTGCAGCAATCATTTTCATTGCAGCCCGCAATGGAGCATTCAGCAGGAGCTGGAAGGAGACTTCACACAGACTATCTGCTGGGAAAGTTGTCTCTCTTGTCAACTAAGAGCGGAATTCATTGAATCCCCACAGTGCAGAAGGAGGCCATTTGGCCCATCGAGTCTGCACCAATCCTCTGAAAGTGCACCCTATCTGGCCCAGGCCCTCACCCTATCACCGTAACCCAGTAACCGCACCTAACCTTTTGGATACTAATTTAGCATGGCCATTCCACCTAACCTGGGCCGGGATTCTCCCCTACCCGGCGGGGCGGGGGGTCCCGGCGTGATGGAGTGGCGTGAACCACTCCGGCGTCAGGCCGCCCCAAAGGTGCGGAGGTCTCCGCACCTTTAGGGGCCAAGCCCTAACATTGAGGGGCTAGGCCCGCGCCAAAGTGGTTGGCGCTCCGCCGGCTGGCGTGAACGGCCTTTGGTGCCACGCCAGCCGGGGCCGAAGGGACTTCGCCAGCCGGCGTGAGTCCGCGCATGTGCCGGAGAATCAGTGGCTGCTGACGTCATCCATGCGCAGGGGAGGGGGACACTTCCGCCTCCGCCATGGTGAAGACTATGACGAAGGCGGAAGGAAAAGAGTGCCCCCACGGCACAGGCCCGCCTGCCGATCGGTGGGTCCCGATCGCGGGCCAGGCCACCGTGGGTTACCGCTCCGGGGCCAGATCGCCCCGCGCCCACCCCCAGGACCCCGGAGCCCGCCCGCGCCGCCTGCTCTCGGCGGTAAGGTAGGTGGTTTGATCCACGCCGGCGGGGGAGACTTGACAGCGGCGGGACTTCGGCCCATCTCAGGCCGGAGAATCACCCAGGTTGGGGGGGTGGGGGGGGGGGTGGGGGCGGCGCTGACCGGTGCGATTCCTGCCCCCGCCGGATCTCTGGTGGCGGAGACTTCGGGACACGGCGGGGCGGGATTGACACCGGACCCCGGCGATTCTCCAACCGTGCAGGGGGTCGGAGAATCCCGCCCCCGATCTTTGGACTGTGGGAGGAAACCCACGTACACATGGAGATAACGCACAAACTCCACACAGTCACCCAAGGCTGGAATTGAACCTGGATCCCTGGTGCTGTGACGCAGCAGTGTGAACCACTGTGTCACCCACAATTATCATGGTGCAATGGTAATATTCACTGCCACTGTGGCTGTTATGCTCAATGTAGCAACCCCTAAGAATTAGCAAAGCTAAATATTATGAAGCCGATAACGGGGTCACAGGAACTCTGGGTAGGTTGGGATGATGGTTTTGAAGGGGTATGGTTATAGAACAATTTGAAATGAATGAAGAATTTGCATTTGAAGCAGTGGGAACCAGTGTGATTCAGAGAGGATAAACATTATTCATGGACAGGACCTAAATAGTAGAATTTTGTTAACATTTTAAGGAGAACTACAGTAACAGAATTGGCCTCAATACAATAATAATTGTGTACAAGTTAGTCCACGCAAGCATTGCTTACCCAAAAAAGACACTCTCTCATCATTTTTAATAATTGTGTGATCCATCTTCAATTAAACCACAAATTTCAATGAATTAGTTTGTATGAGATCCGAGACTGTATCCAAAAGAGTTTGTATGGCATCCACGTGCTGTATCTAATTATTGTAATCAACTTGGTACAGTATTTAAATTGGCAACAAAAATATGAATTATGTATCCATCAAATTTAATCATTTTTAAATAAAGCAAACCATTAAATGTTTATAGCACAAGAATTGCATGTCTGACCAGGACAAAATTATCAAAAGGAAGAAAGTTGGACGGGACATTCTATAAAAATTTCCAAAGTAGAATCATAATTGGACTTGAAACTTTTTTCTTTATTAATGTTTTTATTCTCCATTTTCACATTTTCCTTCAAAATTTACACCCCACCCACAGACAGTACACGGTAACAAATACAAAATCAATCCACTTAACAATAACAACAATTCCATCCTCCCACCACCCCAAACAACGGCCCACCTGTCAATACATGCATCCAATAAAACAAACCCTCCCACGGTGGAAACAAAAAACAAAGGAGAAAAAGAAAAAAGGAGTCCGGGACGGCCCATGGTCACCATAGAGTCCCCCCCCCCCCCCCAATCGCACTCAATGCCGTCCAACCTCTGAAAGATTGCCATACATGATACCCAAGAGTTGTAACCCCCCCCTTCCCAACTCCTCCCGTCCACTGCCTCTTGTAAAACTCCTTCCCCCAACCTCGGTTCCTTCCCCCCAAACTTTCCACCCCGGCTAGACCACTCAGACCCTGTTCTGGCAGGCTCCGATGGCCGCAGCCCCTCCCCCCACCTCACTCCCGTTCATTGGCCGGCTTAAACCGGCCAGCGTGGAGGCCCCCGCCCGGGTCCCTTTCCCCTTTGCCCCGCCCTAGGAAAGCCCAGAAATCCCCTTTTAGCACACAAACCCCGCATATCCACCTACACCCCAAAGAGCCCTCATTTCGAGTGAAGGCCCCATCACTTCCCTTGTCCAAATATATACAACATCGGCTCCTTTAGCCCATACACCTGTACACAGTGAAACAAAAAAAAAGAAGAAAATACAGTCATGAGGTTACATCGGCACATGGTTATTTCTCAATTTTTCAGTTCTGCCACAGTCCTTCTGCCTTCGCAAACTCCTCCGCTGCTTCCGCCGTTCTAAAATAAAAGTCCTTGAGCTTGTAAGTCACCCTCAGCTTCGCTGGATATACAATGCCGCACTTCAACTTGCTAATGTACAGTGTCCTCTTCACCAGGTTGAAAGCAGCCTGCCTCCTCGCCAGCTCCACCGTAAAGTGCTGGTATACTCGTATACCAGCTCCAGCCCACTGCACCACCCGCTTCTGCTTGGCCCAGCACAGGACCTTCTCCTTCACACTGTACCTACCGAATCACAGAGTCACTACCCTTGGCGGCTCACTCGCCTTTGGTACAGGCCTCCACGATCGATGAGCCTGATCCAGTTCATATCGGGAGGGATCCTCCCCCTCCCCCAATAGTTTCGTCAGCATCGCAGCAAAATACTCAGTCGGCCTCGGCCCTTCAACTCCTTCGGGCAGCCCCACATCCTCAAATTCTGTCGCCTGGATCTGTTTTCCAGGTCTTCCATTTTTCCTCGCAGATCCTTATTAACCTTCATCACCTTCCGCATCTCTTTCCCCATCGAGGTAAGTTGATCACTGTGCTGCAATAATGTCTCCTCCACTTCCTTCAGCGCCTCCCCTTGCTTCCGCACCTCCGCCACTGCGCTCGCCACCGCTGTCGTCACCGGGGAAATCGCCTCCTCCACCAGCACACTCTAAACCTCCCTCATCTCCTTCCTCATTGTCTCCATGTATTTTGTAAACTGCTTTTTGAATTCCGCAGCCATCACCTTAGTTATTTCTTCAGCCGTAAGCAATGCGGCCTCCCCGATGCTCCAGCCTCCATTTTCCTTTGTGACCCTTCTACTCCCCGATGGATTTTCAGCTGTTTTCACAGCTGTTTTTTTACTGGTCCTCGACATATTCCTTCTTTGTGCTTTCTCCTGACCTTCACCGCCTTCGCTGCCCCTAGTAGCGGGTGTCAATCCCCGACATGCCATTCCCGAACGGGAGCCCTCCAACGCGCCGCTGCCTCCCGCCCGCCGTCACCGGCAGTAATTGGACTTGAAACTTTAACTCATTTTCTCTCTCCACAGATACTGCCAGACTTGCTGAGTTTTTTCAGCACTTTCTGTTTTTATTTCATCAAATTTTCCCCGCTTCCTCTAGACGTTGTGCAGACGCTCCACTGTGAACCTGAGGCTATTAACTCCAAGCTGACCTAATAACCTCTTGTCTGAACCCGAGGTTGATGTGCTTCACCCTGGGAAACCTGGATTCCCAATTTCTAATGCTTTCTCGGAAACTTCCCTCTAAATTGGTTCAGAAGAAATTTTGGTTAAGAATCATAGAATTTACAGTGCAGAAGGAGGCCATTCGGCACATGGAGTCTGCACCGGCTCTTGGAAAGGTTAACACCTCCACCCTACCCCCATAACCCAGTAACCCCACCCAACACTAAGGGCAATTTTGGACACTAAGGGCAATTTATCATGGCCAATCCACCTAACCTGCACATCTTTGGACTGTGGGAGGAAACCGGGGCACCCGGAGGAAACCCATGCACACACGGGGAGGATGTGCAGACTCCGCACAGACAGTGACCCAAGCCGGAATCGAACCTGGGACCCTGGAGTTCTGAAGCGATTGTGCTATCCACAATGCTACCGTGCTGCCAAGGTTGTTATTTTCTTTAAAACGTGGTGTGGCATGTCTATTTCTTCCCCGTTAAACTACTCGGCTGCATGGCACTTCTTAATTGAAGACTTCAGTAAATAGCCTTTTAAAGTAAACTGCTTATTTGGCTGGACTGCAGAGCCCGATCTCTGCTCAAACACTAAATTCAACGTTGATACTCTCAGCGCTGTGCTGAGGGAGTGCTGCACGATTGGCGGTGCCATCATTTGGATGAGAAGTTAAGCCGACGTTGAGCCCCATCTGCCCCCTCAGGTGGGCATAATCCTATGTCACTATGAAGAAGAGGAGGGGAGCTCTCCAGGGTTAGAGCTAATATTTGTCCCTCCATCAATGCCACCAAAAGCAGATGATCTACGTGCTATCCAAATGCTGTCTGCGGGATTGGGCGCTGTGCTCCCTACATTACAACGATGACGACACTTCAAAAGTACATTATTGGCTTCAAAATGCTTTGGGGCACCCTGATATCATGAAAGGTGCTATTGGGATGGAATTCCAGAATACGTAAATCCCAGTCGCAGCAAATTTCCTCTCTATCGTCATTCTTTCGACATCTCCCCTGATTTAAAAGAAAATCTTTGATGGGATGTGAGCGTTGCTGGCAAGGCCGCATTTGTTGCCCGTCCCTAATTGCCCTTGAACTGAGTGGCAGTTAAGAGTCAGGTGCAGGTCAGACCAGGCAGCCCTTTCCTTCCCTGAAGGACATCGTGAGCCAGATGGGTTTTTACAACAATTGGTTTCATGGTCACCATTAGAATTGTAATTCCAGATTTTTTTAAAAAAATAAAACATTTTATTGAGGTATTTTTGGTATTATAACAACAACAAAATAAACAATGTACATGAAACTATAAAGATAGTGTAAAAGCCATTCCCTTCCTTCCAGGTCCCACCTTTATTAACCCCCTACTCTAAGCGAAACTAAACCCCCCCCCCCCCCTTTCTGCCGACGATTAAATTTCCGATTTCCACTAAGAAGTCGACGAACGGTTGCCACCTCTGGGCAAACCCTATCAGTGACCCTCTCAAGATGAACTTAATTTTCTCCAAACAGAATAAGCTGGCCATGTCCGATAGCCAGGTCTCCGACTTCGGGGGCTTTGAGTCCCTCCAAGCTAATAGTATCCGTCTCCGGGCTACCAGGGAAGCAAAGGCCAGAACGTCTGCCTCTTTCTCCTCCTGGATTCCCGGGTCTTCCGACACCCCGAAAATCACCACCTCTGGACTCAGTGCCACCCTTGTTTTTAACACTGTGGACATGACATCTACAAAGCCCTGCCAAAACCCCCTAAGCTTCGGACATGCCCAGAACATGTGGACATAGTTCGCTGGCCCTCCTGCACATTTTGCACACCTGTCTTCCACCCCAAAAAATCTGCTCATCTGGTCCAATGTCATGTGAGCCAGATGAACAACCTTGAATTGTATCAGGCTGAGCCTGGCACATGTTGCGGACGCGCTGACTCTACTCAATGCGTCTGCCCATAGACCATCCTCTATCTCTCCTCCCAGCTCCTCCTCCCACTTGCGCTTCAGCTCCTCGGTCTGCGTCTCCTCTGACCCCATAAGTTCCTTGTAAATGTCAGAGACGATTCCTTCTCCTACCCACCCTCTGGAAACTACCCTGTCCTGAATCCCCCTTAGCGGTAGGAGCGGGAAGGTCGACACCTGTTTAGGTAGGAAGTCCCGCACCTGCAGATACCTGAATTTGTTTCCCCTCGCCAACCCAAACTTCTCCTCCAGCGCCCTCATACTCTGAAAGCCCCCCTCTATAAACATATCCCCCATCCTCTCAATCCCTGCTCTCTGCCATATCCGGAACCCCCATCCATACTTCCCAGGTCAAACCGGTGATTATTACAGATTGGGGACCAGACCGATGCTCCCTCTGCTCCCACATGTCTCCTCCATTGCCCCCAGACTCGCAGGGCCGCAACCACCATGGGGCTGGTGGAGTACCGTGCAGAGGCGCAGTTACCAACGCCCCCAGACTGGTACCCTTGCACAAAGCCACCTCCATATGCTCCCATGCTGACCCCTTCCCCACCACCCGCTTCCTGATCATGGCTATATTCGCTGCCCAGTAATAGTTATTAAAATTTGGCAGCGCCAGCCCGCCATCTCCCCGACTCCGCTCAAGCATTACCTTCCTTACTCGCGGGGTCTTGCCCGCCCAAACAAAGCCAGTGATCACTTTGTTGATCCGTTAAAAAAGGGCCGCGGAATAAAGATGGGGAGACATTGAAAGACGAACAGGAATTTCGGGAGGACCGTCATCTTCACCGTCTGCACCCAGCCAACTAATGACAACGGAAGCGCCTCCCACCTCCGAAAATCGTCCTTCGTTTGGCCAGATTTAATTTATGTGGCCGGTCCCATTCCCACGCCACTTGAATGCCTAGGTACCTAAAGCTTCCCCCTACTAATCTAAATGGTAGTTCCCCCAATCGCCTCTCCTGTCTCCTCACCTGGAACGCAAACATCTCACTTTTCCCCATATTTGGCTTATACTCCGAAAATCGGCCAAATTCCCCTAGGATCCTCACGATTTCTTCCATCCCCTCTATTGGGTCCGATACATATATAAGTAGGTTGTCTGCATAGAGCGAGACTCTGTGCTCTACCCCCCACCGGACCAGCCCTTTGAGGCTCTCAGAGCAATTGCCAATGGCTCGATAGTTAGCGCGAACAACAGTGGGGAGAGGGGGCATCCCTGTCTCGTCCCCCGGTACAGTCTAAAATAGTCCGATGTTATCCTATTCATCTGTACACTTGCCACAGGAGCCTGATACAGCAACCTGACCCAGTCAATAAAGCCCCGTCCAAATCCGAACCGTCCCAGTACCTCATACAGATAATCCCATTCTACCCGATCAAAAGCCTTTTCTGCATCCATTGTGATCACTACCTCCACCTCCCTACCTTCTGGGGGCATCATGATCACGTTTAACAACCTTCTTACATTGGCCACCAACTGCCTCCCCTTAACAAACCCCGTATGGTCCTCCCCAATAACATCCGGAATACAGTCCTCAATCCTGGAGGACAAAATTTTAGCCAGCAGCTTGGCATCCACATTCAACAGGGACATCGGCCTGCAGAACCCACACAGCTCCGAGTTCTTGTCCCGCTTCAGAATTAGCGAAATCATGGTCTGTGACATCGTCGGGGGCAGCACCCCTCTTTCCGTTGCCTCATTGAACATCCTCACCAACACCGGCCCCAATATCCCAGAAAACGTTTTATAAAACTCCACTGGGTCCCCATCCGGCCCCGGGGCTTTACCCGACTGCATGGCCTTCAGACCCTCCACTATCTCTTCCATCCCGATCGGGGCCCCCAGCCCTTCTACAGGCTCCCCGTCCACCTTTCGGAAATTCAGCCCCTCCAAGAAGTGCCTCATCCCCTCCAGCCCTGTAGGGGGTTCCGACCTATACAGCCTATTGTAGAAATCCCGAAACGCCTTATTCACCCCTGCTGAATCTCCAGCAATGTTCCTGTCTCCATCCTTTACTTTTCCTATCTCCCTGGCTGTCTCCCTCTTTCTAAGCTGCTGTGCAAGCATTCTGCTGGCCTGCTCTCCATACTAATAGATCGCCCCCCCCTCGCCTTTCTCAGCTGCTCCACCGCCCTCCCTGTGGTTAACAAGCCAAACTCTGCCTATAGCCTCCACCGTTGCCTTAAAAGCCCTGCCTCTGGGGTCTCTACATACCTCCTATCGATCTGTAGTATCTCCTTTACCAGTCGGTCCATCTCTGCCCTGTTCACCTTCTCCCTATGGGCCCGTATTGAGATCAGCTCCTCTCTGACCACCGCCTTCAGTGCTTCCCAGACCATCGCTGCTGAAATTTCCCCCGTGTCGTTGACCTGCAGGTAGTTCTGAATACATTTTCTCAGCCGCTCGCACACCCCTTCCTCAGCCAAAAGTCCCACATCTAACCTCCATTGCGGGCGCTGGTTACTGTCTTTACTAACCTGCAGGTCAGCCCAGTGCGGAGCACAGTCCAAGATTGTGATCGCCGAGTACCCCGTGTCCACCACTCCTGCCAGTAAGGCCCTGCTCAAAATAAAGAAATCAATCCTGGAGTACACTTTATGCACAAGTGAGTAGCAGGAGAACTCCTTCACCCTCGGCTGCCCAAATCTCCATAGATCCTCCACCACCACCACCCCCCCGCATCTGCTCCTTGAGCCCTTTTAGTTCCTTTGCCATTGCTGGCACCCTGCCCATTTTTGAGCTTGATGAGTCCACGCCAGGGTCAATAACTGTGTTGAAGTCCCCTCCCATGACCAACCTGTGCGAGTCCAGATCCGGTATCTTCCCCAGCATCCTCTTTATAAACTCTACATCATCCCAATTTGGCACATACACATTTACAAATACCACCTGCACCCCCTCCAATTTCCCACTGACCATAAAGTACCGACCTCCTGAAACTATTCTACACGCCTCAAACACCACCCGCTTATTGTTCAGGATCGCGACCCCTCTAGTCTTTGAGTCTAGTCCCGAGTGAAAGACCTGACTGTCCCAGCCTTTCCTCAGTCTAATCTGGTCAATTACTCTAAGGTGAGTCTCCTGCAACATTACCACGTCCGCCTTCATTCTCCTAAGATGCGTGAACACACGTGCCCTCCTGACCGGCCCATTTAACCTTCGAACATTCAAGGTGATCAGCCTAGTTGGTGGGCTCATTGCCCCCCCCCCCCCCCCCCCCCCCCCCTTCGCCGATCAGTCATCCCTTTTTTGGGCCCACCTCAAGCCAGTGCTCCGCGCCTCCACCGGCCCGTCCCCAGGCAGCCTCCGCCCCCAACCTCCTCTCTGTCCCTTAGCCCAAGTCCCTCCCTCATCAGCAGAATATTTACCCCCCCTCTCCCCCTTAGTAACAACACTCTGTAACCCGCCCCTTTAATAAACCGAACATATGCAAACCCCCCACTGCGCTTCCGTGAGTGAGCCCGCCCAGCTAGCTTGGTGGCCCCCATCCCTGGTGCCGGATAGTCTCCCACCTATTAATCCCACCCCCACCCCCCACGCTCATTCAAACATACTCCATCAAACAATCCCCACACAATTGCCCTACAGAAAAACACCAAGATCTAAAGAAGCACACCTCCATCCCCCAACAGTGCAAATGAAAACCCTGAGTCGGAGAATCGCCCGGGGCCGGCGTCAATCCCGCCCCCACGCTGTGTCCCGAATTCTCCCCCCCCCCCCCACCCCCCGGAGATTTGGCGGGTGCGGTAATCGCGCTGCGCCGGTCGGCGGGCCCCCCGCGGCGATTCTCCAGCCCGCGATGGGCCGAAGTCCCGCCGCTGACAGGCTTCTCCCACCGGCGTGGATTAAACCACCTACCTGACTGGCGGGATTGGCGTCGCAGGCGGGCTCCGGGGTCCTTTTGGGGGGGGCGCGGGGCAATCTGACCCTGGGGGGTGCCCCCACGGTGGCCTGGCCCACGATCGGGGCCCACTGATCGGCGGGCGGGCCTGTGCTGTGGGGGCACTCTTTTTCTTCAGCCTTCGCCATGGTCTTCACCATGGCGGAGGCAGAAGAGACCCCCTCCTTTGTGCATGCGCTGGTATGACGTCAGCAACCGCTGACGCTCCGGCGCATGCGCGGACTTAAACCGGCCAGCGAAGACCTTTCGGCCCCGGCTGGCGTGACGCCAAAGGCCGTTCACGCCAGCTGGCGGAGTGGGAACCAACCGGCGCGGGCCTATCCCCTCAATGTGAGGGCTTGGCCCGTAATTCCGCACATTTGGGGCGGCCCGACGCCGAAGTGGTTCATGCCACTCCGACACGCCGGGACCCCCCGCCCCACTGGGTAGGGGAGAATCCAGGCCCTTAACTCAGTCAGCTCTGCCGCAGGTCCCAAATCAATGCAAAAGGCATTACAAACAGCTTCCGCAAAACGAGAAACTTTTTAAAAAAAGAAGAGAAAAAACTAAACAAAAACATGAATGTTGCAGCAAAGTTCAAAAGTTCTCAGTCTACCACCAGTCCTTTTCTTTTTGTGAAGTCCAGCACGTCCTCAGGCGGCTTGAAATAAAAGTGCTGTTCCTCGTGTGTGACCCAGAGACGGGCCAGATACAACAGTCTGAACTTGACCTTTTTCTTAAAAAGATCGACCTAATGTGGTTGAAGCCTGCTCTTCTCCTGGCCGCCTCCACACTCGGGTCTTGGTAAACCCGCAGGATACTGTTGTCCCACTTACAGCTCCGTGTTTGCTTGGAGTGCGGTCCTTATCCAACTACCTGTGGAATCTCACCACCATTGCCCTCCGGGGGGGGGGGGGTGTGCGGCTTCCTCGTGAATGTGCTGTGTGAGCCCTGTCCGCCTCCAAGGGCTGGGAGAATGCCCCATCCCCCAGCAGCTTCTCAAACATGTCTGCGATGTATGCCCCAGCGTCCGCTCCATCGGACTCCTCCGGGAGCCCAACGATTTTCAAGTTCTGCCGGCGGGACCTATTCTCTAGGTCCACCACCTTCTCCAGGAGCTTCTTCTGCTGGTCTCTCAGCATCCCCACCTCCAACTCCACCGCAGTTTGATGTTCCTCCTGCTCAGCCAGCGCCTTCTCTACCTTCTGGATCACCCGATCTTGGCCGTCCAACCTAAGCTCCAGCCGCTCAATTGACTCTTTTATCGGGTCCAAGCAGTCCCGTTTCTGCTTAGCAAAACCTTCCTGAATAACTTGCATCAGCTGCTCCGTTGACCGCTGGGTTCTCCGCCATGCTGTCTCCTGCTGCAGCTTCAGCCCAAGCCTTCTCTGTCTTTCTGTTTCTGCCTTTACGAGCACTTCTAGTCCTTCTCTCCATGCACCGATGTGGGAATTCAATACACGATTGTCTCTATCGTCAGTTTTACAATTCAAGTTCGATAGAAAATCGAGGGAAAAGGTCCAAAAGTCCGACCCAAGCGGGAGCCACCAAATGTGCGACTTACTCCTTCATAGCTGCCACCGGAAGAACGTAATTCCAGATTTTTATTGAATTCAAATTTCACCATCTGTCATGGTAGGATTCGAACCCAGGTCTCCAGAGCAATACCTTGAGTCTTAAGATTACTAGTAAAGTGACAATACACTCTGCCAATGCCCAGGACATTTTCTCCTTCGGGAAGAACCATGCGTATTTCTTTATATTAAACAGTATCGATATAAACAGTATCGATATAAACAGTATCTAATATAAATCATAGTTGTAATTATTGTTTCAGGAGACTTAAACCTATCTGGCAAATTCAAGTGTGGTAACAGTGTTGCTTTTAACAGTGTTTCTGTCTGTCAGAATAGTTCTTACTTTGGCACAGTTTTAAATGTTTATTATAAATGTTTAAATATTTTTAATGTTTGTTTTTTTGCAGGTCAGAGCTCCAACCTTCAATAACACCTTGGGAGCACATGAAGCAGAGCTACTAAAAGAGAAAGCCACTCTTATCAGTTTCATCTATCCAGCCCAAAACTCTGAGCTCATGAATAAACTTGCTCAGCGCAAGGCCTCTGTACTGGCGATGGACCAGGTCCCTCGAGTTACAATAGCTCAGGGATATGACGCTCTTAGTTCCATGGCTAACATAGCAGGGTAAAACAAACAATTTTTTTTAAATATTGAAATTGGTTTTAAAACATGTTTTTAAAGCTATTGGAATGCATTAACATTTGTAATCCCCAAGTGATCAATGCTTCAGCCTCTACTGTTTCTAATGTGTACTATTAATTATTACCAATGATTGATTTCCTCCCACAGTCCAAAGGTGTGCAGGTTAGGTTGACTGGCCATGATAAAATTGCCCCTTAGTGTCCAAAGATGTGCAAGTTAGGTGGGGTTACAGGGATAGGGCAGGAGAGTAGACCTAGGTAGGATGCTCTTTCAGAGGGTCAATGAAGACTTGATGAGCTGAATGGCCTCCTTCTGCACTGTAGGAATTCTATGTTTCTTTTCCACTTTTCATTATGGATTGGTGGTGGTGGGGGGGGGGGGGGGGCAGGTGCAAACTTTGAGTCTGTTGAGGCAGCCAAGGAATAACAGACAGATCTCAAGAGGAAAATTGCAACTGGCAGAACTCTGGGAGAGGAAATTATAAAACTAAGTGCAAAGTAGACAATGTAGGTTTTTTTTTTGGGGGGGGGGGGTTGCAGAATGTAGGGGGTTGTATGTTGGATATGTGTGAAAAATGGTGATGAACTAACTAGGGAAAAGACTAAAGAGATGTGGAGAGTGATAGTTGGGTCAGTACTTTTGGGGCTGGTTTAGCACACTGGGCTAAATCGCTGGCTTTTAAAGTAGACCAAGGTAGGCCAGCAGCACGGTTCAATTCCCGTACCAGCCTCCCCGAACAGGTGCCGGAATGTGGAGACTAAGGGCTTTTCACAGTTACTTCATTTGAAGCCTACTTGTGACAATAAGCGATTTTAATTTAATTTCATACTTACCCTTTGTCCCTGTGTCTCGTCAGTTCAAACAGTTAACAACAACGTTTGGAAGCAGCAGAATACTGAGCTGCACTGCCAGCTCGGGTAGGTGTGAAATATCCCATGGCATTATTTCGAAGCAGAGCATGCCCGACCAGTATTTATCCCTCAATCTGAGCTAATGAGCTGTTTGTGGGCCTCTGCTGTCGTTAAACAGGCTGCATAGTGACCACTTCAAAAACCACTTGTGACTGTCAGTGAAAAAAACTTTAAAATGCAAATCTTTTTAAAAACAAGCTTGTTATAGGAAATTGTGGTTCAGTGGATTTGGTACTGTGTTAATAATTTACCGGGTGAATATAAATCTCACTATGACAAGGAGAGAAGCTGAATACAATATGTCGGGGGATTTGTGGGATGACACCAGAAAAATTACTAAAAATCTGTGGGATTTTTGAAAAGACGCAATTCATACATTGATTTTAATACTTCAGAGAAGGAACGCTCGCCCTGCCCTCCTTATCTCATCTAGCCTAAATGCTGCTTCTGTCCCACTCAGCAACATTGGCACTATGTGTCCTCAGGGCAACAAAGGATGGGATATCTATCAATGCTGTCTTGTCAGTATCAAGAAAAAAAATGAACTGCTTTTAGTATGCGCTTGAAGAATTACAGAACAAACAACATTGAACACAAGAGGCACTTGTGATTAATATAGCCAAAGACCCAAAGTATAGACTGGAATCTAGGTTGTTCACTTCTTTGTGCTTTCTCTATGCTGTGATTCAAATAACAAGTGAGACTCGCGAGAATCTTTAGAGCTGTCAATAGGTTAGTTCTCTACGGGCAAAAATGATCCTCCTTCAGTACAATGTTGCATTGAATATTACATTTTAAGAAATAATTTATATAATAGTAGATTCCATTTGACCATATTCAAGTATGCAAACCTAGATCAAGTTTGTCCAATGTACGTCCGGCCTGCAAAGATCCCCGACGCGGTTCTCTGATTTGTCCACGATTGTCACATCCCAAGGTCGCTCTTTAAGACCTTACAGCTGCAGTACACCTATTGGGCGGCATGGTAGCACAGTGGCTAGCACTGTCGCTTCACAGCTCCAGTGTCCCAGGTTCGATTCCCAGCTTGGGTCACTGTGTGGAGTCTGCATGTTCTCCCTGTGTCTGCGTGAATTTCCTCTGGGTACTCCGGCTTCCTCCCACAGATTTGCAGGTTAGGTGGATTGGCCATGCTAGATTGTCCTTCGTGTCAAAAAGGGTTGGGTGGGGATGGGGTGGAGGTGTGGGCCTAAGTGTGGTGGGTGCTCTTTACAAAGGCCGGTACAGACTCGATGGGCCGAATGGTCTCCTTCCGCACTATAAATTCTATGATTCTATTGCAGCCTATGGATGTATGAGGAGCAGTAAGCTAACCATTAATGGGCTCAGCCTTCTGTTGCCTTGATCCTGATCACTGGAATTCCTCCACCAAAACCTCCCAATGCTGCTTCTCTCTTTACTTTTAAAAGCATCCTTGGTCAATTCCCACACCTTCTTGCAGATTATTTAGGATCTGTCTCCCTCCAAAGTTGTTTGCAGGGATTTTCAATATTAATGATGCTCGATAAATGCGATCTGTTGTTGGTGTCTTAATTAGCTGTTCCTTACTAAAAATGTTCTGAAATGTATCTGGTTATTTCTTTCAGGTACAAGTCTGTTATCCTGGCGGCTAATCATTTCGGTAGGTTTTTCACAGGTCAGATAACCGCTGCTGGGAAAGTGCCTCCTGCAAAGGTAAGCTTGGTTTACTAGCTCCTGCTATGAATTTAAAATTCAGTAGGACCATTGCTGAATTGTTGCCCGACTCCAGTTCTGCTTCTATACTGTTCACCCTGACAGAACCCATCATAGTCTCAACATAACGCACTCTGAAAATACAATCCCCTGAATCATGCTTTTTAATCCAAAATGATGAACTCCTTGGTTAACATTGGTACGTTTTGCACTGCAAACCTTCAATGATGGTAAAATTAGGGCAGCACGGTGGCGCACTGTTGTCTTACGGCGCCGAGGTCCCAGGTTTGATCCTGGTTCTGGGTAACTGTCCGTGTAGCGTTTGCACATTCTCCCCATGTTTGCCTGGGTTTCACCCCCACAGCCCAAAGATATGAAGGGTAGTTTGATTGGCCACGCTAAATTGCCCCTTAATTAGAAAAAATTAATTGTGTCTTCTAAATTTATTTTTAAAAAAACAATGGTAAAATTATACAGTGTCTCTTGCATGGGTTAGACGTCAGTACATCCAGCACGTTCCAATTTCCCCCCTGTCCAGCTCCTGTATTCTTGTGAGTTAATTAATTGAATTAGTGAGAAACCTACCCACTGAATAAAGAACAACTGCACACACAGTCGGTATGCAAACTGTTAGCTCTTTTAGGGTAAGTATTTGAGGAACGAGACCCTCATGTTAGATGACATTTAACCATCTGATTATTTGCACTGACATAAATCCTTATATCGGACAACAACAACTTTTACATCATTGGAATTTAGGAGAATGAGGGGGGATCAAATTGGAACACAAATTATGACAGGGCTGGACAGAATGGTTGCAGGAATATTGTTTGCTCTGGCTGGGGAGGGGGTTGCTGGTGGGGCGGTGTCCAGAACAAGGGGTCACAGCCTCAGGATATGTGGTAGGCCATTTAGGACTGAGATGACGAAAAACGTCTTTACTCAGAGGGTGGTGAACCTGTGGAATGCTGTACCACAGACTACTGAAGAGGCCAAGTTGCTGAACATAGTCAAGAAGGAAACATAGATTTCTAGACTCTAAAGGTGTCGAGGGGTATGGGTAGAGTGTGGGAGTCTGGTGTTCAGATAGAGGATCAACTGTGATCATATTGAATGGCAGCACGGTGGCCTAGTGGTTAGCACAGCTGCCTCACGGCGCTGAGGTCCCAGGTTCGATCCCAGCTCTGGGTCACTGTCCGTGTGGAGTTTGCACATTCTCCCCGTGTCTGCGTGGGTTTCGCCCCCACAACCCAAAAATGTGCAGACTAGGTGGATTGGCCCTTAATTGGAAAAAATCAATTGGTACTCTAAATTGATAATAAAAAAAGAAAATTTTTAAAAAGCTGATCCTAAATATGCAATCTTTTGTGGGAGGATACTTAACTGAATTAGCAGGAAACCGATAACAAAAGCTGTTAAAAAGATATGTTTATGGTCCTTTATGTTTTTTTTGTATGGACCTGGACTTTTGCCTATACAGTTAGAGTATTGGGTAAAGCATGTTGGGGATCTGGGAAATTTCTGATAGCGTGCTGTAGAATTGAAAGGTATTCTAGGTTGGATAAACACTGATGAAACTCCTCGGAACACCTCAGCAGTTTTCGATATTGGGCAGGTTTGTGGCATCAGGTTAGTTAAACAATTGTAAAAAAAAAAAATCTCTACATTATAGAGGATTCTAGGCTAAAATATCATTTTATTCGATATTTTATTTGATATTTTATTCCATTTCCATTCCTCCAGAAATATTCATTTGCTTATCAGTCTTAAATGATTACACAATGGGTTTCATATTATATTGTAGTGTAATATTGTAATTTGAGAAATTCATTGATGATGCATTGGCTAAAAGAGGTGCCCAGTTAATCCTCCACACTGCTTCCCTTCCTCCATGCTAAATTCAAATACTGAAATCCCTAACTGCACCATGGGTATGCCTACCCCAACATGGACTACAGCGGTTCAAAAAGATGGCCCACAACCACCAAACGGCATTAGGGATGGGCAATAAATTCTGGCTTAGCCTTCCCCCTGAAAGAATATACATTAAAACAAAACTGCTTTCCTTTTAAAAGCTAGTCTGGGGTCATTTAGCTCAGTTGGCGGGATGGCTGGTTCGCAGTCGAGGAGTGATGGCAACAGCGCGGGTTCCATTCCCGTACTGGCTGAGGTTATTCATGAAGGCCCCACCTTCTCAATCTTGCCCCTCGCCAGAGGTGTGGTGACTCTCGGGTTAAATCACCATGGGACTGTGGCAAAAATTTACGATTTTTACTATTTAGTCTGAATATTACGCTGCTGTTTCTGGAAGGGAATTCTACAGGATGGTGAGCTTTTCATCAGTGGTAGTGAAATTACAGGAGAGAATTCTTCGAGACAGGATCTACTCCCATTTGGAAGCAAGTGGACCTATTAGCAAGAGACAGGACGGTTTTGTGAAGGGGAGGTTGTGTCTCACTAACTTGATAGAGTTTTTCAAGGTCACAAAGGTGATTGATGAAGGTAGGGCAGTGGATGATGTCTATATGGACTTCAGTATGGACTTCGACAAGGTTCCTCATGGCAGACTGGTACAAAAGTTGAAGTCACACGGGATCAGAGGTGAGCTGGCAAGATGGGTACAGAACTGGCTCGGTCATAGAAGGCAGAGAGTAGCAATGGAAGGGTGCTTTTCTGATTGGAGGGCTGTGACTAGTGGTGTTCCACAGGGTTCAGTGCTGGGACCTTTTCTGTTCGTAGTATATATCAGGCATTGTCAAACTCCGGGGCGTGACCCGTGGGTGGGTCACGGGCAGGTGTCGGGAGGGTCGTGGAGCCATCCGCACGCAACAGTTGCTGCAGCAGGCGTTTAATAATGCCAGCTGTGAGCGGCCTTCAAAATGACCAGGAAGAGATAAAAATATTTGGCCGCACTGCGCATGCGCACCGATGATCGGGCATGCGTGCGCAGTGCGGCCGCATTTTTTAAATATGATCACGGCCTTTTTTTTTCCAAGTTTGGGAGGCCAAAGGGACCGAAAACTATTTCCTCCATTTTTGTCAGCAACAAACAACGTAAGAGAAAATGGTGGGTCGCAATGGTCGGCCAGCATGGGTCGCGAAGGTCAGCCAGCGTGGGTCGCGATGGTCACCGGGTTGGATCCTGAAGGTTGGTAGAAATGGATCCCCGGAAAAAAAGTTTGAAAAACGCTGATGTATATAAATGATTTGGAGGAAAATGTAACTGGTCTGATTAGTAAGTTTGCGGACGACACAAAGGTTAGTAGAATTGCGGATAGAGATGAAGACTGTCAGAGGATACAGCAGGATTTAGATCGTTCGGAGACTTGGGTGGAGAGATGGCAGCTGGAGTTTAATCCAGACAAATGGGAGGTAATGCATTTTGGAAGGTCTAATACAGGAAGGGGATATATTGTGAATGGTAGAATCCTCAAGAGTATTGACAGTCAGAGAGATCAAGGTGTATAGGTCCACACTGAAAGGGGCAACACAGGTGGAGAAGGTAATCAAGAAGGCATACGGCACGCTTGTCTTCATTGGCCAGGGCATTGAGTATAAAAATTGGTAACTCATGTTGCAAATGTATAGAACATTAGTTAGGCCACACTTGGGAGTATAGTGTTCAATTCTGGTCGCTACACTACCAGAAAGATGTGGAGACTTTAGAGAGGGTGCAGAAGAGATTTACCAGGATGTTGCCTGGTATAGAGGGTATTAGCTATGAGGAGAGGTTGAATAAACTTGGTTTGTTCTCACTGGAACGCAGGGGTTCAGGGGCGACCTGATTGACGTCTTCAGAATTATGAGGGGCATAGACAGAATGGATAGTTAGAGACTTTTTTCCCAGGGTAGAGGGGTCAATTACTAGGGGGAATAGGTTTAAGATGTGAGGGGTAAGGTTTAGAAGAGATGTATGAAGCAAGTTTTTTTTTTTTACACAGAGGGTAGTGGGTGCCTGGAACCCGTTGCCGGAGGAGGTTGTGGAAACAGGGACGATAGTGACGTTTAAGGGGCATCTTGACAAATACATGAATAGGATGGGAATAGAGGGTATGGACCCCAGAAGTGTAGAAGATTTTAGTTTAGATGGGCAGCATGGTTGGCGCAGGCTTGGAGGGCCGAAGGGCCTGTTTCTGTGCTGTACTTTTCTTTGTTCTTTGTTCCACATCTGATCTACCCTCTGCACACACATAAAATCCTTTTCAACAGGTTCTTTTTATTATTTTGGTGTTTCCTGTAAATGTATGCACCATCCTGTAGAAATACCGTATATACTCGCGTAACATGCGACTTTTGAGCACCTAATTTGAAGCCTAAATTTCGGGGGTCGCATGATACGCGAGGTACAAAAATCGCTGGTCTAAAATGCTGGCCTAAATTTCGGGGGTCGCATGATACGCGAGATACAAAAATTGCGGGTGTGAAGTGCTGGCCAAGATAAGTCAAATAGCATCCAGTAGTCAATGAAACTGTTATACAGGTATTTATTTTTGAACATAATGATATATGAAACAGGAAAACATTGGTTATTTAACATTTATTGAAATGTAAAAACATCATTAAAACAAACTAATGCAGGTAAACTAAAATCCTTCGAATTCGCTTTCATTGTCATCGTCAAATAAAGCTTTGAATTCTTCTTCATCGAGGCAGTCGTCATACTGATCATCTTCCAGGTCTTCAATATTTTCATCCTCTTCTCCTGCATCTTCGAATAAAGCATCATCTTCACTTCCATCCAAAGCATTTGCTATTCCACATTTTTTAAATGCTTTAACGATCAAATCGCCATCTATCCCAGCCCATGCCTCTTTTACCCACAAACACAATAGAGCCAAATCCGGAGCCTTCATATTCCCTCCCTTCGTAAATGATTTATCTCCTGCCATCATCCAGTCATTCCACTTCTTCCTTAGATTGTCTTTAAATGGCTTATTGATGGATACGTCAAGTGGCTGAACGACGCTAGTCAAGCCAGCTGGAACGATCGCTATATCGGTGTTCGCTTCGCGAACAGCTTTCACAACGGCATCCACTCGATGTGACCTAAACATATCCCAAACAAGTAAACTTTTTTGGCGTAGTAAACCACCTGCTCTTGATTCCCAAACTCTCTTCAGCCAAATTATGCAGCCATTATCGTTCATCCAACTTTTTTCATGGACATGGACAATTATACCACTTGGAAATTTTACCTTGGGCATTGATTTCCGTTTGAAGATGACCATTGGAGGAAGTTTCGTCCCATCTGCCATACACGTTAGTACAACCGTAAAATGTGTCTTTTCATGCCCTGTAGTTTTGATAAAGATACTTTTTTCGCCGACTTTATTAACGGTTGAGTTTGATGGCATATCAAAATTCACGGGTGTCTCATCCATGTTTCCAATGCACGATAAATTATATCTGTTAGCTTTGCGATGTTTGATAACAAATCTATGAAAACTTATCACTTTTTCTTCTAATTCTTTGGGGAGTCTCTGTGCAATTTTTGTTTTTCTTCTTATCACAAAGTCATGCCTTTTCATGAACCGCGTACACCATCCGGGACTTGCAGTAAACTCACGAATGCCCATGTTTCTAGCTTCTCGTAAAGCATAAAGTCTTATTTTAGATCGTGTTATTATGTAACCATTTTCCCGATTTTCGGACACCCACTTTGAGACTTCATCTTCTAACTGCGGCCAATGACATTTCGACCCGCGATTTGCGCATTTATAGGAAGGACTTGCCATCAATTGTTCTTTTTGCTTTCTCCAGTTTCGGACACAGCTTTCTCCGACACCAAACAGGTTTCCAGCTTTAACATTGTTGCTTTGTTCCGCTTCGGCAACAACTTGCAGTTTCCATTTGGCTGTATATTTCTTCGCTGATCTTTTCTTCCATTTTTGCTAAGGGTCGATTGTATCACCTGTTAGGTACCGTGACTGTTTATTATCGGGTCGTTTATTATCGGGTTTAGTTCCGTGATTACAAACAGCAAAATAGCTGTTTCTCATTCGGCAGTTTTAGGCGGAAAGCTTACCTGAGTTTCAGCTGTCATGTCAAAAAAGTGACTCGCATGATACATGAGGTATACCATAAAAGCATGTTTTTGAGCCGAAAATTTAGGGGTTGCATGATACGCGAGATCGAAGGTTACGCGAGTATATACGGTAGATTTTTCCCAACTGCCCTGACCAATCCCCTTCATTTGTGAATAGTTCTATCAGATCACTCCTAAAAGTTCTCTTGCGTAAATGAATGAACTCGAATTCCTTTAGTCACTCCCCATAGCCAAAGTCTTTCATCTGTGAAATCATCTCAATGAATCTATTCTGGATCCTTTCCATGGCCTTGGCGTCTTTCCTATAGTAGAAATCCCAAAAGTGGGCACCATGGTATAACGATGGCCTAATCAGTGATTTGTCATTAACAAAAATTTGCTCTAAGTGTTAGTTGTAACTATTATGATTATTTTGATTTGATTTATTGTCACATGTACCGAAGTACAGTGAAAAGTATTTTTCTGCGGCCGAGGGAACATACACAGTACGTACATAGTAGACAAAAAGAATAATCACCAGAGAGAATTGACAAATGGTACATCGACAAACAGTGATTGGTTACAGTGCAGAACAAGGGACTAAACAAAACAAATACATGAGCAAGAGCAGAATAGGGCGTCGTGAATAGTATTCTTACAGGGAACAGATCAGTCCGAGGGGGAGTCGTTGAGGACTCTTGTAGCTGTGGGGAAGAAGCTGTTCCTATGTCTGGATGTGTGGGTTTTCAGACTTCTGTACCTTCTGCCTGATGGAAGGGTCTGGAAGAAGGCAATGCCTGGGTGGGAGGGGTCTCTGATAATGCTGTCTGCCTTCCTGAGGCAGCGGGAGCGTCTGGAAGAAGGCAATGCCTGGGAGGGAGGGGTCTCTGATAATGCTGTCTTCCTTTCTGAGGCAGAGGGAGGTGTATACAGAATCAATGTGGGGGTGGCAAGCTTATGTGATTACTAATGGATTTCTTCAGTTTCCCTATTTACTCTTTTATAATGTGTTGCTTACCAGGTACTGGTTATTGGTGGTGGTGTTGCTGGTTTAGCTGCTGCTGGTACTGCAAAATCGATGGGAGCCATAGTCCGTGGTTTTGACACAAGGTAATACTGCTTTGTTGTGTGCAAGTAGGTCAAATATTTTGTTCTTCAGTGTAAATACTATTCTATTAAATAGGAAAGAAATCGAAAAAGAATGTTACAGCAGTCGCTTTGGCTCATGTAACTAGGAACTTTGAATTTCAACTTCCAGAAGGAGGTTATTCAATTCAAAGTACACGGTTTCATTAAATAACATTAGACACTGCACCAAATGTAATTGGGATAAATTTGCAGAGTTTTTCTCAACAGCAACATTGGTCAGAGAATTGAGCGCAGGGGATTGACGTGCACTATCAGCAATACTTTTTCGATTAATAATTCTTGAGAGTGGGGCGGCAGGGTGGTGCAGTGGTTAGCACTGCTACTTCACGGTGCCGAGGACCCGGGTTCGATCCCGACCTCGGGTCACTAACCGTGTGGAGTTTGCACATTCTCCCTGTGTCTGCGTGGGTCCCACCCCCACAACCCAAAAATGTGCAGGGTAGGTGGATTGACCAAGCAAACTGCCCCTTAATTGGAATTTAAAAAAATAAATAATTCTGAGAATGGAATCCCAGGTAACGCATCCTGTTTTGGAAAGCTAACTTAGAAAAAAAACATTGATTAAATGTTTAAACTGAACTGATTGAGGTGCATTGAGGTTTAAATGTTGGATTTAAGGGAATTATTGAGAAGCACTTTTGCAAGCCAGTTCCAATCGATATTGCATCCCAATATTTTATAGAACAAAATGCTCAAACCATGTGCTTTGTTAGCAGTTGATCTAAGGTAATCCATCTGGTATAATTCTTGTGCAGAATGGCAGCCTTGGAACAGTTTAAATCATTTGGAGCAGAGCCACTTCAAGTTGATGTGGAGGAATCAGGTGACGGGACTGGTGGATATGCCAAAGAGATGTCAAAGGAATTTATTGAAGCTGAAATGGCCCTATTTGCTAAACAATGCAAGGAGGTGGATATTCTCATTAGTACCGCTCTTATCCCTGGTGAGTGATGACAACTCGAAAATCAAAACACAAAAAAACTATTTTCATTTTAGTTATTTTATTTGCAAATTATTTTTAAGAACTCCAGTTTTCCCAAAATATGTTTTTTTTAAACAATGGGAAAAGATCAAAGCCCAGTTTTATTATGCACAGCATTTATCCTTGGAAAACCGATGTATTTGTTTCAGTCACATTAGCTTGATGAGGACTAATGTTCAATTGTAGAAGCCTTAGGCGAGCAACTCTGGCTTGATATTGTTTTCTTGGGTGCATACTCTCTATTGTAACAGTGATAATTTTCCATGACACTAAATATTGCCTGCAGCACCCTACAATATTTTCAAGATGATGTGAGCGTGGGCAGAATTTTCCCATTTTTTGGCAGGGTGGCACAGTAGACAGGAAAAATGGTGTGGAAGCCACCAGCCCCAATGGCGGCTTTCTCCATCACACCATTTAACTGATGGTTGAAGTAAAGTGAAGGGATTTTTTTAAAAATCCCCCCCCCCCCGCCCCCCCCGGTCGAGGATCTCCCTACCCCCACGGAACAGCCCCCTCCCTACCCCAATGCTTTTACTTCTGGCGATATGCTAATGGTGGCTTAGAGTGTGCCTGACACAAAGTGATGCTTGGCTTACCCCTTTCTAATCCTCGTTTCCATCGCCAGGTACCTAAAAGCCAGTCACCATCCAGATAAACAAGTTTGGTGCATTCTCTTTTCATGCATTTCAAAGTAAAAGATTAATAACAATCACAACCTTTCGTTCAGGGACACTTGGCTGTAAAGATATTCACTGGGATTTTCCAGCCCCGCCTGCCACCAGGGTCTTCCAGTCTCGCTGAAAGCCAATGGGCGGAATTCTCCGCAAGGCCTGACGCCATCGTGAAACCTGGAGAGGTTCACGACGGCATCGGAAGCCTCTCCCGGCCCCCTATTCTCCCCTACCCGGGGAGATGGGCGGGCCGTACCGGGAAACTCGGCAGCTGGGCCTTGTCCCTGGCTTCAAGACCCGGCGCGCCAAGAATGACACCGCGGCGGCGCCTAATGCGTCAGCCACGCATGCGCGGGTTGGACAGCTCAAACCCGCGCATGCGCGGTTGCCGTCTTTCCCCTCAGCCGCCCCGCAAGACGTGGCGGCTTGATATTGCGGGGCGGCAGGGGGGAAAGAGTGCATCCCCTTGAGACGCCGGCCCGACGATCGGTGCCCACCGATCGCGGGCCAGTCCCCTCCCGAGCACGGTCGTGGTGCTCGATCCCCAATCCGCCCCCCCCCCCCCCCCCCCCCCCCCCCCCCCCCCCCCCTCCTAGGCCCCACACTTACCTGGCGCGCCATGTTCACGACGGCAGCGACCAGGTGTGGTTGCTGCCGTCGTGAACAGGGTGGGAACGGCAGGCCGCTCGGCCCATCCGGGTCGGAGAATTGCGGGCCGCCGTAAAAAACGGCGGCCCGTGTTTCTCCGAGCGGCGTGTCGGAAAACTGGACATGCCATTTTGGGGGGGGGGTGGGAGAATAGCGGGAGGTGCGGGAGCGGACCTCCCGCTATTCTCCCACCCATCGTGGTTGCAGAGAATCGCGGCCAATGGACTTCTGGCTGGCACGCGTCAGATTTTGAAACACCGGGGCAGGAAAATCCCAGCCACAGTATGATTTTGCTTCATTTTTATTACATTTCATATGGGTAATCAAGACATTCAACATTTGGATTAAAACTGACTAGGATCAACATTTTTTCTACAACGTCTGGCAATATCTGAATACAGTGCAAGGAAAAAAATGGATGGTTAGTATTCCACTAACTGAGCCTGCCTGGTTTTCCTACCACTTGGCTTCCTGTTCTGAGTCATGTGGCTTCAGTTTCTTTAGGCAAGGGATAGGAGAAAATGTTCCTATTCCTGATTGTTATTTAGGACTGCTTCTGGGAAGTTCTGCAAGTGAAAGAAGTTGGATTGATCATTAAGTCGGGCAGCATGATGGCACAGTGGTTAGTGCTGCTGCCTCACAGCGCTAGGGACCCAGGTTCGATTCCGGCCCAAGGTGGTCTGTGCGGAGTTTGCACATCCACCCCCTCCCCGTATCTGCATGGGTTTCTTTCGGGTGTTCCAGTTTCTTCCAACAGTCCAAAGATGTGCAGGTTAGGTGGATCGGCCATGATCAATGCGTGGGTAATGGGACTTGGGCGGGAGAATGAGTTTAGGTAGAGTGCTCTTTCCGAAGATCAGTACAGACTCGATGGGCCGACTGGCCACCTTCTGCACTGTAAGGATTATATGTTTACTCATGTTGAGGTGCAATGTTTTTTACAATTAATTATTAAGAATGTTGACATATTGGAAACTATTCATTTCTCACTGGGGAAGAAAAGGGCTGCATAGATATTCAAAATGGAGTGTACCTAGGGAAGAGGTAGCAGAGGCAGAACTGCAGGTATTAAATCGTGAAACATTTGTTTCTTGGGGTCGTTTTGCGGGATTGAAAGAAGTGGGAGCAAAGTATGGGTTGGAGCAGGGAGAAATGTTTAGATACATGCAGGTTCGAGACTGCCAGAAAGGAGATACAGAGCTTCCCGGTGGAGCCGGCATCCACATTGCTGGAGGAGGTGCTGACGACAGGGGGACTGGAGAAGGGGGTAGTGTCAGCGGTTTACAGAGCTATTTTGGAAGAGAAGGCACCACTGGAAGGGATCAAAGCAAAGTGGGAGGAAGAGTTGGGAGAGGATATGGAGGAGTGAGGCGTGAGATGCACCGGAGAGTGAATGCCTCCACCTCGTGCGCGAGGTTGGGGCTGATACAGCTGAAGGTGGTGTACAGAGCACACCTCACGAGGGCGAAGATGAGCCGATTCTTTGAAGGAGTAGAAGATGTGAGTGAACGTTGCCGGGGGCACTAGGATAATCTCTAAAGTGGTGCACATGAAACTGGACCCGGGCCCTCGGGAGGCCATATTTGGGGTGTCGGACCAGCCGGGGTTGGAAATGGGAGCGGAGGCAGATGTTGTAGCCTTTGCCTCGTTGATTGCCTGAAGGGGACCCTATCAGGGTGGAGATCAACCTCTCCACTCTGTGCCCTGGCATGGTGGGGCAGGGGGGACCTGCTGGAATTCTTGATGCTTGAAAAGGTCAAATTTGAACTGAGGGGAAGGATGGAGGGATTCTACAATTCATGGGCGCTATTTATTATGCACTTTCAAGAATTGGATCACACTGAACATTAGGGGGGCTGGGTGGGAGGGGAGGGGGGACTGTATGTGTTAATGGTGACTATGGCTGATTCTTGATTCCTCTTTGTCAAGATGGGAGAATCCCGCCCCATGAAACCAAAAACATGGGGCGGGATTCTCCGCTTTGCCAGCGCCTGGGGGTTTCCCGACGGCGTGGGGCTGCCCCACAATGGGAAACCCCATTGACCGGCCAGCGTAACAGACAATCCCGCCGGCGGGTCGGGACACCTCCGCCCGGGGGTTTCCCGGCGGCGTGGAGTAGCTTCAATGGGAAATCATAGGGTTTCCCATTGTGGACACCCCCATGCCGTAGGGAAATCCTCTGGCGTGGGTGCACTGTCAGCGCAACGGAGAATCCCACCAGTGGAGAATCCCAACCAGTGTTTTTCAAATTCAGCACAGGATATCAAGAAGGATAGGTGATACGCTTTGTGCTAATATTATATAATCTTTTGTGTATGTGCATTTACAGGAAAACGTGCACCAATCCTCATCACCAAGGAGATGGTGGAAACAATGAAGGATGGCTCAGTCATTGTTGATCTTGCTGCTGAAGCTGGTGGGAACATAGCAACAACAAAACCTGAAGAAGTTTATGTACATAAGGTTAGAAGTTTATTCTTCTGCTGTTGTCATTTATGTTGGCTGACGGAAGATTGCAGCCTAATTCTACATTTGTGAATCTCAACTCATCTTTGATAACTTTCTCCTCTCGTCTGTTAGGGTGTGACCCACATAGGTTATACAGATCTGCCAAGCAGATTGGCCACACAGGCCAGTAACCTGTATTCGAACAATATTTTAAAGCTGCTGAAGGCAATCAGCCCTGACAAAGAATACTTTTACTTTGAGCCGAAGGATGAATTTGGCTACGGAACGGTTGACCATGTTATTCGAGGCACTTTAGTAATGCAGGTGGGTTACACACAGATACCTGATTCGGAATATTATAAAAAGGCTTCAAACAGAATTTGTGTGAGCAAGCAAAGAAGATTAAAACCTTGAGTTATGTAACTTGATGTATTAACTTTTATTTTAAGTTTGTAATTTTCATTAAAAATAAGGTGCAATTGCGTGGTGCAATGTAGATGGATTGTCCTATTAGTAGGCCAGATTTTCCGTGCAGTTTTTCTGTTGACTGACCGGTTTTGTTTTACAAGGAGTAGCCTTGGTGCAACTGTTTTCCACTTGTTCATATTTAAATGATGATTTCCCCTCCTGAACCCTATTTCAATCCAGATTCCCACTAAAATTGGAGGAGGACTGTAAAATCAGGAGGGAGCGGTACTAGTTAATTATCATAATCATCATGGGAATTGTGATGTTGAAATTAGAAAGAAAATGTATTTGTGGTGCCAGCTGACATGACGACGAGCATTTTGGCGAGTTGGACCTTGATGGATTTTTTAAAAAAAGGTTTTGGTGAAACTATTCACAACCTTTGGTATCCTGTTTGACCCTAAGCTCAGCTTCTGACCCCCATAGCATCTCCAACCTTTGGTTCACTGACTTTCATCTAGCAGCATTGCCCTGTCTCTGCCCTTGCATAAGCTGCTGAAATCCTCATTCGTACGTTTGTCACATATTGACTACTTCGGTGTTCTCCTGACCAACTTCCCCATCCTCCTCTCCACACTGTAACTCGTGGCCCACACCACCATTCGTGCTGGCATGCAATGGCTAACAGTCCACCAGCACCTAGAGTTTTAAAACTCTCAATCACTCAATAATAATAATCTTTATTGTCACAAGTAGGCTTACATTAATAATGCAATGAAGTTACTGTGAAAATCCTCTAGTCGCCACATTCTGGTACCTGGTGGGTCCACTGAGGGAGAATTCAAAATGTTCACATTACCTAACAGCATGTGTTTCGGGACTTGTGGGAGGAAACCGGAGCACCCGGAGGAAACCCACGCAGACACAAGGAGAACGTGCAGAATACGCAGAGACAGTGACCCAAGCCAGGAATCGAACCTGGGACACTGGCGCTGTAAAGCAACAGTACTAACCATTCTGCTGCCGTGCTGCCCACTTCCATTTAATCACATCCCTTCATGGTCTCCCTACCTCTGTAACCCCCTCCAGCCCTACAACCCTCCAAGAACGCGATGTGTTCCTCAGCACCATTGCTGACAGTACTGTATGTCATCCAGTTGTTAAACTCTGGATTTTCCTCCCTAAGTCTCTGCCTCTCCTTTGTCATCCTTTACGATACTCCCTAAAAAAAAGGGCTCACCCCTGACCAAATTTTGTCTTCCCTCCTAATATCGCCGCTGGCTCGGTGTCGATTTTTGACTGGCTAAGCTTCAGTGATGAGCTTGGGACTTCAAGGCACTATATAAATGCAAATGTTCTGCACAAATATACACAGAGTCGAATCATTAATTGATTTGTGTACTCTTTGATCAAATAGAGTTTAAATTAGAAGTGAAAGCTAAATCAACCCCGTTTGATTAAATTATGAAGGCGTAACACTTTCCACCTCTGCACGCAGGAAGGCAAGAATATATTTCCAGCACCTCAACCCTTAAATGTTCCAGTGAGTGCACCTGTTAAACCGAAATCAGTGACAGAACTTGAAGCAGAAAAGTCGGCCGCGGTATCTCCCTTCACAAAGACAATGACCTCTGCTAGTATCTATACAACAGGTAAGGGGGGGGACCACGTGGCAGCGGTCAGGACCATGGATGACTGGCGAGCAATCGGTGCAACCGTCCCGGCTGGTTTCCGCTGTGTCTGACTTCCCATCGAAGTACAAAGCAGCCTGACTCTGTGAGGCCTCTTGGGACCTGATGAGGGCAGGAGTGTTCAGAGAAACATGGCCTTGGGAAAAATGTCCTGAAAACAACAACTGATTTGTTTGTTGCTCTTTAATTAATTACGCGGCAATGAAAAAAATCAAATTCCCATTTCATTCATAATTTCCTTAATCGGATCAAAGTAAATTGAATTTACTGAAATAATTGATAAAGTGTAAATTAATCCTGTCGTAGCCCTTTTTTGTTTCAGGTGAATGACTTGTTGAGCAGTCCGCTCCCCCACCCCTGCACGCGCACACACACACACACACTGGCTGCTTTTCCTGTTTCAAGTTTTTTTTAAAAAGTGGCTAAGAGGACTTCCTGTTAATCATAAAATCAGAGGATTTAAAGTGCAGAAGAAGGCCAGACAGCCCATCGAGTCTGCATCGGCCCTTGGAAAGAGCACCTACCCAAGCCCACATCTCCACCCTACCCCCGCAACCAGTAACCCCTCCTAACCTTTTTGGACACTAAGGGCATGGCCAATCCACCTAACCTGCACACCGTTGGACTTGTGGGAGGAAACTTGTGGGCAGCACGGTAGCATTGTGGGGGCAGCACGGTAGCATTGTGGAGAACACAATTGCTTCACAGCTTCAGGGTCCCAGGTTCGATTCCGGCTTGGGTCACTGTCTGTGCAGAGTCTGCACATCCTCCCAGTGTGTGCGGGGGTTTCCTCTGGGTACTCCGGTTTCCTCCCACAGTCCAAAGATGTGCAGGTTAGGTGGATTGGCCATGATAAATTGCCCTTAGTGTTGGGTGGGGTTACTGGTTTATGGGGATAGGATGGAGGTGTTGACATTGGGTAGAGTGCTCTTTCCAAGAGCCGGTGCAGACTCGATGGGCCGAATGGCCTCCTTCTACACTGTAAATTCTATGAAACCGGAGCACCCGGAGGAAACCCACGCAGACACGGGGAGAACGTGCAGACTCCACACAGACAGTGACCCAAGCCGGAAATCTTAACAAGGGACCCTGGAGCTGTGAAGCAACAGTGCTAACCACTGTGCTACCATGCCACCCCTGCTGTTTACTTTCTACTGAAGCTGAACGACCTTTGATCGGCCATTTGGTTTTGAGAGTCTGCCCACTGCCCTTAATTAGATGGTGAACCTGCCTGCATACCAATTAAGGACTTGTGCAAGTGAAAATCTTTTTTTTTAAAATGCATTTTATTCAAACTTGTATCAAGGTACAACAAACAAACACCCTGGGATTTTGTCAACCCCCCTTCCCATCACCCACCCCCCACCCCCCCGTGACAAACTGCTCCTCAAACACGGTCACAAACAACCCCCACCTTTTCTCGAACTCCCCTGCTGAGCCCCTTAACTCATACTTTATCTTCTCTTCTGTGCTGTACTGTTCTATGTTCTAACCGCAGGAAGTTGTCCAGCTCACCCTACCATGCTGCTACCCCCGGTGGCGATGCTGACCGCCACTCCAGCAAAATTCGTGGACTTCCAATCAGAGAGGCGAAGGCCATGACATCGGCCTTCCTCCTCTCCATGAGTTCCGGCTTCTCTGAAACCCCAGATATCGCCACCAAAGGGTCCGGGTCCACTCCCTCCTTCACGATCCTGGCTAAGACCATGAACACTCCCGCCCAAAATCTTCCCAATTTTTCACGATCCCAAAACTTGTGCGCATGATTCGCTAGCCCCCGCCCACACCTCTCTCACTCATCTGCTACCCCCTGAAAGAACCCACTCATTCTCGCTCGAGTCATATGCACCCTGTGCACCACCTTAAACTATATCAGGCTCATCCTTGCACAAGACGAGGCCCCATTTACCCTTGGCAGTGCCTCACTCCATACTCCCCAATTGATCTCCATTCCCAACTCCGCTTCCCATTTCTCCTTGATCTTCACCCGCTCGCCTCCCTGCTCCCCCCGCCACTTATATATATCCCCAATTCTTCCCTCCCCTTCCACATCCGGAAGCAGCAGTCGCTCCAGCAGGGTGTATCCCGGCAATCTAGGGAACCCCCTCCAGACCTTTTCGTGCAAAGTCGCTAACCTGCAGATACCTGAACTCTCTCTCCCTCAGCAGCTCTACCCTCTCCCTTAGCTCCTCCAGACTGGCGAACCCTTCCTCCAAACACAAATCCCTCACCTTGACCAGCCCCACTTCCCTCCACCTCCTGCATACACTATCCATCCCCCCCCGGCTCAAACCCATGATTCTCGCACAGCGGCATTAGCATCGATATCCCTTCCACCCTAAAATGCCTCCTCAGCTGATTCCATATCTTCACCGTGGACTGCACCACTGGGCTCCCTGAATACCTATTCGGAGCCATTGGCAATGCTGCCGTCACCATAGCCCTCAAACTAGACCCCTTACAAGACTCCTCCTCCATCCTAACCCACTCTACCCCTTCTCCTTCCCACCACCGCCGTACCTTGTCCACATTCGCCGCCCAATATTAATGAAGCATGTTTGGCGACGCCAACCCCCCCCCCCCCCTGCTGCCTCTGCCTCTGTAGCAGGGTCCTCCCCACCCTCGGCACCTTCCCCGCCCATACAAAGTCAGAGATGATTGTGTCCACTTTCCGAAAAAAGGCCTTTGGTACAAAGATCGGGAGAGCCTGAAAGATAAACAAGAACTTCGGCAGAATATTCATTTTCACCACTTGGACTCTCCCCGCCAACGTTAAGTGCAGTGTATCCCACCTCCTAAGATCCTCCCTGGCCTCCTCCACCAGCTTTGTTAAGTTCCACTTATGGAGCCCCGTCCATTCCCTCAATGCCTGAATCCCCAAGTTCCTAAACCTATCCCTCGCTATCGTAAATGACATCCCCCCTAAATTAACCCGCTGTGCCAGCTCATTCACCAGGAATACCTTGCTTTTCCCTACATTCAGCTTGTATCCTGAGAACCCTCCAAACCTCTCCAATAGGCCCATAATCCTTCCCATACTCTCCAACGGATCCGAAACATACAGCAGGAGGTCATAGGCATAGAGGGACACCGATGCTCCCTCTGTCCCCTCATTATCCCCTGCCAATCCCCTGAAAGCCATCGCCAATGGCTCTATGGCCAACGCAAACAGCAGCAGCGACAGTTGGGCACACCTGCATTGTACCCCTGTGTAAGTCAAAGCTTTGTGAGCTCATATCATTTGTCCTCGCCCTTGCTCTTGGCGCCACATACAGCAACCGCACCCATGCCACAAATCTCGGCCCAAACCCAAACCTTCCCAAAACTTCGAACAAATACCGCCGCTCCACCCAATCAAATGCTGTCTCCGCGTAGATGGAAACCACCACCTCCGGTACCAGAGCTAGCGACAGATTCATCACCACATTCAACAGCCGTCTTATATTACTCACGTGCTGCCTGCCCTTCATGAAGAGTTTGATCTTCTGCAATCACCCCAGGGACACAATCCTCCATCTTCCCCGCCAACAACTTAGCCAATACTTTCACATCCGTGTTCAATAGTGATATGGGTCTGTAAGACCCACATTCCACCAGATCCTTCCCTTTTTTGGGATTAGTGTGATTACTGCCTGCTTCATTGTCACCGGCACCTCCCCCTTCTCCAGTGCTTCATTAAACGCCCCAAACAGATGTGGTGCCAGGTCCGCTGCAAATTCCTTATAAAATTCTGCCGGGTACCCATCTGGCCCAGGGGCCTGCCCCGACTTCATACCCTTGATACTATCCAGCACTTCCCTCAGCACCAGGGGCTCCTCCACCGCCTGTCTCTTTGCTTCCTCCACCTGGGGAAATTCCAGCTCATCCAGAAACTTCCCCGTGTCCCCCTCCTCTCCTCCTGGATCTGCCTCATAAAGTCCTTGGTAATGCTCTCTAAATGCCTCATTTATCTTCCCTGGCTCTGACACCACATCCCCAGCCCCAGTCCGAATCTTCAATATTTCCCTGGATGCAGCCTGCCTCCGCAGCTGGTGCACCAGCCTGCGGCTCGCATTGTCCCCATACTCGTATTGCACCCCTCTTGCCCTACGCAGTTGCCCTATCGCCCTCCCCGTTGTCAGCCTGTTAAATTGCCCCTGCAACAGTTTCCTCCTCGCCAATCCCTCCACGGTGGGCACCATCGAATATTCCCTGTCCACCTCCACTATCTCGCTCACTAGACCGTCATGTCCCACCCGCCTTTCCTTATTAGCACAAACAGTAAAAAATTTCTCGCCGGACCACTGCCTTCAATGCTTCCCATAAAATGCCCGCTGACACCTCCCCATTCTGATTGAACTCCACATAATCCCTAATCACCAACCGCACCTGATCACAAAAACTTCCATCCGCCGACAACTCCGAGTCAAACCTCCACACCAGCCTCTGTTCTTGTCCCGTACTGAACCCAATATCCAGCCAGTGGGGTGCATGGTCCGAGATAACTATCCTCGCATACTCTGCCCCCTCCACCCCAACCAAAATCTCCCGACTCCCTACAAAGTTATCAATCCTCGAATACACCTTATAGACGTGTGAAAAGAAGGAATACTCCCTTCCCCCTGGGTTCTGAAAGCACCATGGACCAAGTGAAAACCTTGAACCAGTTTTCTGACCTGAAAATAAATCTGGCTCCTCTTTTCCTGGCCTCCGGGGTAAATATTTAGCTTGTGCTGCTGTTACGGTTTTATTAGAAAAATATAAATATATGCTGACCATAATTAGGTAGCATGCTTCGCTTATCGAGTTTTATTGCTGCAGTAGCACTAACCAATGTTGATTTCCCAGGTATGGCTACAGTTCTCGGATTAGGAATAAGCGCCCCAAGCCCTGCCTTCACTCAGATGGTGACAACCTTTGGTCTCGCGGGTCTCGTGGGATATCACACAGTGTGGGGCGTCAGTCCAGCTCTGCATTCACCACTGATGTCCGTGACGAATGCAATCTCGGGTAAGTATTTTGCAAAGTCACGTTCAGAATCACAGCGTACTGGCAGGGAGATATTCTCCAGGCTGGATGTAGTTGTACCAGTTTTGCAAGTGCTGTTTTTTAAAAAGAAATAATTGACATAAGATGACCTGCAAAACCCGAGTGTATAGATGTGCAAATTCCCAGAAAGTTGTTTCCATTGGAATGGATGTTCCTTTCTCAATCAAAGTTCCATCTCTGGCTTTATTTTCACCAGGCTCTACAGCACTAGAATTGAATGCCGTGCCCCTCGGCCCCTCCCCCAGTGGCATTCGCAGCCAATTACCAGGCTGTTGACTGCGAGGCTCCTTGTCAATGTTGAGCTCCGATTTAACATTGTGGAGTGTCGGAGCAGACGTCTGTTCCTCCATTCTACAAGCACTCTCGCACTGAATTAAATCAATGGCGGGTGCCTGCTGTTGATGGACTTTGCATAATGACTTGACCTGCTGAGACCTGACACCATTATCGATCCAGCGAGATGCTGTTAGGTTGCCACTTAAACAGTTGGATGGGGCCATTTTTTGTTTCATTTCAGCCGGGAAAACTGTGGGTATCTGACATCCAACAAGGCTTGATCAGGAGTGACAGCATCCTCCAAAGCGAATGTGGAGGCGAATGGTCTCCAGGCGCTGCTCCACAGGGTTCCCTTTCTAAGTAGGAATTTTTTTTTTTTAAATGCTTTCTCCCCAGGTACTGTAAAAATGTATTGAAATGTGGAACTCCATTCAGTAATTGTAAATTCTGCTAATGTGAAATGTAACTTTGTAAGCCACCATTATCAACATTTGTAGGGACGTAAAAGATGGTATGACCTTGGAAGTTGTTATGATGAGCAGAAAGGGAGGAAATCTGATTTTCAGAAGCCTTTTTCCTTTTACTGTGTAATTTGCTCTTGTCTTCCTGTGCACTCTTCAGGCCTGACAGCTGTAGGTGGTCTCGTCTTAATGGGTGGAAGTTACTTGCCATCATCTGTTCCTCAAACACTTGCCCTCCTGGCTGCATTTATATCATCAGTTAATATAGCAGGTAAGCTGTGTGGCAGTGATGGGGTGTTGCTGTTACTTGCACGAGTGATTATGAGCTGCAGATTTGGGGCTCATCACTTCTATCCAAAAGGCTTTAATTAATTGATGGGATTCAGTTTCCTTTCCCTCACCGTGTTGCGTTTTAATGTAGTCAGGCCACACAAATGAAGCTAATGCTGAAGCTTTGTAAAAGTGTCAGCATGCTGAGGGAAGGGAAAGAGTTGACAACATAGTGGCTCCATAATTACTTTCAATTACTGAGCGAACGACGATTGCAATTTGCTCTTTAATCAGCACTTTGTTGAAATCTGTAAATTATTCAGGACCCATCTGCCTTTACACCACACTAGGATCTATCTTGTTGCGGCGAATTGATGTCACATGTTTCTCAGTGGGATTGGGCGATAATAGTTTCTGCTCAAGCTCCAATATTCTTTACTAATTTTAGAGGTAATTCTAGAGTTTCTTTTTTTTTTAAATTACCGTTCGGTTTTCAGGTGAGGGGGCTCAGGATTTACCTGAGACCCGGCAGTAAAGTGATCGGAACCCAAACTTTCACTCTTGTTAGGTGAATTGGACATTCTGAATTCTCCCTCAGTGTACCCGAACAGGCACCGGAATGTGGTGACGGGGGCTTTCCACAGCAACTTCATTGCAGTGTTAATGCCTACTTGTGACAATAAAGATTATTATTAATGCCTCTTTTTTTCTGTACAGAGTAGCTTGTCATGTCTCTAAGATTTAGTGCCTCCATGCATGCCATGGATTGATTGGAAAAACAGTATAATTGACCAAATAATTTTGTTCCCTCATGTTTGAGAGCTGTTTAATTTAAACAGCTTTCAGATGGAAATGGATATTTTAATTTATAAACAGTGATTGATGTGTTTCATTCTTATTAATCACTTCATTCATATTATTAATTCATTCTTATTAAGTGGGCAGCACAGTGGCTAGCACTGTTGTTCCACCGCGCCAGGGACCCGGATTCAATTCCTGGTTTGGGTCACTGTCTGTGTGGAATCTGCACGCTCTCCTCATGTCTGCGTGGGTTTCTTCCGGGTGCTCTGGTTTCCTCCCACATGTCCCGAAAGACGTGTTTGTTGGGTTAATTCAACATTCTGAATTTTCCCTCAGTGTCCCTGAACAGGCACCGGGATGTGGTGACTAGGGGATTTTCACAGTAACTTCATTGCAGTGTTAATGTAAGCCTACTTGTGACACTAATAAAGACTATTATTGTGCACTCTTGTTAGATCAATTTAATTTAGCTGTGTGCAGTGAAATAAAAAAATCTTTGGACCTGTACCGTTTTTAAATTTCAGGTGGTTTCCTTATTACCCAGAGGATGTTGGATATGTTTAAGCGTCCCACAGATCCACCTGAATACAACTATCTGTACATCCTACCAGGAGCAGCATTTGTTGGTGGCTACGGTGCCTCTCTGGCCAGTGGATACAACATAGAGCAGGTTGAGGATACCTTCCTTTCTATTTATTTACCAATTCAGTTCACTTTTTCTGATGAAAAGGCAAATTATAGAATCCCAACAGTGCAGAAGGAGGCCACCCAGCCCATTGGGTCCTCACCGACCCTCCAAAGGAGCACCCCAGTCAGGCCCACTCCCCCGTCCTATCCCCATCAGCCCCGTAACCCCATATAACCTTTTGGACACTATGGGGGCAATTTAAGCATACTGGAGTTATTAAGTTAAATTATTTTTGCCTTTGGGGGTCACAGGCTGCAGCCTTCTTTCAATTTCGCACTACTTTTCTCTTTCCCACTAATTGGATTATAAAGTCTGAAAATCTAAAGTTTTTAAAATAAATTTAGAGTACCCAATTATTTATTTTCCAATTAAGGTGTAATTTTGTATGGCCAATCCACCTACCCTGTACATATTTTTGGGTCATGGTTTGTGAGACCCACGTAGACATGGGGAGAATGTGCAAACTCCACACGGACAGTGACCCGAGGCGGGATTGAACCCGGGTCCTGGGCTCCATGGGCAGCAGTACTGGCCACTGTGCCACCCTCAAAAGGTTTATTTTTAATGCAAATTGTGGCATGATAACCATAAAAATATCAAGCATCCTGGGGTTTAATTTCCTCTAGGCACTGTTAATGCATCTGTACAAGATTGCTTTATGTTTTCTTTTTAAACTGTAATTAGCGCATTTGTTTTAACCAGTTTAACATCTACATTAAGGGGCATGTGCAGGAATTTCACATGGATGCATTAAGCAGCGCACCACCAGAGAAAATTTAGCTCCCTCCAACGCCCTGACCCATCATTTGGTACATCTTGAAGAAATTGTTCATAATGGCTAATACTGTTGTGAATAACAATTTGATACTTTAATAAGAACATGGGGTGACCACACCGAGTAAAATAAGAAACTAAGTTTTATTTATGATGTGGAGATGCCGAACGTACTCCCGAGGTTCCCCTTCTGTAAAGGAACGACCCTCTGGGCCCTGGCTACAGCAGCACTCCCGTCCATCTCAACAAGATACAAAACGAGCCCAGTGGTAGCGGCCACGCTGAGAACGTGGGCCCAGCTGAGACAACACTTCGGGCTAAATGAGAGCCCCATCTGCGGCAATCACAGATTCCCCCAGTCATGCTAGATGCTACTTTCAAAAGATGGAGGCGGGACGGGGGCACACTGATGGTCGGGGACTTATACGTAGGGCACATTCTGGCAACACTGAATGAACTGACGAGGAAGTGGAAACTAGCAAAAGGGCAGAAAATGAGACACTTCCAAGTAAAACACTTCCTCTGTAAAGAGACAGTAGGGTTCCCCGGGGCCCCAGAAACCACACTACTAGAGCACCTGATAGACACAGGCAGCAAGGAGGGGGACTATGTGGGAAAATATATGAACAGTTACTGGACAGAGCTCGACAGAGCACTGGACGAGACCAGACAAAAATGGGAGGACGAACTGGGGACAGAGGTAGGGTGGAGACTCTGGAGTGAAAAACTGAGCAGGGCTAACTCCACCTCCTCCTGCGCAAGGCTCGGCCTAATGCATCCCAGAGTGGTACACAGAGCTCACCTGACCAGAACCCGAATGAGCAGATTCTTCCCCAAGTTGGAGGATAAATGTGAATGGTGCCAGAGGGGCCCGGCCAACCACACCCACATGTTTTGGGCTTGTTCTATACTTGATGTGTTCTGGACAGCAATGTCCAAGGTTGTGGGGGTGAGGGTGAAGCCATGCTCGATAGTGGCAATCTTTGGGGTATCGGAGCAACCCGGGGATGAAAATAAAAGCAAACCACAGCTGAAGGGGGGGGGGGGGGGGGGGGGGGGGGGAGGGAGGGAGGGAGGGAGGGAGGGACATGGGGAGGACCATAAACCGACCCCAGAAGGCGGCGAAATGTATTTTGGAACAATTAAACGAAAGACAAAATAAACTTTCCTGTACCACACAGTAAATTAACGCGGGTAAGAAAAATGTGGTGTATATACAACTGTTTATAAATATGAGCAATGCCAATAAAAATAATTTTTTAAAAATGGATCCAAAATTGAATTAACCTATTTAATGGTTAGCTGTCAGCTTGTAAATGCTAAACTTTTAAATGTTCTCAAAACCCTTATGCCTGACTAGCTTTTTAATCCCATCCCCTCCATCAAGCTTGGCACACAAGGTGCTATATATTCATGCTATGTTGTTTGTATCGAGCACTATCCAGAACTTTGTTTTAAGGAAAGGAGTACCAAGATCTGGGCCGGGATTCTCCCCTACCCGGCGGGGCGGGGAGTCCCGGCGGGGCGGAGTGGCGTGAACCACTCCCGCGTCGGGCCGCCCCAAAGGTGCGGAATTCTCCCCACCTTTAGGGGCCAAGCCCTCACATTGAGGGGCTAGGCCTGCGCTGAACTGGTTCCCACTCCACCGGCTGGCGTGAACGGCCTTTGGCGCCACGCCAGCCGGGGCCGAAAGGACTTCGCCGGCCAGGGTAAGACTGCGCATGCGCCGGAGCGTCATACTGGCGCATGCGCAGGGGAGGGGATCTCTTCCGCCTCCGCCATGGTGAAGGCCATGGCAGAGGCGGAAGAAAAAGAGTGCCCCCCCACGGCACAGGCCCGCCCGCCGATCGATGGGCCCCGATTGCGGGCCAGGCCACCGTGGGGGCACCTCCCGGGGTCAGATTCCCCCCCCCCCCAAGGACCCCGGTGCCCATCCCGCCAGTAAGGGAGGTGGTTTAATCCACGCCTGCGGGAGAGGCTAGTCAGTGGCGGGACTTCGGCCCATCGGGGCCGGAGAATCGCCGCGGGGGGCCTGCCGACTGGCGCGGCGCGATTCCCACGCCTACCGAATCTCAGGGGGCGGACGACTCGGGACACGGCGAGGACGGGATTGACGCCGGCCCCGGGCGATTCTCCGACCCGGCAGGGGGGTCGGAGAATCCCGGCCCTGATCTCTGACACTGGTGACAGTGAGCTCTTGTATCAATTCTAACATTTCTGACAAGCCTAAGCAGAGTTCAGGCATCCCTAGGTGAACACGTTTGCTATTTAATGATTCTCACTGTCATGCATAAGGGGTAATAAAATCCAAGAAGGACTTTTTAATTTAGGTGGCCAACACTGAGCTGACTTGACAAGATTTTCATTCATAAGTCTTCCCCCATTCCATGGCAATAAAGGAAAACCGAGCCAACATATTTCTGGACAGCAATAAATAACGATGGCCCTTAAACTGCAGGAGCACTACACATCAAGACCATGGGACAAGTGGACCACCGTTGAAGCACTTAGGAGTTATTTTCTAGGGACATATTATTAATTCTTCCTTTATAATCACTTGGCCTACGCACAATATGCAAATAAATAAATAACAACATTTAAATAATAGTCAGTAAACAATAGCTGTAAAGCTGTGTGATTCCTTCATTGTTACAAGCTATTTTTGATTGGGGTGAAGCTCAGTTTTGCTGGGCTTAACAATTGGGAAAAAGTGTTCAACCCTCTTATTAACGTTTCAAATTTGAAATATGTAGCTTAAAGCTGTGATGCACATTAAGTTGTAGTTGAACCAGCATGTTAAAATGTATTGTGACAAAGTAATAAATGTGTTGCTCTTGCAGATGATGTACCTTGGTTCAGGCCTGTGCTGCGTCGGAGCATTGGCAGGACTTTCTGCACAAAAGACATCCAGATTGGGAAATGCACTGGGTATGATTGGTGTAGCTGGTGGTCTGGCTGCCACTCTAGGTGCAGTTAAACCCTCGCCAGAGCTCCTGGGCCAGATGTCTTCTGCCATGGCAATGGGTGGAACCATAGGTGAGCAAGCAAACTTGATTAACATGGCCTCCATGGTACAGGTTAACTTGTAACATCTTCAGGATTGAATTCTCGGCAAAATGGCTTGGGGGTTCTTAAATCTCAGGACTGTTCTGCATCTGCCTGTAACAGTTGGGTCTCAAACCTCCAGAGTTTCTTTCTGATCTGTTGGTGAACGGGCTCATAAAAGTGGGAGCGCCACTTGATGGCAGTGAAAGCATAAAAGGAAATATACAGAGGCATAATTCCGGAGCATTTTAAGTGTCTGGATGTCGAATAAACCGGACAATATTTATCCACTGGTAAAAGCTCAACTTAAATATGTTGCCTAGCTAACCGATCGATCTTCTGAAAAGCTAAACGTTTAAGATCAGGGTCGATGGTTACAGGGACGTGTTTACAATTAAATGCCATGTGAAAAGGGGGGGAATCGTGAGCTTCTGGAGCGAAGTACATGCCATGCTGAACGATTCCAGTCTTAAGTAAAATAATGTAGATTGCAAGGCAGACATTCTGGGGCTTTCCTTAATTCTGGCAAACCCTATCTTCAGATGATAAAATGGGTTGAGTAGAATCTGCGATGGACAATAAACACACATCAATGCAAGCTGTCAAAATGCTCCAACAATTTACTGCTGGTTGTCACAAAATTACTGTGTGTTCAGCTGCCCCCAGATAGTTTTGTTCCAAATTTGTGCTCCGTTGGGTAACACACTATCCTCTGAATCACAAGGTTCTGAATTCAAATCCTACCCCCAGGTTTTGAGCGCTAAAAAGATCCTGAGCTGGATTTTGCACTCCCCTGTTAGCGGGTTTGGAGGGGTGGGAAACATGAAATACAGCAGGTGCCCTTCTGACATTCTCTGTCTGCAGCAACCTGTGAAATTTTATAGGGGAGGTTCTTATGTGACCACTTAAGTGTCTCATCCCACCCATGGATAAATAACCCACACTAAAGGGAGGCTAACACCATGCAGGAAACCCAGCACTTTTAGCTGCCTTGGCTGGTGTTTGCCAAAGGCTTGCGTTGGTGGGAGAACCTCCTTTGCATGTTCCTTGGGCCCATCTGAGGTGTCCATCCATCCATCTCAATGTTATTTCTCTTTTTACCACCATCTCCTCCGCTCTCTCTCTCTCTCTTACCCCCCCCCCAAAAGTTTTTTTTCTAAATTTAGTATACCCAATTCATTTTTTCCAATTAAGGGGGAATTTAGCATGGCCAATCCACCTACCCTGTGCAACTTTCTATTGTGTGGGCGAAACCCACGCAAACCCGGGGAGAATGTGCAAACTCCACATGGGCAGTGACCCAGAGCCGGGATCGAACCTGGGACCTCGGTGCAGTGAGGCAGCAATGCTGTCCACTGCGCCACCGTGCTACCGGGGGGGGCTACAGAGTTGCCAGTCAATTTGATTCTCTTGTAAATTGTAACGTTCTTAGGTGGGACTCTCGTTTCCTTTTAAAGCAATTGACGTTGCTCCCAGCACTGCTACGTGTCAGCTGTGGCGATCATGGGCAGGCTGTCCCCTCCACCTTTTAGCGAAGGTGAGGGGTGGGGGTGGGGGAGACCGGTCAGTTGTCAGCTGCCATCCAAGGCCCAGGATCACTGAGGGTCCCAGGCCACAGGTGAGTTATGGCAGAATGAGGGTCATGAGGGAGAGCAGGAAGGAGTTTTGGCAGCAAGGACAGGGGTTGCTCTCATTGGGTTATCTCGCCCCTTACTGATGCTGGGTTGCTCGATCAAGCACTGAATGCCTTTGAACAAGGGACCTGTCCGGAAGCCCACAGGTAACCCTGACAGGGTTTGCTTTTCAGACTGGCTGAATGGTGAGTCCTCTCTGCCTGCCACTGGTTGAATGCCAGCCGTGGCGGGGTGAGGTCCTTGAGTGGTAATTAATTGTTCACTTTAGGACCTCGAAGACCACCCACAAGATCACCTGCCCTGAATTAAAATTGGGGCATAGGCGAGAAGGTGGCTGGGGGGTCCCACCTGCCACTCTCCCATCTGACTAAATGCCCCACTGCCACCAGACATGCCTCTGGGGAGGGCATTGAATTCTTCCCAATGAATGTGAGAGTAGGAACATGGTGGTTGGAAACCACTGTTTGATCAGAAGGGACGAGGGTGAACTGATACTGAAGGAGAATAAGGGCCGGGATTCTCCCCTACCCGGCCCTCACATTGAGTCCGCGCATGCGCCGGTGCAGCAGCGGCTGCTGACGTCATACCGGCACATGCGCAGGGGGGGGGGTCTCTTCCGCCCCCACCATGGTGAAGGCCATGGCGGGGCGGAAGAAAAGGAATGCCCCCACGGCACAGGCCCGCCCGCCGATCAGTGGGCCCTGATCGCGGGCCAGGCCACTGTGGGGGCACCCCCCGGGGTCAGATTGCCCCGCGCCCCCCCTCAGGACCACGGAGCCCACCCGCGCCACCAATCCCGCCGGTCAGGTAGGTGTTTTGATTCCCGCCGGTGGGAGAGGCCTGTCAGCGGCGGGACTTCGGCCCATCGCGGGCCGGAGAATCGCCGCGGGGGGCTCGCCGACCGGCGCAGCGCGATTCCCGCCCCCGCCGAATCTCGGTGGGGGGGGGGGGGGCGGGGAATTTGGGACACGGCGAGGGCGGGATTGTCGCCGGCCCCGGGTAATTCTCTAACCCCCTGGGGGGGTCGGAGAATTCCGCCCCAGGTCAGTGCAGGGTTGGAAATTCTCACAGAAAATTTAGCCCCTGAAAGTGGAACATATTAATGGAAGCCAGACTCTATGCTGATGTTTTATTTGTAGATCAGTGACGGGCACTGAAGGGATGCCATTAAATTTTCCAGCATTAGGTAGGAAAAAGTTTTACTCGTCCAAGTCTAACTAGCAAGACTGGCAATGGAATATAATTTTACTGCTACCTTGAAAGTGATGGAGGAGAGATAAAGTTGTCAAACTGTCCTTTTTCCATGATATAGTTGATTTGTAGCATAATGAATGTGAAGAAGAAGTTTTTGTACTGCTGGGGGTGACATAATGGAGACTTGAGGTACTTGTTGGCAAAATAGGGAGTAAATGTGTATTCCATTAATTAAAATGGATGAAAGATCCTGTAAAATTACACTGATATAATGTCTGTTATGGTAAGTATAGGTGGAACCTGTGCCGCAGAATGTGATTTTCAAACTTTTTCTAATCAGCAGTAGAGGGTGCTGTTGGAAAGAAAACATAACCACCCATTTTTAGCAATATTTGCTCTGTACTTGGTATGCCACAGTAACCATTATTTTATTTGCATCATCGACAGAGTCCACTACAGATGGAACAATTATTTAACATTTTACTTTTTGTGTAGCAATGATGTAACAACTGAGAATTAATTGAAACTGGGGTCACTTTCACAAGATGACTGTTCATAAATATTCTGCTGTCCTGTCAGGTGGATGTTCACTTGAGCATCCCATGGAATTGCTCCAGCAAAGGCTAAGAGTTCTACTGGTGCGCTGTCCAACATTCCTTCCTCAGCCGTCACAACCAAAAACAGATTAACTGGCCATTAATCTCATTCTCCATTTTGACATCTTGACATAATAGTTGCTGCTCTTCAAAAGAAATTGATCTTGTGAGCAATGTTGGAGATATTTATGAGGGACATGATAAGGTGCTTTATTAATGCAGATATTTCTCTTTTACGTCTAAACATTAAAATTATGTATTAGCTTTGTGAACTGGATTTGTTCGTAGTGATTAGTTCTTTGGCTTGCATTTCCACAACGTACTAGGTGTGGGCTTTTTGTATTGGGTTTCTTAATGTATTATAAAAGGTCAGGTCATACCAGCTCAAATTTAGAATTACCCTATCGTTGAAAGAACAAAGAAAATTACAGCAAAGGAACAGGCCTTTCGGCCCTCCCAGCCTGCGCCGATCCAGATCCTTTATCTCAACCTGTTGCCTATTTTCCAAGGATCTACTTCGCTCAGTTCCCACCCGTTCATATATCTGTCCAGATGCATCTTAAATGATGCTATCGTGCCCGCCTCCACCACCTCCGCTGGCAAAGCATTCCAGGCACCCACCACCCTCTGCGTAAAAACTTTCAATGCACATCTCCCTTAAACTTTCCCCCTCTCACCTTGAAAGAACAAAGAAAATTGAGTTTTGCAATTGGAGCATAATCGCTCAAAGACTTTATTCTGCACCTGGATTAAAGGCAACAGCAGGTTTCCAGCTCTGGTTCTCAAGATGTCGGCAGGCCATAAGGCACCTATAATAACCTAATGGAATGAGTTTTACTCTGCACTTGATTGTGCAAAATCTCCCCTTGGTGGCTTGATGCCTAACATAAATGCTTTAAATGGAAAATATTCAATTTCCCAGAATTAACAACCGTTACCTATTCAGCACATAAAATATATTAGTGTTTTGAGGAAGACTCATATATCATATTATTCCAACAGTAAAAACTCAACCACGGTTACTCCAAACAGTAATTCAACAACAGAATAAGTTTGTAATTTCTATACATTATTAATTCAGCATGGTAGCATAGTGGTTAGCACAATTGCTTCACAGCTCCAGGGTCCCAGGTTCGATTCCCGGCTTGGGTCACTGTCTTTGCGGAGTCTGCAAGTTCTCCCCGTGTGTGCGTGGGTTTCCTCCGGGTGCTCCGGTTTCCTCCCACAGTCCAAAGATTTGCAGGTTAGGTGGATTGGCCATGCTAAATTGCCCTTGGTGTCCAAAATTGCCCTTCGTGTTGGGTGGAGTTACTGGGTTATGGGGATAGGGTGGAGGTGTGGGCTTGGGTAGGGTGCTCTTTCAAAGAGCCGGTGCAGACTCGATGGGCCGAATGGCCTCCTTCTGCACTGTAAATTCTATGGGCATCAAATATTGCTTCAATTATTTTCAAATGGAGAATTGATTTTGGCTAATTGGAAGCAAGGTTAGATGCATAAAAATAAATCTGATGAAAAGAGACAATCTCTTCACAAACATGGTACCTGCCTCTAATGTGCATTTTGCTAAAAGAAATATCCTAGTTCACGGAAATATTGTTGTTCGGGCAGCAATTCTTTAATCCCTTCCAATGTATCAGGTTAATTCTGTCACTGGAACAATTGAGTAAGCAGGTTGCATTTTGTGATGAGCATGTTTCATTAAGAGACTTTGCCCCTTTGACGGCTTGTTGAGATAGTATAATTATTTCAAAACTCTCCCTCTTATTATTCTTATTGACTAGCTGTGATAATTTTCAAAGGAACCCAAGAGTCCTATAAACGTTCACTATCCAGACAGTTTATGCAACAGGAATAACGATGGCAGAAATACAGCATGTGCTCGCACCCATCAGAAACACAATACTTTAGCCTCTGGCTTTTTGGAAAATACCACAGTGAAAATGTCACTTTGTATATCAATGTTATGAAATGTATTTTGGGTGTTTTATGCAGGGTAACAATTTATTTCCCCACAGTTCCCAGACTTCCAGTCATACAGACCAAAATTTAGTGCAGCTGGCAGAAGTGTGAGCACGATCCAGACGGTTGCATTAGAATAGGTTAGCACAAGGTCACCAGTATTAGAATTCAATACCATTCACATATGAATTCCATTACTGATGTACAATTCTGAAACTGAACTGAAGACATACTTGGAAAGCTCCAGGGTTCCATAACCTACTTAATGTACCCAGGATAACAGCAATGACGGATCTATCAAACCAAATTTGCACCTGTTTTGTTTTCCGTTATGCTTTCTTCCTGACTGTAATTTGTTTTGTTGGTTCCATGTCTTTCTTTGCCTCATTTCTCTCCCTCCCCAATTTTTCTTTGTCCCTGCCTTCACTGCAACCGCCCCCCTCCCAACCCCACCCAGGTGGGTGGTAGTCAGTCAGATTAGCAATAATTTACAAGGCTGTCTCAGGGCATACAGGGCGACGAGATCCTGAGCCAGTAAGAAAAGCAGCAAGACATTGCAATGTAAAATAAATACATCCTGAGTCAGGTAGACAACCAAAAAAACATAGAAGGGGGATGAAAGAATAATATCAAAGTACATGCATCTCTTTGTGCTTTAAAAAGGAGATGGGGTGCTGACATACATTGGAATGATGAGACATGCATTGATGGTACAATTCTCTATGTGTTGGACATGTCACACTGCTGTAGAGGAGTACCCCATGGAGCTTAAATGCTTCCCAATTTACTTACTTAGCCGTAGTTTCCCCAGTCCCATGTGGGATAATGGGCCCCAATCCATTGCATTTTTTTCTGCTCCAGTCCAGGTGTCCTGCTCTTGGGAGGTTCTCATGGAGTTCTTCATTGGCTGACCCCGACTTCTTCTATCCCCCGGTGGTGCCCAAAGGTGATGTGAGGGCCTTGTTGCCATCCAGTCATCACTGTCTTGGTCTTGTATAGACCAACCTTCTCTCCATTACTCTCCAGGCTAATTGTCATGTCTTGAAGCGCGTGCAATTCTTCAGCCGACGACATGATGTGAAACCCAGGTCCTTCAACCAGTGGGGTTGCCACGAGATGCCAAAGTCTGCACCCCCGTCAGTTCCCAACAGGGCAGGTGAAATACCAAACCCATTGACCCATGTATGCCTCCCGTACATCATTTTGCATCCTGTTGGAAGAATGCCATGGGCCAGGGATAAGGTGCGTGTTGTTCAATAAGATGGGAACAAAGCTTCCCACACACGCATGCTGTTTGTGCGGTTGCTGGAAAGGTAGCGCTCAGTGCCATTAGTGTAGTTGTGGAAGCTATTGGATATTGCTGAGGAAGAAGAGGACAATGATGAGTAATTGGAGGTGATTCTAGAGTTAATCGTGCAAAGAATTTTGCTTGTGCTGCCAATCACACAGCATAATGTATTTATTGATCTTTTGAGGACAGTGTAGCTGTGCCCAGTCTAGATTTAGTGTGATTGTAACTGACTCGTGGGGTTGAGTTTCACTGGTCCCCTGGTTGGGAGGAATGGAAGTAGGTGGGTGGACACAGTGAAGCAGCAGTGAACCATTCTGGGACTGTTCGCCATCACTGTCCCACTGCGAAGGACGTTTCCCCGTGGCGACCTGGAGACTACTCACTTCCTGGAGGCATGCAGCCAATTTGCATAACTAAGGGTCCATTCATAGGCCATTTTACAGGGCTGCAGGCGTTTTACTGGTGGTGGGGTGGCCCTCCTGCTATGTGGAAAGTGCCGCAGGCCTCTGTGGGAGTGCAGTATTGGAGCTGGAGCCTCCATGGCCCAAGAAGGCGGCGGATTGGCACCCTCTACCCACAGCCCCAACAAAACAACTCCTGTGGAGGGATTCCCCTCCATCCCAATGGATCTACTGGCCTCAATACCCTCATTTTTAATTCTGACATATCTGTCCAAAGCAGCCTTCATTTTGAGGTGCCTTAAGGCTTCTTGCCTTTATCAGCAGCACCCACCTCTCCCAGTGGGGCTGCCAAGGCTCTAGAGCCACCTGCCTTCTGCCTGGGCTGGCAGCATCGAGAACCCTTGAGGTTAGTATGGCTGCTTTGGCGGTAAGGGCTCAAGACCAGTCTGACATCAGGATGCAAAATCATCCCTCAATGTCATCAAGGCAAATCAAGCTGGGTAACAAATGTAACCTTGACAAACCTCAAAATATATAAGCAAGGTAATTTGCTTACTGACAAACCTTGGGGGTTTTCGCAGTAACTTTATTGCAGTGTTAATGTAAGCCTACTTGTGACACTAATAAAGTTTATTATTATTGATTATTAAATAGTTGGATCTAATTGTCCCTTATCATTATACTTTAGATGGGTGAAAGAGGAAAAATCCATGTCTTTGTTTACTCTGAGTTTATATTTTTTGTCTGCTTCTAAATGGAATTCTTGTCTGTTAGGTCTCACCATCGCCAAACGCATTGAAATATCGGACCTTCCTCAGCTGGTTGCTGCCTTTCACAGTTTGGTTGGCCTGGCAGCAGTTCTCACCTGCGTAGCTGAATATATGATTGAGTTCCCACATCTTGATGCAAATCCAGCGGCAAACCTCATTAAAACTGTGGCTTATTTGGGCACGTATATCGGTGGTGTGACATTTAGTGGTTCTTTGGTGGCTTATGGAAAGTTACAAGGTAACATTTTTTTTTCAAGAACTGATTGTACTAAATTACCTTGTTGCTAAAACATGAGGTTCCAGCTTTATGAATAAAGTCTACTTTTTCTTTAATAGCTTAGTTAAGTAAATAAATGAGCTGGTTAAAAATATAATGTGTATCCATACTATAAATTGCAATTTTAATATTATTAAACACTGAGGGCTAGTCAGTAGGTGCTGCAGATATAAAATAATTTTATTGCCAGTCAGAAATTGTGAAAATGTTAGCTCCATAACTGTCTGCTACTTGGAATAAAATGCCTTTCATTTGAAGGAAAGTGCACACATATACAGTCTAGAAAACAATACAAGTAGCTAGAGGCACAAAGTGCTTGGATGCAAGTATTCTTAAAAAATTTAAAGCTTTTGTAACTGCTTGCGTGATGGAGCTGCCAGATTTTACAGTTTGCATTTTAAAAAATTATTTCTTGGATGTGGGCATTGTTGGCGAAGCCACAATTTGTTGGCGACTTCAGAGGGAAGTTGAAAGCCAACCACGTTGCTGTGGGACTGGAGACGTATGTCAGCCAGGATAAATAACGACCACAGATTTCCTTCCCTAATGGACGTTGGTGAATCAGATGGGTCTTTATGACAATTGATGATCGGGCTCCATGCACACCGTCATTGAGACCAGTTGCCATGATAGAATTTGAGCCTATGTCTCCAGAGCATTAGTCTGGGTCCTCTGGATTATTAGTCCAGTGACATTACCACTACGGTATCCTCTCATGCAGCTTAACCATAGAAATTTTAAAAATAATGATGAAAAGTATGGAGGGAATTGCACAAATTATACAACCACAGAGATTCAAAAGTAATGTATCTATTGCAGGTGAAGAGCCTCTCGAGCAGTGGTGAATGCTTCCAAATTGCTTTAACACCGACCAACTAAAAGTCTTTTCCTAACCAATTTGCGGGTGAATAGCTAAAGTTCACTTTTTTCTTGCAGGCCTTCTGAACTCAGCTCCACTTACGTTACCTGGACGGCACTACCTGAATGCAGGATTGTTCGCAGCCTCAGTGGGTGGACTAGTGCCATTTATGCTGGATCCCAGTTATACCACAGGCATGACCTGCCTATTAAGTGTCTCTGCTTTGTCAACAATCATGGTATGAAGAGATTAAATCTGTTGTGGGTATTTCTGAATGAGCTAACGCTATAAGTTCTGTTAATTGATTTTTGTGAAAAATTAGCGCAGTAGTTGATTATGCACAAGGCAAATGTAAGATCCTCATCCATCGCATGTAAAAGATACTCAATATTTTCACAAAAAGGTGTCAAATCATGTTTTTATTTAAAAAAAAATTTATTTGCCTCCTTTTTGACATTTTCTCCCAAATTTATACCCACCAACAATAAGCAGTAACGAATACAATGTCAATCCCCTTATCAACAACAACAACATGTCAGTAAACACCGCGATTTACAAGTCACGTTATCGGGAGCAAAGCAAACAGAAGTCTGAACTACATGATCAAGTCTAGAGTGTATGTCAGAGCAGGTTAGTCAGAAATGTATGGTGTGCTGGAGGACCTTTTGTAATGTCAGGTCTTCCTTACAAGGCAAAAAAGGTTCACCGAAAAGTCAGAGAAAGCTGTTCAGTGGTCAAATGGAGATTGGCGAACCCAAGAAGACCCCTTCAGCTTTGAAAATAGTAATTCCCTAGATTTACTGATCAAATTTAAATAGAATAAGAGGCATAGTTTCAAATGGGAACAAAGTGAGTTTAGAACTGGTGCCAGGAAGAATTTCTTCACAAGACTTGAGTACTTAAAATAGATTTTTGGACAGGATAGTGCAGGCAAAAAATGTTGAGACATTCGGGAAACAAGTGTCATCAGTTTGTCTTTCTGGATGGAGGAACAAAAGTAATCCAACTGGCCTTCCCGGTCTGTATATCTTGCAAACTTTGAAAATATGAAACATAATTCTCAACTGAGACTCCATAAATCATTGCTGTTAAACATTTATCATTCTGGCTTGGGACGATCGGTTAACAAGTTGCAGCTTTGTTTTCTGACTATCCAGTGCTAGTCACTGTTCAGAAGTTACAAGTCAGGACAATATTCTTCACATGCATATAATCAAAGCAATTGGGTAGCGAGGAATATCAGTGCATTATAACACCGTTGTGACCTTTTTTTCTCTAGGGAGTGACTCTCACATCTGCCATTGGTGGAGCAGATATGCCTGTTGTGATCACCGTGTTAAACAGTTATTCTGGTTGGGCCTTGTGCGCAGAAGGTTTTCTATTGGACAACAATTTAATGACAATTGTTGGTGCTCTGATAGGATCTTCCGGTGCCATCCTCTCCTACATCATGTGTGTGGTAAGATATTTCTTTAAAGAAAGCATTAGAATGAAGCTGCTCCCCAAATTGTGGATATAAGCTCTGAGGGTATTGGGAGAGTTTTTAAATGGAAGTGGGTTTTTTCCGGTTTTAACAGGCTTCCATTTTGAATTCTAAAAAAAAAATCATAAATAACGTTATTAAAATGTGAAATGTTTCTTCATCGAGCTACGTTTAATAACTCCAACTTTAGGAATGCCTGGCAGATGGATAGCTTGTGTAAAATGGGTCCAACCAGCTTCCTACAGTTACCTGTCAGAATGTATTGTTTGGGAAATATCTAAATTGCATATACTCAAACTGATGTGAAACACTGTTGTCAACTGAAGTACAGGAACATCTATTTGGGCGGCACGGTAGCACAGTGGTTAGCACTGTTGCTCCACAACACCAGGGTCCCGGGTTCGATTCCCACTTGGGTCACTGTCTGTGCGGAGTCTGCGTGGGTTTCCTCCGGGTGCTCCAATTTCCTCCCACAAATCCTGAAAGACGTGCTCTGAGGTGAATTGGACATTCTGAATTCTCCCTCTGTGTACCCGAAGAGGCGGCGGAGTGCACCGACTGGGGGGTTTTCACAGTAACTTCATTGCAATGTTATCGTAAGCATACTTGTGACAATAATAAAGATTAATTAGACTCCTACCATCTTTCAGATCTGTTTGTCACCATTGGGCTGTATTTCAACAGTTTGATATTTGGCTGCTAGGTTGATAAAACTTCTGTTGCCAGATGAACTGAAAGATGGGTTTATGCTTCTCGCCTTGAGCAGCAATACGTCAAAGGATTTTTAATCATCTGGTGGCTTGTTTGCTTCTGAAAAATTAACTTTTCGTGAAAATATGCAAGAATAAAAAAACTTGAAATTTATTTTTTCCCCGTTTACTTGGAAAAGGTTTGCAGCCTTCCAAAGGGTGCCTTGCTGCCACTAAGCAGGCAAATACAGACTGGGCTGGATTCTCCAGTCTCCCAGCCACGTGCTTCCCGGCAGTGGGCCGTTTGCTGGCGGTGGGATTCTCTACTCCCACCGCTTGTTAATGGGATTTCCCATTGAAGCCACGCCACGCCACCAGGAAACCCATGGGCGGAGGTGTACTGCCGGCGGGAACCGAGAATCCCAACAGCCGGAGAATCCCAGCCTATACCTTAAATAGAAAATATCGCAAAAGAGTAAATCCAGTCATTTAATGGTCAGCCACTGAGCCAGATATGAAGCTCCATTGCTGTCTGTGTACTTCCGTCTCTTTCAGTATGTTGAATATTTAAGCCACCTGGGTGCTTTTTACCTTTAAGGCAATGAATCGCTCACTACCCAATGTTATCTTGGGAGGATATGGAACCTCATCCACCGGCTCAGGCAAGCCCATGGAAATTGTTGGAACTCACACTGAAGTTAATGTGGATCAGGCTGTCGATATGATCAAAGAGGCCAACACAATCATCATTACTCCAGGTAGGAGTCCCTGCGATTGCGTGAATCATGGGAGTAAGTAACTGGTAATCCAGAAGCCCAGGTTAATGTTCTAGGGGACAGGGGTTCGACTCACACCATAACAGCTGGTGTAACTTGAATTATAGTAATGATTGAAAAGCTAATCTCAGTAATGGTGACCAGGAAACCATTGTCGATTATCGTTAAAAATCCACGGTAGCATGGTGGTTAGCATAAATGCTTCACAGCTCCATGGTCCCAGGTTCGGTTCCCGGCTGGGTCACTGTCTGTGCGGAGTCTGCACGTCCTCCCCCTGTGTGCGTGGGTTTCCTCCGGGTGCTCCGGTTTCCTCCCACAGTCCAAAGATGTGCGGGTTAGGTGGATTGGCCATGCTAAATTGCCCGTAGCGTTCTAAAAAGTAAGGTTAAGGGGGGGGGGGGGGTTGTTGGGTTACGGGTATAGGGTGGATACGTGGGTTTGAGTAGGGTGATCATTGCTCGGCACAACATCGAGGGCCGAAGGGCCTGTTCTGTGCTGTACTGTTCTATGGGTCAATAATGTGCTTTTAGGGAAGGAAATCTGCAATCCTTACCTGGCCTGGCCTACAGGATCTTAACTACCCTCTGAAATGGTGCGGCACGCTATGCAGTTCAGGGGCAATGAAGGCTGGACTTGTCAGCAATGCCTACATCCTGTGAAAGAATAAAATAAAGCTAGAAACAGTTACTTCTACCTCGAACGAAAGAGATAATGCTGGAAAATCTCAGCAGGTCTGGCAGCATCTGTAGGGAGAGAAAAGAGCTAACGTTTCGAGTCCGATGACCTTTTGCCAAAGCTGCTAGAAGATACTTCTACCTGTTCATTAAAATGTGACCGTGTCTGCAAATAATTATTTGACAAACTTATCAACTTTAGTAAAATAATACTAAAAAAAACATACAGGCTGTTTTTCTTTTAACTCTGCTTCCTACAATTATAGGTTAACACTGCTAGTCCCACAATTGTAGGTTAATAGGCTCGTCCCACAATTGTAGATTGACTCTGCTAGTCCCACAATTGTAGGTTAACATTCTATCGGGATAAATCGTCAGTGATGATAAGTAGTGATTGTGGAGAAAAGTAATGGGGAGTGTGAAAATTGGTAATGTGATAAACATTATGATCAACTAATTTATCAGCATGGTTATCATAATTCCCTTGACTCAGTGGAAAATCATTTAGCAAAATATTTTTTGATTACTTGCCAAAATTATGAAACGTTTTAACAGAGTAAATAAAAATATTGGATCTTAATTTGGCACCCATGTTACTATTCTTGCCCTCATCACAAACACTGGTTGGTGTAATTAATACTTTGCTTAATGGCTCATATGACCATCAATTCACTCGGAACACGATTGGAAGTAAACTGTGGTTTTAATAGTCTTACAACTGAGCCTGCCTGCGACCAGAAGAACTGAAGGCCGGCTCACACGGCTGCAGCACTTTATAATTCTGGTAGTGGGAGGGGCCATGGGCGGAGCCAAGGGTGGAGCCCTGTACAAGCTCCTCATCTCCCACTATGGGCAGAGCCGCGCAACGGCTCACAGACAGAGCCCACAAGGACATAATACTATACAATACAATAGTGTGAATTACAATACAGTATGAATTCACCACAATGGCCCTGCCCAAAGTCCTCTGGGCATTTAATCCTGATCGAAAATGTATTTCCTGTCTCCTCGCCTGTCAGTCCTTCATATCTAGGAGTCTGCTGCTCTATATCTTTCCTCAGTGCAACTGCCCCCTCGAACTCAAATTTTCTCTTATTCCCTGTGACAGAGAGGAGAAATTGTGCAAGGGTGAGTGACATTTGCACAGTGTATGCAGTATTGCAAATAGGCTAGCAAATAGGCATTTAAATAAGGCAGGAGATGGAGTCTCCACCTTTTTCTCAAGCTCTGAGAGTTTGAGCCTCGAACAGCTGAGATACTCCCCACAGTTCTGTTCACCCAACTCAACACCTGGTGCTGGACACTCGTTTTATAGGAATGACATATCACTCAGCACCCGTTCTTTTTTTTAATCAACTTTAGTTTTGTCCATTTTGCTAAGTTCATTCACATGCAGTAATGGCCACTTTCCATAGCACCCTCTTCCCCACTGTGCACCACTATATTTCCACTAATAAAATTCCCATTTTAGAAGTCATTGTTCTCGCACTGTTCCCACCTCATCCCATAACAGACCATTTCTGCATAAGAACAAGTGGCATGGTAGAAGCATTGGTATCTCTACATCTTTTTGTTTCATAGAATCATAGAATTTACAGTGCAGAAGGAGGCCATTCAGCCCATCGAGTCTGCACCAGCCCTTGGAAAGAACACTCTATGCCTCCATCCTATCCCAGTAACCCCGCCTATCATTTTTTGGATACTAAGGGGCCATTTATCATGGCCAATCCACCTACCCTGCCCATCATTGGGACTGTGGGAGGAAACCGGAGCACCCGGTGGAAACCCATGCAGACACTGGGAGAACGTACAAACTCCACACAGACAGTGACCCAAGCCGGGAATCGAACCTGGGACCCTGGAGCTGTGATAACCACTGTGCATGGTTGCTTCACAGCTCCAGGTGATAGCAATTGAATTCTAAGACCAGTTGTTGCAGCAAAATAATTGCTGCCATTGTGATTTTTTTTTAAAAATTCATTCTTGGAATGTGGGCATCACTGGCTGAACCAGCATTTGTTGCCCATCCCTAATTGCTCTTGGACCTGAGTGGCCTTGCCAGGCCATTTCAGTGGGGGGCAGTTAAGAGTCAACCACATAGCTGTGTGGGTCTGGAGTCACATGTAACCCAGTCTGGGTTAGGACGGCAGATTTCCTTCCCTGGAGGACATGAGTGAACCAGAATGTTTTTTACCGACAATCGACAATTGTTTCATGATCATCATTAGACTTCTTAATTCCAGATTTTTTTTTTTTTTATTGAATTTAAATTTCACCAACTACCATGGTAGGATTTGAACCTGGGACCACAGAGCATCACCCTGGGTGTCTGGATTACTAATCCAGTGACAATATCAGTCTGCCACCGTCTCCCCATGTTTTGCTGAATGATGATTTCAATAGATCTGGTGTCCTGGTGATATTAAACCAATTTCCAGTTGGGCTCAATACTGCCGAAAGTTAATGTTTTAAATTAATTATTAAAACATTTGGAGTTTGGGATTCCCCCAATGCTGTCCAGCGGATTGTACAAGATTGATTATTGTGAAGTGGGCAGCAACCATCACCAGTGAATATTAAAACCAGCAGAAATTTTCAAAGAGGCTACTTAACCTGTCAGCAAATATGCTATCAAAAGTAATGCATTTTAATGCTGGCCTAAAACTCAAGCAGGCGCTGAAGCCAGTAATGAAATTTATGGCATTGTGCCCTAAACTGCCATCAGTTTTCAAAGCATTGGTTTGAAGCAAATGTACTCAATATGTTCTGTAATACAGGTTGGGGCTTATGTGCTGCAAAAGCTCAGTATCCAATTGCAGACATGGTGAAGATGCTCGTTGAATATGGGAAGAAGGTCAGGTAAGGTTTTGATTTCCTCCAATATTGCATTACAGCTCTCATTATGGACGGAAATTGACTTGCTGCTTCTGTGGCTAGTTCTCTGGCGCCAGCCCACACATGATCAGAATTATTGAATTCAGTTACACAAAATAGCCACGGCGAGATTTGAACTTGCCAGATCTGGATTGTTTTTTAAAAAATTTAGAGTACCCAATTAATTTTTTCCAATTAAGGGGCAATTTTAGCGTGGCCAATCCACCTGGCCTGCACATCTTTGGGTTGTGGGGGCGAAACCCATGCAAACACGGGGAGAACGTGCAAACTCCACACGGACAGTGACCCAGAGCCGGGATCGAACCTGGGACCTCGGCGCTGTGAGGCTGCAGTGCTAATCCACTGTGCTACCCCGCACATCTGGATTGTTAATCCATGCCACCATTACACCACTGTATCTAGATAGCAGGGCATTAGGTGTTCTAAATACTGCTGAGGGATTCCCACAGCACGCCGACCACGCTGGTCTGCTACCCGATGCACCTGGCAGGAGGCCCAGTCCGTTTTAACGGTTGGCCTTCATTAACATGAAATGAAAATAAAATGAAATGAAAATCGCTTATTGTCACAAGTAGGCTTCAAATTAAGTTACTGTGAAAAGCCCCTAGTTGCCACATTCCGGCGTTTGTTTGGGGAGGCTGGTACGGCAATTGAACCATGCTGCTGGCCTGTCTTGGTCTGCTTTCAAAGCCAGTGATTTAGCCCTGTGCTAAACAGCCCTGCATGCCCCTAACATGCCACCTGCAAGCTGCGACAGTCAAAAAGATGCCTGTTGCAGTTTTACGGCTCCACGTCTGCGCAATATGAGGCCGGCCCTGCTGGTAGGAATGTCATTGGCCTGCTTGGGTGGTGGTGGTGGGGGGGGGCGGCGACAGCAGTGCTGCACCATCAGATCTAACTGAGTGGAGTGTGTATGGCACATACTGTTTCATTTTCCTGCTTTTCGCCCTCTTAGGGCGGCACGGTAGCACAGTGGTTAGCACTATTGCTTCACAGCGCCAGTTTACCAAGTTCGATTCCCAGCTTGGGTCACTGTCTGTACGAAGTTTGCATGTTCTCCCCATGTGACTGCGTGGGTTTTCTCCGGGTGCTCCGGTTTCCTCCCACAAGTCCCGAAAGATGTGCTGTTAAGTAATTTGGACGTTCTGAATTCTCCCTCTGTGTACCCGAACAGGCGCTGGAGTGTGGCGACTAGGGGATTTTCACAGTAACTTCATTGCAGTGTTAATGTAAGCCTACTTGTGACAATAAAGATTATTATTCTTAGATGTCAAAGCTTACAGTTAATTCCTTGATTCAAGGTGGACAGGTAACCTACCTAATATTTCAATTTAATAAATGATTAGATGTTACCAATGCAACAACATATATCTGCGAATAAATCAATATTTTTGAGTTCTGCATCAAACCATCTTCATGATGGAACAAGCCAGTCCCTTCACTCAAGAATAAAGTTGTCAATTTATTCAAGGAAACGAGCCAATTTAGTTTCTTGACAAAGGCATAGTTTGACCCTTGGAATAATTTGTTACAGATATGGAAGATATTTATTGCATTTTCTACTAGTAAATTTATTTTCATTAATTGTTGGTATGACATTTTGTAGGTTTGGAATCCACCCTGTTGCAGGACGAATGCCTGGTCAACTTAATGTGCTGTTGGCTGAGGCCGGTGTGCCTTATGACGTTGTTTTAGAAATGGAGGAGATAAACGAGGACTTCAAAGGTGAGAGCAAGACGTTAATTCAGAGGCACTGCCAAGAAATGTATGCAACACTTTCTCAGTATTTTCTTTGGTTTTATTGCTGGAAAGAGAGACATGTTGCTGAAGCTTTTCATCTTGCACTCATCAGGACAAGTGTAAGAATGTTAAATTGCAAAGGATCACAACATTTGTGATACAGATGAAAGGGTTTAACTCGGTGGGCTAGACAGCTGGTTGGGTGATACAGAACAGCGCTGGTTGAGGTTATTCGTGGAAAGCCTGCCTACTCGACCTTGCCCCTCTCCTGAGGTGTGGTGATCCTCAGGTTAAACCACCACCAGTCAGCTCTCGCCTTCAAAGGGGAAAGCAGCCTGTGGTCATCGCGAACTATGGCGGCTTTCTATACTTACAGGTGAAAAGGTTGTTAATTGGTTGTCAAGTTGACCCTGATTGGCTAAGGCATTGCCATGGAAAAATCAGGGGGCGCGATTCTCCGCAAATGCGGCGAGTCATAAAGTCTGCCGTGAAACTGGCCGTGTTTCACGGCAGCCTCCGCGCCCCCTCCCGGGACCCGATTCTCCCCCCCGGGCGGGGCTAGCAGCGCGGCCCCGTGAAGCACGGCATCGCAGGCTTAGCGACCGTCGCTAAGCCCGCGCGCCAAGCGTCACGGCGGCTGACGCGCACGATGACGTCAGCCGCGCATGCGCGGATGACATCATCACGCAGATGCGTCAAACCCGCGCCGTCATGCCCCTCAGCCGCCCCGCGGACTGATCCTGCGGGGTGGCGGAGGAACAAAGAGTGCGCGGGTATCGGACCCGCTGCCCGCGATCGGTGCCCACCGATCGCAGGCCCATGCCACCCTTGGCACGGCTGTGGTGCGGCCGTGCCAATCAGTGCCATGGTTGTCCGGGACGGCACTTTGTGGCCGTTTTCACGAACGGTGAGAGCAGGTGTGATTGATTTCGTGAAAACAGCAGCGATTCGTGTCGTGGGGCGGCCGTGGGGGGGGGGGGGGGGGGGGGGGAGAATAGCGGGAGGGCGGGAAAAATGTCGGGAAGGCCCTCCCGCTATTCTCCGACCCGTCGTGGGCAGCGGAGAATTGCGCCCAGGGTAAATCAAAAAGGCTCAGACGTATTCCTTTTGTTTACAGAGAACGGGTCCCTGTATCTGAATGTGTGTTGCTTCTAGCAAGCATAAAAATAGTACAAACTCGATGTATTAGTCCCCCGTTGTTTGATCTATGGCAATACCTCAACCAATCAGAGTTGACTTGCCAACCAATCAGCACCCTTTTCTCCTATAGTATAAATTTATGTACGAAGATACAAATTAAGAGCAGGATGTAGGCCAGTTGGCCTCTCGAACCTGCTCTGCCATTCCGTAAAATCATGGTTGATCTGATTGTAACTTCCCGCCTATCCCTGAAACCTTTCATCCCCTTGAGAATCTACCTATTAAAGCCCTAAAATATTCAAAAACCCGGTTTCCACTGTCTTTTGAGGAAGGACATGCCCTCTCAAAGAAAGAAAACTCTCACCTGTATTAAATGGGTAATCCCTTGTGTTTAAACAGATCTAGATCTAGCTCTAGATTCTGCCACAGAAACAAACATCTTCTCCACATCCACCCTTTCGAGACTCCTCAGGATCTTAAAGGTTTCAACCAAGTCACCTCTTACTCTTCTAAATTCCAGCTCTAGCGGATACAAGCTGAGCCTGTCCAACCGTTCCCCATAAGACAGCCCACCCATTCTGGGTATCTGCTAAACCTCTGAACTGCTTCTAACGCGTTTACATCCTTTCTTAAATAAGGAGACCAGGACTGCACACAACACATCTCCCTACTTTTCATAGGAACATAGGAATTAGGAGCAGATTTAGGCAATTCAGTCCTTCGAGCCTGCTCCGTAATTCAGTCAGATCATGACTGATCTCTTCCTGGTCTCAAATCCACCTCCCTGCCTGCTCCCCATATCCCTTTAACCCTTTTTAAAAATTAGAAATATATCTATCTCCTCCTCCTTGAAACCATTTAATGATTCATATTCCACTGCAGATTCCACAAATTCACCACCGTGGGGGCACTCTTTTTCTTCTTCCACCTTCACAATGGTCTTCACCATGGCGGAGGCGGAAGAGACCCCCTCCCCTGCGCATGCGCCGGGATGACGTCAGCAGCCGCTGATGCTCCGGTGCATGCGCAGACTTACGCTGGCCGGCGAAGTCCTTTCGGCCCCGGCTGGCGTGGGGCCAAAGGCCATGCCAGCCGGCGGAGCGGGAACCACTCCGGCGCGGGCCTAGCCCCTCAATGTGAGGGCTTGGCCCCTAAAGGTGCAGAGACTTCCGCATCTTTGGGGCAGCCTGACGCCGGAGTGGTTCACGCCACTCCAACACGCCGGGCCCCCCCGCCCTGCCGGGTAGGGGAGAATCCCAGCCCTTGTTTCTATTCAATTTCCCTTGCAATAAACTGCAACATTCTGTTAGCTTTCCTAATTAGGGGCTGGTTTAGCACACTGGGCTAAATCGCTGGCTTTTAAAGCAGGCCAGCAGCACGGTTCAATTCCCGTACCAGCCTCCCCGGACAGGCGCTGGAATGTGGCGACTAGTGGCTTTTCACAGTAACTTCATTGAAGCCTAATCGTGACAATAAGCGATTTTTATTTCATTACTTGCGGTACCTACACATTAGCTGTGGTGGATGCAAGTTTGAGTCTTCAGGTCTTGGAGGTTCAACCAAAACGTAGAGCTTTATTTAAAAGATGTTAGCACAAAGGGTGCGATGTTAGACTGCTCGCTTCCCTGTACAAACGGCTGAGATAACGCCATGCAATCATTCTCGTAAAGTGCCCCTGCTGAGCTACGAACCTGGTTGTGAGAAAACACTATGAATACATAACACTAGCCTTTTATGATCATGCACTCGGACACCAGTTCCCTCGGAATCAAAGAACTCTGCCATCTCTCGCCATTTAGATAATATACTTCTCTTTTATTCTTCCTGATTCAAGGTAGCTTTCCCCTTGCCTGACATGTCAATGTGCAGCTCAGCCCTCAGCTCAATGACTCTGAACTAAAGCTCCTCGAGCCGCAAGCACTTAATACAGACATGTTTGCCATGGATCACAGTGGCATCCAGGAGATCCCGCATGCTGCAGCCATGATACAGGAAGCACTGTAACAACTCACCAAGGCTCCTTCGGCAGAACCTTCCAAACCCACAGTCGCTACCATCTAGAAGGACAGAGTCAGCAGACACATGGGAAAACCACTGCTTGGATGTTCCCCTCCAAGTCAATCACCACCCCGACTTGGAAATATATCACCGTTCCTTCACTGTCGCTGGTCAGAAGCCTGGCATTCTCTCCGTAATAGCGCTGTGGGTGTACCTAAATGGGCTGCAGCGGTTCAAGAAGGCAGCTCACCACTACCTTCTCGAGGGCAATTAAGGGATGGACTATAAATGCCGGCCTAGCCAGCGATTCCCAGATCCCACAAATGAATAAAAATAATTGCCTCTCCTGCCATCCTTAATGTGCCTTTATTAACTACCTAAATCATTTTATTCAATTGATTATTTTGCTTTTTTATGTATTTCATTAATCTTGCCACCAATTTTTGTACTATTGTAAACCTTAGAAATAGTCCGTAAACACTTATCAGGTACTTCTACCACTGGAGTAGATCTTCCAAAAAGGCAAGCAAACTGCCTCAGTCACCCAAGGGGAGGCAGTGGCGTATCAATGGGCTAGTAAGCCAGAGGACCAAGGGAAAGGGATCCGGGTTCATGGCAGATGGTGACATTTAATTCCATTAAAAATCCGGAATTTTTAAAAAACGAAGTCTAACGATGACCATGAAACCATTGTCGATTGTCGTAAAAATCCCTCTGCCATCCTTACCGGGTCTGGCCTACATGTGTGTTCCGGATCCAAAGCAATGCGGTTGACACTCAAATGCCCTCTGAAATGGAGGGCCGTTAGGAATGGGTAATAAATGCTGGCCCAGCTGACAACACCCACGGCCCCTGGATTTTTTTCAAAACTCCAGCACTGAGTTAGCATGTGAGTGTGACCTTGAGCAATGAAATGTCTGTTTATAGATCCTGCTCAAATTAAGGAGTTAGCTGGCCCCAGTTACAGGAAACCTGGTTTCAGCTGCTTTCCTTAATTAGCTAACTTCAGTGGCTCTTCCACGAAAACCTACTTAAGGTTGGGAAATTTAGATTTTAGACAATATATTTCAGTTAAGTGCTAAATACAGGCACAGTTATCGACGATAAAAGAAATTAACTTTCCCTTACACACCCAAACCTGCCAGCAATCAATGCTAAATCGCACTGAAATGTCTGTTTATTTTTCCTTCACAAACTAGCTGACCCCAGTTACAGGGGAGGGGAGAACTGGTTGAAACTGCTTTCCTTAATTCCTAACTTCAGTTGCTCTTCCAGTGGATCCCCATTGGGGAATTTAGACAGTTAATTTCAGTCAAATGCTGAATACAAGCAGAATTAGATTTTTACAAGTATTTAGCATCCCTTACAAAAACTGCCACCAATCAATCTCAAATTGTTCTGATTGTTTGAAATTTGGCATTCTTGTGTTTGTCCTATTGTGTGCAGGATGAAAAGCCTCGGCAATATGTCTCTCTTTTCAGCAATACTCGAGTTCCATACTGCCAAGTGACAGTCACTGGTTGTATCAATGTTTCCACATTCACCTGCGTTAAAATCCCATGATTATAGTTTGACAGAAAGTTACAAAAAAATACTCTTCAATAACTTCAGCTTTAATTCCTGTTGTTCAAGCAACCAGTAAATTGGAGAAGACAAGTCTAGGAATACTGGATATCAGAAAAAACCCCAAAACACAATGAAAATAAAAAGCAGATTATTCCTGCTGCCTCTGGGAATAAAATAACTAACTTTGCTGCCTTTATTTTGCAGTCAGTCATGGTCAAGCGTCCGCACCTTGACCACATTATCAATCACCTACACACAGAGAAAATATTCAACACTCGAGCCTGAACTCAAAATAAAACTATTAACAATCATAGAATTTACAGTGCAGTAGGAGGCCATTCGGCCCATCGAGTCTACACCAATTTTAAGCCATGGTTTTTTTTTTTGGTTTCTGCTTGTTTGAATTCCCTCATCGTACATGTGAATACCAAAATTAGTTGGTGAAGAAATTGTTGGAACTTTCTTCAGACATATAATAAACCCCACTTCCTATCTCCCGTTAGGCATTCATTTGAGTTCTTCTCTTGCTCATTCTGCTTCCCTGCCCCTCTCTCATGCAGTCCCTGTTTCATTGGCCCTCCCAAACTGACTTCCTTTCCTGCCTGTTCCTTCCCTCGCCTTCTCCCACCCAGTTTGGGAGAGAACATAAACTTTAAAAAAAAAGTTACCATCACTTTCTAGCAAGCATTGCCTTTGCAGATTGAGTAAAACTTTATTAAAAGAGAGGGAGAAATTTGAGGGAGGTTTCTGCATCTTGACTGAGTATGTGATGTCCGCAGACATCAAGGTGATCTTTTTGGAATCTTTGCCCAACACAGTGTATGTTGCGTGAGTGCTATTCAATCTATCAAAATTGTCATATGATCTGACTGCATGACTAAGTTTTAATTCTGTATAATCGGCATTTTGAAAACTAGAAGGATCAAGTACATTTTCTTCATGAAGCATAATTGTGATGTCCATGTGCTTTTTCTTGGAAGGGGAGTGATGAGCCTATATGTTGAGTTGGGGTGAGGGTCGCTTTAAGAACATTTTTTGATGATCTTGTTCCTGGTAAGGTGTCTGGCTTTCAATAAATGATCATATGACCAGGTTGCCCGGGAGATTAAACGATAGAAGAAGAAAAATCTATGGTCAACATAAGTTAATTGTAGTGGGTAAAATTCTTTGTTGAAGCAGTTTAGCACAAGACGCAGAAGAGAAAACATCTCTCTCAAACAGAGTTCAGTTGAAATTATGTGTTTTGGTTAAAAGGGTTTTAACTCATAAGTGAAGGATGCCCAACAGTGAGTTGTATTTCTGGGATAGCCAAAGTGAGAGAGTTGGAGAGCATTTTAGAAGCTCGAAACTCCACAGTTTGCACCAGGTGGCTACGCTAAGACGCCAGGGACACCCATGTTGAATGGGGAATTTGTAACTGTAGGATGGCTGGAGGAGATTTGAAGGGAAAACCTTGCAGAAGTAAGCGGAAGGCCCAACAAATCTCAACCCTTTTATGAATCTTCGAAGCAGTACACGGACCAAACAGTTAATCATCCAATTTCTTTGATAAGTATCTGACTTTAGTTTATGGGGGATGTAAGTCTAATGGTTAAAGAAGAAAAGTGATTTGAAGAGTTTGGTTTAGATTATAAATAGCTGAGTTTGTTACATTTTTATTATCCTTAATGTAACTATTTAAAACAGAGTATTTATTAATATTCGTGTTCTTTGAATTTTGTGCAGGAATATTGTTTTGATTTAAACTGTGAACCTTGTGGCTTCATTCTTTTCATAAAAACTTGTTTTTGGAGTCTTTTTAAAAAATATATATATTATTGCTCTTTCGCAAGGCAAGATCATAATGCAGTTCGCCATCTTTTACTTTGGCACATTCAATCACAATGCAAGTTTCTGTAGAATTAGACCATGAATTAACAAAATTATGTTTCTATCCGAAACCTTTCAGCAAGCATGGTAATATATATGAAAATTGCCCACAGTCTAAGAGTTAACACTGAAATAACATTCCTGCTTAAAGTGCTAGTAATGAATACATGCATGGAGGTAGCAAATAATGTTAGCTTGGAAGTAAGAGCGAGGATTTATTTCTTCATGTGGCAGCAGGCACTGCAAAATGATGAACTCTCGTGCGTTTGCTGTTTTAAGGAGAAACATATGTTCGGCATTTATTGGCGTTATTGTTTGCCTCTCATGATTTGAATGCAGTAAAGCTGCTCAGACAATATTGGTAGCAACTGACATGTCGTGCCACGAACTGGCAGTATTACACTTCCCTCTTGATTTACCGCCACACAGTGAGTTTCCCGTGTCATCTAAGGATATCCGGAGAAATGAGTGGAGGTGAATTGTTCCCCGTAAGAAAGAGGGGGGAAAGGAAGGGAAGATCAGACAGGAAGTTACATTATGTTATTCCCAAGCACATCTAGCAGCCAAGTTCATAGCAGATCTGGCAAGAGCCTAGGAATTAATTACCTCTCTGTTCTTTCAATTGGAGAGTGGTGCACCTGTGCATGGCAGGAAAAGTACCTCGTAGACGTGTGAGGAAATCCTAGAATCCCTACAGTAGAGAAGGAGGCCATTTGTCCCATCGAGTCTGCACTGACCCTCTGAAAGAGCACCCCACCTAGGCCCACTCACCGAACTTATTCTGCAACCCCACCTAACATGCACATCTCTGGACACCAAGGGGCAATTTTAATATGGCCAATCCACCTAAACTGCACATATTTGGACTTTGGGAAGATAAACATAGCAAATACAATTTGGGTATGGGACAGCAGGAGCTTTACTGAGCTGAGGTTCAGAGGTTGGAAGATAAGAGTTTGACCATCGGGATAATCAATTCTAGAATTAATAAAAGCAAGGGTATGGCAGTACACAAGCCGAGGCAGAGATGGCCAATATTAGAGAGGAAAGTACATGGTCTTGGTTACGGAGAAGATACATGGTGGAAAACCCCAGCTACGGGTCAGATTGGAAGTCGGGGTTGTGAGTAACCTGGCTCAACGTCAGACAGTGACCAAGGCACGGGGATGCAACTGGTGAGTAAGGGGCAATCTTTGTAGCAGGGCCCAAACAAAAGCCGTGGCTTTGGTCTTCACCAATATGTAGTTGGAAGAGATTTCTGCTTAGCCAGTGCTGGAGTTGGCAAACAGGATGAGACATCTTTCTTTGCAGAAGGTCTGATTAGTTACCGGATTGTTTTCCCTTGGACCCCCACCCCATTGACTTTAGTCTTGATCCTATATTTGGTCAAATGTTGCCTTGATGACAAGGGGTAACTTTTGCCTTCCCTGATACGCGGCTTTGCATGTTGTGTCATTGAATGGGTAGCACGGTGATAAAGTTGACAGGAAGTACGCGGAGACCACCGAGGAGTGGCTGCTAAAGGAGCGCAGGAGACTGCAGGTGGAGTTCAATCTGCTGACCACTGGGAAGGCGAAGGTGCAGCTGAGGAAAGTAAAATGGGCAGTCTACGGGTATGGGGAGAAAGCAAGTAGGATGCTGGCGCACCAACTTCGTAGGAGGGAGATGGCCAGGGAGATCGGGGGAGTTAGGGACAAGGCAGGTAACACGGTCTTGGGCCCAGAGAAGATCAACAAAGTCTTCAAGGAGTTCTATGGGAAGCTCTATAAGTCAGAGCCCCTGGTGGGAGGGGCAGGGATGAAGCAATTTATGGACCAATTGAGGTTCCCATGGGTGGACGGAGCTGGTGGAGGGACTGGGGGCCCCGATTGAGTTGGAGGAGATAGTTAAGGGCCTAGAAAGTATGCAGTCGGGTAAGGCAGTTATCGTGGGATTTATGTGGGCAAACAAGACCCCGCGACGAAAAAGAGTGCAGTAGGGGGCCTCAGTTTGGACCCTGATACGGAACAATCATACTTTGCTCCGGGCAGGATGGACGGGGGGGGTTTCAAAGCTGGCACAAGGCAGGCATTAGAAGGATGGGAGACCTGTTTATAGATGGGACTTTCCCAGCTTGAAGGCGCTGGAGGAGAAATTCAGCCTGGCCCCCTGGAAACTCCTTCAGATACCTCCAAGTCTGCGACTTTCTCAAAAAACAGGTAGGGACATTTCCGTTGCTATCCCCTCGTAGGATACAGGACAGGGTGGTGTCTGGCATCTGGATAGGAGAGGGGAAGGTGTCGGACATATACCAGGAGCTTCAGGAGGCGGAGGAAGCCTCAGTGGAGGAACTGAAGGGCAAGTGGGAGGAGGAGCTGGGTGAGGAGCTGGATGAGGGCCTGTGGGCTGATGCCCTGGGCAGGGTAAATACCTCCTCACCATGTGCCAGGCTCAGCTTAATTCAGTTTAAGGTGGTCCATCGGGCACACGTGACGACGGCAAGGATGAGTAAGTTCTTCGGGATGGAGGACAGCTGTGTGAGATGTCCAGGGAGTCCAGCGAACTATGTCCATATGTTCTGGGCATGCCCGGCGCTTAAAGAATTCTGGCAGGGCTTTGCGAGGGCCATGTCCAGGATTTTGGACACCCGGGTGAAGCCGAGTCTAACAATAGCAATCTTTGGGGTGTCAGAGGATCCGGAGTGCAGGAAGTGAAAGAGGCCGAGGTTTTGGCCTTTGCCTCCCTGGTAGCCCGGAGACGGATCCTGTTAATGTGGAGGGACTCAAAACCCCCGAGCGTGGAGACCTGGGTTAGTGACATGGCTGGGTTCCTCAGCCTGGAGTGATTAAAGTTTGCCTTGAGAGGGTCCTTGATGGGGTTCTTCCGGCGGTGGCAACCGTTCCTTGACTTTCTAGGAGTAAAATATCAGCAGCAGCAGCAATCCGGGGTGTTGGGGGGGGGGGGGGGGGGGGGGTACTGTTCATTTAATGTATATTCTCTGTTTGTATAATGATAACAACTACCTAGTTTTATTAAATATTTTCCTTTTATCTTTCTGTTATTGGTTAAGTAAAGCTTTAATAAAAACAAATTTTAAAAAAAGAATGGGCGGCACGGTGGTTAGCACTGCTGCATCACAGCACCAGGGACCGGAGTTCAATTCAAACTTTGGGTTGTATGTTCTTCCCGTGTCTGCATGGGTTTCCTCCGGGTGCTCCGGTTTCCTCCCACAGTCCAAAGATGTGCGGGTTAGGTGGATTGGCCATGGTAAATTGCCCTTAGTGTAAGGTTAATGGGGGGATTGTTGGGTTACGGGTATACGGGTTACGTGGGTTTAAGTAGGGTGATCATTGCTCGGCACAACATCGAGGGCCGAAGGGCCTGTTCTGTGCTGTACTGTTCTATGTTCTAAATGGTCTCTTCATGTCCAACGGTTAGGTGGGGTTATGGGATTACAGGGATAGGGCGGGTGAGTGGAACTAAGATAGGACCTTCTTTCAGGGGGTCCATGTAGACTCGACGGATTAAATGTCTCCTTCTGCACTGTAGGGATTCTATGGAAATGTTGTCCTGCTATGATGTCCAGATCCTATCTGTATGTGGATCAGGAGGTAAATTAATGGGCGCGATTCTCCCAGCCCCACGCTGGGCCGGAGAATCAGTGCAACCGCGCCACACCACCGCAACGCCGGCACGCGATTCTCCAAAGTGCAGAAATCGGCGCCATTTGCGCTGGCGCGGCACTGGTCGCGGGCCGCTGTACGAGGCTGGGCCGCCGATTCTCCAGATGGGCCGAGCTGCCACGCGGGAAAAGCAGAGTCCTGCTGACGGCGTCCCCACCTGGTCGCTGCGGACGGGAACTATGCGTGAAGGGTCGGGGGCGGCCTGTTTTGGGGGGGGGGAGGGAGCCTCCGTCCCCGGTGGGGCCTCCAATGGGGTCTGGCCCACAATCGGCGCCCACCAATCGGTGGGCTGGCCTCTACCCCCCACCCCCTCCTCCCAGGGCCTACTTTGTTGCGATTCCGGCCCCGAACCCCTGTGCCATGTTGCGTTGGTTGCGCGGGTTGACGCCGCCCCAGTGCGTGCCAGGAAGTGAGGCTGGAGCGGCGTGAACCACTCCAGCACCGTGCTGGCTCCCTGTGGGGGACAGAACCGCAAGTGCCCGCGCCTGTTTTGCGTTGTCGCGAAATGCGACGGCGTTCACGACGGCACGGACACTCCGTCCTGCGATCAGAGAATCGCGCTCAGCATTTCTAGTTTTAAAAATGCTAAGTCCAAATGAGATGCATTCAACATGCTTAATTTAGGGTCAGATTGAGAGTCTGCAACCTCTTGCTGTAATATTTATTAGTGGCAGTTGCAAATAATCTTTGATGAGGATGTTCTGGACTCTTATAAAAACAAAAGAGGGGAAGATTCAAAATAAAAAAACATTTCCGTGCAATATTATTAACATTTTATTTTGAAACAATGTCTTCAATGATAATAGAATGACGTCAATCTGTTGTTTTTGTGTCCTTTAGAAACTGATTTGGTTCTGGTTATTGGTGCCAATGACACTGTAAATTCAGCAGCGCAGGAAGACCCTAATTCCATAATTGCTGGCATGCCTGTTCTGGAAGTTTGGAAAGCCAAGCAGGTGAGCACAAGTACAAAAATGTTACCTGGCTGAATACAATGGTGTTTGAAGCAGGACTGAGATGGAATCACACTGTAGGTGTCCGTTATTTTGTGCAAAGTAGCTTGCTTTGTGAACAGCCACACTTATTATAATTTACTCTGGTTCTCGGTTGGCTCGGGCTAACTAATTAGAAAGACCAATGATTATGTGTCTAGTATTTATTTTTCAAGTGGTCTTTTGGTTTAATGCAGCATTTGGAATCCTGGGCCAACTGTAATCTTGATCCAAGCACAATATTTCTTGGCAAATGACAAATGTGTTCATTAGCAGTCAACTATAGAAAGGCTAAGGTTGGTTCTTGGGTATTTTGTGGAAATTGTGTTTGCTGCACTTTTGTTCTCCCCAACACACTAAAGAATCCAGAATCTCAATTCGGTCATCAGCGGTAGATCAAACATTTTCCACTGGATACAGGCCAAGCTGGTTTTCCTAAATGATGTCCTTTTGGTCTTAAGCACGTCATTCTGCCCCTCAAGGGGATTGTGTTCTGGGGTTCTGAAACAAGTCTCATCAGACAGGTTTCCTTCTGTTCACTTCCAACTCTTTACTTTTGCGCTGTCCGCAAAACAGCTTTCAATTACATGGCTTTAACATTTCAAAGCAGTTTACAGAAGGGTGGTTATACAAAACTCGATGCAGAATCACATGAGAAGACCTCAGGGCAGATGACCAAAAGCTTGGTCAAAGAGCAGCATCTTAAACCTCTCCGCCTTCACCCGCTTTCCTCTTTTACATTGGGGAGGGGTGGATTCCAGAGGTTATGCAAAGCTCCCAGTGGTGGGTCAACTAAAATGTGTGACGAGACAAGAATTAGAGTGCAGCTATCTGAGGGTCCGGAGGAGATTACAGAGGTAAGGAGGTGAGGCCGTGGGGGAATTTGAAAGCAAGGATGAGATTTTTAAAACTATGGGGTTGCTTATCCAGGCGTCAGTGTCGGTCAACATGAACAAGGTTGATGGGTGAACGAGGCTTGATGCAAGTAACGATACAGGTGCAGAGTGTTTCAGGGGTATTACGCTGATGGTGCATGGGAATCGAGGAACAGTCAAATTTAGAGGGGGGGGGGGGCGCAAGGGGAGGTTCTTTGGCCTCCCAGCCACGTGTTTCTCGGAAGCAGATCCAGGTAGTGACCAGACGGCACAAAACACGTGCGAGGCCTCTTGCGAGATTTATTGGCCTTGGCGCGTCCTGAGTCAGATACGACAAATTGGGCCCTTGGTCTATTGCACTCACCCCTGCAACAGTCACTTTCATGCATTCACGCCCATGCAAACTCCAGTCACTCTCTCATTATCCGTGCATACAATCACTCAGTCATTCCCACTCTCTCATACACGCCCTCCTCTTTCTACATGCACCCTCTCTCTTTCTCTTGCATGCACCTTCTCTCTCTCTCGAATACACCCTGTCCCGCACATGCCCTCTCTCACACCTGCCCCCCTGTCTCTCTAGCATATGTCCCCTCTCTTACATGCTCCTTCTCTCTTTCTCTCTCTCTCTCTGTCTCGCATCTACTCCCTCTCGTAGGCACCTCTCTCTCGCACATGCTCTCACTCTTGCATGCGCATTCGCACGCACATTCTCTCTCGCACTCTCTCAGTCACCACTGCACTGCATCCTCCTAAGTCCTCCCAGGTCCTGAATCGATCTCATCTTCTCCTCCACCACCAAAACTGCGCACGCTCCATGCCCAGTCTCCCCCGGCTCCAGCTCCCCTAGACCTTCATTTTCCTCGACCCAGCAAACTCCGCACACCCGACGATGCTGGTGTTTGCTGCTCCTCCAATCAAAGATTGTTTCTCTCCTTCATTGATTGCTGATGAGCTCAGCAAAAGTGGGAGAGAAGTGGCCCGTGATTGGAGAAGCAGCTCGATGCAGATTCTTCCATTGAAACCACCCTATTTGACAGGAATTTTGAAACTGGCTTGGGAGCCGCCATATTGGCCCACCGTACCTTGGACAAGCCCGAGTTAATCCAAAGTACCCTCTTTCCCCCTCAGTGGGTGTAAAAGATCCCATGCTACTGTTTTGAAAAAGAATTGGGGAATTAACCCGTGTCCTGGCCAATATTCATCCTTCAATCAATGTCGCAAAAACAGCTTTTCTGGCCTTTATTGCATTGCTGATTGTGGGATCTTGCTGTGCATGAATCTGCTGCCAGCATTTCCTACAATGGCGGCTACACTTGTGAAAAGTAGCTGTGCAGTGGTTTGAGACATCAGAAATGTGTTTAAAGTGCTTTTATGAATGGTTGTCCATATAATTTAACTTTTAAACAAAAAAAAAATATTTTTGTATCAGTGCAAAATCCCATATTATTTAGCTGGGGAGCAGGGGATACATGCTCCAGAAATCTCTTATCCCCACCCCCACCCCCCTCCCCCACCGACTAATTCTTATTTACTCCCAGCTTCTTTATGGGACAGGTCTGAAACCTTTTCATCTTGAAGGTCTTGCTTCACTCTCCTGCTCGATTAGAGAAATCGGGATAATGCCAAAGTTGGCATTTTCGTCAACGTGTTTTCCCCATCTTAGTGGCATGATGGCCACGTATGGTTTGGCAAGAGAATAAAAGGACCAGGCCAGCTCCAACGAACTTAATTTGAAAATACAAAAGGAAGCAGTCCAGGCTCTCACTCTGGGGGTGACAGCCCTGGTTGAACAGATCCAATATGTTTTTCACAGTATCGGGTGCAGTGCACATCCTCTGGCCTGTCCAGGATGGAAACACCATTACTCTTCCAAACACCCTGGTGTCTTCGTCCTTGTCTGTTCCATTACTGTTGCTCAGCGCAACAAGTATTGTTAGTACAACAATAGAAAAAATGCATTTACGAAACTAAGATTTGATTCTAGTTGCGGCACTTCATAAAGTAGAGGAGACATCGGTATTGTGGGCTTGCATTTAAAATGAGCATTTAGCTTTTTTAATCCAAGCATAACATTTCCTGGCCAAAGAGCAAGTTATACGATGAAGCATTATGACAGTTGAGGTGGATTCTTGGAAATTGTTGCTACATTTTCTTTGCTCGTTGTTTTCAACAAAATATCCAGTGGGATAGAGTCAAACACAGACATTTAAGAGACATCAGTACTTGGGAATGTAATTTTTTTTACCTCTATTTCTGGCATTCAGCATTAGCACTGAGTACACCCAGGCAGATATTGCAGAGCCAAAGACGATGCTGTCTCCAGTGCGCTCCAGGCATTATTCTTTAATCCTAACTTCAAAGGAGAATCTCCTGCACGGTGTGGATTTTCAGTTTGCAACATAAAACTATGGGCAGGATTATCAGGCCTTGCTCAGGTTGGTAACGAAGGAGGCCAGGGTCTGAAAATATTGGGACTAGCTGGCCTGACAGACTTACAACCCTGTTTCCTTTGTTGGCCATTGTGGCGGAGATGGCTTCGGGACTGGCAGGGCTGCCCACCTCCACAAAGCGGACAGACAATTAAACTCAGTAAAGGGGTAAGTAATGAGGACTGACTGAAATTTTCCAGTTGGTCTTCAGTTTCCTGACGCAACTAGAGGGCAGTTCAACTGTCCTGAGATGGCCACCCAGCGGCAAGCTGGGAGAGCAGAGCGATAGGCTTGTCTAGAGGCCCTCTCTCCCTGCCTGCCTGGGTATGGGTGCAGTCAAAGATTGCTCTGTGACATCTGACTCACTCGACTCGGCCACATCAGCTCAGCACAGATTAGATACAAATGAAGGGGGGGGGGGGCAAATGCAATTACAATTGATGATTCTCGGTCTCTTTAGCGGCAGGCATGCAATTTCTTAGACGAGTTGATACTTTAGTTGAAATGAACGTCTTGCAAAGCAGAGGATTTTCAATAAGCTGCAAAGCCTCTTGTAGTTGACTTTCCAGGGTGTTGGTTCTTGGATGAGGTTGTGGAGAGACCTTTTCTCACTTCTAAAGATATGGCCATTTATTATCCTGGCTACATATTGACCTGAAGCTGGTTCCATATATTTGATGGATATCTGACCCTAAGCAACGTCTTGCTATTATTTTAAAAGCAGTCCACAAAATGGCTTCCTCATCATGTGACCGTTGCAAGTTCAATGTCCTTTTTCCAAAAAGGGGTGAGGTGTATTGATTGGATTTTCTGTATTGTCGTTTGACACTTTGAAATTCACTCAGTCTCGGTTGGATGGGATATCATCATAACACAATGGAAGATCAATGGGAATAATTCACATTCTAATACACATTGTGCTTTGATGTTTCTTTTACCCATGTTGAAACAGAAAGGTCAGCACCATCCTTGTAACAAGAGAATGTGTGAATTCCTCATATGGTTGTGATTGTCCATATTTCATCAGGTATTTGCTTGACAAAAGGGCTGTCGGGAGCTCTGAAGCTAAAAGGTCACATGATTTATAAAGGCCATTTAATGGACTGTAGTCTCATTTTAAGTGTTCATAATAAACTGGAATGTGGCACTTGTCACTTTTAGCACTCAGTGCATCTTTGTGTTAGGGTCCAACAGTAGGAAAATATTTAATGAATGCTAAGAAATAAGTAGTTGATGTGAAATGACAAGTGAGTTTGCTGAAACTCAAACTTTATCATAAGCATTTTAACTTCACCAAAGAAATTCCAATGGAATATAAATTTGTGCACGGAAATTTTATGAAGAACTCTTTATTCTTCTGCAGGTTATTGTGATGAAGCGAACCCTCGGAGTTGGCTACGCTGCAGTTGACAATCCTATCTTCTACAAACCGAACTCTTCAATGCTACTTGGTGACGCAAAGAAGACATGTGATGCTCTGCAGGGCAAGATTAGGGAGATGGAAAAATAAATATTGACACAGAAATGTTATAATGAATAAACCTGCTATTCTGTTCCAGAATTTCATGCTTTGAAGATTACAGGAACTAACAGAACACATAATCCAGGGGAAATTTGAAAATAAATATTTTCCTATATTACTTGCATTCATGTTATCTTTTATTACTGGTAATGTTTTCATGGAAGTTCCAGCCATAGCACTTACTTCAAATTACAATAAATTAATTCCAGGTTAGATCAGGAAAGACATCACAAATGGGAGTGTGCTGCTAAATTCCTGTTCGTTACTCACGGATTTTTCAGTATTTTACGTTTAATTTTTTTGTCAACGGCTTCAGTTAATATTTGGAAAAAATAATACAGCTGAAAGTCAGAGAAACTAATTAAAATGAAGGGGATTCTGGAAGGAAAATGTTCTTGGTTTCGCTAAAGACTCGGCAGAATGGTTCCCAATTTAGTTTTCATTATCTTTAAATTATTTACAACGTTTTATTTCGGATGGATGATTTAGAATTAGAATTAGAATTCTTTAAAAGATTTTATTTTGCCTACTTTCCCAAATAACAGATAAAGCACTGTAATCCATGTGGCACCCACAACAACACCAGCTTTTGGATTGGAAGCAGTGCTGAGGGAACAGAGGAAGAAGGTGATGGTAGGAGGGAGGGAAGATCAGGAATTTCAGAAGGGAAACGAGGAAGATAGCAATCAAACCATCAACAGGGTGACTGGCCTTCTGCCGGTGAGCTGGGAAGAGGCGCCATTTCCATAGGTGATGCAGAAATGGTGCAATATTTTCTAAAAATCACAGTAGGTAAATCTGCCAACACTTGAACCTATTGTTACCTAAATATATTATTTTTGCTTTTCAACATAATGTTGAAACACACTGGGTCTCTTGAAACATGCCATGGCTAATGTTTCACCATCTGAGATTTTTACGAAATCTAATATACAAAGCAGGTTACCATAATTTATTTAAAATGTTCCTGCAGTGTTTATATTACCAACTGAATGTGAATATGACTGATACTGTTTTCATGCAAGCAAAAAGAAAGTGCTGGAAATCTAACTTGATAATGGGCAATGCATGGAATACACAATGATTTACACTGTCTTTGAAGGAGAAAGACTGGTGATCATTTTGGATGGAAAGCTTCAATAGGAACATAAAACATACAGTGCAGAAGGAGGCCATTTGGCTCTTCGAGTCTGCACCGACCCACTTAAGCGCTCACTTCCACCCTATCCCCGTAACCCAATAACCCCATACTAACCTTTTTTGGACATTAAGGGTAATTTAGCATAGCCAATGCACCTCACCTGCACATCTTTGAACTGTGGGAGGAAACCGGAGCACCCGGCGGAAACCCAAGCAGACACTGGGAGAATGTGCAGACTCCGCACAGACAGTGAGCCAGCGGGGAATCGAACTTGGGACCCTGGTGCTGTGAAGCCACAGTGCTAACCACTGTGCTACCATGCTGCCTCATCGAAGAGAGTTGCAATGCTGTAACCGTACACATTTGAGCAGCATCAGATTTTTAGGTCATTAGGGGTGACGACATTGTGCCCAATCAGGTTGGAACAACAAGGACACAGTAAGGGGGCTAAACTTCTAAAAATGGAGAGCTGTACTTAAAGTTGGCTTGTGGAATGAATAATACACAAAATGGATATGTTGAATAAAATGGCTTTCGAATTACATCAAGTTCCAGTTCAAAACCCAATGTTAAGACCGTAGATATTGAGTAATGAATCTAGGTGCCGTGTGGCCGAATGTCATAAATAGGCACTGGCACCTAAAGTTTGCAGCTATACAATGGTGCCACCATGAAGTTGTAAACAGCATATTCAATGAAAATGCATTGCAATCCTCATTCAGAGCAGAAAGCATAATAGGAAGAAACTTGGTTATTACTGCTTAAAGCTGATAACTTAAGGCAAAATTCATTTATGAACTCTGGTGTTGTCCATATCCTCGCATCCTGTTGAATTCTGAGGAAACTTTTAGGTGTAAATCAACCTGAAAGTAAAGTCGCCATAATCCCATACGCTGCTTCCCCTTGAGGGGGAGAGCTGGCTGGTGGTTATTGAACCTGAGGACCCCCACATCTTTAGTGAGGGGCAAGGTTGAGAAGACGACGCCTTCATGTATAAACTCAGCCAGTATGGGAATTGAGCCATGCTGTTGGCCTTGCTCTGCATCACAAACCAGCTGTCCAGCTAACTGAGCTAAACCAGCCCCCAATCAAAGCATAGCACTGGGTTGGAGGATCTTTAATTCACAACCAATGGATTTGGGGAACAAAGTTGGAAATGTGGCTTAACAGTGGTATCAGAAGTGCTGAAGAGCAAAATAACCACTTTCCTTGTAAATGCTTTTGAGCGGAATGCTTTATTAAGCAATTAAGATAAATAGCCAGACAAAACTACAAAGAATTGAGAATTAAGTAGTCAGCTAAAATATATATCTTGCATTCTAATCTGCAAACACTGATTAAAAACTGTAATGAAACAACTTCCTAAGAAACATAGTGGTATGGCAAGCCAAAGAAAGCTGCCTATCCTATTTAACAACATAATATTTTTACCATGGAAATGCCTTAATTATTAATGTCAACGAACCATACTAGTATGCACCAGAATTGTATTGCATCCAATTAGTAAAAACAGCTTTTTAAAACATGTCTAATTCTATTGCCTTTGACTAGAAAAAGCCTTCACACTGAAGCCAGATGAGAAACTATTGTTGGTTTTTAATCATTACCACTTGCATAGTTTTTCAAAGCTACGGGGGAAAAGAATTATTCAGGCCCTAGTGGCTGTAATCCAAGTTGGCAATACTGAGCCATTATGGCTCCAAATCTACAAACTGAGGTACCGTCAGACTTGTGGCTTCAATTCAAACTGCATATCTTCAGACAACACAGTTCCAGATTTGATGAAGGGTATGTGCTGGCCTTGGTTGCCACAATCCTCCAAGATCCCAAATGGAAGCAAGAAGCATTTCTAGCATGACAATTTCCAGAAATCCCTCTTCCTTTGTTTCTGCTGGTCCTTAATTGACACACTCCATCGCCGGCTCCACCTCAGTTGTTCTTATTTTAATTTAAACTCCCATATAAAACCAGTTTGTACCCTCAATTTTCTGAGATCTGCAGAAAATGTCATTACAATAGCGTAATTCGGGTAGAAATCACTCGCGTGTCTACCAAGTTACACCTATGTTTTCCTCTTTACTGAAAAACCATTGTTGTAAATACATAATCAAATACAGATGAGGTGGGTTTTCAGTAAGGTGTTGCAACATTTAATCCTCTGCTATGTTCTTCATTACATTGGACTAAATTTGATTATAACGGTAAATAAAGTATTTAATTAAACACACTGATCGTATCTGTGAGGGTATCCCAATTTGGAACATTGGTTCATGGAGGTGCAGTTTTTTTTTTTTTTTGGAATGGCATGAGGAACCAAGTGATGCCCCATTGAGAATAACCAGCCCAGTCGTCATGCAATTATTAAAGACTACCAAATCAAAGACGAATATACATAAATAGAACAATATTCTAGGACAATTAAGTATATGAATCGCTAAACACACAGAATTTATGTAGAATATTACCCTTGTTCCAAACTATATCTACGATCCCTGAACTCCTTAAGACTTCCCCTTCCCCCAAACAACAGCCAAATTGAGTCAATCTATAAGTCGAATCCAGCTTATAGTTACCACACAGTACAAGGCTGATAGTCAAGTCTGAGAAAAAAAATTCCTAGTCCAGCGCAGATGATTAAACTGCCTTTACAAAGGTTTCTGCACAACCTTGGCTCTAAGACTGAGATGCTAGCCTAGGCTCCTCGTTGTTAGACTGGGGACTGACCTCACAAGGCTGTTAGATGTAAAAATGCTCTCCAAAGCTGTTAGGTGTAAACTGTCACTCTGCTTCTGAGGATGCTGGCAACTATATATCATTGTCTAGTCACCTGCATCTTATTGCTTTTAAAATTGCATTTCATTACCACTGTCACTAAATTTCGACTTGTTGCTGGGCAGACTCATGACATCTGTTGTTAGACAGAATACATCGCATCATACCTTGTTACATTCATGTTACTGCTGTTATTAGGCAGATTTCTACCTATTGCTGGTCCGATCCATGGCAGGTATTAGATTAGCAACTAAGAGTAACAATTTTCAATTTATTTTCTGTGGTTTTCCCAATCTTTCATTTCCACTGTAGTAAAATGCACCTGAATATTGTGTGTTAATGTTCAAAGGGAGAAAGATTACTTTAATAAATGTGCCTATATATCCCTTTGCCATTGGTCAGCGTTAAATTTCAGGGTATTATCAGGTACTTATACCAGACAGTCATCCACTACAGTCCAAATGTTAAAATCACCCTTCTAGACTTTATGATTTGGAATTGCGATAGATCTCCCTACCCACATACTGATGGCTATAATTTTGAATTTATTACGCTGAGTGGGTCAAAAAGTGTTGAAAGTGTAAAGCATTGTTCTGAGGTCATGGACTATAGCAGCACTATATGTATAGATTAAGTGTGAAAAACTATCCTGATTCTGAGCATATTGGTAGCTAGAATTGTAGTTTCCTAAGTTCAACATCCAAGTGTATAATCAATTTAACTAACATTCCTATTCACCAGTCTTCTACAAGGGTGTATTTCAGTGCAGTTGGGTCATCTATGTTGGGAAAGAAAACTGGGGTCTTCCTTATTCTGTTGAGGTATGGCTTGTACTCATTTATTTAAAGAATAGTGTTGATCAAGTTTGTAGAAATATGTAAGGCCTGTCTTGGCTGAACAGTATGGGGAATAAAATTGAGAGAAAAAAATAAAGGATTTTGCCTGTGGAACTTTGCTAAGCGTTGCGTATTGGGGCATAAATATGCTACTGTTCAAGAGTAGCCTGTGAGATAATGTAACATGGGTTAAACACCAGTACAACATCTCAAAATCAGAATATTTCAGGACCTTGCTAATGTTATTACTTATTTCAAAGGTACTTAATATATTCTACCTTTGCTCCAAAAAATCTAAATCAAAGAAGGTATATCCTTTTATGCACATGCTAATCCTAAAAATAACCAAAGCCCCATGTTTCCCTCAATATTCGTTAAAGGTCTATGACATTAGTTAAGGAACAGCGAGTTGACACTTTTTTTATTCGCAGATTCCTAGATGTGTATGGCACAGAAGGGGTGGAATCTAAATACACACAAGATGGCAGTCAAATTTGCCAGCTTAACAAGCCACTGCCCTTTTGAACAATTCACAACATGTAAAACAGTTTCAGAAATCTGAGAATCTTACATTATGGAACATTGTGGTTTGTAGAACTTGTTTAAGGATAAGTAACTTGATAATCTGATGGAAAACATTCCATTCTTGAACCACACATAAAATCTTTTGCGTGCACCAGAGCAGGGTGTTCAGTCCTCGGGAACATTGCAAATGAGTTCTCATCGGAGGTTAAGTGTGCTCCTAAAGATGTTAGTGAGATAACTCGAAAAGTGAATGTTTCTGCCTTAAAACTGTACAGACGTCTGAGTGTACTGCACTGAAGTGTCAGGTCAGCTAGACTCTAGACTGTGTGCTCAATCTTTGAAATGCTGCTCAACCAACTTTAGGCCTTGGGGGAGTAGTAACACCAATGGCCCATGACTGTTTTGGTGCGAGGTAAAAGTATCGATTATCGGGGCAGCATGATAGCACAGTGGTTAGCACAGTTGCTTCACAGCTCCAGGGTCCCAGGTTCGATTCCCGGCTTGGGTCACTATCTATGCGGAGTCTGCATGTTCTCCCCATGTCTGCATGGATTTCCTCAGGGTGCTTCAGTTCCTCCCACGGTCCAAAGATATGCAGGTTAGGTGGATTGGCCATGCTAAATTTCCCTTAGTGTCCAAAAAGGTTGAGTGGGGTTACTGGGTTACAGGGATAGGGTGGAGGTGTGGACCTGGGTGGGCCGGTGCAGACTCAATGGGCTGAATGGCCCCCTTCTGCACTGTAAATTCTATGATCTTATTGGGTGTAGGCCTGTAATTGGGAGCTTCTCCATCAATTAAGCAGGTACCAACCGTAACATCTAAAGATTTGCAGTGAAGAGGTAAGTATAGGAAAGCTTGGACCAGGCCACATTAGGCATCATAAGTTGTAGATTCCAGTCTAATTTGCTGATGCATATATAATGGGAAAATGAAAGGAGGGGGGGGGGGGACAAATCATTCATCTAACACTGAATCATTCATCTAACACTCTTCCCTTAATGTAAGTTACATATTGGAATTTCCACAGCAATATTTCTTGTGTATTACTTGAGATTTGGTATTCGTTTATTATACAAGCTTGCAAAGTATCCTTGTATATGTCACCAGATCTTTCATATGGATGTCACAACACCGATTAATTATGGTCTCTTATTCTCACGCTTTGGACATCATAGTATGTCCTCTCGATGATTGGAACTTGTCACTCTAATTTTGCTTGCAGGAGACAATGGCTGATAACTGAACAGTAGAAAGGACACGTGCAGGAGGAAGATCCCCTAGTTAGACCTCAAATCTTCGGAAGGTAATTTTAAAATTCTCTTCTTTCACTGCCCAGTCTTTAATTGCAGCCTTAGCTGAGTGGTAGCACACTTGCCTCCAAGTCAGAAGATTTTATATTCAAGCCACGCTCCAGAGATTTGAGCATATAGTCTAGGATGGCACTTATCAGAAGTAATCTTTTCCAGTGAACGTAAAACTCTGCTCTAAAACAGCCCACCACACAATTTGAGTAAGAGCAGGGAGATTCTTCTGATATCGACAATTATCCCATAAGCAACATCACCAAGATTATTAATTTATTTTACTGCTGCTTTGGGACCTTGTGTGCAGATTGCTGTGCTTCCTAAATCAGGACAGTGATTGTACTTCAAAAGTACTTCATTACCTATAAAGTGCTTTGGGATGTCATGACGTCATGAAAGGTGCAACATCTATGCACAAATCATTGAGGGTGGCAGGACAAGTTAACGGGACATAGAGCCCAAAGCAAGGTTATGGTGAGCCTTTATAAAACATTGGTTCTGCCTCCATTGCAGTATTGTATCCAGTTCTAGGCATTAGAGAAAATGCAGAAAAGATTTAGAAGAATAGTCCCAGGAATGAGGGCTAGATTGTAGAAGCTGGGGCATAACTCGTTTTAGAAGGTTGTCAGGTGATTTGATGGGGGTCAGAGTAGATAGGGAGTTAAACCGTTCACATTTGCAGAATGGCCAAGAACCAACATGAGGTATGTGACCTAAAAGAATTTTTAAAAATGACGAGAAAGATCCGTTTTACACAGAGTGGTTAGGATTTACACTGCACTACCTGACTGTGATGTAGGAATTAAATTGTGGCTTTCAAATGGTAATTGGATAAGTGCCCGAAGATAAAACATTTGCGGAACTATGGGGAAAGAGCAGGGGTGGTTCTAGCTCAGTGGCTTTGGCCGAGCTGAAACAGCTGCAATGTGCCAAAGGGTCTCCTGTGTGCTGTAACCATTATATGATTCTATAGCAAATCATACAAATAACAAAGCTCACACGCAACAGGAAAACCTCCAGGTTGATTTTACTTTGTTGCATCTTGATCATCTAACCGTTAAAAAATTGTAAAATAAATGTAATCATTTAGTTCAGGGTTTTTCAAAGTGTGGGTTTCGGGAGCGATCGGTTGTGCCAGTGCCACGGTGGTCCCGATCATGGGAGAAGTGCCCAAAAGCCATTACCGGATTTTAAATTCAGAATGCCGGCCACTGCCACCTTTTAAATGAAAAATTAGACTGTGTGCAGTCTTCCAGCCAGAAGCGGCAGCAGTGAGCAGTCATGCACCCTGCACATACACTTGACATCAAGCACCCTCCATGTACGTGCAGAGCGGCTCCCGTTTTATAGCTGCGAGCAGGCAAGGCAAGTGGACTGTGAAGATGAATCATTTCCTTAAAAGAGACAGCCAGTGGATAGGATCGCACAACACTCTGCTGGAGTGAGCTGCTCAGGAGAGTCCAGGGCAGGACAGAGGAATGCTAGTGTTAGCGTTTTACAGAGCTCCAATGCCTCTGGATTACAGCCTACAGGGAATCTTAACTCGGGAACAAAGCAATATAAAGATGATTTCTTGAGGTAAGGTTTTATCAATTGAGCAAATGCAAATAAGGATGCAAAGCTCATGCATATCATATGCAGGGAAGTACTGGCAAAGGAGATGAGTTTCAGATTTTGAAAGGGAAGCAGTCGGGTGAAAAATTCCTTTTGCGGTTGAGACCCCAGTCAGTTATTAACTTAGATCTGACTCCAAATTAAAAGATACACTGCTGCACCTGACCCATGAAGCTACATTATCAACGCACCAAAAGTCCACGAGGCTGTCAGCATTCTGGAGTAGTATCTCCCGGGAGTATTCAGTGCAGAGTAAAACAAGTATTTTGTTGCTATTACCCTTCAAGGTGATCTACATGTGCAAGGTTGGATTTTCCGTTTTCATAAAGGTGAAGACGGCACAAAGGAACTGGTGGAAGTCTGCACCTGATATACGCATTACCCTCTCCTTTGAACCCGATTCAAGTGAGATTGTGAGGTCCAAGCAGGCTCCCCTTTCGCATTAAAAGTATGTCGGCAAAGGTCAGCTGGCGGGGGTCGCGAAGGGCGGTCGGTGTTGGTCCCGAGAAAAGATTGAAAAACACTGATTTAGTCCTTGTACGTAATACAATTATGAAATGTTTGTAAAAGCTTGGAATCCCTATTATATTCTTTCCCCCACGATATTGGTTAGCCAACGCTGAAAGCAAGCTGCGCCATAATCCGTAGGAATAATGCTTTAAGCCAGCCACCAAAAGATGTACAACTGTGTATAATTCTTTCTTTGCTTATCAGACCTTCAATCCTTTTGAGGTTGGAAACTCAAGCTTGTGTTCCTCTCCTTCTGGGGCCCTTCTTACATCTCCCAGGGATTGTTGCTTCAATGCACCACATATCACTTGTTTAATACATTTCAAAGAAAGTAATTAAGCATTTGAAAAATGTGACCATCCATCTTCATAAATATTGAAGGGCGATAAAATAATCAAGATAAATTTCAGATGTCTACATGAAAGCGTTGCGGTGTGTGTGAAGTCTTTAAACAAGACCTTGGCAGAGTGTGTAGTACTGTGGGCAATTAGATCTTGGCTTCTTCTCTAATCATTCTGCCAGCAAAGTGTGTCATCTTGAAAATTCAAGATAAACAACGGGTATAGGATCTTATAAAACATCCCAGCAAACGTCATTCTTTAGTTCTGGCTTGTATTAAATTTGCAATACACTTGCGATAGCAATGTTTTTATAAAGTAAATACTCCATAAAGAAAAAATGAAAGCGGCCTTTGGTCATAAATTTTAATTCAGCCAACTCCAAAATGCAAAGTAAATGTGGGTGGCCTTCACCCAAAGCAGGTCAGTGAGGAATGCTACATTTTGCCCACATGCTGCTTCAGTAATATTGATTTAACATAATTACCATTCCAAGAGTCTTTCAAAATAACAAATAACCTGCTGCATCATACCATCCCTAATTGGTTATTTCGGCCCTGGGACCATAGCAAGATATTAGCAGAGTGGTGGGATACCTGCGGCCCGGGGGCCAAATGCAGCCCACCTAGATGCTAAGTGCGGCTCACAAGAAATTTTTTTGACTGTTACCATTGCACACAGTTGCCACATTCTGCTGATTCCCATCAGCGTAGTTTTTTTTTCCTGCCGGTATGACTGAACTGCTACGCACGCAAAGCAAGGGCGAGTGAAGTGAGGTGCTTGCTGACTGCACACAACATTGACAGAGAGCCATGCATTCCCTCTGCAACCAAAGTTTAAATATTTATTTTGACAGTTTGAAGGTGATGATAGCTCTATTAATATATAAATGATTAAGCATTATGAAATATATGGCGTGTATTAAATGCATTTAATCTTATCCATGGGGTCATGGTCCAATTTCAATCTTGTGGCCACTGAGATGAAGGAGGGTCACTCATGTGGTCCATTCACTAGCCTAGGTTGCCCACCATTGTCCTGGAACCCCTTTGGTTGTTTAACTAATGCTAATAACATTAGCACATTAGCAGAAAATTACAATGGATAAATAGTGTTTTAAAGTAATCTGTTGGCAGCTACCAATTACTACCTACCAAAGATTGTGAATCTAGATCTGCCTTGTGCAGTCGGCTGAATTACAGGCAACATATTCCTGTGGGATAACCCTATCAAACTACAGAGTTTATGACAAAAGGGCAAGTATAAGAGTTTGCTCATCTCCAGAGACTGCCCATCGGCACAGCAGCATCATGACTGCTAATCGACAAGGCAAAATATACTGTGGAAATTCACCCACCAAGGTCCTTTTACTAGTCCATCCTAACTTTAGTGGCAGGGCCATGCAAATCCTAGAAAAATCTTGTTTGCACTACTGAGTCTGCCACAACGGTGTGTCATTAATGGGAAGCTAAATATAAATTTAGTGTATGGACAGTGATTGGAATCAACATAATTGTTCCTTTATATGATCTTTCTCATAATGTTGCTATTGTGTTAAAACTGTTTGTGTTTCATTAACAGTAGTTTTTCTTAACCCCGCAGATATCAAAATTTGTTTCACCTTGGTCATTAGTTCAGACTCTGTGCTTTTCAACCAATCCTGAATTTACACCAAATTCGACTTTATAAACCAATGTTATTGATAGAAAGTAAGAAGTCTTACAACACCAGGTTAAAGTCCAACAGGTTTGTTTCAAACACGAGCTTTCGGAGCACGGCTCCTTCTTCAGGTGAATGATCTGCCTGAATCATTCACCTGAAGAAGGAGCCGTGCTCCGAAAGCTCGTGTTTGAAACAAACCTGTTGGACTTTAACCTGGTGTTGTAAGACTTCTTACTGTGCTCACCCCAGTCCAACGCCGGCATCTCCACATCATTGATAGAAAGGCCATTTCTATGAGCATATTCTGCGAGCTGGTTTTAAAAAGTCGAGATATTGCGAACAAGGCTTTTATTTGAAAAACATACAGGACTTTGGGGTAAAATTTTCTGTCCCACCCACTGCGGGAATCGTCGCAAAGGGGATGGAAAATTTGACAGACCTTGACTAGTCTGTTGACCTTGGGTGGGAATTTCCAGTATTGGGACAGGCCCAACAGGAAAATCCTGCCCATTGGTTAGTAAATTCATATAATTGATTATAATTTTTAAACACCTTGCACTGAAAGTACTTTCTACATTTTTTAATTCATTAAAGTTCAGAGACCACTAGATAATTAAACAAGCTGTACAAGTTTTAATCATGGATATCAAAAAGGCAGAATTTACTAAACTGTATATATAGTTCTAGCCTACAAATTATAATGTCTTAATGAAACGTCAAATTGTAGAAGTGTCACCAGAGTTTCCAGTTCAGTTCAGCTTTCCAGCCGCTTGTTTAGCTTTGTTGATTAGTCTGTACATGAATGAATAGAAAAAAAGCAGATTGTCATATTCCCCGTTATAGTTCTCCTTTAAAAACAAACTATGATAATCAACCAGAAAATAGTAAATGGCCTCAATTGTTGCAAGATATGTGTCTGGTTTTCCTTTTTGGCGACGCCAGAAACGTGTCTTTCGTGTCCTTAGTTCAACATGAAGTAATTCTGCAAAGTAAAGGGTACAAGAAAATATTAAAGCTTTGTGAGAATTGTGAACACTTATATGCACTTCCACCAAGTCAGCGTAAACAATAATTTTTTTTGATGCCAACATTTTCTCCTTCCTGCTTTTTTCATGCACTATTTCGTGGAATGTGGATGCCACTGGCAAGATCTGCAATTTTTTGACCTCGAGGTCTTTTGATAGCCAACCAGACTGCCGTGCATCTGGAGGCACATGTAGGCCAGACCAAGGAAGGATGGCAGATTTTCTTTCTTAATAAAAGTGAATCAGATGGGATTTTCATCATTGAGAATCAGTGATAGTTTCATGATCAGCATTATTGAGACTTAGCTTTCAATTCCAGATTTTATGAATTGAATTTAAATCCCACCAGGTGCCATTGTGGGATTTGAACCCATGTCCCTGGATTATTAACCTGCATCTTTGGATTACTGGCCTATTGACATTACCACTAAGCCACCATCTCTCGTTGTTCTGACAATGCCAGCTTTATTACTACAGTGGCTATATTTCATTATATAAACCTACTTTTAACATGACATCAGATATCAAGGCCAAACCCGATTGTGTCCTGCTTAGCATTCACACATACTGATCGTTATCCAAGGATCCGATTAAAAGTAACGGTAAACCTGTAGTTAATTTCCTTGACTTTAAACAGCAGTATTCTCAGAGGTTGGGTCGTTAAGTATTTTAGCGGCTGAGCTAGATAGATTTTTAATCAGTGAGGGAATCAAGGGGATTATGGGGATAAGGAGTTGTGGAGTTGAGGTTTATCATCTCAGATCAGTCACGTTCTCATTGAATGGTGGAGCAGACTCGGTAGGCCGAATGGCCTACTTCGGCTCCTACGTCTTATGAAAATTATCAGAAAAATTCTGTTCGGGCTAGGCCACTTTTCTCTTGAAAAGGGAAGGCTGAAGGGTGACCTAATAGAGGTCTTTAAAATTATGAAAGTTTTCAATTGAGTAGTCACAGAGAGTGTCCCACTTCTGCAGGAAAGCACAACTATGGACCATCTATGTTAGGTAATCATTAAGAAACTAAGCAGGCCATTCAGACAAAACTACTAATGGTAAGAACTGGAACTTGCTAGCAGAGGGAGCAATTGAGGTGAACAGTATATATGCATTTAAGGGGATGCTAGATAACTACATGAGGGAGAAAGGATTGGAGGCTTATGCTGACAAAGTTAGAAGAGGAAGAGTGAGGCGTAAACACTGGAATGAACTGAATAGCTTCTTTCTGTACTGTATATCTGTACCAGGGGCTGGTTTAGCTCACAGGGTTAATCGCTGGCTTTTAAAGCAGACCAACAGCACGGTTCGATTCCCGTACCAGCCTCCTCGGACAGGCGCCGGAATGTGGCGACTAGGGGCTTTTCACAGTAACTTCATTGAAGCCTACTCGCGACATTTTTTTCTTCATTATATTTGATATAATTCTATGCAATTTTTCACAAAGAAATTTTAACATAATTTTAAAAATAACATGAACCAAGATCATAGATGGTAAACTGATTATCATGACATTAATCTGGAATCAAATGAACAACTGGCAGCATTTCTGAAACAAAGCATTACTCCCATCTCGTTTGCTTTCCTTTGTGCGATATGATGAAGCTTTACGTCAATCATGTTACCAAAGACTTCGTGGCAAACAATAATAATGATAATCATTATTAGTGTCATAAGTAGGCTTACATTAATACTGCAACAAAGTTACTGTGTAAATCCCCCAGTCATCACACTCTGGCACCTGTTTGGGTACACTGAGGGAGAATTCAGAATGTCCAATTCACCTAATAGCACGTCTTTTGGGACTTGTGGGAGGAAACTGGAGCACGTGGAGGAAACTCGCGCAGACACGGGCAGAAGGTGCAGACTCCGTACAGACAGCGACCCAAGCTGGGAACCGAACCTGGGAACCTGGCGCTGTGAAGCAACCACTGTGCTACCGTACCGCCCAAACTTTAACCTAAGCCACAAACTACATCTTTGTAATTAGGGCCCATTGTGTTCCAAATCCATTTTCATTGTACCCATTTGTAAAGTGCCTGTACTCACGCTAGTATGAGAGAGAACAAAATAATTTAAGTACAATTTCTCTGTAGCTGCCTTGAAGTAGCTGTGAAAGATAGTGAACTGATTTGTTAAATATAAAAGTCTGTGGCAACAATTTTATCTGATCAGCTATTTATTAGTCAGATCAGAATATTTGGCGATTCTGCTTTTGTGCAAGACAGAAACATATTTGATGGACAATTCTTGTTCATTTAACGCTCTAGGTTACACGGTACCTTGAAGACGTTCATCTGTGATTATTTTGTTGGTTTGATTCCAGGTACTATCAATAAATATCACCCTTTTTAATGAGGCCATTTTGATCTTCAATTCTTCAGCATCCTGTTCTTCTGTTGGGTTTCTAGCATCCAAGCTGTCGTGGTCATGTTTTGCACGTTTATGTTCTGGTCCTTCCAAAGTTATGCTCTCATCAAGGCTGTCGGCATACTTGGAAGGTTTTGTAGGAACAGATTTCTGAACAGCAGTGTTAGATAAGTGCTTGGGAAGATCTTCAAGGGGAACTGACTTTGGACCAGGGAACACCACTACAACCTAAAACAGAGAAGGTAAGTATCAAATAAAGATGGATTAAAATAACACACTATTACAAAATGATAAAACAGAATGATTTTTTTTTTTTAAAACCTTCAGTTCTCTGGATGCTCTAATCATGCAATTCCTGCAGCTGGAAAAGCTGGACTCCAGTATCTTACCTTGAACCGACCTAACACATCTCTTACTATTGTGTTGTAGAATGGCATTAATAGGGAAATTCAAAATAACTCGCCTAGATAAATGGGATGTGGTATCAAGCTAAAACAGACTGATGAACAATAAAAGGTACCACATCGTCTCGGGTAAAGAAGTGTTTTTTGATAACTTACTTCATGCTTTTCCTCCTCATTTTCTGGCATGCAGGGATATGTGTAAATGTTGACATCATCTCGAGCCAACAACTTTGCATGTACAGCAGTACTTTTGCCATCAGTTTCATTAGGATGTTTGATAATATCAATCTTCAAAGGGAGCTGGTAACGGAAAATATACTGTAACCTTTTTAACAAGGTCAAAATGAATAGGCACAAAATATTGCTAAAAACAAACTTGCACTTATACAGCCTTTGTCATGTACATAAGATGTCTGAGTGTCTTCTGCTGTACTGCAAGAAAATGTAGCAGTCAATTGGCTCACAGCAAGATCCCATTAAATGGCAAAACGTCATTCTTTTAAAAATGTGCTCGTGGGACGTAGGTATATCGGTATCCCCAGTTACTCTGAAAGGGGCTCTGAAGAGGGGCTGGTTAGCACCATGGGCTAAATAGCTGGCTTGTAATGCAGAACAAGACCAGCAGCGCGAGTTCAATTCTCGTACCGGCCAACCCGAACAGGTGCCGGAATGTGGCGACAATGGGCTTTTCACAGTAACTTCATTGAAGCCTACTTGTGACAATAAGTGATTATTATTATTATTATTATTAATAATAAAAGTAACAATTTACAAATGGGATTCTTGCAAGGTTATTTAAGAGGGCACCAAATGTCAGCAGTCTAATGGGAGATTGAAGTCATGTACACAGGGCTAGTTTTACGTGGCAGTGGTTGAAGAACAAACGATGCCCATCAGAAATGTGTGTGGGCATCATAAATGTACAGAATCAATTTCAGCTGTGACACCACATGGACAAATTTCAAATAAGTCACTACAGTACTTTCATCATTGCGTAAAAACAATCTGCTCAAACTCATGATGAATCACAGACTTTCTCATCTCCAAAGTTGCAAATATGATTTTCCAATCCAATGGCAGATAGGTCGTGCGTGATGATATATGAAAAATGAAAATCGCTTATTGTCACGAGTAAGCTTCAATGAAGTTACTGTGAAAAGCCCCTAGTCGCCACATTCTGGCGCCTGTCCGGGGAGGCTGGTACGGGAATCGAACCGTGCTGCTGGCCTGCTTGGTCTGCTTTAAAAGCCAGTGATTTAGCCGAGAGAGCTAAACCAGCCCCATATAGAAGTAAAGTCTTCATCCGAGTGTGAATACATAATGTTATTTATATATTTTTGAATGAAAAAGTTTTTTAAAAAACCCACTAAGAATGATGCTTTGATCATTCTATAGTCACTATGGCTAGATTTCCTTTTTTTAAAAATTCATTTACGATATGTGGGCATCACTGGAGAGGCTGGCATTTGTTGCCCATCCCTAGTTGCCCTTCAGAAGGAGGTGGTGAGTTTCCTTCTTGAACTACTACAATCCCGGAGGTGTAGGTTCACGCAGTGCTGTTCGGGCTGGGAGTTCCAAGATTTTGCTCCAGCAACAGTGAAGGAGTGGCGATATATTTCCAAGTCAGGGTGCTGAGTGACTTGGAAGGGAACCTCCAGGTGATGAGGTTCCCAGGTATCAGCTGCTCTTGTCCTTCTAGATGGTAGTGGCCGTGGGTTTGGAAGATGCTGTCTAAGGAACTTTGGCGAGTTCTGACAGTGTATCTTGTACACACAACTGCCACTGTTTGTCGGTGGTGGAGGGTTTGAATGTTTGTGGAAGGGTGGGCAATCAAGCAGGCTGCTTTGTCCTGGATGGTGTTGAGTTTCTTGACTATTGTTAAAACTGCACTCATCCAGGCAAGTGGAGCACATTCCATTACATTCCTGACTTGTAGACAGTGGACAGGCTTCGTGGGTTCAGGAAGTGAGTTACTCACCGTAGGATTCCTAGCCTTTGACCTGCCCTGGTAGCCATGATACTAATGTGACTAATCTAGTTCAGTTTACGATCAATGGTAACCCCCAGGATATTGTTTGTGGGGGATTCTGCGATGGTAATGCCACTGAATGTCAAGGAGCGATGGTTAGATCCTCTTCTATAGGAGGTGGTCATTGCCTGGCACATGTGTGGCGCGAATGTAACTTGTCACTTGTCAGCCCAAGCCTGGATATTGTCCAGGTCTTGCTGCATTTGGACATGGACTGCTTCCATTATCTGAGGAGTCGTGAATGGTGCTGAACATTGTGCAGTCATCCACAAACATCCCCATTTCTGACCTTATGATGGAAGGAAGGTCATTGATGAAGGAGCCGAAAATGATTGGGCCTAGGGCACTACCCCAATGAATTCCTGCAGTGATGTCCTGGAGCCGAGATGATTGACCTCCAACCATTACAACCATCTTCCTTTGTGACAGGTATGACGTCAGCCAGCGGAGAGTTCCCCACCCTGCCCGATTCCCATTGACTCCAGTTTAGCTAGGGTTCCTTGATGCCATACTCAGTCAAATGCAGCTTTGATGTCAAGGGCAGTCACTCTCACCTCATCTCTGGCATTCAGCTCTTTTGTTCATGTTTGAACCAAGACTGTAATGAGGTCAGGAGGGGAGTGATCCTGGCAGAACTCAAATTGAGCATCCGTGAGCAGCATAGAAGAGGAAGAACACTGCCATTTCACTGCAACCCCTCAAGTTTTCTGAATGCCAGTTTATAATTAACCCTCGTTAAAGAGAGGGGAATAGTTACAAACTCCTTTTCATTTACTGTATCAGAACCATTAAAAAAAATAGCATTTTACATCCAGGTGAGGAGTCAGGATGGTGTGGTTAGCTGAAAGTTGAAATACCCATTAAAGTTCTGAACATTGGAAATGATACACAGTGAATTCTGTATTATGCAACCCTGAGTGATGATAAAACCTTGGTTACTAACCTTGACTTGAGGTATCTCATCAGAATTCACACCATCCACCAAAATGCAACATGAGTAACAGTAAAACATCCTTGAGCTCCGACATTTTGGACATTTTGATCTACCGTTTTGTTGGAGTGTTTCTAGTATTGTCTGGGAAGCCAGTTTCAAATCTTTAAAAGAATCAGAGACTTCTTGTTTGTCAGCTTCACTTGGTTGAGCATACATCCTTTCAGAACCTTCACATTTACTTGCATCAGTGCAAAATGTGTCTTCAACGGTTTTTTCCAAGCTCAATGACATTGTGAGGAATCATCACAGATTTATCTCTGTAATTAAGAAAAAAAACATACTGCTTTTCAGTCTTAAGAATGTTTTGTTTTAGTATTTCACTGTTTATTTTGTGACAACTATCTAGTTCATATGGATCGTGTTGATTTTTTTTAGAGGTAACATTTAGTCCTGGGAAGCTAGTTGCTGTAGAGGTAGGTTGACTAAAATAGCATGCTTTAAGGATTGCCAGAACACCTAAATGAAAATGGGAGTTCAAATGGTTACCCACATTTCTTTGATACAGTCAGAATAGGATGGATTACTTAGCCGGAGCACTGGAGCCGTGATGGCTACACTACTGGCAAATACGTTCAGTCCACGGAAATGTTTAATAGAATGCTGCAGATGTTGGAAATCTAAAATAAAAACAGAAAATGCTGGAAAAACCCAGCAGGTCTGGCAGCATGTAATAATAATAATCTTTATTGTCACAAGTAGGCTCACATTAACACTGCAATGAAGTTACTGTGAAAAGCCCCTAGTCGCCACATTCCGTGCCTGCTCTTGTACACAGAGGAAGAATTCAGAATGTCCAAATTACCTAACAGCACGTCTTTCAGGACTTGTGGGAGGAAACCGGAGCACCCAGAGGAAACCCAGGCAGACACGGGGAGAACATGCAGACTCCACACAGGCAGTAACCCAAACCGGGAATCAAGCCTAGATCCTGGCGCTGTGAAGCAACAGTGCTGCCCACTGTGCGACTGCGAATGGAAAGAGAAAGAGTGTTAACATTTTGGAGTTTGTATGACTTACAGACCTGAAGTAATAACTCTTTTTCTCTCTTCACAGGTACTGCCAGACCTGATTTTTTCCAGTATTTTCTGTTTTTATTTCAGAGAAATGTTTAGTTTGGGGAGTTAGGGCTAAATTCATTTAAAAGTATTCAATGAACCTGGAAAGGCTACATCATCATGGCAGACGGGTTGAGTTTAAGAAGGTTCAATCGTTTCAATTTAACTGGGTGGTCCTGGGAGAGGGGACCGGTTACAGTTTGGACCACCTATGGTTTGCAGTTCACAGAAGTAGCACTGGGAGCAGTTAGGAGGCACGAGACAAGTAGGGCTAAATGAGGTTTTCGAGAGCTATTAATAGCTGGGTGCAGGCAAGGGGCTGGAGTTTGGAGAAACCGAGGGGCAATGTCATCTTAATGATGCTAGCAGTTTGTGAAAGACTTGCTATTGTGCCAGTAACTAGAGATGGGATTGCAGCTTTGTGAATCCGGTGGAATGCAGTCTCAGAGGAAATCGGCTCTTTCAATTCATCTGCTGCCGAAATCCTCATCTGCCGTTGACGCAGAATCAACTGCTCAACAGGGAACAAGTTTAACAGAGAACCATAGAATTCCTACAGCACAGAATGTGGAGATGCCGGCGTTGGACTGGGGTGAGCACAGTAAGAAGTCTTACAACACCAGGTTAAAGTCCAACAGGTTTGTTTCAAACACGAGCTTTTGGAGCACGGCTCCTTCTTCAGGTGAATGGAAAGGCTTGTTCCAGAAATGTTTATATAGACACAGTCAGAGATGCCCCGGAATGCGAGCACCTGCAGGCAATCAAATCATCAAAGATGCAGAGAGAGAGGTAACTCCAGGTTAAAGAGGTGTGAATTGTCCCAAGCCAGTTCAGTCGGTAGGCCTCTGCAAGTCCAGGCTTGTTGGTGGGGGCCGAATGTAATGCGACATGAATCCCAGATCCCGGTTGAGTCCGCATTCATGCGTGCGGAACTTAGCTATAAGTTTTTGCTCAGCAATTTTGCGTTGTCGCGTCTCCTGAAGGCCTCCTTGTAGAATGCTGACCCGGAGATCAGAGGCTGAATGTCCTTGACTGCTGAAGTGTTCCCCAACTGGAAGGGAACAGTCCTGCCTGTTGATAGCCGCACGATGCCCGTTTATTCGTTGTCGCAGTGTCTGCATGGTCTCGCCAATGTACCACGCTTCGGGACATCCTTTCCTGCAGCGTATGAGGTAGACTACATTGGTCGAGTCGCACGAGTATGCGCCGCGTACCTGGTGGGTGGTGTTTCCACGTGTAATGGCGGTGTCCATGTCGATGATCTGGCATGTCTTGCAGAGATTACCCTGGCAGGGTTTTGTGGTGTTGTGGTTGCTGTTCTGAAGGCTGGGTAATTTGCTGCAAACAATGGTTTGTTTGAGGTTGCGCGGTTGTTGAAGGCCAGTAGTGGGGGTGTGGGGATGACCTTGGCAAGATGTCCATCCTCGCTGATGATGTGTTGGAGGCTGCGAAGAAGATGTCGTAGTTTCTCCGCCCCAGGAAAGTACTGGACGACGAAGGGTACTCTGTCAGTGGTGTCCCGTGTTTGTCTTCTGAGGAGGTCGGTGCGGTTTTTTGCTGTGGCGCGGTGAAACTGTCGATCAATGAGTCGAGCGCCATATCCCGTTCGTACGAGGGCATCTTTCAGCATCTGTAGGTGTCTGTTGCGCTCCTCCTTGTCTGAGCAGATCCTGTGTATACGGAGGGCTTGTCCATAGGGGATGGCTTCTTTAATGTGTTTCGGGTGAAAGCTGGAGAAGTGGAGCATCGTGAGATTATCTGTGGGCTTGCGGTAAAGCGAGGTGCTGAGGTGACCGTCCTTGATGGAGACGAGTGTGTCCAAGAATGGAACTGAATTTGGAGAATAGTCCATGGTGAGTTTGATGGTGGGATGGAACTTATTGATGTCATCGTGTAGTCGTTTCAGTGATGTCTCGCCGTGGGTCCAAAGGAAAAAAATGTCATCGATGTATCTGGTGTATAGCATCGGTTGAAAGTCCTGTGTGGTGAGGAAGTCCTGTTCAAACTTGTGCATGAAGATGTTGGCATATTGAGGTGCAAATTTGGTCCCCATGGCTGTTCCGTGCGTCTGGATGAAGAATTTGTTGTCGAAGGTGAAGACGTTGTGGTCTAGAATGAAACGGATGAGTTGCAGAATTGCTTCTGGAGATTGGCAGTTGTCGGTGTTGAGGACTGAGGCTGTTGCAGCAATGCCGTCGTCATGGGGGATGCTGGTGTAGAGTGCCGAGACATCCATTGTGACGAGGAACCTCGCAACCGCGCAACCTCAAACAAACCATTGTTTGCAGCAAATTACCCAGCCTTCAGAACAGCAACCACAACACCACAAAACCCTGCCAGGGTAATCTCTGCAAGACATGCCAGATCATCGACATGGACACCACCATTACACGTGGAAACACCACCCACCAGGTACGCGGCGCATACTCGTGCGACTCGACCAATGTAGTCTACCTCATACGCTGCAGGAAAGGATGTCCCGAAGCGTGGTACATTGGCGAGACCATGCAGACACTGCGACAACGAATAAACGGGCATCGTGCGACTATCAACAGGCAGGACTGTTCCCTTCCAGTTGGGGAACACTTCAGCAGTCAAGGACATTCAGCCTCTGATCTCCGGGTCAGCATTCTATAAGGAGGCCTTCAGGAGACGCGACAACGCAAAATTGCTGAGCAAAAACTTATAGCTAAGTTCCGCACGCATGAATGCGGACTCAACCGGGATCTGGGATTCATGTCGCATTACATTCGGCCCCCACCAACAAGCCTGGACTTGCAGAGGCCTACCGACTGAACTGGCTTGGGACAATTCACACCTCTTTAACCTGGAGTTACCTCTCTCTCTGCATCTTTGATGATTTGATTGCCTGCAGGTGCTCGCATTCCGGGGCATCTCTGACTGTGTCTATATAAACATTTCTGGAACAAGCCTTTCCATTCACCTGAAGAAGGAGCCGTGCTCCGAAAGCTCGTGTTTGAAACAAACCTGTTGGACTTTAACCTGGTGTTGTAAGACTTCTTACTGTACAGCACAGAAGGCAGCGAGGCCAAGACCATTCGGCCCATCGAATCAGAACCAAAGCTCTGAAAAAACCTTACCTCGACCCACTCATCCACCCTGTGTCCGTAACCCCACCAAACCGACACATCTTTGCACACTAACATTTGTATGTTTATAGAGTCTTTCTCGTATAACCTCTTAGCAGACAGGATGGAGAATTTAAATATAAATGAAAAATAAGAAACACCGCTGTATATTCTACACAGCCACATCTATGCCCAACACCTTGACATGAACTGTGACCATTTCCGGATTGCAGTAAATTGTAACCGAGATGACAGCACAGTTCGATAAAATAAACTTTCTCACATGACACTGTGTCTAGTGGTGTTTTCTCCCACTGAGTCAACTGCTCACAAGTGTCTTCATTTTGCAGTGAAAGGAAATTTAACGAAAGATGAAATGTGCCCCGAAAGCGCATGCACCAAACTCCGGCCTTCTCTCTGGTCTGGAGTCCAAAAAGACGCCTTTTTCCAAACAACACGACGATAATTCGTTTCCTTTACCGCGGTTTTAGACACACCGGAAGGTTACCACGGCCACACGCCGTGCACGCACACACCACAGTCCCTTCCTCGGGTGGGAACCATTGTTTCCGGGAATGTTTGCGGCGGACAGGGGGCGGGGGTGCGCCGTCCTCACCGGAAGCGGCCGTTGTTAGGGCTGCATAGCAACAGAGCAGCCGTAAACTATCGGCGGGCGCTGCGCTTTGTGAGTTCCTCGGTTCGACGCTTCTCTCGGCTGTAAACACTGCAGCTCATTGCAATCAGCAGCAGACAATAAGGTGTTTAAGGAATGATCGCTGCAAGTAGTTTATCGGATTATGTGGCTGTTTCGAATTGAGGGCCTGCCCATTTTTCATGCTTTAATGATATAACTTAATTCTGATAGATTCGAGCCAAGAATTAATAGTCAAAAGGGATAATTGCTGGTCAGTTTTTGATCATAAATTTCTGACGCATGTCAGAATGTTTGAAATTCAACTGGCATTCATAGGATAGAATCCCCCACAGTGCAGAGGGAGGCCATTCGGCCCAACAAGTCTATACCGACCCTCTGAAAGAGCACCCTACCGTGGCCCACTCCCCGGCCTATCCCTGTAATCTTGTAGCCCCACTTAACCTTTGGACACCAAGGGGCAATTTAGCACGGGCAATCCACCTAATCTGCACATCTTTGGACTGTGGGAGGAAGCCAGAGCACCGGGAGGAAACCCACGCAGACACTACATATCCGATGCTGGTGCTTATGTAGTTACATTGTATATCTTGTGTTGCCCTATTATATATTTTCTTTTATTCCCTTTTCTTCCCATGTACTTAATGATCTTTTGAGCTGCTCGCAGAAAAATACTTTTCACTGTACCTCGGTACACATGACAATAAACAAATCCAATCCAATCCAAGAAGAATGGGCAAATTCTGCAGGTGACAACACTTGAATTGTCATATTGTCATAATGTCAATCCCTCCTCGCGATCTGCATGCGCAGTGGTGGTTGTAAGTAAGTCCTGGAGAGGACATTGACACTTGTAGGCCACACAGGTTTAGCATTGGAGCTTGAGCATCATCCGCTTCAGGCGTGGTGATGCAGTGCAGAGGAACCTTTTAACAGACATAGAATCCCACCAGTTCAGAAGGAGGCCATTCGGCCCATCGAGTCTGCACTGACCTTCTGAAAGAACACCCTACCTAGGCCCACTCCCCCATAAATCCATAACCCCACCTAACCTTTGAGCAGTAAGGGACAATTTTACCATGGCCAATCGACTTAACCTGCACATCTTTGAACTATGGAAGGAAACCAGAGCACCCGGAGGAAACCCATGCAGACACGAGGAGAAACTCCACACAGACAGTTAACCAAGACCGGAATTGAACTCGGGTCCCTTTCGCTGTGAGGCACAGTGCTGACCACTGCGCCACTGTACCGCCACAATGGTGATGACTGACTGTTGATCAGTTTTAAGGTTGGCAGGGGGCAGCCATGGATGAAATTCTGGAAATTATGACGTGAAGACGAGGGTAAAGAGTTCTTTCTCGATCTGGTCATAGCGAATTTCCATATAATTGAGAGCCCTTGATGCAAAGGCCATTGGCCTACCATTCTGGATGCACACTGCTCCATGTCCGTGTTGAGAGGCACCTGCTGATAGGAGCACAGTTGCTTGGACGTCGATGTAGTGTAACACTGGACGGTCTGACAGCACATCCTTAAATTTGTTGAATGCAGCATTGTAGTGCTCTTGCCAACGCCATTCTACATCCTGGTGGAGAAGTTGACGGAGGGATCCTGTTACCTCACTGTAACAGGGAATGAATTTTTGACAGGTAATTTGTCACCTCAGGGCATGGTTGTCCTCAGGAGTAGACATTTGCCGTATAGTCTTGTTATCTGGATCTGGCTTCACACTGTCGGCAGTAAGCAGGTGGTCCATGCAGGGACCTCGCTGACCCTGAATCGGCTTTTAGCAGGGTTGAGCTTCAACTGTATGAACCCGATTCTGTCGAGGACCAAGTGCAGACGTGTATCATTGTTCTTGCTTTGTACAACCTAAGATCAGGATGTTATCAATGATGATTTCACAAGGGATGCTACAAAGAATTGTTCCATAGACCATTGGAAGACCTCACTACCAGTGGAGATATTGTAAGATAACTGTAGGGGCTGGTTTAGCACAGGGCTAAATAGCTGGCTTTTAAAGCAGACCAAGGCAGGCCAGCAGCGCGGGTTCAATTCCCGTACCAGCCTCCCCGAACAGGCGCCGGAATGTGGCGACTAGGGGCTTTTCACAGTAACTTCATTTGAAGCCTACTTGTGACAATAAGCAATTTTCATTTCATATGCACTGGAACCTGTATCTGCCGACCAGACATGAATATAGTGAGCTTCGGAGATCCTTCGTCCAGCGGGATTTGCCAAAATGTGCACTATGCATCCAGGACGCTGAAAACCTTAGCATTGGGCATGCTGGTTATGACCTGTTCAATCATCTTCATAGCATGGTGGGGTTTCAGAAGTGCTTTATTTATGGGAATTGGTTCGATACAGATTTTGACTGTGCCGTCTTTCTTTACTGCGGCAACAATCGCAAAAATTCACTCTGTGACCTTATCTATGGGACTATGACACCAATCTTGTCATTCTATCCAATTCTGTTTCATGGCAAGGGGTACTCTTCTTGCAGCACAGACAGTGGGTGTTACAGTGGGTGTCCAGCCTCATGTAATATATGTCAGACTGCTTCCCAATAATATCACAGTCGAACAAGTCTTTGTATTCTAGCATCTCTGGGGCTTGCTGCTGTAGGGAGTGAACATCGGTTCCAAGGTGGATTAGCCCTAGTGCAATGCTGTCCTGGAGACCCAGCAATGGTTTGAAATCCTGGTTGACTACATGGCACTGGAACTTGTCCTGCATGCAGGAACTTGTCCTGGGTAACTGTGCATTCCGTGTGTATGGTTTGTCCACCACATGCAGTGAGATTTACTTTGTTGGTAGACTAGAGTGTGTCACAGGGCTCGAATTCCCACAGAAGCAGCTTCGACAATGCATTGCATTTTGCCCCAGTGACGATTTTGATTTTAAATTTGGCATTGCGATGAGCAATGTTTAACATTGTGACTGTTTCACCTTTTCCCAATTTTCAACACTTTTTGCAGTAGAATGTTTTAAGGGGTTCAATGCTATGGTTGTTTTAATTTACTTCCAGTTTGGAGGGGTAGACAGCTGCAACGTGACTTGTGGTGGTGTCAGTTGGTGAGGCTTTGACCCGCAACACTTGGCAAAGTGATTTAATTTTCCGCAGTTATTGCAACATGTATTAAATGTGAAGCCTGTACTTCTTTTTGTGTTGGTGCTGACCATTGCAATTCGGGCAGGGTGTGCTCTGTACCAAGGAAACTTCCATTTCTCCTTAATTCCTTGATACTCCTCTCAGACTGCTCATTTAGCTGCAGATACTAACGGAGGATTCTAACGTGAGTTTCTTTTGCAGAGCAACTGCTTGCATGTAGCATCGCTGTATATTCACACACTATATACTCCCTTATGAGTGAGAGCGCCAGATATGCACTTTTTTGCCAGAATTTTCAATGTTGAGGCATAATTTTGTACCAATTCATCGAGTTTCTAGCAAGTGGCATTAAAACAAAGAACAAAGAACAATACAGCACAGGAACAGGCCCTTTGACTCTCCAAGCCTGTACCGGTTATGATACCAACCTTTGCCAAAACCCACAGCACTTCCTTGTGCTGTATCCCTCTATACCCATTCTATCTATGTGTTTGCCAAGATGCCTTTTGAACGTCGTTAATGTATCTGCTTCCACAACCTCCCCTGGCAACATGTTCCAGACACTCACCACCCTCTGCGTAAAAAACCTGCCTCGCACATCTCCTCTAAACTTTGCCCCATGGACCTTAAACCTAGGCCTCTTGGTGACTGACTGACCCCTCCACCCTGGGAAAGAGTACCTGCCCATCCACTCTATCTATGCCCCTCATAATCTTGTAGAACTCTGTTGGGTCACTCCTCAACCTCCGTCTTTCTAATGAAAATAGTTTGAGTCTATTCAGCCTCTCCACATAGCTAACACCCTCCAGACCAGGCAACATCCTGGTAAACCTCCTCTGCATCCTCTCCAAAGCCTCCACATCCTTCTGGTAGTATGTCAACCAGAATTGTGAACAATATTCCAAGTGCGACCTTACCAAGGTTCTATACAACTGTAGCATGACTTGCCGGTTTTTATACTCGATGTCCTGTCCAATGAAGGCAAGCATTCTGTATGCATTCTTGACTATCTTGTCCACTTGTGTTGCCACCTTCAAAGATCTGTGGACATGCATGGCAAGATCTTTCTGACTTTCTATAGTTCTAAGTGTTTTGCTATTTACGGTATATTTCCCCTCTATGTTAGACTTACCAAAATGCATTACCTCACATTTGTCTGGATTAAATTCCAATTGCCATTTCTCTGCCCAAGTCTTCAACCTATCTATGTCCTGCTGTATCCTCTGACAATCCTCAACACTATTTGCCACTCCACCAACCTTGATGTCACCCCGAATTTACTAATCAGACTGGCTAAATTTTCCTCCAAATCATTTATGTACACTACAAATAACAGAGGCCCAAGCACAGATTCTTGTGGAACGCCACTAGTCACATCCTTCCATTCAGAAAAACACCCTTCTACTGCTACCCTTTCCCTCTGTGACCGAGCAGTTCTGTATCCATCTTACCACCTCACCTCTAATCCTGTGTGACTTACTGACGTCCATGTAAACAACATCCACCTCATCAATCATCTTTGTCACCTCCTCAAAAAACTCAATCACGTTAGTGAGGCACAACCTCCCCTTCACAAAACCATGCTGTCTATCGCTTATGAGCCCATTTGTTTCCAAATGGGTATAAATCCTTTCCCTGAGAATTCTCTCCAATAATTTACCTTCTACCGACGTGAGGCTCACGGCCTATAGTTTCCAGGATTATCCCTGCTACCTTTACAGCGGTACCACATTAGCTATTCTCCAATCCTCCGGGATCTCACCTGTAGCCAATGAGAATATAAAGATGTCAGTCAAGGCCCCAGCAATTTCTTCCCTTGCTTCCCTCAGTATTCTGGGGTAAATCCCATCCAGCCCAGGAGACTTATCTACCTTAATACCTTTTTGATGTTAACATGATCCAGACTGTCCAGACATCAAGAATCATCTTCCACAAAGTCCCTTTATTTGCTGAACACTGATGCAAAGTACTAATTTAGTACCTTGCCCATTTCCTCTGGCTCAACACATAGATTCCCCCACTGTCCTTAAGTGGTCCAATCCTTTGGGATTCACCTTAATCCTACTTGGCAAGGACTTTTCATGACCCCTCCCAGCCCTCCTAATTTCTCGCTTCAATACCTTCCTAGTTTCTTTATACTCCTCAAGGGTTTCGACTGTCCCCACCCTTCTAGACCATACAAAAGTCTCCTTTTTCTTTTTGACGAGGTTCGCAATATCCCTTGTTATCCAAGGCTCCATGTCTGTCCATTTTGACATTATTTTCCGGGTGCGCATATCTGTTCAAATATTTTTAACAGTACCTCAGGGCCCTCTCGGTCTTCCTCTCTTCGGAAGGGGAAGGATTGAGATTTTTCTGTTGCCTCCAGGCCCACGAGGTTCAACAGTGTGCATGCTTGTACTTCCTTCGATTTATCGGAGAGACCGGCATAGCAGTAACCGGGGCATTTCTTTTCATACTTTTTCCAATTGCTAGCGATGTTCTCACCGAGGATGAATGAGTCAATACACCAAAGTCCTTGTGCCATCTTGACCAACTCCTGACACCATGTAAAGTTGCTGGGTTGTGTAGGAATGATGGCAAAGGGCTACAACTTAAATGGATTACTAAAAGTTCTTCTGCAGCTCTTACATGCCATGCCTGTAGCCAGACTATCAACACATCACTTCCTATGTACAGCTCATGGAAATATAATTCATAGATACTCATTCCACAACACTGAGAACTATTTTAATTCAGTCATATTTCTATCTAATTTACTGTGAAAGATTTAAAGTTTTGCTTATTTGTTATAGCACTAGATATTTTAATTGCTTTAATAAAACAATAATATTTTACAGCAACACTTTGTAGATATACGTTCAAAATGGAAAATGAGCCTAAAACCTTTCAAGAATTCTTGCAGCTTGAGGATGAGGTAAGTGACTTTGCTTACTCTTTGTACATCATATTCCGATTAACGGTAGACTCTGAGATGTTGAAGTTCAAAATCCAATTTAGCCTATATATCAATTTCACTCTAGCTATATTCAATAAAGGTACGGGGAGTCCAAGGCAAGATGTAGAGACATTTATTAACACAAAATTATATACATGAGGCCAGGCTACAGCTTACCGGATCCTCCCTCCTTTCTAGTCGGCCTCACACTGGCTGATCTTTTATCCCAGTGCACTCCCAATGAGCACCAATCATCCTCAATTGGATGTGCCATGTGCAGGTTATAACACTGTACATCGTAGCTATCCATTCCAGATCTATTTTCCTACTTTTTACCAGCGCATTCTAATACTTTTCATGTTCCAGAGTTGAATTGAATCCGCCGGTAGCCACATGCAATGATAATTCTCTGCCTGACCCGATAATCCCAACTGCCTACCTGAGGCCCTCACCAGGTTCAATTCCTATTGTGTCTATGTTATTCTCTAAGTCTGAATGAAGACTTAAAGTTAACACAAACATTTTATTCAAAGGGTTCGTTCTGCTTCCAGAGCTCAACTAGATGTAAAACAGTCAAGAGATATGACCAGTGAAACTAAGGTAAACTGCCTATGCTGAGCTGTCTCTGTCTGCTGCTGCTCCCTAGCTCTGTGCTTCTCAAAGAGGCAGATCTTACCTTGGCCTTGACCCTTTATACCCGTCTCTGATGCTGCCCTCTAGTGGTGCTGTGGCTGTTATATCTGGCTGCAGTCCTTGGTGTATGTGCAGATGTATGTACAGATGTACAGATCACTACAGTTTCCATCTTCGATTCCCCCCCCCCCCCCCCCCCCCCCCCCCCCCCAATCCAACGTTTTACTCTTCAGCCGCTCCCCCGCTCTCTTGATCCAATTCTCACCAGCACTGTGAATAGCTCTTTGGACAATATCATTCCCCTCTTTAACGCTGCATTAATTCTTCATCTGCACCATAGACCTCTGCTACTCTCTACTGAGAATTTTAATATTTAATATATATAAAATATATATTTCTACTCCATTCTTTTTTTTAAAGTACCATTTTACGTTTATCTTTGCATTTGTGCACAGACAGTGACCCAAGCCGGAATCGAAGGGATTGAAGGGGTTCATGGAGCGCATGGGGCAGGGGGAATAGTAGATCCACGGAGGTTGGAAGGCCGAGGGCGAAGGAATTTTCGTACTTCTTCCATGTACTCGCCCCAAAATAGACATCAGTTTATTATGATTGAAATTCAATCTGGAGTTGAATAGGGCCTGCACTCCGCTTTTGGCATCTTCCAATGGCCTTACATAGTTGTCTGTTATTCTATTACTGACAAGTAATAATACAACATATACACTTTATATTCTGGCATTTCAAGGCAAATGGAAAGATGTTATGTGAACATGTGTGTTGTGACATTTAGTGGCAGCATACCACATTACATCAGCTTTATTTTTTTACTCATTATTTCCTTCTCTTCAGTTCTAAATACAACTGTCTAATATGTTGATTAGTGATCTGCTGCTAGGTCAAGCTCACAGCTCTCTTTAAAATTGTTGCCAAAGAAATTAGGGTTGGTTAAACTGATTTGCCTTTCTTGTCTGTGGCATCTTGCCTTTGCTTGGTGGCTACCTTTATAATCTCCTAGAGATTTATATCACATTATGTGGAAGTAATAACAAGAGGACTACCAGTTAATTGCGCTTTCCATATTATTAAAAACTAGTGGAGGTGGGGATTTGGGGTGGCACAGCTGTGAGACCCAAGAGAGGGCAGGATAGGGTGTTGGAGACGTTAGAGAGGAGTGGATGTCGGCACCTTGTGGAATGTTTTCCCAATGGGAACAGGGGATCCTGCTAACATTCCTGTCCGGCAGGAGCCTCCACAGTGAAAGCCGCCAAGCTATTTTCCTTCCTACTGCTCTGTTCCTGCCCTGTCAACCTTTATCATTGAGAACCCTACAATTCAAACATAGAGCAGCCATGTCAATCAGAAGTTACAATGAGGGTGGAGCCGGGAGTGTAGGAGGCGAGAGAGGCTGGTGTTTTGGCCTTTGCGTCCCTAGTAGCCCGGCGGAGGATCTTGCTACAGTGGAAGGATGCGAGACCCCCAAGCGTGGAGACCTGGATCAATGACATGGCGGGTTTTATTAAGCTGGAGAAGGTCAAATTCGCCCTGAGAGGATCGGTACAAGGGTTCTTTAAGCGGTGGCAGCCTTTCCTCAACTAGGCCAGCAGCAGAAGCAGCAACCCAGGGGGGGGGGGGGGGGGGGGGGTGTTGACTATGTTTATTTTATTTTATTTATTTTCAAGTTCTCTTGTTGTTTACCGGGTTTGGGGGGGGGGGGGGGTAGGGGGGCTCGATATATGTGCTTTTACAGTCTTGGGGGTGTTATGCTTATTATGTTGTTTTATTGGACTTTGTTACTGTTTGTTGTTATATATTTTGTAAAAATTTTCAATAAAAATTATTTAAAAAAAAGAAGTTACAATGAGAATGCTAGAAAGTATCAAATGGAAACAATCATGTGATTACTACCAGCTAGTGAGATTGCTGTAAAGAATCATGAACATTTTAGGGCCATATGATCACAATTACATGTGAGGATGGGAGAAGTAATTTGAGGAATTGGAAACATCACATAATTACTATTGAGAATTGCACAACAGGAAAACACCAAATTAACCAAATTATGGCACTTTAATAAATGGAAAAATATTTTCTTAGTCTCAATCTACCTAAAATCCTGATTTATCAGTGATGCTTTACATAACAATGATTACATTTTAGAATTAAAAATATTTTACCTAACTACATATTTTAGTTTGTGACATTTATTATTTTTTTATATAGAATAATTGGCCAGCATTACCCCGTGATGAAGATGAGTTTCAACAAAGTATTCAGCCTGATATATTTAGTTCATATGAATCAACTGTACAATACATTCGTGAACATGTACCTTTTGAGATGGAGGTTATTGACAACATTGGACAAAGAATTGATCTGTTTGTATCCCGATTGGAAAAATATTCCTCAAAACTCCTGTCGGATGAACCCAGGGAATCCAAGGACACTCGTTTCTATGTACGGACACATGGTAATACGTTTGTGCTTACTTCAGTATTGATCTTGCACCAACTACATCTTGAAAAATAAAAAAGTGCTGGAAATACTTAGCAGCTCATATAGCATCTGTAGTCGAAGGAAAAACAGTTAAGAGGCAGGTTTTTCAAAGACTGATGAGGGTAGGAGCAGAGGCAGGGAGGCCCAGAATTTCACTCCGCCAGTCAGCATGCTGGTTTGCTGGCACTATCACACCCCCAAATTATTTTTGAGAAGACTGGGTGGAACGTAAAGGAAACAGAGAAACCCCTGTTAGGATGAAGTGCTGCCCTGTCCTGGCTCCTGCCTGTCGGCTGCCTCCCCATATCGGCTGTATTTCTGCCATAGTGTGGATCCAAATTAATTGGGTGGCAAGTATGCTCCTTGGCCATGAATTAGCCACCTCACCAAAGATTGTGGTGGGTGTGTCATAACCATGCGTTTTGGAGTTAGGGTCCAGAAGTGATCATGACATCGGGGTCCTAAACCTAAATGGAAAATAAGCCCAATGTTTCAGGTTGATGACTTTACATCCGGAACGTAATACTACCGCACGGAAGGTAGTTGGAGGTAATGATTTTGCCTCAGACAGTCTGATTGTTTGTGAACCGTATATTTCAAAAACCAGTGACAGATTTCATCAAACCGTGGTACACAGGTTATGGCCCAAGATAGAACTGATTAAACTTTGATGAAGGTGCAGACCTGGATTAGGATTCTAGGATTTTTTTTAAAGGATTCGTTAACATTGAGGGATAGGGCAAATTGACTTTTTTCTGAAAATGTTGTGAGTTGCTTCATATAGAAAGCTGTTAAAGGAAACATTTGTAAGGGCTACAAGGCTGGAAACAGATGAAGACTGTGAGGAAGGAACTTAAAAAAAGAGTCAGGACTGCTAAAAGGGGTAATGAAAACTTGTCGCAGGGGAGACGTAGTTGGCAAAGATTGTCTGAGAGCCAGCGAGAGAATATTGGGAAGAAGGGTTTGAATGCCAGTCTGCTGGCAGGGTTGAGCAGAACGATAGATGCATTGGCAGGGAAGATGGTGGAGGCAAGTCCGATAGGTGGGGCCGCCTGTATAACGGTAGAGACACCGGTGGAGGTGATGCCGGTGGAATTTGGACCACAATTCAGGAAGCATTTTGGGAGGTGATGCGACCATCAATTCACGCGAAACAAGGAGTTGAAGTAAACTGTGGCTTTAATCGACTAGAACAGTGCCTGCCTGCGACTGCTCTGCTACTGAGACCGCCTACAGGGCTACTGCTCTTTATATCTCCCCTCAATGGGAAGAACCAGGGCCGGAGCCCACAAAGGCACCAACATGATACATCACAGGTAAAACCTTACAATGGTCCATAGGTGGAGCCCTCATGGGCAATAGCGTGGTACAGTTACATACATGGTGAATGGTTAATGCAATACGTTCACCACATTCACCCCCTGTTAAAAAAATGAAGTCTGGCGGGGGTGAAGGGTTCACAGGTTCAGCCTGTCCGGCGCCCGGATCGCGCGCTGTGATCGCCAAAGCTCTGGTATCGCAGCTGGCCCGGGTGTCAAACTCATCCGTGCGGGCATGGGTAGTGAAGTTGCCGGTGCGGGTACAGATGCGGACTCCGGGAGCATGTCTTCTGGAGCTTCGTTCCTGTGGGTCACATGAAGGGGGGGGGGGGGGGGGGGGGGGGGGGTGCGGATGCCATATAGGGGCGGGGCCTTGGACAGCATAGGTTGGGCGGGGTAAGTTGGGGTGGCGGTGGTAGTGGAACCTGCGGGCGCTAGGTCCCGGAGTGAAACCTTATCCTGTTGGCCGTCGGGGTGTTCTATGTATGCGTACTGGGGGTTGGTGTGTTGGAGCTGAACCCTCTTGACCAGGGGGTCGGACTTATGGCTCCTGACGTGTTTGCGGAGTAGGACGGGCCCCGGTATCTTCAGCCAGGATGGAAGCGAGGCCCCAGAGGTGGATTTCCTGGGGAAAACAAACAGGAGGCCATGAAGGGTCTCGTTTGTGGCCGTGCAAAGGAGGGACCTAATAGGGTGGAGTGTGTCGATGAGGACCTCCTGCCAGTGGGAGACTGGGAGATTCCTAGACCGTAGGGCCTGGAGGACGGCCTTCCAGACCGTCGCGTTCTCCCTCTCCACCTGCTCGTTTCCCCGGCGGTTATATCTGGTAGTCCTGCTCGAGGCGATGCCCTTACTGAGTAGGTACTGATGCAGTTTGTCGCTCATGATCGACGAGTCCCAGTCACTATGAACATACGTGGGGAAACCAAACAGGGTGAAGACACCCTGATGACGGTGGCGGCAGTCATGTCGGGGCAGGGGATTGCAAAGGGGAAACGGGAGAATTCGTCAATGACGTTGAGGAAATACGTTTTGCGGTTGGTGGAGGGGAGGGACCCTTTGAAATCGATACTGAGGTGCTCAAAGGGCTGGGAATCCTTTACCAAGTGGGCCTTATCCGGTCGATAGAAGTGCGGCTTGCACTCCGCGCAGATCGGGCAGTCCCTGGTCATGACTCTGACCTCCTCAGTGGAGTAGGGCAGGTTGCGGGCCTTGATGTAGTGGAGAAGCCGGGTGACTCCCGGGTGGCAGAGGTCATCGTGGATAGCCCGGAGTCGGTCAACTTGCGCGCTGGCACATGTACCGCGGGACAGAGCACCTGGGGGCTCGTTGAGCTTCCCAGGACGATATACTATATCGGAATTATAGGTGGAGAGTGCGATCCTCCACCTCAAGATCTTATCGTTCTTGATTTTGCCCCGCTGCGTATTATCGAACATGAAGGATACCGATCGTTGGTCGGTGATGAGGGTAAACCTCCTACCAGCGAGGTAGTGCCTCCAGTGTCGCATGGCTTCCACGATGGCTTGGTCTTCTTTTTCGACTGAGGAGTGTCAAATTTCAGAGGTGGTGAGGGTACGTGAAAAAAATGCTACTAGCTTGCCTGCCTGATTGAGGGTAGCAGTGAGGGCGACCTCTGACGCGTTGCTTTCCACCTGGAAGGGGACGGACTCGTCCATCCCGCGCATCGTGGCTTTGGCGATGTCCACCTTGATGCAGTTGAAAGTCTGGCGGGTCTCGGCCGCCAGTGGGAAGATGGTGGCCTTGATTAGTGGGTGGGCTTTGTCCGCATAGCTGGGGACCCACTGGGAGTAATAGGAAAAGAACCCGAGGCACCTTTAAGGGGAGGGTCGACTTTTAGTGTCGCAAGGCTACATACGGTGAGTGGGGGTAGGGGCCCGCCGAATTTCAGAGTTAGGCTCTTCAGGTTACACTGGAAATCCAGTCCCAACAGGAGAGGAGCGCAGAGGTCGGGGAGTACATATAACTTGAAATCGGTGTACTCGGCGCCCTGTCTTGCTAGGGTTGCAGTTGTATTGCTAGTGCACTCCCGGATCTGCACCGAGTGCGATCCAGAAGCGAGGGAGATGGTTTGGTGCGCCGGGAAGATTGAGAGCGAGCAGCATCTGACCATGTCTGGATGAATAAAGCTCTCCGTGCTCCCGGAGTCGAACAGGCAAGGTGTTTCGTGTCCATTTACCCGGACGGTCATCATGGAGCTCTGGAGGTGTTTGGGTCGCGACTGGTCCAGGGTGACCGCGCTGAGTTGCGGGTAGCCGACGTGGTCGGGGGTGCTGGGGTGGTCCCAAGATGGCTGCCCCCGCCGGTCGCACAGGTCGGGCGGTGTTACAGATGGCAACCAAGATGGCGGCACCTGTCGGTTGCACGTGTCGGGTGGTGAGAAAGATGGCATCCAAGATGCCGGCCCCCACGAGTCGCACACGGCGGGCTGCGTGGGCGAGGATGGCCAAGATGACGGCCCCCGTGAGTCGTACACGTTGTGCAGGTTTGGAGATGGCTGCCCCCACGGACAGCACAAGGCCGATGATGCGTCCGGGGGCGGAGCCGGCAGGCAAGCTCCTGCACTGCGGGCCTGAGAGTCTGAGGGTCGGGCCTGCGATTTTGAGGGTTTGGACCTGGCCAGGCAGACCTTAGTAAAATGTCCTTTTTTCCCCGCAGTCGCTGCAGCTCATATTCCGGGCCGGGCAGCGCTGCCTGAGGTGCTGATGCTGGCCACAGAAATAGCAGGCCTGGGGTACTGTTTGGTTAGGGTCCACGAGGGGGTTGCGTCATCAGACAGGAATGCGTTGAGGCTTTGGAACACGACTTCTAGGGAGGAGGGTAGCTTTACCGTCTCTTCCAGGTCTAGGGCACCCTTCTAGAGTAGGCGCTGTCTCACGTAGTTGGACCTGACTCCAGCCACGTAGGCGTCCCGGACGGCGAGGTCCACATGTTGAGTGGCCGTGAAGGCCTAGTAGTTGCAACTTCGCGCAAGGACTTTGAGGTCACGTAGGTACTCCTCCAGCGATTCCCTGGGGCGTTGGCAGCAAGTAGTGAGGAGATGCCACGCGTACACCTCGTTCACTGGCCTTACATATAGACGCTTCAGCATCATGAAGGCGTCTGCATAGGTGGAAGCTTCCGCGAGATGTACAGAGATTCGATGACGCACCCGGGCATGGAGGAGGCTCAGCTTCTGATTGTTGGAGACGGAAGGCGAGAAGGAGGCTGCAAGGTCGGCCTCGAAACAGCGGAGCCACTGCAAAAAAATCCCTTTCGCCTCCGCGGCTTGCGGGTCAAGTTCCAGTCGGTCAGGTTTGAGGGCCGATTCCATTGTGGTGTTGTAGTCGATTAAAGTGATGTGACCATCAATTCACGCGAAAAAAGGAGTTGAAGTAAACTGTGGCTTTAATCGACTAGAACAATGCCTGCCTGCGACAACGCAGAATCTCCGAACAGAAACTTATAGCCAAGTTCCGCAGTACGGCCTCACCCTGGACCTTTGGTTCATGTTGTAGTACATTCACCCCCCACCATCTGGCCTGGGCTTGCGAAATCCTACCCACTGGGGCTTTTCACAGTAACTTCATTAAAGCCTACTTGTGACAATAAGCAATTATAATATAATAATAATGTCCTGGCTTGAGACAATTCACACCTCTTTAACCTGGGATTACCCCTCTCTCTGGATCTGTACAGACTTAATTACCTGCAAATGCTCGCATTTAAAGCATTGTCTTACATCTTTGACTTTGTCGATATATATGTTTCTGGAATCTACCTCCTCATTCACCTGAGGGAGGAGCAGTGCTCCGAAAGCTAGTGATTTGAAACAAATGTCATGTGAGAGTACCTTTAAGAAATGGGTGTTTATAAATGGGTGTGTATATAAATATCTGTAGTGAGTGTACCTTTAAGAAATGGATGTTTATTATTGCAGTGATGTCAGAGAGTGGGTGAAAAGAACAAAGAACAAAGAAAATTACAGCACAGGAACAGGCCCTTCGGCCCTCCCAGCCTGCGCCGATCCAGATCCTTTATCTAAACCTGTTGCCTATTTTCCAAGGTCTACTTCTCTCTGTTCCCCACCCGTTCATATATCTGTCCAGATGATGCTATCGTGCCCGCCTCTACCACCTCTACTGGCAAAGCATTCCAGGCACCCACCACCCTCTGTGTAAAAAACTTTCCACGCACGTCTCCCTTAAACTTTTCCCCTCTCACCTTGAAATCGTGACCCCTTGTAATTGACACCCCCACTCTTGGAAAAAGCTTGTTGCTATCCACCCTGTCCATACCTCTCATAATTTTATAGGCCTCAATCAGGTCTCCCCTCAACCTCCGTCTTTCCAATGAAAACAATCCTAATCTACTCAACCTTTCTTCATAGCTAGCACCCTCCATACCAGGCAACATCCTGGTGAACTTCCTCTGCACCCTCTTTAAAGCATCCACATCCTTCTGGTAATGTGGCGACCAGAACTGCATGCAGTATTCCAAATGTGGCCTAACCAATGTCCGATACAACTGTAACATAACCTGCCGACTCTTGTACTCAATACCCCATTCGATGAAGGCAAGCATGCTGTATGCCTTCTTGACCACTCTATCGACCTGCGTTGCCACCTTCAGGGTACAATGGACCTGAACTCCCAGATCTCTCTGTACATCAATTTTCCCCAGGACTCTTCCATTGACCATATAGTCTGCTCTTGAATTAGATCTTCCAAAATGCATCACCTCGCATTTGCCTGGATTGACCTCCATCTGCCATTTCTCTGCCCAACTCTCCAATCTATCTATATTTTGCTGTATTCTCTGACAGTCTGCCTCGCTATCTGCAACTCCACCAATCTTAGTATCATCTGCAAACTTGCTCAGACCACTTATACCTCGTCCAGATCATTTATGTATACCACAAACAACAGTGGTCCGAGCACGGATCCCTGCGGAACACCACTAGTCACCTTTCTCCATTTTGAGACACTCCCTTCCACCACTACTCTCTGTCTCCTGTTGCCCAGCCAGTTCTTTATCCATCTAGCTAGTACACCCTGAACCCCATACAACTTCACTTTTTCCATCAACCTGCCATGGGAAACTTTATTAAATGCTTTACTGAAGTCCATGTATATGACATCTACGGCCCTTCCCTCATCAATTAACTTTGTCACTTCCTCAAAGAATTCTATTAGGTTTGTAAGACATGACCTTCCCTGCACAAAACCATGCTGCCTATCACTGATAAGTCTATTTTCTTCCAAATGTGAATAGATCCTATCCCTCAGTATCTTCTCCAACAGTTTGCCTACCACTGACATCAAGCTCACAGGTCTATAATTCCCTGGATTACCCTGCTACCCTTCTTAAACAAAGGGACAACATTAGCAATTCTCCAGTCCTCTGGGACCTCACCCGTGCTCAAGGATGCTGCAAAGATATCTGTTAAGGCCCCAGCTATGTCGTCCCTCGCTTCCCTCAGTAACCTGGGATAGATCCCATCCGGTCCTGGGGACTTATCGACCTTAATGTCTTTTAGAATACCCAAAGCCTCCCCCTTCCTTATGCCGACATGACCTAGAGTATTTAAACATCCATCCCTAACCTCAACATCCATCATGTCCCTCTCCTTGGTGAATACCGATGCAAAGTACTCATTAAGAAGCTCACTCATTTTCTCTGACTCCATGCATAAATTCCCTCTTTTGTCTTTGAGTGGGCCAATCCCTTCTCTAGTTACCCTCTTGCTCTTTATATACAAATAAAAGGCTTTGGGATTTTCCTTAACCCTGTTAGCCAAAGATATTTCATGACCCCTTTTAGCCCTCTTTATTGCACGTTTGAGATTTGTCCTACTTTCCCGATATTCCTCCAAAGCTTCATCAGTTTTGAGTTGCCTCGATCTTATGTATGCTTCCTTTTTCATTTTAGCTAGTCTCACAATTCCACCCGTCATCCACGGTTCCCTAATCTTGCCATTTCTATTTATCATTGTCTTTTTAAAAGAAAAATAATTTTTATTGATGCCGGCCTATTTCCTACCGTTCCGCCAGGAGGTCCAGGAAAGGCTGCCACCGCCTATAGAATCCTTGTACTGATCCCCTCAGGGCAAATTTCACCTTCTCCAATTTAATGAAACCCGCCATATCATTGATCCAGGCCTCTACGCTTGGGGGCCTCGCATCCTTCCATTGAAGCAAGATCCTCCGCCGGGCTACTAGGGACGCAAAGGCCAGAACACCGGCCTCTTTCGCCTCCTGCACTCCCGGCTCCACTGCAACCCCAAAAATTGCGAGTCCCCAGCCTGGCCTGACCCTGGATACCACCACCCTCGACACCGTCCTTGCTACCCCCTTCCAAAACTCCCCTAGCGCTGGGCATGCCCAAAACATATGGGCGTGGTTCGCTGGGCTCCCCGAGCACCTAGCACACCTGTCCTTGCCTCCGAAAAACCTACTCATCCTCGTCCCAGTCATGTGGGCCCGATGCAGCACCTTGAACTGTATGAGGTTAAGCCGCGCACAGGAAGAGGAGGAATTCACTCCCTCCAGAGCATCCGCCCACGTCCCCTCCTCAATCTCCTCACCCAGCTCCTCTTCCCATTTACCCTTCAGTTCCTCCACCGAGGCCTCGTCTACCTCCTGCATTACCCGGTATATGTCCGAAATCCTCCCTCCTCCAACCCACACCCCCGAGAGCAACCGATCCCGCACCCCTCGTGGCGGCAGCAAGGTTGAACCCCCCCACCTGCTGCCTGGCAAACGCCCTCACCTGCATGTACCTAAACATGTTCCCTGGGGGGAGCCCAAACTTCCCTTCTAACTCCCCCAAGCTCGCGAACCTCCCCTCCACAAACAGGTCCCTCAATCTCCTAACCCCTGCCCTGTGCCAGCCCAGAAATCCGCCATCAATGCTCCCTGGGACAAACCGGTGGTTCCCCCGTATCGGGGCCTCCATCGAGCCCCCCACTTCTCCCCTATGTCGTCTCCATTGCCCCCAAATTTTGAGGGTAGCCGCCACCACCGGGCTCGTGGTATACCTCGTTGGGGGGAGCGGCAACGGCGCCGTTACCAGCACCTCCAGGTTCGTGCCCACACAGGACGCCACCTCCATCCTCTTCCATGCTGCCCCTTCCCCGTCCATTACCCACTTACGCACCATCGCTGCGTTGGCAGCCCAATAGTACCCACAGAGGTTGGGCAACGCCAGCCCCCCCCTATCCCTGCCCCGTTCCAGGATCACCCTTCTCGCCCATGCGCCCACACAAATCCTGTAATACTTCTGTTGACCCTCCTAAAAAAGGCCTTCGGGATAAGGATGGGGAGGCACTGGAACAGGAACAAAAACCTCGGGAGCACCGTCATCTTAACGGACTGCACCCTCTCCGCCAGTGACAGCGGTAACATATCCCACCTCTTAAACTCCCCCTCCATCTGCTCCACGAACCTTGTGAGGCTGAGCTTGTGCAGGGCCCCCCAACTCCCAGCCACCTGGATCCCTAGGTACCTGAAGCTCTTCCCTGCCTGCTTCAGTGGGAGCGTACCAATCCCCTCTTCTTGATCCCCTGGATGCACCACAAACAACCCACTTTTGCCCAGGTTCAACTTATACCCAGAGAAACCCCCGAATTCACTAAGAATCCTCATTACCTCCGGCATCCCCCTCATCGGGTCCACCACATACAGCAACAGTCGTCCGCATACAGCGACACTCGATGCTCCTCCCCACCCCGCACCAGGCCCCTCCACTTCCCTGACTCCCTCAATGCCATGGCCAGGGGCTCAATCGCCAACACGAAGAGCAAGGGGGTCAGGGGGCACCCCGTCTCGTCCCCCGGTACAGCCGAAAGTACTCCGACCTCCTCCTATTTGTGGCTACACTCGCCATCGGGGCCTCGTAGAGCAGCCTCACCCACCGGATAAACCCCTCCCCAAACCCAAACCTCTCCAGCACCTCCCACAAATACTCCCACTCAACCCTATCAGAGGCCTTCTCCATATCCAATGCCACCACTATCTCCGCCTCCCCTTCCATGGCCGGCATCATGAAATTGAGGAGCCTTCGCACGTTCGCATTCAACTGCCTTCCCTTGACAAACCCCGTCTGGTCCTCATGGATGACCTCGGGCACGCAATCCTCTATTCTAGTGGCCAGGATCTTTGCCAGCAGCTTAGCGTCGGCGTTTAGCAGCGAAATCGGCCTATATGACTGCAGAGGGTCCTTGTCCCGCTTCAGGATCAAGGAAATCAGCGCCCGTGACATAGTTGGGGGCAAAGCCCCCCCCCCCCCTCCCTTGCCTCGTTAAAGGTCCGGACCAACAGGGGGCCCAACAGGTCCAGATACCTTTTATAAAATTCCGCCGGAAACCCGTCCGGCCCCGGCGCCTTCCCCGACTGCATGCTCCCTATCCCTTTGACGACCTCATCCAGCTCGATCGGCGCCCCCAGTCCCTCCACCTGCTCCTCCTCCACCCTCAGGAATCGCAGCTTATCCAAGAAATCCGATTGCAGCTCGATCGGCGCCCCATTCCACCCCCCTCCACCGGGGGTTCCGACCGGTACAGTTCCCCATAGAAGTCTCTGAAGACCCCATTAACATCTACTCCCCTCCGCACCACCTTCCCAGCCTTATCCGTCACTCCCCCAATCTCCCTAGCCACGTCCCGCTTTCGGAGCTGGTGTGCCAGCATCCTGCTCATCTTCTCCCCATACTTATACACCGCCCTCTGTGCTTTCCTCCACTGAGCTTCCGCCTTTCTGGTAGTCAATAGGTCGAATCTGGCCTGAAGGCTACGCCTCTCCCCCAGCAATCCCTCCTCTGGAGCCTCCGCATATCTCCTATCCACCCGCACCATCTCCCCTATCAGTTTCACCCTCTCCCTCTGCTCCCCCCTCTCCCTATGGGTTCGGATGGAGATCAATAATTCCCCCCTCATCACCGCCTTCAATGCCTCCCAGACCGTCGCCACTCAGACCTCCCCGTTGTCATTGGCCTCAAGGTACCTCTCGATACACCCCCGGACCCTCTCAGCCACCTCCTCATCTGCCAGCAGCCCTACCTCCAAGCACCAGAGCGGACATTGGCCCCTCTCTTCCCCCAGCCCGAGGTCCACCCAGTGCGGGGCATGATCTGAAATGGCAATGGCGGAGTATTCCACATCCTCCACCCTCGAAACCAACCCCCTGCTCAGGACAAAAAAATCAATCCTCGAGTAGGCCTTATGTACGTGGGAGAAAAACGAGTACTCCCTGGCCCTTGGCCTCGCAAACCTCCAGGGATCCATCCCCCTCCATAAATCCCCTCAACACCTTAGCCGCCGCAGGCCTCCTACCCTTCCGGGACTTGGATCGATCCAATGGGGGATCCAGTCCCATGTTGATGTCCCCCCCCATGATCAGACCCCCCACCTCCAGGTTCGGAATGCGGCCCAACATACGCCGTATAAACCCCGCATCGTCCCAATTTGGGGCGTAAACATTCACCAACACCACCCGCTCCCCCTGCAGCTTGCCACTCACCATCACATATCTCCAGCCACTGTCAGCCACCACATTTAACGCCTCAAATGACACCTTCTTCCCCACCAGGATCGCCACCTCCCTACTCTTCTCATCCAGCCCTGAGTGAAATACTTGGCCCACCCATCCCTTCCTCAGCCGAACCTGGTACACCACTCTCAGATGTGTCTCCTGGAGCATGGCCACATCCGCCTTCAGCCCCTTCAGGTGCGCAAATACCCGGGCCCGTTTGACCGGCCCATTCAGCCCCCTCACATTCCAGGTTATCAGCCGGATCAGAGGGCTCCCTGCCCCCCTCCCCTGCCGATTAGCCACACCCCATCCCTTGCCCACCACCGGCCAGCGTCCCCCGCTCTGCCAGTTTCCCACGGTGGCAACACCCCCCCTCCAGCACCCTCCAGCTCCTCCAGCTCCTTCCTGACCGTTTCAGCAGCAACCCGGTACCCCCCCTGATGTGCCATCAATTGTACGCGAGGCGAGTGATTGACCAAAGTCAGGCTTTAATTGACTAGAACACAGCTCTGCGATCGTCTACAATGGAAAGGGCCAATCGTCAGGCGTCTGACCATTTATACCTCGTTAATAGAGGCGTGGTTAACTCAGCCTCTTGGCCAATCGGTCGAGAGGCACATGACCGACGAGGGCCAATGGTAAGCCGACGTTCTGGCCCAATGGCAGACGAGTATGCAGATCATATCACCACACCCCCCCCCTAACTTCTGCTGACCCCGGCGACTCCCGCCCTACCTCCGACTCCTCCCCACGTGGGACTACCCCTCCTCCATCGTGCCCGTCAATGGGTTCTCCTCCCCCCCCCCCCCCCTGCTCTTCCGCGGGAAAAGAAAACAGCCAGCAAAGACCCGTGCTTCTCAGCCCCGACCCCGCCCCCACCATCTCCCAGCGCCGGAAACCCGCAGAAAGCCCGCGCTTTCGCCCTGCCCGGCCCCGCCTCCTCCAGTGCTACTCCCATTGTCAGTCCCCCCCACCAGCTCCCCGAACTCCCCATTTACCCCCCTGCCCGAACCCGTCCACCAGACCCCTACAGAAAAACCCATATAGAAAAGACAAATCGACAACACCCCACCCACCCTAAGGCCAACCCACATCTTACATTAAACCAAGCAAATACAAATACAGTATTATACAACATCCCCCATCTTAGACCCTCAGTTTGAGTCCAATTTCTTAGCCTGTACAAAGGCCCACGCTTCCTCCGGGGACTCAAAATAATGGTGCCGATCCTTATAGGTGACCCACAGACGCGCCGGCTGCAACATGCCGAACTTCACACGCCGTCTATGGAGCACCGCCTTCGTCCGGTTAAACCCGGCCCTCCGCTTCACCACCTCCGCACTCCAGTCCTGGAAGATCCGCACCTCCGTGTTCTCCCACTTGCTGCTCCGCTCCTTCTTGGCCCACCGGAGCACACACTTACGATCCACGAACCAATGAAACCGCACCAACACCACCCGCGTCGGCTCGTTCGGCTTGGGCCTCCTAGCCAGAATTCTGTGGGCCCCTCTAACTCCAGGGGCCCCTGGAAGGACCCAGCCCCCATCAGCGAGTTTAACATTACCGCCACATAGGCCGCCAGGTCCGACCCCTCCAGCCCCTCCGTGAGGCCCAGGATCCGCACATTCTTCCTCCTTGACCGGTTGTCCAGCTCCTCGAACCGCTCCTGCCATCTTTTATGGAGCGTCTCGTGCATCTCCACCTTCCCCGTGACGGCCACAACCTCATCCTCCCATTCGGAGGCCTGCTGCTGCAGCTCCCGGATCGCAGCCCCCTGGGCTGTCTGGGTCTCCATCAGCTCCCTGTTGGTTACCTTCAACGACTCCAGCAGCTCCAACTTAAGCTCCTGGAAGCAGCGCAGCAGAGTCGCCTGCTGTTCCTGAGCCCACTGCCTCAGCTCCTCAAGGCCTCTGCCGGCCGCCATTTTGTCTTCCTTCCCCCGCTTTTTCAGGGGTACTTTCTCCGTTTTTCTCCTTACCCCACTCCTGGTCCGGACCATAGGACCGTAGGGGTCGACTCCTGTCCTCTTCCCACGTCGGGATTTGCCGACACAGCTCCGTTGGGTGCCCTGAAAAGAGCCCCAAAGTCCGTTTTCAGCGGGAGCTGCCGAATGTGCGGCTTAGCTCCGCATTGCCGCCACCGGAAGTCCTCTATTTCTCATTGTCACAGGAACATGTCTGTCCTGCACTCTAATCAACCTTTCCTTTAAAGACTCCCACATTTGAAATGTGGATTTACCCTTAAACAGCTGCTCCCAATCCACATTCCCGAGCTCCTGCCGAATTTTGTTATAGTTGGCCTTTCTCCAATTTAGCACTCTTCCTTTAGGTCCTAAAGTTTAGGACCACTCTCGTCTTTGTCCATGAGTATTCTCAAACTTATGGAATTGTGATCGCTATTCCCAAAGTAATCGCCGACTGAAACGTCAACCACCTGGCCGGGATCATTCCCCAATACCAGGTCCAGTATGGCCCCTTCCCAAGTTGGACTATTTACATACTGCTCTAAAAAAACTCTCCTGGATGCTTCTTACAAATTCTGCTCCACCTTCGCCTCCAACACTACATGAGTCCCATTCAATGTTGGGGAAGTTAAAATCTCCCATCACAACCACCCTATCGCTCCTACATTGTTCTATAATCTGTCTACATATTTGTACCTCTACTTCACGCTCGCTTTTGGGAGGCCTATAGTAAAGTACCAACAATGTTACTGCACCCTTCCTATTTCTCAGCTCTATCCATATTGCCTCAGTGCTCGAATCCTCCATCGGTTGGGTGGAGCTGGGCTGTCTGTCAGCTTTTTACTTTCATTGTAGGCTGTTTGCTGCAGGGTGTGTTTTAGTTTTGTTTACAGTGTTGGAGCTGAAGCCAGACAAAGCAGGTGTACTGATGTTCTCTCTGCCATGAAAAGACTATCTCTTGATCATTTGGTGAATTCAGAATTATAAATGTTCTCAGTAGTGAATGTAAACCTAATGTGCTTCTGTTAAAAGGTGTTTCGTCTTCTGGATGTTGTTTGGGAAGTTATTAAGGATTACTTAGTGTTGTATTCTTTGGGGGTTGTATTTGAATTGATAGTTGCTGAGATGTTCACTGTATGTTTTAAAAGTTTAACTTGAGTTCATAGAATAAACATTGTTTTGCTTTAAAAAATACTTTTCCATTTCTGCTGTACTACACCTGGGGTGGGATTCTTCGACCCCCCCACCGGGTCGGAGAATCGCCGGGGGTCGGCGTGAATCCCGCCCCGCCGGCTGCTGAATTCTCTGGCACTGGTATTGCCCTTGGTATTATGGGAGGCTCTGAAAGTGGTGGTGAGGGGGGGGGGGGGGGGGGGGGGGGGGCCAACAATTGGGTAAAAGGCGCAGATGGACAGGAGCAAGGGAGGAATGTGAGTGGTTTGTGAATGAGATATTGGACGTGGATGCAAAGCATTTGAAGGATCCTACTCCAAAGTTTTTGGCCAATAGCTGTTGCAGACACAATTTGATCTGGTGTCCATGGATAAGGCGGTGTGGCAGTTGAGATGGATGCAGGGGGCAGTGTGCGAGTACGGGGAGAAGGCCAGCCGTCTAGTGGTGAGCCAGCTGAGGCAGCAGGCTGCTTCATGGGAAGTTATCCCGGTTCGAGAGAGAGGGGAGGGAGCTGATGCCGGAGAAGCTGAATGAAGTGTTTGAAGCATTTTATAAAACATTGTATACCTAGAAGTCGCTGGAGGATGATTTGGACATAGCAAAGTTTTTGGAGGAGTTGGAGTGTCCCAGGGTGGAGGAGGAAGATCGCAAAGAGTTGGAGAAGCTATTGGGATGGAGAAGGTTAGTTGGATGATAGGGAGTATGCGGTTGGGGAAGGCTGCAAAATGTATGAAAAGTTTGCAGACCGATTGGTGCCTTTGCTGGTGGAGGTATTTGAAGACTCGGTGGCCTCGGGGGTCGCTCCCAGACGTAGACGTCCATTTCACTTTTGTTGATAAAGGACAAGGTCCCAGTGGAGTGTGGGTCATATTGGCCAATCTCTTTTTAAAAAAAATTTTTTATTGGCATTTCTCATATTCATAAACAATTGTATATATACATCACAATTTTATTACCTGCACTGATTTACTTTATTGTACAGAGAGGTTTATTTTGTCCTTTGTTTAGCTGACCCTATATACATTTAGCTGCCCTCTGGATTGGTCTATAGTTCCTCCCCTTCTCCGTTGCCCTTCCCCCATCTCCCCTGTGTTTTGCTTTTATTTTCAGGGAAAGTGGGGGGCTACCCCCTCCCTCCTCTTCTCTTATGGTTTTGCCCACCTTCCTTTTGTCCCCCTTGGGTTGCGCAGTCCTTTGGTTCCTCATCTATCTTGGTTTTTTATTTTTAACTTACACCTCGTGGCTGGCCTCGAATAGGTTTTGAACCAGGCCAACAAACTGCCCCCAAGTATTCAGGAAACCTTCCTCCGACCCTCGAATGGCATATTTAATCTCCAGGTGGAGAAATTCCGAGAGGTCAGCGAGCCAGTCTGCAGCTGTGGGTGGTGCTGATTGCCAGCCGAGCAGGATTCTCCGGCGTGCGATTAGGGAAGTGAAAGCAAGGATGTGATCCCCTTCCCCATGTGTAGTTCTGGCTGCTCCGATACCCCAAAGATTGCCACTATCGGGCATGGCTTCACCCTCACCCCCACAACCTTGGACATTGCCTCAGAGAAGGCCGTCCAGAACCCAGCAAGCTTGGGACAAGCCCAGAACATGTGGGTGTGGTTGGCCGGGCCCCTCTGGCACCGTTCACATTTATCCTTCATCTCCGGGAAGAACCTGCTCATTCGGTTTCTGGTCAGGTGAGCTCTGTGCAGCACTTTGAGCTGCATTAGGCTTAGCCTTGCACAGGAGGAGGTGGAGTTCGCCCTGCTCAATGCGTCGCTCCAGAGTCCCCACCCTACCTCAGCCACAGTTCGTCCTCCCATTTGTGTCTCGTCTCATCCAGTGGTGTTCAGGCTCTGTCCAGTAGCTGTCCGTATATTTTCCCACATAGCCCCCACTTCTCGATGCTTGTACCTATCAGGTCCTATGTGGTTTCTGGGGCCCTTGGGTACCCTACTGTTTCTTTGCGGAGGAAGTGTTTTATTTGGAGGTGTCTCATTTCCTGTCCTTTTGCTAGTTTCCACTTCTTTGTCAGTTCGTCTAGTGTCGCCAGTGTCCCTACGTAAAAGTTCCTGACCGTCAGTGTGCCTCCGTCCTGCCTCCTTCTTTTGAAGATGGTATCTAGCATGGCAGGGGGGGAATCTGTGATTGCCACAGATGGGGGCCATGGGGGACATTTTATTTAGCCCAAGTGTTGTCTCAGCTGGGTCCACGTTCTCAAGGTGGCTGCTACCACTGGGCTCGTTGTGTATCTTGTTGAGGAGGATAGGAGTGCTGCTGTGGCCAGTGCCCAGATGGTTGTTCCTTTACAGGATGCCTCCTCCAACTGTACCCAGTTTGTGCCGGGTTCTTGTACCCATCCCCTCACTCTTTCTGTCGTTGCTGCCCAGTGGTAGTATTGTAGGTTTGGTAAAGCCAAGCCCCTTTTGATTTTCCTTCTTTGCAGTGTCGGTTTGGGAATTGTTCAGTTGAGAATTTGCAGTATTGCCATCAGTCCCTCCTGTGACTTTGAGACATAGAGGAGCAGGTTATCTGCATAGAGTGAAACTCTGTGCTCTCTGTCTCCTCTCCGGATGCCATTCCAGCTTTTCACGTCCCGCAGGGCTATTGCCAGGGGTTCGATCGCTAGCGCGAACAAGAGTGGGGACAGGGGCAGCCCTGTCTTGTTCCTCCCTGTATCTGAAAGTATTCAGAGCTGGTGGTGTTAGTTCGGACACTCGCTTTGGGAGCATTGTACAGGAGCCTCACCCAGGCGGTGAACCCCCCTCCTAGCCCAAACCGTTCCAGTACCTCGAGGAGGTACTTGCATTTGTCTCTGTCGAAGGCCTTTTCTGTGTCCAGGGAGACGATAATCTCTGGTGTTCTCACCCCGAAGGGGGTCATTATTACGTTCACCATTCACCTGATGTTCGCTGTGAGCTGCTTACTCTTGACAAAGCCCGTTTGGTCCTCTGCGACAACCTCTAGTACGCAGCCCTCCAGCCTTTTGGCCAGGACCTTTGCCAGCATTTTCGTGTCTACATTCTTTCAGTGAAATGGGTCTGTATGACCCACATTCCGTCAAGTCTTTACCTTTTTTGGGTATCAGTGAAATTGTGGCCTTCGCTAGCATGGGGTGCCGCTTGCCAGTGAGTCTGTGCATACTGGCCAATTTCACTGTTAATTGTGGGTACAAAGATTCTGGCGAAGGTTCAGGTGCTCAGGTTGGAGGGGTGTCTCCCGCAGATGGTTGGGGAGGATTGAACGAGTTTTGTGAAGGGTAGGCGATTATCTTCCAATGTGCGGCGCCTACTGAATGTGGTCTTCTCTCAGGAGGGGTGGGGGGTGAAACAAGAAGTGATAGGGCCGTTAGATGCAGAGAAGGCTTTTGATAGGATAGAGTGGGGTACTTGTTTGTGGTGTTGGAGAGGTTTGGGATAGGGCCTAAGTTTGTGCCCTGAGTCAAACTGTTGTACAATAACCAAAGGCCAGTGTTCAGACAAATAATGTCAGCTCGGGTTATTTTCGGTTGTATAGGGAACAAGGCAAGGGTTCCCTTTGTCCTCCCTCCTATTCACGTTGGTGATTGAGCCGTTGACCAACGCTTTGAGACATTTGGATAAGCGGAGGGGGCTTGGCGGGGGGGGGGGGGGGGGGGGGGGGGCGGTGGGTGGGGGGGGGGGTGGAAGGAGCAGAAGGCGTTGTTTTATGCCGATGATCTTTTGTTGAACATTATGGATCTGGATCCCATGATGGGGGAGATCAAGATCCCTTTGTAGACTCTTTGGATAAATTCAATGGAAAAACTGCTGCCTGGGGTTGGCTGAGCAAGTGCTGTTTAAATAAATAAATAATGGGTTTCCAGTGGAATATTATAAAAAATTCAAGGATAAGCTGGCATCCTTTGTCGTGTTATTCACCCTGGGGTAACATGGACTGCAACTGGATGCAGTTGTACTTGAAAGTAGTCTCCAAACTGTGATGTTAGTTCAATACGCTTTATTGAACTTGTTAAGCAGTGCACACAGTTTGCTGTGGGTTTGACACTCTACTAATCTAAGCATGCTTGTTATAACAAACTAGACCAGACTAGCTCTGAGCCATGTGTAGGAGGTGCTAACTGATATATACACCCTGACTGTCATTACAGTTGTCACCAGTGGAAAGAGGCAGAGTGTTGATGCCTTGTGTGTTTTATAGTGAGAGACCACCTTCTAGTGTTCTGCCTGGTGATTGGTTGTGTTCTGTCCTGTGTGTTGATTGGCTGTACTGGGTGTCTGTCACTGCCTGTCTGTATCTCATTATGTGCATGAGTGCATATCATGACACCCCTGATGGTGGGGATGTCTGAAGAGGTGATAGGGAAGGGGGTGTTGCCACAAGCTTTGGAGCAGGCATCGATTTCCCGCTTGCTAAAAAAAGATAAGGATACGACAGAGTGTGGGTCGTATAGGTCCATATAACTTCTGAATGTGGACACAAAAGTACTGGCGAAGGTACTGGTGGGTAGGCTGGAGGAGTGCCTCACCAAACGAGATAGGTGAAGATCAGACGGGGTTCATGATAGGGAGGCAGCTTTTCAAACATTGGAAGGGTATTGACCGTCGTTATGGCACTGGCAATGGGGAAGGAAACAGAGGTGGTTGTGGCACTGGACACTGAGAAGGCATTCGACCGGGTAGAATGGGGTTACTTGATGGATTCTGGAGCGGTTTGGAATTGGATCAAGATTTGTGAACTGGGTAAAGCTATATAAAGAGTCGAGGGCGAGTGTCCGCAAAAACAAAATCAGCTCGAGATATTTTTCTCTCCACGTGGGACTAGGCAGGGATGTCCAATGTCCCCCCTGCTGTTTGCACTCGCAATTGAGCCGTTGGCCATCGCATTATGAAGTTCGGGGGTATGGAAAGGAATAGTGCGGGGGGGGGGGGGGTGGTGGAAGAGCATAGAAAGTCTTTATATGCCGATGACTTGCTGTTATACGTGTCGGAACCGAGTGTGTCGATAGGGGGAATATTGGAGCTGCATCGAGTGTTTGGGTCTTTCTCGGGATACAAACTAAATGAAATCAAAATCGCTTATTGTCACAATTAGGCTTCAAATTAAGTTACTGTGAAAAGCCCCTAGTCGCTTCCGGCACCTGTTCGGGGAGGCTGGTACGGGAATTGAACCGCACTGCTGGCCTGCCTTGATCTGATTGCAAAGCCAGCGATTTAGCCCTGTGCTAAACCAGCCCCTTAGCTCTAGTTTGGTGGGCAGCACGGTAGCATGGTGGTTAGCATAAATGCTTCACAACTCCAGGGTCCCAGGTTCGATTCCCGGCTGGGTCACTGTCTGTGCGGAGTCTGCACGTCCTCCCCGTGTGTGCGTGGGTTTCCTCCGGGTGCTCCGGTTTCCTCCCACAGTCCAAAGATGTGCGGGTTAGGTGGATTGGCCATGATAAATTGCCCTTAGTGTCCTAAATAATCTAAGGTTAATGGGGGTTGTTGGGTTACTGGTATAGGGTGGATACGTGGGATTGAGTAGGGTGATCATTGCTCGGCACAACATAGAGGGCCGAAGGGCCTCTTCTGTGCTGTACTGTTCTATCTATGTTTCTATGAGAGTGAAAGTTGATCTGGCAAGGTGGGATGGTCTCCCTCTCACTGGCGGGTCGGGTACAGGCGGTTAAAATGACGTGTTGCTGCGATTTTTGTTTATTTTTCAATGCCTGCCGATTTTCCTGCCAAAAGCTTTTTTCAGAGAGATTGAGGGAAAGATGACGTCATTTATATGGGGAGGGAAGGAGGCCAGAGTTAGAAAGATGCTACTACAGAGGGGAAAGCAGACAATGGGTTTGGGTCTTCTGAACCTGATATATTACTACAGGGTGGCGAATGTGGAGAAGGTGCGGAGCTGGGTAAGAAGGGAGAATGATTCCCAGTGGGTCAGAATGGAGGATAGTTTGTGCAGGGGGTGAAAGCACTAGCAACAGCGCCGTGTGTGCGTGGGTTTCCTCCGGGTGCTCCGGTTTCCTCCCACAGTCCAAAGATGTGCGGGTTAGGTGGATTGGCCAGGCTAAATTGCCCTTAGTGTCCTAAAAAAATAATGTTAATGGGGGTTGTTGGGTTACTGGTATAGGGTGGATACGTGGGCTTGAGTAGGGTGATCATTGCTCGGCACAACATTGAGGGCCGAAGGGCCTGTTCTGTGCTGTACTGTTAATTAATTCTAAGCGCCGCTCCCAATAGCCCCGGGGAAGTACTCAGGGAGTCCGGTAATAATAGCTTCATTGAGAATTTGGAGGCAGTTTCGCCAACGCTTTGGGTTGGGGGCACGGACAAGGGAAATGATTAAGTGGGGTTACGGGATGGGGTAGACTCGTGGGTTTAGGTAGGGTGCTTTTTCCAGGGGCTGGTGCAGGCACGATGGGCCAAATGGACTCCATCTGCACTGTAAAGTCTGAGGGCGGAATTCTCCCCCCCCACGCCAGGTGGGAGAATCGCCGGGGCGCTGCGCGAGTCCCGCCATGCCGCCCCGGCACCCGCACGCGATTCTCCCACCCCCACAAACCAGCGCGGCGAGATTCACAGCTGGCCGTTGGGAGAATCACTGCTCGCCGTTTGTAACAGGCGAGCGGTGATTCTCCGGCCTGGATGGGCCGAGCGGCCGGCCCAACATGACAGGTTCCCGCCGGAGCCGTCCACACCTGGTCGCTGCCGGCGGGATCAGCGCGGGAATGGTGGGGGGAGGTGGGGGGGGGGGGGAGGAGGGGGGTCCAGCACCGGGAGGGGCCTCAAAAGGGGTCTGGGCCGGCCTCTCTGAAGGTGGAACTCCTTTCCTCTGTTGTCCCGCAAGATCCATCCGACATTTCTTGCGGGGCGGCTGCAGGACGACAGCAACCTGCGCATGCACGGGTGACGTCATTTACGCGGCGCCGCTTTTAAGCGGCACCATGGCCCGGCGCGCGTAAATGACACGGCGCCGCTCCTAGCCCCCCGGGGGTGGGAGAATAGGGGGCAGGGAGCGGCCTCCGACGCCGGAGTGAAACGCTCCGGTTTTCACTCCGGCGTCAGGACTCGGCGCGATTCTCCGCTGCCCAGGCCAAGTGGGAGAATTGCGGGAGGGCCGCTCTGTACCCCCCGCGATTCTCCCCTCCCCCCCCCCCCCCCCCCCGGCTCGGAGAATCGCGGGTCGCCGTTTTTCACGGCCTGCCGCTCCCGACCTGTTCAGGCCAGCGGCAACCACACCTGGTCGCTGCCGGCGTGAACACAGCGCAAAAGATGAGTATGGGGCCTGTGTGGGGGGCATAGAGGGGAGCGAGCACCACGGCCGTGCTCGGGAGGGTCTGGCCCATGATCGGTGCCCACCAAGAGACGCACTCTTTCCCCTCCGCTGCCCCGCAAGTTCAAGCTGCCACGTCGTGCGGGGCAGCGGAGGGGTAGACGGCAACCGGGCATGCGCGGGTTGGAGCCGGCCATTAGGTGCCGACGGCCACGTCATTCTCGGTGCGCCGCCTTGACGCCGGCGTCAAGGCCCGGCGGCCGAGATTTACGAAAGGCCGCTACTAGCCCCCCCGGGGGGAGGGGGGAATAGGGAGCGAGAAGCGGCCTCCGACACCGTCGTGAAATACTCCGGGTTTCACGACGGCGTCGGGCATTGCGGAAAATTCCGCCCTTAGTCACCCGATGGGAGAATTGCGGCCTGGGGTGGAATTCTCCGCAACGGCTGACACCATCGTGATACCCGGAGTGTTTCACGATGGCGTTGGAGGCCGCTCCTCGCCCCCTATTCTCCCCCCCGGGGGGCTAGGAGCGGCGTTGGGAGGAACTCGGCCGCCGGGCCTTGACGCTGGCATCAAGGCCCTGCGCACCGAGATTGACGTGGCCGGCGGCGCCTAATGACGCCAGCCACGCAGGCGCATGTTGCCGTCTTCCCCTCCGCTGTCCCGCAAGACTTGGCGGGGCGGCGGAGGGGAAAGAATGCATCTCTTGGAGACGCCGGCCCGATGATCGGTGGGCACCGATCGCGGGCCAGGCCCCTCCCGAGCACGGCCGTGGTGCTTGCTCCCCTCTCCACCCCCCACAGGCCCCAAACTCACTTTTTGCGATATGTTCATGCTGGCAGCGACCAGGTGTGGTTGCCGCCGGCGTGAACAGGTCGGGAACGGCAGGCCGCTCGGCCCATCCGGGCCGGAGAATCACGGGTCGCCGTTTTTCTCGGCGACCCGCGATTCTTCGAGCGCCGTGTCGCAAAACGCGACACGCCATTTTGGGGGGGGGTGGGAGAATTGCGGGGGGTGCCAGAGCGGCCCTCCCACGATTCTCCCACCCGGCTTGGGCAGCAGAGAATCGCGCCCCCGATTTGTGACGGTCCCTGCCTTCTCAACTTTGCCACTTAGGTGTTGTGTGGTGATTCTCAGGTTAAATCACCACCAGTCAGCTCTCCCCATCAAAAGGGAAAGCAAGCTATGGTCATCTGAGACTACGGCATCTTTATCGTTACATTTTACATTAAAAAAAGCTAATTAGGTGTGAATTAGGTGTGAAACACTTTGAAATGTGCTGAGAACATGATAAGACACCATGGGGGCGATTCCCCAATATTGAGCCCAAATGGTCGCCCCGTCATGAACGCCGTCGTGAACGCCGTCGTGCCCCAGGGGGGGCCAGCACGGCGCTGGAGCGGTTTACGCCGCTCCAGCCTCCTTTCCCGGCGCCAAATGGGCGCCGCGCCAACCTGCGCATGCGCGGGGGACTTCTTTAGCACACCGGCCCCGACTCAAAATGGAGTCGAGTTACAGGGGCCGGTGTGCCAGAAAGTAGGCCCGGGGGGGGGAGGAGAGGCCGGCATGCCGATCGGTGGGCCCTGATCGCGGGCCAGAACCCATCGGAGGTCCCCCCCCACAGGCCGCCCCCCGACCGTTCGCGCAGAGTTCCCGCCGGCAGCGACCAGGGGTGAATGGCGCCGGTGGGAGTCTGCCGTACCGGCGCAGCCGCTCGGTCCATTCGGGCCGGAGAATCGGAGATTCCCGCGGCCGACGTCTCGCCAAACGCGCTGGTGCAAATAGAACCGATTTTCCGCACCTCGGAGAATCACGCGCCGGCATCGGGCCGTCGTGGCGCGGTTGCGCCAATTCTCTGGCCTGGCACGGGGCTCAAAGAATCGCCCCACCATATACAATGCACGATTTGTCTTTCCGATCCTGTCAAGATGTTTTATAGTTTGAGAAGGTTTGTTTATTTGAGCATTATTTTTCAAGTGATGTCTCTTTTTATCATTCCAGCTTTTCTTACACAAACTGAGGATTCTGATGCATTACAAACACATCCCAGCCGAAAGGTAAAAATAAGGCGTTTTATATAACAACAGGGAAATGATTTGCCCCTGAGCTTTAATGTTTGTCATGAATATCTAACCATATAAACAAAAACCAAGAATAGATATTTGGAATGTTGAGGTGAATTTCCTTGGGGCTATTCTTGTCAACAGCTGTAAATTTATTGTCAACACCTATCTGTGCAGTAAATGGTGTTGCTGCTAAATTTCCTCCAGAGCAGAAGAATCCCTTGGAAATCCCAGTAGTGTCAATTTTATTCTTTAATTAACATCATGCAAAAATCTGATGCCCTTTACTTCAGAGTAATGTTTCTACCACTCCACACATTACATTATTGGTTTAACAACAATTATAAATGTTTGATCACAGCAAAATACATTATCAACTATTTGGAGCAAAGCCAATTCATTTTAAATATGGAAGGCTCATTCTAAACTAGCTGTGGAGAATGATTCATGGCATTTCAAATTCCTCTGGTGCTACCTTGGTCATTTGGTGCTAAAATGCTCAATTTGGTCAAAGCGTACAAAATTATTATTTCAGGTCTTTATTCCTCAATACAAAGCTGTCCAATGACATTTTTTTTTAAAGAATGAAACCGTCATATTTAACTTCTATGGTATAACTCAGGGGTGGACAAACTTTTCCGTGCAAGGGCCACATTCAGAAATTCACAATTTTAAAGGGCCGCATAGTATATTAAGTAAAATAATTAATATTTAAAATAGCCAAAATAAAAGGTTTTTAAAGAAAAAAAAGCAATTAATTTTTATTAATTCATATTTTAAAGTAGAAACTTTACATGAAACACATTTATTTAAAAAACAAAGTAACTCAGTTTAAAGAAAAGAAAGCAATTAATTTTTATTAATTAATATTTTAAAGTAGAAACTTCACATGAAACACATGTTGTGCCGAGCAATGATCAACCTACTCAAGTCAACGTATCCACCCTATACCAGTAACCCCATTAACCTTATTTGTTTTTTTAATTAAAAAAAAAAAAAAATTTTTTTAAATTTTTTTTAAAGACTTGATCTTGGTGGGCCGCATAAAGACCTTGGGCCGTAGTTTGCCCACCCCTGGTATAACTGTATTGGAATCCAGTACACCGTACATCACTATTCTGTATATACAGTTATCTAGCTTTTCTTTCCTTTTGTTATCATTCCTCGACCAAATAGAAACATAGAAAATAGGTGAAGTAGGCCATTCGGCCCTTTGAGCCTGCACCACCATTCAATATGATCATGGCTGATTGTGCAAATTCAGTACCCCACTCCAGCTTTCTCTCCATACCCCTTGATGCCTTTAGCCTCAAGGGCTACTTCCAGCTCCCTCTTGAATATATCCAATGAAGTGGCCCCAACACCTTTCTGTGGTAGAGAATTCCACCAGTTCACAACTCTCTAAAAGAAGAGGTTCTTCCTCATTTCAGTCCTGAATGGCTTACCCCTTATTCTTAGGCTGTGACCCCTAGTTCTGGATGTCCCCAACATCGGGAGCATTCTCCCCGCATTTAACCTGTCCAGTCCCATCAAGATTTTATATGTTTCTATGAGATCCCCTCTCACTCTTCTAAACTCCAGTGAGTACAAACCCAGTCTATCCAGTCTTTCTTCATATGTCAGTCCTGCCTTCCCATGAATTAGTCTGGTGAACCTTCGCTGGACACCCTCAATAGCAAGAATGTCCTTCCTCAAACTCGGAGACCAAAACTGCACACGCTACTCAAGGTGTGACCTCACCAAGGCTCTTTATAACTGCAGCAAGATATGCTTACTCCTATACTCAAATCCTCTTGCTATGAAGGCCAGAATGCCATTAGCTTTCCTCATCGCCTGCTGTACCTGCATGCCAACCTTCAAGGACTGTTCCACCATGACACCTAGGTCGTGTTGCACTTCCTCTTTTTCGATACTGCCACCATTCAGATAATAATATGTCTTCCTGTCTTTGCCACCAAAGTGGATAACCTCACACTTACCCATATTAAATTGCATTTGCCAAGTATTCGCCCACGCAGCCAACCTGTTCAAGTCACCTTGCAGCCTCTTTGCATCCTCCTCATAACACATATTGCTTAATGTTGAATGCAAATTTGGAGATATTACATGCAATTCCTTCGTCCAATTCATTAATGTATATTGTGAACAGCTGGGGTCCCAGCACCGAACTGTGCGGCACCCCACTAGTCACTGCCTGCCACTCTGAAAAGGACCCATTTAGTCCCACTCTCTGCTTCCTGTCTGCCAACCAGTTCTCTATCCACGTCAATACATTATCCCAATACCATGAGCTTTAATTCCAGAAGATTTATGAAGCATGATTTCTCTTTAGTGAATCCATGCTGACTTGGACCGATCCTGTCCCCATTTTTGAAATGCTCAGTTATTTCATCCTTAATATTTGACTCCATCAGTTTTCCCACCACCGATGTCAGAATATCCAGTCTATAACAGTTCCCTGTTTCCTCTCTCCCTCCTTTTTAAAAATGGTCTGGTAAATTTTCCTTCCCGCCTGTGACAATTCCTGAAGTGGGCTGAATCAAAAAACGTACCCCATTGGGTAACAATAGCTGAGGAGAAGAAAACATTGCATTTAGAATTCTATTGCTTGTTCTGCAACTTCACCTATTAGGATATTATCTTGCAAGTTTATCCATCGACAAGTGGAATGGTCAACATATTCAGGTCTCATTAATCAATCAGGTCAGCTGGTCAATTGTCAACAGTGGCCTGCAGTATGGTGTAGCTCCCTGACTTCGGCATCAGGTTACTTATTCTCGCACAGAAGCTTGACTGATTTCCATCTTCAGTCACCAAGCTTGCCATCTTGGATTCCATTTGGTCTCAAAGCGATCGAGGCTCCTTCCCTGCCCATTCTTGAAACTAGGTAGAAAGTAGCTTATATTAAACAGATATTGAGTGTGAGATTGAGCCCTCACTGGACAGACAGTGGAAAGCTAGATTTCCTTTCATGTGCAATGGCAAGTAGCACAACATAAAAGATTGCATTTTCATCCTCCTCCGACGACAATTTGGACATACACAATACTGTAGGAACAAGTACTTGTTGCCGTTTATCTTATCTAAAGATTTCTACCCTTCGCAAAATTCATCATAAATATTGGCAAAAAATTAATTAAAGTACAGCTTTGTGCTTGTTAAGACCTTAATAATTAGTAACTTGTGCAGAGTTTGCAGATGTTTATAGTTAAATTGAAAAATTAGTATTTTATTCCAGGTCAGATTTGACTGCTGATTTCGGCAAAGGGTAAAATTTTGCAGTTTCTGTGCCTTAATGACAGAAGTGAATAGTATAGGACAAGGCAGTAAATTGAGTGGTTTGAATAAATACCCTTAATAAGCATGAGTTCAAAAAAGACAGCAGTTGTCAATTCTAGATCATTCCTCATGTAATAGTATGATGCTGAGTAGTAATATTATTGCTTCTGTGTTACGCATATTGGGCACAATTTTAACGTTTGTCACAAAGCACGCTGATATTATCTGCAAAGCTATCCCGATTTGGAACACCGGTTTGTGGGGGTGTATAGTTCTGTTTCAGTGTGAGGAGGCAAATGAAACCCCAGTGAGAATAAGTAGCCCAGTCATTGTGTAATAATTATTAAAGACTATTTATCAAAGTAAAGAAAAGACAAATACACACAAACAGGACTACTCTACTCTCACGCAATTAAAATGTATGAATTAATAAACACACACAGTTCATATAGAACGTACCCCTTGTTACAAAATATATCTATGATTCCTGAACTTTCCCTGTTCCCCAAACTATATCCAAATTGAATAATCAGCTGCAGTTACCACACAATACAGGGATGACACTCAAGTCTGGGAACCGGTTTCCTGGTCCAGTGAAGATATTTTACAACTGCTGTTTTCTGCACTGCCTTGGATCTTTTTAAAATGAATTTCTAGTACCCATTTTTTTCTCCCAATTAAGGGGCAATTTAGCATGGCCAATCTACCTACCCTATACAGCTTTGGGCTCGTGGGGGTGAGACCCATGTAGATATGGAAAGGATGTACAAACTCCACATGGGCAGTGACCCAGGGCCAGGATCGAACCTGGGCCCTCGCTGCAAAAAGGCAGTAGTGCTAACCACAGTGCCACCATGCCTTGGTTCTAAACTTGGAAGCTTGTTTTAGCTGTAAACATGGCCTTCCGGCTGGGTTGCTGGAACCTGCCTGTCTTCGTTCTGAGACTGCTAGATGTTAACTGCCTGTCTTGCTTCTCAGGGTCAGGGCAATTATACATTTCTTATTCTTTGATTATGCCTTCTGAACATTCAGCTGTATGCACCCATCAACTTCCTTGACTATACATTAACATATGCACATCTCAAGGATCTTCCCAAACGTCTATAATCTGTTTCTCCACCATAAATTATTCACACTTAATTATTATCTAAACTATTGTTCTAAACATACATCTCCTGATGCCTTGGGAAAGTGGGCAGCATAATCAAAGACCCCTTCCACCCGGGTTATTCTCTCTTCCAATCTCTTCCATTGGGCAGGAGATACAAAAGTCTCAGAACATGCACTGACAGGTTCAAAAACAGATTGTTCCCCACTGTCACCAAACTTCTGAATGATGTTGAAGTCAATATTTTTCCTGCTTCTGGACTGTGATAGAAAGATTCAACAACGCTCGTTAAGTAAACAAAACAAGGCTTTATTTACGAATTACAACTGCATGCAGAAATGTCTGAAACTTGAAGTCAGGCAGCAGTCAGTACAAACTGCTGTTTCCTTCTCAAGTCCGCGCTTTCACAGAGAATCCGCTCAATATTTATACATTATCAAAATCAGGATTATGTGACTACAGCTTGGTCAGGAATTCGAGCAGAAGTACAAACATAAACAATATCATAAAACAGGCGTCATCTTGCTGACCCTTCAGGACGCTGGGTCTCATACCATTATCTTATCTTTTTATCGCATATTTAAGAATCGGAGGAGACCTGTCCTGGCCCTATCTTGTCGTATTTAGACTGCTTTGGGTTATGACGAGTTAGTCTTATCAGAATTTACAGAACCCAGGCATTTCGGAACAACTTGACCTTCTCTGATTGTATTTGTGCTTTAGGTCATGCAAAGTCAGTTTTTCTTTCATTGTACCCAGTAATTGACCAGTTTTCCCATCATGCCATTATTTACTTCGTACAACTTCACATGACCCTCTCATGGACTGAACTGATCTCTTCACACATCTTGTCTCCTGAGAAGTACTACACTCCATATGCTTCACCCGATAGCTGTGTCTATGTATTTATATTGTGTATTATGTATGCCCTATGGTTTTTCATGTATGGAACGATCTGTCTAGACTTTATGCAGAACAATGCTTTTCACTGTACCTCAGTGAACGTGACAATAATAAATCCAATCCAATCCAAACTCGTTATCGGGACAGGCACATACCAATTGAAGCTTTTTGTATATTGCTCTCCTCAGGCAGATTCATGACACTTTGTGCAAGTAACTAGTTTAGAGTAAGTTAAGATCAGGCCCATTGCTGCTAAGTTTATGCTGGAAACCATTATATAGTTTTGCACATTGCATTGTTGCTTAAAATAACACTCTGAACCCTCCTAAATGTTCATTTTAAAATTGCCAATGGCTCATGAAATACAGTAAATTCTGATTTTGTAGAATTTAGAAAGATTTACATGTATCTTAGATTTGTTAAAGGTTCAAACACGTATGGTAGAATTCCCCGTCTCGCCAGACCTGTTTTCTGGTGCAGCACGCCCCCACCGGCAATGGATCTCCGTCCCAGCAGCCGGCCAATGGGGTTTTCCACTGTGGCCACCCCCACCCCCACGTCGGAAAATCCGTGGACGTGAGTGTGCTGCCGGTGAAGTGGAGGGTCCCGCTGATGGAGAATCCCGCCCATAATCTTTTAATGAATTCATCCATATGCCTGATCAAAAGCGAGTTCTATACTTTGCAATGTCAAGAAACTCATCTTCCAAATCCAGGCATTCCCATGATTTCATCAATGAACTATAAGTTTAGAAGAAAATGGACAATTCTCCTATATCTTAATAAGAGGATTTTATAGGCCCATATCATTTTTATTGTCAAAAGTTTTGTTTAACTTTGTTGAAAGTTTAGCATTTAAAGACTTTTTAACTCAAGCATTTAGAGAAAATATGGGGTATGTACAATTAAGGAAGTTTGATTGTTAACATTGTTTTCTTTTTAACAGCTTTCTGAAGAACTTTTATTTGCACGCATAGGCAAGACTGTTGAGGTAGGGCTTTCAATATTTTTTGAATTTCACAGGGCAGCTCAGCATTTTGTAACTGAAGTAAAAAATTTCAAAGTAGTTACATATAACAATAATCTTTATTATTGTCACAAGTAGACTTACATTGACACTGCAATGAAGTTACTGTGAAAATCCCCGAATCGTCACACTCCGGTGCCTGTTCGGATATGCGGAGGGAGAGTTCAGAAGATCTAATTCACCTAACAAGCCCGTCTTTGGGACTTGTGGGAGGAGACCGGAGCATCCGGAGGAAACCCACGCAGACACGGGGAGAATGTGCAGTTTCCGCCCAAACTGGGAATCAAACCCAGGTCCCTGGCGCTGTGAAGCAGCAGTGCTAACCGCTGTGCTACAATTTGGCTTGAGGCAAACATTTTGGAAGCATTGAAAACTACTTAGACGGTGTCATACAGGCACCACTGTGATTAGGAAATGATATGTGCAACCAATAAAAAATAATTGCCTCTATTAATTGCATTTTGTTTAATAAAGCAGATAGGGGATGAAAATACATGCCTATTTTGACAAGATAGGTATACGATACCTGTACAACAAACTTTAACAGTTGGATTTTTGGACACTGCCAATTTCCACAAAGTTTATGCTTATTTTTATGCCCAATAATGGTGGGGGTGGAAGATATGGGGCTGTATTCTCCAAACCCCGACGCCGATATCGCGGCCGGCATGGAATCGGGACACGCGCCAGTTCCCCAATTCTCCGGGGCCAGAAAGGCCGAGTATGCCGCGCCACATATCCCCTTACCTGAGGCCATTGTTGGAGGCCTGTTCCGCCATTCTCCGCCCCCGACAGGCCGAAGTCCCGGCAGCGTGGATCTAATATGGTCCCGCCAGTTAGGATACTAACATGGTGGCTGCAGATCCCGTTGCGGGCAGGCCGATCGGAGGGAAGGGGGAGCCTTATACGCGGCCGGGCAATGTTCGGGCACGCGGTCATGATTGGGCACGTGGCCGATCTGGGGGGGGGGGGGGGGGGGGGAGAGGGTCTATTTTTAGGGTCCTGCTCCGCAAGTCGCAAATACAAACAGCAACAGTGTTAGACGGTCCGCCGCATGCAGCCCAGGGGTTGGGTCACTGATGGCATCGGTGGCCAGGCCACATGGCCATTGCAGCTGTATGCGTGGGTGCAGCCATGTGGATCAGGGTGGGAGTCTGACTGTCCCCCTTGGGGGGGGGGGGGGGGTGGGGGGTCACACGTGTGTTGGGGGGGGGGGTGTTTTGTGCTAGGGGCACAGTGCTGAATATTCACCCTGCCCACCCTGAGGAGGTCATGCTGTTTTTTCCTGCACTGGTCTGCAGTCTGTTCCACCTTGCTGACGGCGCTGATGGCGGCTGTCACCTCTGTCTAGGCACAGCGAACGATGGCACCTGCTGACCTCAGTCCCGGCCCGGGGTATATTATGAGCCTCCTCTCCTCCATGGAGTCAAAAGGGGTCTCCAGTTCGGCGTCCCGGAATCACGGCGCTGTCCTCCTTGCGGCCATCATACCTGTGACGCTTGTGAGTGGGAGAATCCATTATGTGCATCGTGTCAATCACGGGACCGGTGAATCAGCCGCTGGTCCGTTAATATTTTGTTGAGTTTCACAATCCACCCGTGCTAGCCCCTTGGGAGCAGTTGAATCGCTGGAGCTGGGGACCCAATGACGCCGTCATGAAAGTCCACCGTTTTCACAACACCGCCAACACTTGGTCTCAGGAGCGGAGAATCCAGCCCATTGTGTTTTCATTCCAGGAATTCATTCTCCTAAGCATTAGTACTTGTTGGATTTACCAAGTCGATATGTAGACTGAAGTTACCCATGATTACTATGTTAGCTTTGTTACTTGCACCACTAATTTACTGATTTGTACCATGCCCTACATTATCACTACTATTTGGTGGATGAGAAACAACTCCAACCTCAGGTTGCAGCCCCTTGCTCTTTCTTAGTTCTACCCAAACTGACTCTACACCTTGATGCAAGATCTTCTCTCAGTAATGTACTGATCACATCCTTTATTATGGTACGACTCCACCTCCTTTTTGCCTATCTTTCCTAAATGCCAAATACCATTGAACCTTCAGTTCTCAACCTTGGCCAATTTGCAGCTACATCTCTGTAATGGAATTAGGTTATATCTGTTTATTTCTATTGTTTTGTCAGTATATCTAACTTGTTGGAAATGCTGTGTGCAGTGCCTTAAATTTTATTTTAGTTTCTTCGCAATCTCTAGCCTCGACGACTGGCGCAACTCCTATGTTTGTCCATTCTGTCCCTTCCTGCCACATTTACCTTACTGTTATCTTGTTCTCTCAGCTTTTCCCCACTCTTTATCACATCTTTCCTCACCCCCCACTCTTTGGATGACTATTAAGTGAAGGTAAGTATGAAAAAATAAGAAACATTAAAACGTTTAGGGGCTGGTTTAGCACAATGGGCTAAACAGCTGTAATGCAGAAAAATGAGTGTTAATCACGGACCCACGAAATCCCGCAAGGTTTTTTTATTGGAATTGATTGAATTCCATGTGGCACCGGTGCTAGCCCCTCCACAGTCGCTAAATCAGTCCAGGTTCGGCGTCAGTTTTGCTGTGGTGAAAGACCACAAGTTCTGCGCCGGCATCAACACGTAGGGCTGAATTCTCCAATTTTGCGGCTATGTCCAGAGGAAGCGTCTGGTCTTATGACCAAAACGTTGGTGGCGCCCCCACACCGATGCTCCGCCTGGTGGGGAGCTAGCAGCCGCGCCATATAAATACCCTGGCTTTACCTTAAGAGACAGATGGAGAATGGCCCGGTCTGTAGCTGCGAATGCGCAGGGCAGCAACCTGTGACGGTTGCGCCGCGCAACATGGCGTCGGCCGCGCGTGGACCCGGCCTACCAGATAGTGCCCCCCCCCCCCCCTGTAACTCACCTCGCCACCTCCGGACCACCACCCACCTGTCCCTCTAACCCCGCCGAAGCCCCCCCGGCTAGCGGAATGGCTTCCCCTGACTGTGGTGATGCTGGACACAGTCCGCAGCCACCATGCGAGGTCCCTGAAAACTGAGAGGACATGCGACCGACGCTGTTGGGAAGTCGGCACATCCAGGGAGGAGCAGTGGGGGAGGTTCTCAGCTGACATCCTGAGGCCGCCCCAATGGCGTGCGGCGCACTCAGCGCTTAAGCTGTTTTTGAGGGCATGGAGCATCCGAAAAATGGCGCCGCTCCAGATTTCGGCGTAAAAATGGATTCTCCAGCCAATCGGCGAATGCAATTTTGGCATCGCCAATCAGAGAATCCAGCCCTTAGTCTCAGAAGCGGAGAATCCTGCCCCTGATGCAGCCAAAAGGACCTTGTAATTTGAGAAGTTGGATTTTAAAAGGTAAGAATACCAGTGTGGAAAGTGTTTGAGAGGCCTCAAACACGGGTACACTTTGACTGAAGACTTGTAATTCCTTTCAAAAAACTAAGGTGATCTTTGAAAGAATTTTCATTCACACCTAGGGGTGTGCTGACACCGCCAAAGCCACAATTATTACCAATTTTTAATTGGCCTGGGAAGTGTCATATGAGAGTCCCTTTAAGAAAAGTGTGTTTCATCAAATGGCTGCAGTGATGTCATTGTGTGGGTGGAGCTGGAATGTGATTCTGTCCCTTTACTTTCGTTTTAAGTTGGGAACTGCAATGTGTCTCAGATTCGCTTTTAGTTGGAGAGCTGCATTTAAACCAAGCAGATGTATGTTTGATCTCTCTCTCTGCATGAACAAAAATGTCACCAGATCACTTGATGATTTCAAAGTAATACCTGTTTCTGTAAGGAATGCAAACCTACTATCTTTGTTAAAAGGGTGTTTTGACTTATGGATGTTGTTAGGAAAGTTACTAAGGGTTATCTATAGAGTACTGTATCTTTTTGGGGGGGTTATCAAGGTTGGTAGTTGATAAGATGTTTACCGTGTGTTTATAAAATGTTAACTGGATTCATAGAATAAACATTGTTTTTGTTTAAAAATACTTTTAGTTCTCTGTTGCATCACACTTGGAGAGTGGGCCCTTGTGCTCCCCATAACCAAACTCTATTCAAAGTTGTGGGTCAGGTGAACTCCATTATATACTTTGGTGTTCTCTAAACCCTGGCCCATAATAGAAGGTGGTAGTGGTGAGCCTTCTGCTTTATCTGATGCAGTCCTTGTGCTGATTACTTACCTAGCACGGCAGCACGGTAGCATTGTGAATAGCACAATCGCTTAACAGCTCCAGGGTCCCAGGTTCGATTCCGGCCTAGGTCACTGTCTGTGCGGAGTCTGTACATCCTCCCCGTCTGTGCGTGGGTTTCCTCCGGGTGCTCCGGTTTCCTCCCACAGTCCAAAGATGTGCAGGTTAGGTGGATTGGCCATGATAAAATTGCCCTTAGTGTCCAAAATTGCCCTTAGTGTTGGGCGGGGTTACTGGGTTATGGGGATAGGGTGGAGGTGTTAACCTTGGGTAAGGTGCTCTTTCCAGGAGTCGGTGCAGACTCGATGGGCTGAATGGCCTCCTTCTGCACTGTAAATTCTATGATTCTATGATAATGTTAAGGAGGAAATGACAGGATTTTTGCTGCAACAATGATGATAAAATAGCAATTACTGTTCAAATCAAAATGGCATGTGACTTGGAGGTGATGGTGTTCCTCAAGTCATACTGTTCTTATCCTTCTTAGTGGTAAAGGTCACAAGGAATTGAGTCTAAAGGAAATGAGTTGATGCTGTACATCCTGTAGACATTAGGTAGCACAGTGGTTAGCACAGCACAACGTACCCGGGTTCGATTCTGGCTTTGGGTGACTGATTGTGTGGAGTTTGCACATTCTCCTCGTGTCAGCGCGTGTTTCTCCGGGTGCTCCAGTTTCCTCCCATAGCCCAAAGATGTTTAAGTTAGATGGATTGCCATGCTAAAATTGCCAGTTAGTGTCCCAAGATTTGCAGGTTAGGTGAAGTTATGGGGACAGAGTGGGGGAATGGGCCAAGATAGGATGCTCTTTCCGAGGTTCGGTGCAGACTTGATGGGCCGAAAGACTTCCTTCTGCACTGTAGGGGTTCCAGGCCTATGTCTCCACACTGCAGTCACAGTGCACCTTTGATGAAGGAGGTGGTACAATGGTCCTCTGCTGGTGAAAGGGATGATGACCAAGCAGATTGTTCTGGCTGGAATGGGTCTGATGTGCCAAAACAAATAGATGGAGTTTCTCAGCTTAATTTCTCCAGTCAATTCATGAATCACTTGTCACTGTTACGCTGCCTTAGTAGTGGGTGAGGTAGCACTCAGTGCTTCTCGTCTCTCTCCACATTGCTTGGTGAATGCTTTGGGTGACCTTTTGCCCTAAGAACCAGTAAACAATTTTATGTGATCAATATCTGCTACAATTTGGCCTTGCTTCTTTCTGCCCTGCTTGTCAATGGTCTCCTTTGTGAGCCACCAATAAGTGATGTCAAGGCCTTGGTAAAGTCTTGAGAAATCGCAAAGGAATCCTTTGGTAATAAAGCACAAAAGCCAGATGAGAAACACAATCCAGATGAGTAAAGACACATCACCTGGTCCCTAACGTGTCTCAAATAAACTACTTCCATCTTGAGTTGCTGCAGCCTTGTAAATTCTGCAAGAATAAAACTGAAATTTCTCATTGTTTCTTTTATGTACTGGGGAAAATTTCCAGAATGTTAATCAACATTGAAACCCATAGTACTAATTCTGGATAATTGCATTTATCAGATGACATCCCCATTGCTTCATCCGGATTGGGTTGTTAGTGTTCCACAGCATATTTGATTTTGTTCATGGAATGTATAATCATAAACTTTCAATTTCATTACATTTCAAATATTAAGTTGTGCATTTCATGCTTTACCGATCTCAGTGTATATTTTAGACTCCTGAGTCAGTGTAAGTATAATTTGTTAGCACTCACGGGCATTGAACATGGACACTGTTGAGTATTGCGTTGTTTAAGCAATCAGGTCAGCAGCTTGGACAGTAAAGGATGCTATTTCCCAATGAAAGAAATAGCAGCTGGCCCGAGAAAGGTTGCTGGGTACCTTTCTGGTCAGGTAGCCCAGAATATTGACTGCAGTGGCTAGAATCTTTGGGGGGGGGGATTTTCAGCCCGTGATTTCCTTCAGAGAGAACGGTGACAAGGTAGAGAATCTGAAAACCCGTGTTTCTCTCCGGAGAGATTGCGTTTCCTGACCCCCCCCCCCCCCCCCCCCCCCACTGGCGACATCACAAAGTTCACACCCAAAAAGGGTGGGTACCTCATTTACAATAAATGTAATAAATGCCAATATTATTAACTGTCCTCCCCGTCACATGATCCTCCCTCACTAAATATTCATTGGCAAGGGTTACAACAGCATTCGAAAAATGAGAAACAGTCATGGGGATCCCTCTGGGGGGCACAAAGGTAAATAGAGCCCCCGGGGGGAGAGGATCACGCCCAGGCAGTGCCCTGGCACTACCTCCTGGCACTGCCCCGGCACAGGTTTGCACACATCACCTGGCAGTGCCAACCTGTGCCAGGGGAAATGCCAGGGCGGTCCCAAGTGAGAGCCCCATTGGAGGAAGGTTCATTTATGTGTTGTGGGAGGGGGGGAGCAGGCAATGGGGGGGGGAAGTTGTAAGCTCGGGGGGAGCAGATTCGGGGGAGGGGGCGGGGGGGTTAACATCGGTGATGCTTCCATGATGGTGGTACCCCCCAATACCTCTGTGGGGGGGGGGGGGGGGTGAGAGCGGGATAACACTTATTGTCTGATCGTGGTATCCTTTAAAGCTGGCACTCCAATCTCTGTGGAGCCGGGTGCTTTATCGGGCATTGCCCCGTCATAGAAACTATGCGCGATTCTCCGCTGCCCACGACGGGTCGGAGAATAGCAGGAGGGCCTTCCCGACATTTATCCCGACCTCCTGCTATTCTCCCCCCCCCCCCACGGCCGCCCCACAACACGAATCGCTGCTCTCCGTTTTTTACGGCGAACAGCGATTCTCCCCAGGCCGATGGGCCGAGTTCCCAGGCCTTTACGGCCGTTTTCACGAACGCAAACACACCTGCTCACACCATTCGTGAAAACGGCCGCAAAGTGCCGTCCCGGACAACCATGGCACCGATTGGCACGGCCGCACCACGGCCATGCCAAGGGTGGCATGGGCCTGCGATCGGTGGGCACTGATCGCGCGCAGCGGGTCCGATACCCGCGCACTCTTTGTTCCTCCGCCGCCCCGCAGGATCAGTCCGCGGGGCGGCTGAGGGGCATGACGGCCCGCGCATGTGCGGGTTTGACGCATATGCGTGATGACGTCATCCGCGCATGCGCGGGTTGAAGCCGTCCATCCCGCGCATGCGCGGCTGATGTCATCGTGCGCGTCAGCCGCCGTGACGCTTGGTGCGCGGGCTTAGCGACCGTCGCTAAGCCCGCGATGCCGTGCTTCACGGGGCTGCGCTGCTAGCCCCGCCGGGGGGGAGAACCCGGGAGGGGGTGCGGAGGCTGCCGTGAAACACGGCCAGTTTCACGGCAGCCTTTACGACTCTCCACATTTGCGGAGAATCATACCTCTCATTTTTTTTCTTTATAGAGGCTCAGGATCTGCTGAGAAAACTGGTCTGCACAACTGGAGAGCTGCACACCAGTTTTCAGTCTGAGCCTGACACTTTGAAAAAATATGGTTATATTCCACCCATTATCTTTTAGGTCGGAAATATACAACTCATTTCCCCTTGCTTTTTACCCATTGAGGGTAGTAGTTTACCACCAACTAATTTCTTCCTCTGTAAAAATCTCAAAATCTCTTTCAGGTTTAATTTTTCCATCCTTTTATTTAGGCTCAACATTTCCCAGGCTTCAACCCATTGGAGTTTACAGAACTCCCAGGACAAATTGAGGCTATACAGCTGCTAAACTGGATTAGGAGGGCACAGAATATTAATGTAAGTCATTATTATTAAAAGTTAGTTCAATTATTGTTCAATAACTGTTCTATTTCCTTATTTTTGTATTTGGAACTTTTTTCATAGTCGTTTTTTTGGGAAGATTGAATCATTTTAGCTGACCAACAATGATTATGCCTTTTGATCTTGTAGTAAGGTTTGGGAATTGGGACGAAATTCTCTGCCTTGCGACGCGGAAAATGCAAAATCGCGATCGGGCGTAGGGCCAAAATCAAGGTCTGTGTGTGGCGCTGGTTCAGGGGCCATGCGCTGGTGCTTCGCTAATGACGATAACGAGGTATGTGCCCCGCACCGTCAGCAGCATGCAAAACTGCCATTTTCTTTCATTTAACTGTGATTAGCGCGTTTGACCCACTGTGGTTCGGGCCTCTATGACGCTCCACCCCTCTCAGGTGGAAGTCATGCAGGCATGATTTACTGCAGGTAATTACAAACAGGGACTGGGCGTCATGGCTGCTGAAGGGGAAAGAGTGAAGGTAAGCAAAGTTTGAAAAACCGTTAAAAATTGTACTACTTGATGTGGGGTGGCTGCCAGGGCCAGAGCGAGTAGCAGGGAGCGACTTGCTGACAACTCCATGGATGTGGGGTGTCACTCTTGGGATGGGGATGCGCTGGCTTATACTGCCATTACTGCAGTATTTGTTTTAAATGCATCCATTCAGTACAAGTTATTGGCCCCTGGTTGCTCACTCAGCAGTCTGCTCACTGTAAGTGTTGACAGAGCCTTCAATCAGTAGCACACCAGGTGCTGGCACTCGTCTGCACACTTGTCAGAAGTGCAGCTCCACAGCAGGGGAAGAGCAGAGCTCACCCCAAACTAAAGACACATGCACCATGGGCTTTTGCACCCTCCCTGGCATACTGTCCCTCTCAGGTCAGCGACCTCACCAGTGACACTATCAGCTAGCCCACTCCACAGAACCACCAGCTGTCTCCAAGCACTGCCTGTCTGCCCACTGCACCCCTGCTCCCATCCATCATGTCCTTGGACAGGTTGTCACATGCAGGCCCCACATCACACTGCAGTTACGTAGCCAGCAGATGCACTCTTCCCTGGCTCACTCACATCTGTAGGACTTGTCACACACAAGCCTCTAAGCATGAAGGTGATTGGTGGCACATGGTGACCCTCTCCACTGCACAACCAGGTGCCATGCTGCTGGCATAAGAACACACAGCCCACCCATTGAGGACACCCAGTAGACCCCACTGGGGAGACAGGACAGGGGCTGCTGACACGGGTTGTGGCAGCCACCGGTGCCCCTGTTGACAGGAACAGGTAGCAAGATTGGAGGCTCTCCGGTGCCATTCACTGTTGGGGACAGGGGTGCAGTGTGGGAGGCAACGTACTGGGGGGAATGGCTGAAGGGTAAGGGTGGGTTTGGGGGGAACATATGGAGGGTGAAGTATAACTCAGAGTCACCATGTAGCCTGTTGGATCTGGATAGGCAAGGGAATACTCATCTTGTTGACATGTCTTCTCTTTTCAGTGTACTGCCAAGAATGCTTGCTATCTACGTGGCCGTAGCTGCTGTTGCGGATGCACAGAGGCTGTGGGTATAGGTCCTGCTCAGGGAGAACCTGCACAAGAGGAACCTGCCCCAGAAGATGAGGGGCCAGCCAGTGAGGCTTGAGCACCAGCTGCCCAACAGGCTGAGGAGGAGTTGCGAAGGCGGCACCACTTCAGGCCATGTGTATACCATCAGCGCCTGTTCTTCGAGGAGATGTCGTACCGCCTGTGCCACCAAAGACTTCGGCTAACCAAGGAGACTGTGCCACCTGTGCCAGATGGTGGCACACTTGGCACAGTGAGAGTTTGGGAGAAGGATACTCATTCCCAGTGGCCATCAAGGTGATGGTCACCCCGAACTTTTATGCCTTGGGGTCTTTCCAGTTGTCTAGCGGGCACCTGTCTGGACTCTCTCAGACATCCGTACACAGGTGCAACCGCACTGTGATAGATGCCCTATGTGCCCGGGCAGCAGACTATATAAACTTCAGTCTGGATCAGGCACACCAGGATGCCGGAGCAGCAGGATTTGCTACCAGCGCTGGCATGCCCAAGGTCCTGGGGATGATTGATAGAACACATGAACCCGATGAGAACTGGCTCATCGGGAGTACCCTTCATCAGGAAGGGCTTCCACTCCCTGAATGTGCAGCTGATGCGTGACCAGCTCCACATCTTTTGCATCTGCGCCCGATACCAGACAGAGTGCACAACGTGTACATCCTGGCGCACTCATCAGTTCCTGGCACCTTTGAGACACTCCCTTGGGTGAGGGGTTGGCTCTTGGGTGACAAGGGTTACCCGCTGAGGCCTTGACTCATGCTGCTTGTACAGAGACCCAAGACTGACGCAGCCAACCGCTACAGCGATGCCATGCTTAATCTGAAGCATCATTAAGCAGTCCATCGGTGTCCTCCAGAATGTGTTTCCGATACCTGGACTGCTCCGGTGGGGCGCTCCAATATAGCCCCAGGAGGATCTCTAACATCCTGCTGGCCGGCAGATTCCTGCACAACGTCATGCAGCAGGGCGGGGACTTGCTGGAGGAGGAGGAAGAATGTCAGGCCTCATCTGACAAGGAGGATGAGGAGAATGGCCAGAACAAACCTGGCATGGAGCCCGGGCTTGCACAGCAGGCCACCCAATGTGTGCGCCAGGGCCACCATGGGACAACCTCATTACCTCCCGATTTGTCTTCTAGGAAGCCTAGCCACCAGCAGCACCGCCACCCTCAAACATTTCTCCATACTTTTATTCCCCCCAGCCCCCCACCCACCCCCTTCCAAGTGATATCCCCTTCCCCATAACTGTTTACATCCTCCCCTGCCCCTCCTCCTTTCACTCCATCTCACCACCCCTATCCCCTCCAAGATTCCTACCAGCATCATGACAGGGTGGTGGCCCTGGGCAGGCAGTATCAGCAGGTCTTGCCCATGGGATGGAGGATGATGACAACTCGCTGTGAGATGAGCTCTGGTGCTCCTCATCGTTTGGCAAGATCTGACTCCTGCCTTTAGGATCACATTCCCCTGTCTGCCTGGGTGATCCCTGCATGTGTGCTGGCCATTCCATCTCACGGACCCATACATTCTTTGAGGTGCTGGGGGAGCAGTGATATGTTACTCACTGGGTAATCTGTCCTCCAGAGCAACCTCACACTTCTGGCCCCATTCCCTGCCGTCTTTGAGGATGACTCCAGGTGGAACGTTCAATTGTCCTGGAGCCCTGACCCGTGCTCTCTTCCAACACTCATTTCCCACACCCACCAACCATCCATACCCGCCACCCTGCACAGCCTCTGCACCCAACCCAGCCCATCCCTAATACCTTTCAGACAGAGGATGGAGGCAGGTTGGAATGTTGGTGAAAAGGTGTTTAATCGTGACTATATACAATTGTTGTGCCCTGACTCCTACCTCTGAGCTATGTGTCAACTTAACTGGTGTATATCCTCCTTATTTTACGTGGCATACCACTCCTTCTAGGTGTGACCTCAGACATAGAGGCGGCCTGTTGCGTATCATGCCCTCTGACCTGAGTTACCTTTGCCGGCCGACCTCTGGAGAGCAGCGACCTGATTGGGCCCAGCCAACTTCAGGTGTCACAAGTGACGAGGTGTCATCTTGTTCTGCCCGCTGGCCAAGGTGCGCCAGTGTCAGGTGGGGGGGATTCAGAAGCGCTGAGGTGTTCCAGCACCTCCCCTGCGGGAGGCACCAGCACGGGCCACATCACTTCCTTGTCCCTCACGGAGCTCAATGATCCCCGGGCTACTTCATGGGATGGAGGTGAGGCCGGAGTGAGCTATCGAGGCTCCACCATCACCTGGAACTGCCAATCCTGGAGGCCCGCTCTCGTCTCAACCAGGGTCTCGATGTCGTCAACCATGGAGCACCGAGACTTGGGCCACGTCCCTCAACGAGTGAATCACGCCCCTCACTGCCACGGTCATATCCCTCTATGACTGGCCCAAGACAGTCGGTGCCCAGCCAATGAACTTGACACCCTCTTGACATGACTCTTTGTGACTGGACTAAGCAACTGCATTTCCACCAGTGATGGGATCATACTTTCCAGAAGCACAATACCTGTCTGAACTACAGCTGTTTACTGGGATCAGGCAGCCTCCGCCACGAGAGACACTCTCGGGTGTTCCTACCTCTACCTGGTGTGCTTCAGCATGTGTGATGTGCGCACCTGAAGGTGATCCAGGAACCTCTTCATAAAATGCCCCATCAAAGTGTTAGGTCTCTACGATGGTGGAGGGTGCAGATGAATGCAGGGCTGAGAAGTAGTCGTCCCGGATTGGTCCTCCGGGTTGTGTTGGGGTTGTGGCTGAGAATGAAGTATGCAAGATGGGCCAGCATGGTCTGACGGTGATCCTGTAAGACACATGGTGAGATCTTGGGAAGGCGTGATCTGACCTGGGGGAGAGGGGTGATTCATTTGCTATATGGGCATCATTTTGCATTAGGGGCTCACTTGGTTGTCGGATGCCGACCTCCGCCTCGGAGATAGCCCTCTCCTGCATCTCTCCTGCACCTCTCTGGATACTTCCTTGGTACCTTGGTAATCATTGTGTCCTGTCATCAACTTACAATTCTTGTTAGTAATGAGTTTATAATAAAGAAACTAATCCCAAATCAACATAATCTTTTTAACAGCTTGGATATCAAAATACCTTGAAGAAGCTGATTCTCTCAGTCCCGTCTGTTGCCATTCTTCAGGATGCATTTTGGTGGTTCTTTCTTTCTAAGTTTGAGGTACAGTTATGACATTTAAAAAAAAAGATTTTGTCTGGGTGTTTTATTGGTAATGTTCTGTAAGGTTCAGATAAGTTTTCATCTTTAGTACTTTTACCAAAGAACTTTGTCAGAATGGAATTGGTAGTTAATGCATCGACAATAAATGGAACATCTTGGCCAGGATTCTCCGATCCTGCGCCGGATCGGAGAATCGGCGGAGATGGGGGGGGGGCGAGAATCGCGCCATGCCGCTCCGACGCGGGCCGCCGATACCTCGGTGACCGGAGAATCGGCGGCAATCGCGCCCACACGGTCGCCGCCGTGTTGGTCGGGGGCCGTTGAAAGCGCCCCACCCCCCGGTGATTCTCCACGCTCGAGTTCGGCTGAGTTCCACCGGCGTGGGTTACGTATGGTCCTACTCGGTGGGACCTTGGAGTTCTGGGTGCGGGGGCCGCCCTGATGTGGGGGCGGGGGGAGCCAAATCCGAGGGGTCTCCACGGTGGCCAGGCCCCCGATTGGGGCCTACCGATCGGCGGGCGGGCTCATTCCGTGGGGGGGCCTATTTTCCTCCACGCTGGGCCCTTGTAGGGCTGCACCATATTGCCCGGGGTCCAGCCCGGGTCCGCGCATGTACGTGGGTTTCCCTCTCCCCCAGGGCGGCAGTGACTAGCAGGAAGGCTACCATTGCTGGTTGAATTCCAATATCCATTGCCTGCAGGGGGTGAAAGACTGACATGTTAGTATGGTGGTATCCCCCCACCCGTGCCCAACTAGGTCCACTGGGCTGCATGGTGGCCCCGGCTGGAACTGGGCGATCTGCCCTCGCATGCCCCACCCCATCTCTGCACCTCTGGCCCCATCGGTGCCTAGCATCATGGAGGCCTCTGGCCCTGGCGCCCGTCTCTGCTGCCAGGGGCACCACCGGCTGGCGCTGCCCTTGCCAGGGGTACGCTTCACGGTCGCTGCCTGGTGTCCCTGAAGAGGCTACAGTGGGCAGTGCCCTTGGGTGGGCCACCTAATGCCCCGTTGGTGACTGGCAGCTGGGTTGGGGGGTATGGCGGCGGGTGGCATATGGGGGTGGGGCACGCATATGGCCGGTGTCACTCTGCAGAACCAGGGGCCAAGGTGGGTGGTCAGTTGGGTGTCCTTGCAGGCCGCGGAAATGACAGTCCATGCCTGGGCACCATCCCAGTCCCGTGGGGGGGGGGGGGGGGGGTCTCCCCAGCCACTTGGCTTGTTCCCTCATCACCCCCTCCCCCGGCCCTGGCAGTGACCCTCCCACCCTAGCCAGCCCGGCCAGTGTCCGGCCCGGCAGCCCATGGTTGCACCTTCCCATCAGCCACGATGCCGGTTCCATGATTTTTAAAAGCACAAGTGAACCCCGCCATCGGGAATTCCCATTGGAGGTGGAGATTCATGGAGCCCCGGAGAATACCAGGTTAGGCCCGCTAATGATATGCAAACGGTGTTCCGGACCGCATTGATGGCGCTGTCGAGGTGACAGAGAATTGCGATTTGGCATCAAATTGGCACCTGCCGCTATTTTGCCATCGGAACTGATTCTCCGCCCAATCACGTTTTGCAATTTTGCTGCCGGCCAGCGGAGAATTCCGCCCTCAATGTTTCTCCTCACTAGTTTATATTTTCTAAAGCTGCAATAATTGTTCACCGTTACAATTTATCCAATTCTATGGCTTATTCAATTTTAAGGAAATGTTGACAGACTGATTTCTATATTTTATGTATTATCATACATTTGCTATATATTCTAAATTTCTCATTACAGTATCATTTAGTCATGGCCTCTGTTATCTTTTAATCTATTTTTCATTATATTCGGTATATAGAACTGAAGTCATGAATAAAATTGTGACTTTTAACAAATTTATTTTATTCTTGATCATTACAAGCCTTCCCAAGAGGACCAAGACTACCTGTTTACCAGAATTGCTGATAGTTTTGTGGCACTTTTCATGATTGCCCCTCCTCAGGTCCTTGATATATTCTTGGAGGTAATGTCATCAAATTTATATATTTGTACAGAGGTATATTGTATTTTCTACTTGCAATTGACTTTTTTTACACTTACACTGACACTGTTTTTAATTGCCTTTCTTCATTGGCACTCCTACACATCACTAAAATATATTGCTCCTGTACTATTTTTTTGTTATTCTTTCATGGGATGGGAGCATCATTAGCAAGGTTATTATTATTATTCCCGTCCCAATTGACCTTGAGAAAGTGGTGATAAGTCGTCGCCCTGCGTTACTGCAGTCCACCCACAGTGCTGTTAGAAAGGGAGTTCCAGGTTTTTCACCTCGCAATAGCAAAGGAACAGCAATATAATTCCAATTCAGGATGGTGTGCGGATTTGAAGGGGCCTTGAAGGTGGTCTTGTTCCCATATACCCACTGTCTTTGTCTTTCCTGGTGATAGTGAAGGTGCTATTGAAGGCTTGATGGGTTGCTGAAATCTATCTTATATATTGTACACACAGTTGGTACTGTGCACAGTGGATGGAGTGAAGGTTTAAGGTGATGGATGAGTTCCCGATCAAGCGGCCTGCTTTGTCTGGGATGGTGTCCAGATTCTTGCGTGTTGCTGAGAATATTCCATTGCACTCCAGCGCATTGTGGATGGGAGTTATTTACTGCAAATTCTCCAGCCTCTGACATATTCTTTTAGCCACAGTATTTATATCGCTAGTTCAGTAAATTTTTTGGTCAATTGCAACCCAGAATGTTAATAGTGAAGGATTCAGCATTGGTAATGCTGTTTAAAGTTGAGAAGAGATGATTTGATTTTCTCTTGTTAAAAATAGTTTGTTACTTGTGATGTGAATGTTATTTGTCAGTTATCAGCCCAAGCCTGAATGTTTTCAGAGCTTGCTGCATATCGGAAAGGACTGCTTCAGTATCTGAGGAGTTGTGAATGGTACTGAATCCTGCGCAATAATCAGCAAACAACCCCACTCTAACCTTATAATGGAGGGAAAGTCATTGATGAAGTAGCTGGGCGTAGGATGCTACCCTGAGGAACTCCTGCAGCGATGTTCTGGTACTGAGATGATTTACCTGCAACAACCATAATCATCTTTCCTTTGTGCTAGATATGACTCCAGCTAGTGGAGAGTTTTCTCCCTGATTTCAATTGACTTCAATTTGCATTGTGGTTCCTTGACACCACACTTGGGTCAAATGTTGCCTTGATGACAAGCTTGCGAGGAATGCTTCAGATAGGAGAATGCGTATCAGTATGGCTCAGATGGTAGCCCAAACTGACTCTGATTCAGAGCCCCACTCCAGGATTTAAATGTATAATCCAGGTTGATACTTTCCTACAGTGCTGATAATATGACATTGCTGAAGGCTTCACCTTTTGGATGCGATGTCTATTCAGTGACAATGAAAGGTTGGAAATAAGTCAAGATTAAATCTGTTTTACTTGAAATTCACAGCTAAACTAACCTGAAAATTTCTCACTGTGGTTAAACTTAAAAAAGTAAATTATTCATATTTTGTATTTCAAAACATTAATTTTAAAGAAAATTTGTTCATGCAATGTGTGCATTGCTGGCTCGGCCAGCATTTTATTGCCCAGCCCCGAGGGCATATAAGAATCAATCACATTGATGTGGATCTGGAGTCTCATATCGGCCAGACCAGGTAAGGATAACAGATTTCCTTCCCTAAAGGCATTAGTGAACCATATAGGTTTGTACGACAATTGGCAATGGTTTCGCAGTCAAAGAACAAAGAACAATACAGCACAGGAAAAGGCCGTTCGGCCCTCCAAGCCTGTACTGGTCATGATACCAACCGTTGCCAAAATCCTCAGCACTTCCTTGTGCCGTATCCCTCTATACCCATCCTATCCATGTATTTGTCAAGATAAAAGGTATCTGCTTCCACAACCTCCCCTGGCAAAGGGTTCCAGGCACTCACCACCCTCTGTGTAAAAAAAAAAGTCATCATTAGACTTTTAATTCCAGATTTTTATTCAATTCAAAATAGTATTGTTATGCCCAATAAAGGCAAGGCACACTCATAACTTTTAAAAATATGCGCTTCACTTAGTGTTGAATGTTTTGAAATTGACTTCACTTTTAAAATGAACTATATGTGCTGCGAAAGATCATCTGACCTAATGTGTGAATTCACAATCTGCCACCCTGTCTCACAAGGATGCAAAGGATGTACTTCAGACTCAAAGATGTCAACAACCTGTGTTGAACATATTGCAGTAACCATTCACCATGTATGTAACTGTACTACGCTGTTGCCCATGAGGGCTCCACCGATGGACCATTGTAAGGTATTACCTGGAATGTATCATATTGGTACCTTTGTGGGATCCGCCCCTGGCTCCTCCCCTTGAGGGGAGGTATAAAGAGCAGTAGCTTTGTAGGCGGCTCTCAGTAGCAGAGCAGTCGCAGACAGGCACTGTTCTAGTCGATTAAAGCCACAGTTTACATCTACACTGTGTTTTGTGTGAATTGATGGTCGCATCAATTTAATCGACTACAACACCACTATGGAATCTGCCCTCAAACCTGACAGACTGGAACTCGACCCACAGGCCGCGGAGGCCAAAGGGATTTTTTCGCACTGGCTCCGCTGTTTCGAGGCCTACCTTGCCGCCTCCTCCTCACCTTCTGTCTCTGACAATCAGAAGCTGAGCCTCCTCCATGCCCAGGTAAGCCATCGAATCTCTGTACAACTCGAGGAAGCTTCCACCAAGCAGACACCCTCACGATGCTGAAGAGCCTATACGTAAGACCGTGAATGAGGTGTACGCGTGGCATCTCCTCACTACTTGCTGCCAATGCCCCAGGGAATCGCTGTAGGAGTACCTACGCGACCTCAAAGTCCTTGCGCAAAGTTGCAACTACCAGGCCTCACGGTAGCATGGTGGTTAGCATCAATGCTTCACAGCTCCAGGGTCCCAGGTTCGATTCCCGGCTGGGTCACTGTCTGTGTGGAGTCTGCCCGTCCTCCCCGTGTGTGCGTGGGTTTCCTCCGGGTGCTCCGGTTTCCTCCCACAGTCCAAAGATGTGCGGGTTAGGTGGATTGGCCATGCTAAATTGCCCGTAGTGTAAGGTTAATGGGGGGATTGTTGGGTTACGGGTATACGGGTTACGTGGGTTTGAGTAGGGTGATCATTGCTCGGCACAACATCGAGGGCCGAAGGGCCTGTTCTGTGCTGTACTGTTCTATGTTCTATATGGACCTCGCAGTCCGGGATACCTACATGGCTGGAGTCAGGTCCAACTACGTGAGACAGCGCCTACTCGAGAAGGGTGCCCTGGACCTGGAAGAGACGGTAAAGCTAGCCTCCTCCCTAGAAGTAGCATTCCAAAGCCTCAACGCGTTCCCGTCTGATCACGTGACCCCCTCGTGGACCCCCGACCAAAGAGTACCCCAGGCCTCAGCCGCGTGGCTGCCCACCCAACATGGGGGGCTACCCTGCTATTTCTGCGGCCAGCATCAGCACCCCAGGCAGCGCTGCCCGGCCCGGAATATGAACTGCAGCGACTACGGAGAAAAAAGGACATTTTGCTAAGGTCTGCCTGGCCAGATCCAAACCCTCAAAATCGCAGGCCCGACCCTCAGACTCACAGGTCCGCAGATGCCCCTTGCCTGCCGGCTTCGTCCCCCGGATGCATCAGCGGCCTCATGCTGTCCGTGGGGGCAGCCATCTCCAAGCCTGCACAACAGGTGCGACTCATGGGGGCCGCCATCTTGGCCACCCTCGCCCACGCGGCCCACCACGTGTGACTCATGGGGGCCGGCATCTTGGATGCCATCTTCCTCGCCGCCCGACACGTGCGACCGACGGGGGCTGCCATCTTGGCCGCCATCTGCAACGCCGCCCGACACGTGTAACTGACGGGGGTAGCCATCTTGGGACCACCCCAGCACCTCCGACCACGCCGGCTACCCGCAACTCAGCGCGGTCACCCTGGACCAGTCATGACCCAAACACCTCCAGAGCTCCATGATGACTGTCCGGGTACATGGACACGAAACACCTTGCCTGTTTGACTCCGGGAGCACAGAGAGCTTCATTCATCCAGACATGGTAAGATGCTGCTCGCTCCCAATCTTCCCGGCGCACAAAGCCATCTCCCTCGCTTCTGGGTCGCACTCGGTGCGGATCCGAGGGTGCACTACTGCAACCCTAGCAATACAGGGCGCCGTTTACGCCGATTTTAAGCTATATGTACTCCCCGACCTCTGCGCTCTTTTCCTGTTGGGACTGGATTTCCAGTGTAACCTCAAGAGCCTAAGTCTGAAATTCGGCGGGCCCCTACCCCCGCTCACCGTATGTAGCCTCACGACACTAAAATTCGACCCGCCCCTGCTCTTCGCAAATCTCACCGCTGACTGTAAGCCAGTCGCCATCAGAAGCAGGCAGTTAAGCATTCAGGACAGGACTTTTATCAGTTCCGAGGTCCAGCGACTCTTGCGGGAGGGGATCATCGAGGCCAGTAATAGCCCCTGGAGAGCTCAGGTGGTAGTGAGCAGGACCGGGGAAAAGAACCAGATGGTTGTAGATTACAGCCAAACCATAAACCGATACATGCACCTTGATCCGTACCCCCTTCCCCGGATCGCACACTACCGAGTGTTCTCCACGGTGGATCTGAAATCTGCGTACCACCAGCTTCCAATCCGCCCGGAGGACCACCACTACACGGCCTTTGAGGCATACGGCTGCCTTTTCCACTTCCTCTGGGTCCCCTTCGACATCACAAATGGGGTCTCGGTCTTTCAAAGAACCATGGACCAAATGGTGGACCAGTACAGGCTGCGGGCCACATTTCTGTACTTGGACAACGTCACCATCTGCAGCCATGATCAGCAGGACCACAATGCCAACCTCCAGAGATTTCTCCAAACCGCCCAAACTCTTAACCTCACTTACAACAAGGAGAAATGCGTTTTCCGCACAACCAGACTAGCCATCCTCAGCTCTGTCGTGGAAAACGGGGTTCTCGGACCCGACCCCGACCGTATGCAACTCCCCCTTCCCCACTGCCCCAAGGCCCTGAAAAGATGCCTTAGAACATAGAACATAGAACATTACAGAGCAGTACAGGCCCTTCGGCCCACAATGTTGCACCGTCCTGTGATACCCTTCTAAAGTCCCTCTACACTATTCCCTTATCGTCCATATGCTTATCCAATGACCATTTGAATGCGTTTAGTGTTGGCGAGTCCACTACTGTTGCAGGCAGGGCATTCCACGCCCTTACTACTCTCTGAGTAAAAATCCTACCTCTGACATCTGTCCTATATCTATCTCCCCTCAATTTAAAGCTATGCCTTGGGTTCTTTTCCTATTACGCCTAGTGGTCCCCAACTATACGGACAAAGCTCGCCTACTAATCAAGGCCACCACGTTCCCACTGGCGGCCGAGGCCCGCCAGGCTTCAGCTGCATCACCAAAGCTGCAATGCGCGTGGTGGACGAGTCTGTCCCCTTCCAGGTGGAGAGTGACGTGTCAGATGTCGCCCTCGCCGCTACTCTCAATCAGGCTGGCAGGCTAGAAGCATTTTTTTCACGCACCCTCACCGCCTCTGAAATCCGACACTCCTCGGTCGAAAAAGAAGCCCAAGTCTTCGTGGAAGCCGTACGGCACTGGAGGCACACCCCGCTGGTAGGAGGTTTACCCTCGTCACCGACCAACGATCGGTAGCCTTCATGTTCGATAATACGCAACGGGACAAAATCAAGAATGATAAGATCTTGAGGTGGAGGATCGAACTCTCCACCTATAATTACGATATAGTATATCGTCCTGGGAAGCACAACGAGCCCCCAGATGCCCTGTCCCGCGGCACGTGCACCAGCGCACAAGATGACCGACTCCGGGCTATCCACGATGACATCTGCCACCCGGGGGTCACCCGGTTTCTCCACTACATCAAGGCCCGCAACCTGCCCTACTGCACTGAGGAGGTCAGAGCCATGACCAGGGACTGCCAAATCTGTGCGGAGTGTAAGCCGCACTTCTATCGAGCGGATAAGGCCCACCTGGTAAAGGCATCCAGGCCCTTTGAGCTCCTCAGTATCGATTTCAAAGGGCCCCTCCCTCCACCAACTGCAACACATATTTCCTCAACATCATTGATGAATTCTCCCGCTTCCCCTTTGCAATCCCCTGCCCCAACATGACGGCTGTCACCGTCATTAAAGCCCTACATATATCTTCACCCTGTTTGGTTTCCCCACGTATGTTCACAGTGACCGGGGCTCGTTGTTCATGAGCGACGAACTGCATCAGTACCTGCTCAGTAAGGGCATCACCTCGAGCAGGAGTGCCAGATATAACCCCCGGGGAAACGGGCAGGTGGAGAGGGAGAACGCGACAGTCTAGAAGACCGTCCTCCTGGCCCTACGGTCTAGCAATCTCCCAGTTTCCCACTGGCAGGAGGTCCTCCCCAATGCACTCTACTCTATTAGGTCCCTCCTTTGCATGGCCACAAACGAGACCCCTCATGACCGCCTGTTTGTTTTCCCCGGGAAATCCACCTCCGGGGCCTCGCTTCCGTCCTGGCTGAAGACACCGGGGCCTGTCCTACTCCGCAAACACGTCAGGAGCCATAAGTCCGACCCCCTGATCGAGAGGGTCCAGCTGCTTCACACCAACCCCCAGTACGCATACGTCGAACACCCCGACGGCCGACAGGATATGGTTTCCCTCCGGGACCTAGCACCTGCAGCTTCCACTACCACCGCCCACCCCCCCAACTTACCCCGCCCAACCTACGCTGTCCATGGCACCTTACATGCCCTTACATGGCACCCGCACCCCCTCCTGCCCCATCCCCTCGACCCACAGGAACGAAGCTCCAGAAGACATGCTGCCGGAGTCGGCATCTGTACCCGCACCGGCAGCTTTACGACCCATGCCCACACGGATGGGTTTGACACCTGGGTCAGCTGCGATACCAGAGCTTTGGCGATCACAGCACACGATCTGGGCGCCGGACAGGCTGAACTTGTGAACCCTTCTTCCCCGCCGGACTTCATTTTTTAAATGGGGGGTGAATGTGGTGAACGTATTGCAGTAACCATTCACCGTGTATATAACTGTACCCGCTGTTGCCCATGAGGGCTCCACCTATGGACCATTGTAAGGTATTACCTGGAATGTATCATATTGGTGCCTTTGTGGGCTCCGCCCCTGGCTCCTTCCCTTGAGGGGAGGTATAAAGAGCAGTAGCTCTGTAGGCGGCTCTCAGTAGCAGAGCAGTCGCAGGCAGGCACTGTTCTAGTCGATTAAAGCCACAGTTTACATCTACACTGTGTTTTGTGTGAATTGATGGTCGCATCACAACCCATATCCTGAGACCATCTAAAAGTCATTCTGAGTTGAATGGGACTTTCTGAAACAAAGACAACCAATTGTCTCAATCTGTCTCAGGTTGAATGCCTTCAAAAAATAAACCAGGTTGTGACTAAACCTAAGACTAACGCCATATTAGGAAAAGGGAACTAGGAGAAACCACATGGTAGGGAAGCCATGCTGGTCTTCCTTTTAATCTTGAAATGCTGTCTTCAGAGAGATAGGGCACAAAGATCTATGCCTTAATAACCACAGACTGTAATATTATAGCCTCTTCAAATCTGTTCCTTTTCAGCTCGACCAATACAGCAAGCTGGCCTCTTGGTATCAAGTCTACAAGCTACTAACTTTATGATCTGCATGTGGTAAACCACTGTTACACCTGTATTAGGTGATGTAAGGTAGGACCACTACTACAGGTTCGCCGGTAGCCCCTGCCTGCTATAAATATGTGTCCTCTATTCAGCAGCCATTTCGCCAGTTGCTGTGGGAGGCCACACATCTTACTGCAATAAGGCCACAGTTGTATCCAACCTTAGTCTTTGTACAATTGATCATGCATCAATTTATTGCAGTAAGATTTTCTAAAAAATGCACCTCTGAATCAAACCAGATCGCCTGTAGCTGGATCCGCAATCAAGCGACGCCAAAAAGGACTTTAATCACTGGCTAGCTTGCTTCGAGGCCTATATCAACTCAGCAACCACCCCTCCGACGGAGGCTCAGAAGATACAGATCCTGTACTCAAGGTTGAGCTCCAGCGTGTTTCCGCTGCTCCAAGATGCCCTGAACTACACAGGCTCATTGCACTCCTCAAAGAAAACTACGCACAGAAAACGAACACACTCTTCGCCAGGCACGTACTCGCCACTCGCTCTCAACTCGCTGGTGAGTCCATAAAAGACTTCTGGCGGGCTCTAATCCCACTCGTCTGGGATTGTGACTGTCAGGCTGTTACGGCCACCGAACATTCCAACCTTCTTATGCGCGATGCGTTTGTAAAGGGGATTGGGTCGGACCTCATACGCCAAAGATTGCTAGAAGGGGCCACGCTCGACCTAGCTGAGACTAAAAAGCCAGCACTCTCCATGAGGGTTGCCTCAGGCAATGCTCAGGCCTACTCCTCCGGCCGCGCGGCCCATCCCTCCTATCCTTTGTGGACCCCACAGACGGCCGCCCCAGCCGGGGCTTTACCCAGCCAGTACGCCTGCACCACACGCCAACTCGCGCACCACGGGGTCCCCGATGTTACTTCTGCGGCCAGCAGAAGCACCACTGCCAACTCTGCCCGGCCCGCACTGCCATTTGCAAGGCTTGCGGCAAAAAGGGGCACTTCGCCGTGGTGTGCCAGGCCCGCGCAGTCGCTGCGATTGCCCCCTCCCCCTGACCTACACACAATGGGCGCCGCCATCTTCGTTCCGGACCACGCGCGGCCAGTGGGCGCCGCCATCCTCAACTCCCCGGACCACGTGCAGCCAGTGGGTGCTGCCATCTTCACCTCCTGGGTCCACGAGTGGCCAGTGGGCACCGCCATCTTCCCCCCCTCAGTCCACATGCGGCCCATGGGCGCCGCCATCTTGTCCAGCCCCCGCAACGTGCGGCCCATGGGCGCTGCCATTTTGACCCCCGCAGGATCTTCAGGTGCCGCCATCTTGTCTTCCCCACAGGGCATGGACGCTGACAGCATTCCACGACCTGGGCCCCCCACGCTCTCCATCTTCTGACACCAGCGACGACCGACCGCAGCTCGCCTCAGTGACGATCGACCTGTCTCATCCGCAAAACCTCGCCACTGCTTCGACCAGTGTGAGAATCAACGGTCACCTGCCCTCTTGCCTGCTGGACTCCAGGAGCACGGAAAGCTTCATCCACCCGCAAACAGTAAGGCGCTGCTCCCTCGTGGTCCACCCCACCAATCAAAGAATCTCCCTGGCCTCCGGATCCTATTCCGTCGCGATCCGGGGGTTCTGCGCAGTCACTCTCATGGTCCAGGGAGTAGAATTCAGCGGCTTCTGCCTTTACATCTTTCCTAATCTCTGCGCTGCACTACTACTAGGCCTGGACTTCCAGTTCAATCTCCAGAGCCTTACCCTCAAATTCGGCGGGCCCCTACCACCCCTCACTGTGTGCGGCCTCGCGACCCAAAAGGTCGACCCACCCTCCCTCTTTGCCAGTCTAACTCCGGATTGCAAACCATTGCCACCAGGAGCAGACGGTACAGCACCCAGGACAAGACCTTCATCAGTTCCGAGGTCCAGCGGTTGCTTCGGGAAGGCATCATCGAGGCCAGCAACAGCCCCTGGAGAGCCCAAGTGGTAGTCGTTAAAACTGTGGAGAAACGCAGAATGGTCGTGGACTACAGCCAGACCATCAATCGGTACACGCAGCTCGACGCGTACCACCTCCCACGCATATCTGATATGGTCAATCAGATTGCGCAGTACCGGGTCTTCTCAACGATAGACCTCAAATCTGCCGACCACCCGCTCCCCATTCATAAATTGGACCGTTCATGTACTGCTTTCGAGGCGGACGGTCATCTCTATCACTTCCTCACGGTTCCCTTCAGCGTCACTAACGGGGTCGTGGTCTTCCAAAGGGAGATGGAGCGAATGATCGACCGGTACGGTTTGTGGGCCACCTTCGCATACCTAGACAACGTCACCACCTGCGCCCACGATCAGCAGGACCACGACGCCAACTGTGCCAAATTCCTCCACACCGCCACTCTCCTCAACCTCCCCTACAACAAGGAGAAGTGTGTGTTCAGCACAACCCGCTTAGCCATCCTCGGCTATGTGGTCCAGAACGGAGTTCTGGGGCCCGATCCCGACTGCATGCGCCCCCTCATGGAGCTTCCCCTCCTCCACTGCCCCAAGGCCCTCAAACGATGCCTGGGGTTCTTCTCCTACTACGCCCAGTGATCCCAAACTATGCGGACAAACCCACCTACTCATTCAGTCCATCCGCTTTCCCCTTACGGCCGAGGCACAACAGGCCTTCACCCATATCAGAGCTGGTATAGCCAAGGCCGGGATGCACACAGTAGACGAGACACTGCCCTTCTAAGTAGAAAGCGACGCATCAGACGTCGCACTTGCCGCCACCCTCAATCAGGCAGGCAGACCCGTGGCATTCTTTTCCCGCACCCTTCATGCCTCAGAAATTCGGCACTCGTCCTTCGAAAAAGAGGCCCAAGCTGTCGTTAAAGCTGTGCGGCATTGGAGGCATTACCTGGCCGGCTGGAGATTCACTCTCCTCACTGACCAACGGTCGGTAGCCTTCATGTTTAACAACACACAGCGGGGCAAGATCAAAAGCGATAAAATCTTGCGGTGGAGAATCGAGCTCTCCACCTATAATTACGTGATTTTGTATCGCCCCGGCAAACTCAATGAGCCCCGAGACGCCGTATCCCGAGGTACATGTGCCAGCGCACAAGTAGACCGACTCCCGGCCCTACATGACAGCCTTGTCATCTGGGGGTCACACAATTGTACCATCTTGTCAAGGCTCGCAATCTGCCCTACTCCTTCGAGGAAGTACGGACAGTCACCAGGGACTGCCAGGTCTGTGCGGAGTGCAAGCCGCACTTCTACCGGCTGGACCGTGCACGCCTGGTGAAGGCCTCCCGCCCCTTTGAACGCCTCAGCGTGGATTTCAAAGGGTCCCTCCCCTCCACCGACCGAAACACATATATTCTCAGTGTGGTCGATGAGTACTCCAGATTCACCTTCGCCATCCCATGCCCCTATATGACGTCCACCACCGTCATCAAAGCCCTAAACACAATCTTTGCTCTGTTCGGTTTCCCCGCCTACATCCACAGTGACAGGGGATCCTCATTCATGAGTGATGAGCTGCGTCAGTTCCTGCTCAGCAGGGGTATCGCCTCCAGCAGGACGACCAGATATAATCCCCGGGGAAACAGGCAGGTAGAGAGGGAGAACGGGACAGTATGGAGGGCCGTCCAACTGGCCCTACGGTCCAGGAACCTCCCAGCCTCTCGCTGGCAGGAGGTCCTCCCTGATGCACTACACTCCATCCAGTCACTGCTGTGCACCGTTATGAAGAACACACCCCATGAATGTCTTTTTGCCTTCCCCAGGAAGTCCACATCTGGGGTGTCACTCCCGACTTGGCTCGCAGCTCCAGGGCCAGTCCTGCTCCGTAGGCACGTCCGACTCCACAAGGCGGACCCGTTGGTGGATAGGGTGCACTTGCTCCATGTCAACCCCCAGTATGCCTATGTGGCATACCCCAACGGCAGCCAAGATACTGTCTCCCTCAGGAACCTGGCATCAGCAGGTTCCACTCATACTCACTTCCCTGGCCCGGCGCCACCTTTCCCTCCCCCGGCGCTCCCAACATTACCCCCACCAGGACCATCCCTCCTTCCCCTGCCCACGCCAGAGGATGAAGAGGATTTCGGCACACTCCCGGAGTCATCCAACATCAGGCCAGCATAGACATCGCCAGCATCAACATCGCCGCCACCGCTACGTCGCTTCCAGCGGAACGTCAAAGCACCAGACTGGTTGAATCTCTAACTGGCACCGGACTTTCAAAGGACATTTTTTTTCCCCCCTGATAAAACACTGTACATAAATTCGCTACTGTATATAGTTCTACACCACCCCCGCTGGACTCATTTTTAACAGGGGGGGGAATGTGGTAAACCACGGTTACACCTGTATTAGGTGATGTAAGGGTAGGACCTGTACTACAGGTTCGCCGGTAGCCCCTGCCTGCTATAAATATGCGTGTCCTCTATTCAGCATCCATTTCGCCAGCTGCTGTGGGAGGCCACACATCTTACTGCAATAAAGCCACAGTTGTATACAACCTTAGTCTTTGTACAATTGATCGTGCATCACTGCATGTCATTCATAGGTAAAAATTTCCTTTCGGGAGGCGTGCAAATCCCCATAGGCCACTCACTCTCGTGAGAGGGCCATAAAGCGGCGGCAAAATCTCGGTTTAAAATCTTCCCCGTCCCCTGTCGGTGACATAATTAGGTTCATGCCCAGCTAGGGAGTGAATCTGATTACTATGCGTTTGAACTGATCTGAATATGCATAAACGGCACAATGCCGTTGCTTCCGGGGTTGTCAGATGTTACCCCCGCTGCCGGCCAGCGTGACATAACGTTTGCAGGAATCAATACTGGTTTGCAAAAAGAGAAACCAGACATGATGATCATGCCGGGGGCTCATAAGTGAGTATAGCCCCTGGGTGGTGAGTGACATGGCCGGGCAGTGCCCTGACCTTGTTGCTGTCAGGTTCGTACTGTCAGGTTGACACTGCTAGGTTGGCACTCCTAGTGGTGGGGCCAGCAGTATAGCCGCTAGCCAACCCCATTGGGGGTTCCCCATTATGTTGTGGGGGTGGGATTGTGCCTGCATGGCTGTGGGGGAGGAGATACTTAGAAATGGGGGGATGCCCTGATGCTAGGAAGGTGGTGGGGGGGGGTCTGTGAGATGAGGGGTGGGGGGAAAGAACCGACCATTGAGTGATGGGGGGAGGTTGGCCCTCTGTGTTGGAGGGTTGGTGATGTTCCCGTTCTCTGACGTAGCCCTGATATCTTGGCTGGGGGGGGGGGGCTCTAACTTCTGAGATCAGAGCACCCTTTAAAAAGGGCACCCTGATCTCCGAATCCCAGTTTTACTGGCAAATTTAGCCCCCCCCGCCAGCTGGCTGCGTAATCCTTGCAAGCACTTTGAAATTGCACAAAGTGCCGTTTGATCTGGACAGCTGTGAAACCAGCATCCTGATCCAGCACTCTGTAATTGTTGGAAAATTCTGCCCCATTTCTTAACAAGATCCTGAAAGCCACCAGCACATGGCTGTTGAACTTACCTTAACTACACTGCAGGAGTGATGATGCCTTCTTGATCAGCCTTTTCCACTGTTTTCCAGAACGAGCCAATCACATGAATTATGAACCAGCTTCTTCCTTATAACTTGTAAAAGTGTACTACTCCTTTTTCAACTGTACTTTGCTTGACTGTGTGTAACTGCGAATGAGCACCTTAACATTAAATTTTGGGGTGACAAAAAATAAACAGCTTTATTTAATCACACAAAAAGTTTGCTGCTAGCTATTCAAATTGTCCACATACTCGAGGCCTAAAAACGCATGCACATCTTGCTCTCAAAAACATACTGATTATAGAGAGTAGGGAAGTGATCAGGGATTGCAGTTTTCTCTCACCCTGTCTATAACATGTTTGCATATTGAAATAAACATGCAAAATTATGTATGTATTTAATTTACAAGAAAATCATCCTAATTCTGAGTATTTCCTGGACTTGAAGTAAACTAGTGAATAATTTAAACCCTATGCAGCTTCCTCTTTTTCTTGAGATCAGCTTGGGCCCAAAACTCTGCAAGTCTGACATCCTAGGGGGGTTGTTTGCTGGCGCTGTTGGGAGGGTTAAACTAATGCGGCAGGGGGGTGGGAACCAATGCAGGAAGTCAGAGGGTAGTAAAGAGGGGATAAAAACAAAAGCCAGTAAGGAGAAAAGTGGATTGCAGAGAAACAGATTGAACTGCATTTATTTCAATGCAAGAGGCATAACGGGCAAGGCAGATGAACTCAGGGCATGGATAGTGATGCACCATCAATTGGACTTGAGTCGTAGTGAAGTTCCAAACAACAGGCTTTAATACGCTAGATGGATGCCCGGCAGTGGTCGTACAGAGAAAGGCCGACTGCCAGCCGGTACGAGTTCTTAAACCCAGCCTTGTAGGTGGAGCTACCAACCTCTCAGCCAATCGGTGGGGAGTCACATGACTAGCCACAGCCAATTAGCAGAGAGGCACATGACTTGCCTGGGCCAATGGGCAGCGAGACTGCTGTACCAATGCCAGCTTGGTTCTAAGGTAATATGATCTCCCTAGTCATACTACAACATTCACCCCATGTTGAGAAAGAAACGGGGGGAGGGGGAAGGAGTGACGGGAGAGATGGGGGGGGTGTCCCATAAGACTGGTAGTATGACTAGAGACCTTCTCAAGTAGTACCGAGGTAGCTATGGCTGCCCACTGGCCCGCGACGAACGTTTAAGAAAACCAAAGTACTATATACAGTGTACAGGAGAAAAAAAACAACAATAACCGTAATAATAATAATTTAGAAAAACACAGGCAAGGAACATATGCCGAACATGAAAGTCCATAAGGTCCATCAAATTGACTTGATGAGCCGAATGGGTGCCTTTGGTGTCCTGCCGGACCTGCGCAGCTGCGGCGGTGACGTTGGAGCAGTGGTCGTCCGTGACTCCGGGAGCGGCGGTCGTGGTCCTGTGTCCGTACCCCTGGTCGGAGCTAGCGGTAGTCGGGCTGGGGGAGGGGGTTCCAGTGCGCTGGGTTGCGAGGGTGCTGGGGGCGGTCGGGACTGGGGGGAGGGTGTTGGTGCTGGGGGTTGTGGCCGCACTCTGGCGGGTGCCAGGTCCCAAAGGGAGGCCGTGTCCTGTCGTCCGTCGGGATACTCCACGTACGCGTACTGCGGGTTCGCGTGGAGTAACTGGACTCTTTCAACCAACGGGTCGGACTTGTGCACCCGCACATGCTTCCGGAGCAGGATGGGCCCGGGGGTGGCCAGCCAGGTCGGGAGTGGGGTCCCAGAGGAAGACTTCCTGGGGAAAATAAGAAGACATTCGTGAGGTGTTTGATTCGTGGCAGCACAGAGGAGAGACCGAATAGAGTGGAGGGCGTCCGGGAGGACCTCTTGCCAGTGGGAGACCGGGAGACACCTGGACCGCAGGGCCAGTGGGACGGTCTTCCAAACCGTACCGTTCTCCCGCTCGACCTGACCGTTACCCCGGGGGTTATAACTGGTCGTCCTGCTGGAGGCGATGCCCCTGCTGAGCAGGAATTGACGCACCTCGTCACTCATAAAGGAGGACCCCCGGTCGCTGTGGATGTACGCGGGGTAACCAAACAGGGAGAAAATGGAGTGGAGTGCCTTGATGATAGTTGTCGTGGTCATGTCGGGGCAGGGGATGGCGAACGGGAAGCGGGAGTACTCGTCAATCACATTTAAGAAATATGTGTTGCGGTTGTTGGAGGGGAGGGGACCTTTGAAGTCCATGCTAATATGTTCGAAAGGGCGGGAAGCCTTTATCAGATGCGCCTGCTCGGGGCGGCAAAAGTGCGGCTTGCACTCCGCGCAAATGTGGCATTCCCTGGTTACAGTCCTGACCTCCTCGATGGAGTAGGGCAGGTTGCGGGTCTTGATAAAATAAAAAAAACGGGTGACCCCTGGATGGTAGAGGTCTGCGTGGAGGGTTCGGAGGCGGTCCACCTGTGCGTTGGCGCAGGTACCGCGGGACAGGGCATCAGGAGGCTCGTTGAGCTTCCCAGGACAATACAAGATATCGTAGTTGTACGTGGACAACTCGATCCGCCACCACAAGATCTTGTCGTTCTTGATCTTGTTCCTCTGTGCATTATTGAACATGAAGGCTACTGACCGTTGGTCTGTGAGGAGGGTAAACCTCCTGCAAGCCAGATAGTGCCTCCAATGTCGCACAGCTTCGACAATGGCCTGTGCCTCCTTTTCCACCGAGGAATGGCGGAGTTCGGAAGCGTGGAGGGTCCGGGAGAAAAAGACCATGGGTCTACCCGCTTGGTTGAGGGTGGCCGCCAGAGCTGCATCGGACGCGTCGCTCTCGACCTGGAATGGGAGGGACTCATCGATAGCGCGCACCGTGGCCTTTGCAATGTCTGCTTTGATGCGGCTAAAGGCCTGGCGGGCCTCCATCGACAGGGAAAACGTGTTGGACTGGATGAGGGGGCGGGCTTTGTCGGCATAGTTAGGGACCCACTGGGCATAATAGGAAAAGAAGCCCAGAAAGCGTTTGAGGGCTTTGAGGGAGTTGGAAAGGGGGAGTTCCATTAGGGGGCGCATGCTTTCGGGGTCAGGGCCTATCACTCCGTTACGCACTACGTAGCCAATGATGGCTAGATGGTCGGTGCTGAACACGCACTTATCCTTATTATATGTGAGGTTAAGGAGTTTTGCGATACGGAGGAATTTTCGGAGGTTGGTGTCGTGGTCCTGCTGGTCATGGCCGCAGATGGTGACATTGTCGAGATACGGGAAGGTGGCTCGTAAATCGTATTGGTCAACCATTTGGTCCATCTCCCTTTGGAAGACCGAGACCCCATTTGTGACACCGAATGGAACCCTTAAAAAGTGGTAGAGTCGCCCATCTGCTTCGAACGCAGTGTACTTTCGGTCACTCATACGGATGGGGAGCTGGTGGTAGGTGGACTTAAGGTCCACCGTGGAAAAAACTTTGTACTGCGTGAATCTGTTAACCAGATCGGAGATACGGGGAAGAGGATACGCGTCCAGCTGCGTAAACCTGTTGATGGTCTGACTGTAGTCAATGACCATCCGGTTTTTCTCCCCAGTCTTAACCATCAGCACTTGTGCTCACCAGGGACTGTTGCTAGCCTCTATGACCCCTTCCTTCAGAAGCCTTTGGACCTCGGACCTGATGAAGGTCCGGTCCTGGGCACTGTACCGTCTGCTCCTGGTGGCGACGGGTTTTCAATCCGGGGTGAGGTTTGCAAACAGGGAACGGGGGGTCGACCTTGAGGGACGCGAGGCTGCAGATAGTAAGGGGGGGAATAGGGCCGCCAAATTTAAAAGTTAAGCTCTGCAGGTTGCACTGAAAGTCCAGTCCAAGAAGTGCCGGTGCGCAGAGGCGGGGAAGGATGTGGAATTTATAGTTTTAAAAAACCTTCCCCTGGACCGTGAGGTCCGCCACGCAGCACCCGTTGAGTTGGACTGAGTGCGAACCAGATGCCAGAGCGATTTTGTGGATGCACGGGGAGCGCACAGCGTCTTACCGTGTCGGGGTGGACGAAGCTCTCTGTGCGCCCGGAGTCCAGTAGGCAGCTCGTCTCGCGACCATTGAGGTGGATCTGTGTGGTCGCCGTGGAAAGCGTGCGGGGCCGTGATTGATCCAGCGTCACCGAGGTGAGTCGTGGCAGGAACTCGGAGTCGTCATCCAATACAGAGTAATCGCTTGCGGGGTCTTCCGCGCCGATCCAAGATGGTGGCACCCGTCGGCCGCACGTGGTGGGGGATGAACAAGATGCCGGCGCCCGGGGGCGCACGTGGAGTCGGGGGCCCAAAATGGCAGCGTCTGTGAATCACTCGTGGCGGTGGGGGGTGGAGGCAGCGAGGTCCGCGGGCCACACGGGGCCCTAGAGGAGTGCGGGGGGGACCCGCGGTCGCTGTCCGGGATGGCAGCGACCGACTTGGAGAGACAGACGGCCGCAAAGTGGCCCTTTTTGCCGCAGCTCTTGCAGACTGCGGTGTGGGCCTGGCAGCGCGGGCGGGGTGCTTGGCCTGACCGCAGAAATAGCAGCGGGGGCCCATGGGCTTATCGGGACGTCCTGCAGCGCAGGTCTGGGGGTCCGAGTCGGCGAGGGTGAGGGGGGTTGTGTGACACGCTGCCCAAGGAGCCGCCGTGCGACCGGGGGCATACGCGCGCGCGTTGCGGTCAGCGACCTCCAAGGAGGATGCGAGGGACGTGCCTCAGTGAGGCTTAGAGTGTCCTTTTCTAAAAGTCTCTGGCGTATTTGGGGTGACTGCATGCCCGCCACGAAGGCGTCCCTGATCAAGAGTTCGGTGTGCTCCGCTGCAGTGACTTGCGGGCAGGCGCAATTTCTCCCCAGGACAATGAGGGCCCGATAGAATTCGTCGAGGGACTCACCGGGGAATTGTAGCCTTGTTGCCAGGAGGTGCCGCACCTAGACCTGATTTACTGGCCTGATGAAGTGTCCTTTTAGTTGATCCATAGCGACATCATAGTCCAGTTCATCCTCTATCATAGAGTAAACGGCGGTGCTCACGCACAAATGGAGGATGTGGAGTTTCTGCTCCTTTGTTGGTCGATTTTCTCCAGTAGTGAGGTAACTGTTGAAACACACCAGCCAATGCTTAAAAGTTGCTGATGCTTTTGCAGCATGCGGGCTGATTCGGAGGCATTCTGGCTTGATCCGTAGTTCCATTTTCAAAGTCTAGCGTATTAAATTGATGTACCATCAATTGGACTCGAGTCGTAGTGAAGTTCCAAACAACAGGCTTTAATACGCTAGATGTGTGCCCGGCAATTGTCATACAGAGAAAGGCCGACTGCCAGCCGGTCCGAGTTGTTATACCCCACCTTGTAGGCGGAGCTACCAACCTCTCAGCCAATCGGTGGGGAGTCACATGACTAGCCACAGCCAATTGGCAGAGAGGCACATGACGTGCCTGGGCCAATGGGCAGCAAGACTGCTGTACCAATGGCAGCTTGGTGCTAAGGTAATATGATCTCCCTAGTCATACTACCACAGATAGGTAGGTACATGGGACTGGGATATTTTAGTTATTACTGAAACATGGCTAAAGATGGAGCAGGACTGACAGCTCAGTGTTCCGGGGTACAGATGCTATAGGAAAGATAGACCAGGATATGGGAGAGAAGGGGGAGTTGCGATTTTGATGAGGGACAACATCACGGCAGTACAGAGAGAGGCTATATCCAGGGTTCGCCCACTGAGTCTATATGGGTAGAACTGAAAAATAAGATGGGTGAGATCACTTTATTAGGACTGTACTATAGGACCCCAAATAGTCAACAGGAAATCGGGAAGCAAATGTGTAAGGAGATTACAGATAGTTGCCAGAAAAATAGGGTGGTAATAGTGGGGGACTTTCCAACATTAACTGGGGCAGCCATATCACTAGGAGTTTAGATGGAGAGAAATTTGTTGAGTGTATTCAAGAAGAATTCCTCATTCAATAAGTGGTTGGCCCGAATAGAGAGGGGGCAAAATTTGACCTCCTCTTGGGGAATAAAGAAGGGCAGGTGACAGAAGTGTTGATGAGGGATCACTTTGGTCCAGTGACCATAATTCCATTAGTTTTGAGATAGCAATGAAGAATGATAGTTCTGGCCCAAAAGTTAAAATTCTAAATTGGGGCAAGGCCAATTTCGATGGTATTAGGCGGGAACTTTCAAAAGTTGATTGGGGGAGCCTGTTTACAGGCAAGGGGACAGCTGTTAAGTGGGAGTCTTTCAAAAGAGTGTTAACTAGGCTTCAGGGTGAGCACATTCCTCTTAGAGTGAAGGGTAAGGCTGGTAGCAGGAGGGAACCCTGGATGACTCAGGATATTGAGACCATGGTCAAAAGGAAGAAGGAGGTAAATGACATGCATAGGCAGCTGGGATCAAGTGGATTGAGTATAGGGCTTGTCGGAGTAGAGTTAAGAGAGAAATCAGGAGGGCAAAAATAAGAAGGGTGAGATTGTCTTGGCAGGTAAGACAAAGGAAAATCCAAAGAGCTTTTACAGACTCATAAAGGGCAAAAGAGTGACGAGGAGAGGGTAGGGCTTCTTAAGGATAAACAAGGTAATCTATGTGCGGATCCACAAGGGATGGGAGAGGTCCTAAATGAATATTTCTCGCCAGTATTTACTGTTGAGAAAGGCACTAATGTTAGGCAAATTGGGGAAATAAAAAGTGATGTCTTGAGGAGTGTACATATTCCAGAGAAGGAGGTGCTGGAGGTATTAAAGTGCATCAAGATAGATAAATTCCCTTTGATCTGATGAAATGTATCACAGGAGGTTGTGGGAGGCTAGGGAGGAAATTGCCGGCCCCCTGGCTGAGATATTTGAATCACCGACAGCCACAGGAGAGGTGTCTGACGATTGGAGGATAGCAAATGTTGTGCCCTTGTTTAAGAAAGGCTGTAGAGATAAGCCTGGGAACTACAGACTGATGACCCTTACTTCTGCAGTGGGTAAATTGTTGCAAGATATTCTTAGGGACAGGATCGACAGGCATTTAGAAAGGCAAGGGCCTTTAGGGAAAGTCAGCATGGCTTTGTAAGGGGAAAGTCATTGCTCACGAATTTGATTGAGTTTTTTAAAGGTAGATGAGGGCAGTGCGGTCGACGTTGTCTACATTGGCTTTAGCAAGGCCTTTGATAATGTTCCGCATGGTAGGTTGTTACAAAAGGTTAAATCTCATGGAATCCAGGGTGAGGTAGCCAATTGGATACAAAATTGGCTTGACGACCGAAGCCAGAGGGTGGTTGTGGAGGGTTGTTTTTCAGACTGTAGGCCTGTGACCAGTGTTGCTCGTTCTGGGTGAGTGTGCTTAACACTCAATTTGGCTACACTCCCTCCTTGTGATCCTCATGAGAAATCATGAAGGATCACCCAAGGTTGGTGTCTTTGGGTTCCCTGACCTCAGCAAGTTCCATGACTTCTATCCTTTCCTCAATTATGGCAAAAAAATTTTAACTAACAATTTCTGATTGGCGCTATGTCAAAGGGGACACACATTATCAATTGGAATCGGGAACCTCTAACTATCCTTAATAAACTACTCTCATCTTATATTTAAACATTCTACAACATCTAAATCCTTAATCATTCACACAGCAGCATCATTACATTTCATTCTCTCTGACTCGGCAGTCGAGTGCAGAGGTACATAATTAATAGAAAGAATTTCTTTATTTCACGACGGCATCGAGTGTAAAAATAAATACTTGATTACATTTCCAGGGGTTCGAGGGACTGGTGGAATCCAAAAATAGGGGATCTCACTCTATGTACTGTTGAGGCACGAGAGTGGTAGGCTCTCCTTCTCCATTTCCTCATCCTGAGGTTTGGACTATAATGCAGATGATCGCTATTGCTAAAAGTGATTCTATAACGTACGACAAGGTGTACCATGTCAGAAATCTGGTACACCAGGTCGGGGCTGGGGGTGGTCTGGGTTTGGGAGAAGTTAGCAAACGTTGTACTGGGGGAAAGGGGGTTCGCGTCCACGCGCAACCACGCAGATGCCACAAAAGCTAAAAACATAGCAATTGGAGTGCTCTTCATCTTCTCTCTTCTCTTCTCTTTTCTTTCCTTCCTGGGATCTTGCTGTGCTGTTGCTTCGGTTCCTCTCTCGAACGTCCGAAAGCTATGGAATCAAGCATATTATCTGTCAGTGTTCAGCTTAATATCTTGACTTTAAGTATATCTGTCCTCTTGTTCCAAATTTCCCTTTATGATGGTCACCTCCATGTGACTTTCTCATTTTTTCAAAAGCGGATTTAGGGCCAGACATATACTTATCTATTAAACCAGTGCGAGCCGTCTCGCAGAGTGTTGCAATTTACCATCCCAAAATGTTCCTGGATGTAAATAGCATATGGAGTGGCGGCCGAAGGGCTACCTAAAACAAAATGAAACCAAGCTTTAGAAATGAGAAAGGTCGAATGAGTTGCGTATGGGCCGCGACGGGTAAGAGTTGAATGGGATCCCCGGGTAGAGCGTGCTGTGCTGTACCCAGGCTTAGCTGACCAGAGGGGTGGTCCTCAGACAGGGCGGGTCCTCAATGCCGTTTCTCCACTGCCTGAGCGACCTGAAACGAACGGGCAAGAATGTAGTCATCATGGTGGTTGTCTCTTCTGTCCTCCGAACAGAAGAGCAGTTATGAGCGGGCATGTGAAAACAAACATCTGTAAACAGAAGACAAGTCGTGAACATTGATCGATTCAGCAGAAGACATTTCAACTGATATGGCGGGGGGATGTGAGATGGTCACAAACTTTTCAGCTGAAAGTCTTGTAGCCAATCCTCCTAGGCGTTCTGAGCTGAATGAAAGATAAACATAGAACAAACAAACATTAAACATACTGCAGGTTCCATCAGAAAGGACAGCGCTTCTCTCAAGCGGTTCCTTATACTTCATCATCTGGACACCTCATTCATTATCCTCTGCGAACAGGTTCGCAAAGGGGTTGCCGTGTCGGGAGTCAGACATCAAGTCATCCTCTTCTCCCGGATCCCATACCCTTGTATGGATCAGGCATGCAATTTTTGCATTGTGTGACCGGGGGTCACTCTCGTCATTGCGGACAAGTCTCCATGAATTGTCCCTGTGCCAAATCGTGGGGTCTAAATGTGAGGAACGTTGTCGGGGTCATCATAGTTGGGCAGTGGGTTTGGGTGTGGGTTTGGATTTTTAATGTAAGTGATCTCTAAATCACTGTAGTCGGTGTTGTAGGTGGTGTGTGTGGTGTCTGTGGAATCAGGGCAGTAGAGAGGCGTGCTGTGGCTCTCATCCAAGTCACAGTCGCTGTCTCTGCTGTGGCAGCTTATGGGCGTTCTGGGGCGTGTCCTAACGTCGGTGGGCGGAGTAGAGGTCGAGTCCGATGAGGAACTGGTCTGTGAGGGGGAGGGTGGAAATGTGTCTCTTGTCGGCGGGGCGAGGTGTTCTGCTGCGTCTAGCTGGACATGGTGCGAGTGGTTTGACTGTGTTCCATAAGCCTTTAACTGGTTAATATGGAACCACGCAGTCTTACCGTTGGGGTACTTTATCCTATATACTGACGGGCTGCTTTTGTCCGAAATTGAGTACGGGCCGGAAAATTTTGGGGCCAAAAACGTGCTGGGGTTATACACAGATAACATTACTTGTTGCCCAACCTGAAATTCTGTGGTATGGACATTTTTGTTGAAACAGGCCTTGCTCTGTTGCCGCCTTTTACCCAATTTTACTGCGGCTGCTAGCTGAGCCGACCTTACAGTTGCAACTAATTGTTTTACTGCTTTCTCATGTGTGAGGGCCGTCACTTCTGGGCTGGTCATGTCGAGTCCTAAAAGGAATTCTGAACCTTTCATAGGGCGTCCGGTCATGAGTGTGCGTGGGTTGAAACCTGTTGATGCTGAAACAGTGTTTCTTATAAACATTAGTGCAAATGGGAGTACTGAATCCCAAGTTGAATTGTTCTCCTGTACCATCTTTCTAAGGGTCGATTTTAGAGTCCGATTCATGCGTTCCACTATTCCGCTTGACTGGGGGTGGTACGCAATGTGGAAATTTTGTTTGATGCCGAATATGGTCAGGACGTTCTTCATGACCCGTCCTGTAAAATGAGATCCCTGATCTGATTCAATACTTCTCAGGAGTCCCCATCTAGTAAAAATGTGGTGGGTCAGGATCTTTGCGGCTGTCTTTGCTGTGTTTGTATGAGATGGGAATGCCTCTACCCATTTCGTAAACGTGTCTATGCCCACCAGAACATATTTATAGCCATTCCTGCAAGGGGGCAATTGACCTATAAAATCGATCTGGAGGTTAGTCCAGGGGCCATTAACGGGGCGAGTGTGGCTGAGTTGTGCCTTCCTTGAAGACCTTTCTGGGTTATTCTGCACACAAATTAAACAGTTCTCAATGTAGTGTGTGACATCGTCTCTTAAATTGGGCCACCAACAGAGTTGTGTAAGGTGGGCTGTGGTAGGGTCGATCCCTTGGTGTCCATGACCATCATGGAACAAGGCAATCATTTGATTCCTGTCTTTCTCAGGAACCACATACAATTTGTCTTTGATAATCACACCCTCATGTGTGGTCAAAGCGTGTTTGAATTTGTCGTACTGGGCCACAAAGTTTCCTTTTAAAATCTCCCGGAGATTTGCGTCCTGCTTCTGCGCCTGTACCAAATCTTCTATGTCTGTCTGTGAGACCTGAACTGAACTCACAGGGGCGCTAGCTGGTGGTGTCCAAAAATGACCTCGCCTGGAATCTGCTTTAGCCAGTGCGTCGGCTTTCACATTTCCAGGGGGGGATGATCGATGGTGGCTTCTAACCGTAATAATGCCATACCTCCTATCCTTTGCCTTCTTTAGGATATGGCGGAGTAATGGGGCTGATGGAAGGGGCTTCCCGTCCGCGGAGACAAAACCTCTCGTCCTCCACAGGGGTAGAAAGTCTGTGAGGCTGTTACATACATATAGACTGTCCGAATATATGTCTGCTGGGCTGGGGAACGAATCTGGGTGGTCCACTATGTATGCTATGGCCGCGAGCTCTGCTGCTTGCATGCCTAAGTGTCCGGGTAACTTTAATGATATCTCCTCTAGTGCGCGTCCCTGCGCATCTTCTACATAAATACCGCATCCTGCCATGCGTTCGCCATCTAAAACTGTGGCTGAACATAGAGTTTCAAGGGGGCACACGTGTCTGTGTGCTGGGGGCTCTGGCTTGAATTCCCTATCTTCCTGGGGGGCGTTTTAGCAATGAAGGGTCCTGTGTTGTGTAGGGGGGCTACTATTTTGCAATCATGGGGTAGTCCTGGATACTGTAGGTTGTCCGCTAAAAATGTGTGTGTCTTGGTCCATTTAACTGTTATGCCCAGTCCCTGTAACAGAAGTGTTCATCTAGCTGCTCTTATCTGGCTCACTGAACCGTCCTTCAGTCGTCCGTCTAAAAGTAACTGTGTGCGGGTGTGTTCGGTCAAAATGGTGACGGGGTTGAGTCCGGTAATGTAAGAAAAGTATTGTACTGCCCAGAATACCGCGAGCAGGTGCCTTTCGCAGGCTGAGAAACCTTGCTCCATGGGGTCTAACAGTCGTGAGGCATAAGCCACTGGTCGTAGCTGCTCGTGCCGTTCCTGAAGGAGCACGGCCGAGAGGGTCAGATCTGTGCTAGCTACCTCAATTGCATAGGGGGAGAGTGGGTCTGGAACTCGCTAAGGGCTTTCTTTAACTCTTCCACAGCCTTTGTATGCTGCGGAAGCCATTCCCAAGGGTCTCCTTTCTTAAGGAGGTCTGATAGTGGGGCTGCCTTGGTCGCAAAACCATCGATATGGTTCCGACAATACCCAACCAGTCCTAAAAACGACCGGAGGGCTGAAACATTTTGGGGAAGGGGCAATTTGACGATCGGGTCAATTCTTTTGAACTCGATCTTGCGTTTGCCGTGCGTGATGACTACCCAAATACATCACTTTATTCTCCAATATTTGGGCCTTTCTGGGGTTAACCTTACATCCAATGTCTTGCAATAGTTCCAGGAGCTCGGACAGAAGCGTGATGTGCTCTGCCGTGGTGTCTGTCTGCAGTAATAGGTCGTCCACATACTGTACCAGACATTCGGGTCGGGAAAATTTGCATAATCCATTTGCCAGCTGTCGGTGGAAAATGGAGGGTGAATTGTGGAATCCTTGTGGGAGGCATGTCCATGTATACTGCTGTCCTTTAAATGTGAAGGCAAATTTGTACTGGCACGCCTTTGCCAATGGGATTGACCAGAAGCCATTTCTAATGTCTAATACCGTGAAATATTTGGAGTGGTGTCCCTGCTTGAGCATGGTCTCGGGACTTGTTGCTACCGTGGGGGCTACTGCTGGGGTTACTTTATTGAGTTCCCGATAATCAATGGCCAGACGCCATGATCTGTTGGGCTTCCTCACTGGCCAAATAGGTGCATTATTAGTTGAGGCTACTGTCCTAAGTACACCCTGCTCTAATAAGCTCTCTATAACTTTTCCAATTTCTCCCTCTGCTTCTAGGAGAAATCGGTACTGTCTCTGTGGTCTCGGGTCAGGTCCTGTAAATTGAACTTGTCCAGTCATTCTGCCGCAGTCGTGCCGGTGACTGGCAAATGCTGTCCTGTGCTTGTTCAATACTGCCCTAACCCAGGGGTGGGCAAACTTTTCCGTGCAAGGGCCACATTCAGAAATTCACAATTTTAAAGGGCCGCATAGTATATTAAGTAAAATAATTAATATTTAAAATAGCCAAAATAAAAGGTTTTTAAAGAAAAAAAAGCAATTAATTTTTATTAATTAATATTTTAGAGTAGAAACTTCACATGAAACATATGTTGTGCCGAGCAATGATCACCCTACTCAAGTCAACGTATCCACCCTATACCAGTAACCCAACACCCCCCATTAACCTTAAAATAATTTAAAAAATTTTTTTTTTTTTTTTTTAAATGACTTGATCTTGGTTGGCCGCATAAAGGCCGTAGTTTGCCCACCCCTGCCCTAACCTGTTTGTCCGTGCTAACTGTGGTCGGGTCAAAACAATAGTCGCCAACTGCGCTAATCCTATTTGCATACTCTCCTACTGTGAGCATTGCGGGTGCTCTGTCTGATTTTGCCATTCGCCAGACACACTGATTTACTAGGTCGAACGACAGGCTGTGGGCATTCATGAAGTCAATGCCCAGTATGTGTTCTGCTGTGCGGGGCAGATTAACTAAGACAATGGGGTGTCTGGTGGAGATATTCCCTAGTTGGATTGATACAGGGGCTGTAATGTGTCCTTGCTGTGAGTGACCTGTAACGCCGCTGAGGGTTATTGAGGCTGTAGTGGGCCACGTGTCTGCCTGTGGTGTAGTGGAGGAATTAATGGTCATGCGGGACCCTCCTGTGTCCCAAAGTAATTCTATGGGCTTTCCCCGAATTTTCGCCGTGACCACCGGTCTTCCGGATTGGTCCCAGAAGGTGTCACAGACCCAAGTGGGGGAGCCCGAACACCGTCAGTCCGTTCCGTCCACATTGGTCTGTCCTAACTGCGTCCCTATACTATGGATTGGCTTTGCTTTGTTTCTGGTCAGAGTGCCTGTCTGCTGGCCTCTCTGAGATTTCTGCGGGGCGTTGCATTCCCTAGCAAAATGCCCTAACTGTCCGCAGTTATAACATTCTTGTGACTTCTGCGGGGGGCTGTTCTTTCCCTCATTTACCCATGCGGGGTTTTGGTGTGCTCTCACTGCTTGGATATCTGCTGCAGCCTGAGCTTCTTCGGGGTTCTTTACTGTTCCCTTGCCGTGGACAGATTGCTCCCAAGCGCAGGACAATCTTTTCAATACCCATTTTTCATTATGGGCCTCTTCTGAGGGGTCATAATTGGAGCAGACATTCTGTCCTGCATCTGTGGCGTGGGAGATGATTGTGCGGGTCCATTTAACCATATTATCTCGGGTTAAATGTGCGCGGTCTAAATCACTGAAAACGGCAGTCAAATGGATCCGCAGCCTTCCTGCGAATGCTGTGGGGTGCTCGGTCCTTTTCTGCGTACACTTATTTAGGCCTTCGACTGGGTCTCCTCTGTTGTACCCTATCGCGTCTAAAATAGCTGTATGCATCTCTTTGAGGGTGCCTCCTCCAATGTTCTGTGAGTCGGGGAGGGCTGCTACTACTGATGAGTCTAAACTCAAAACTGTGAGCTTCACTTGATGTCGCTCATCCAGGCCGTACATGGTCGCCTGTTGTTTCACTCGTGCGAAGAATTGGTGGGGGTCTGCAGTGGGGAGGAACGGGGTGATTTTCTCACACGCATCCCTTAGTTGTGTTACAGTTAAGGGGGTGGTGTATGTGACCTCGGGTGCGCCTTCTGTCGTTGCTTTTCTTTGGGTGGTGACTGGGTTCATAGGTGCGGGTGCTATCTGATCTGTGGGGGGTTGGGGCGCTTTCCTTTTGTGTTGCGCTGCTGGCGCACATGTTCCCTGAACATAGCGCTGCGCGGTTTCACTCAACTCCTGCCAATCTGGGGCATTTTCTTCATCTAATTATGTCCCAAATGTCTCTTGGAACCCATTCTGCACAGAAAGCAGAGATTGCAGCTGCGCAATCTGCTTCCTACATTTCGCGTGGTCTACGATGCTTTGCCTTTGCTCAGTGGTGGCAGCATGGAGTGCCCTTAAAGCTGCCTTTAGGTCGCTACACTGCTTCTTTAGTGTTTCTACCTGCTTTTCTGCTTCTTCTCTTACCAAGACTGCACGCTGCACATCTTGATAGGCCTTTTCGTACTGAACTTGGGAACTGCTCAGATGGGCTAGACAAGTGCCCTCTTGGCATCATCCACCTCTCTATCCTTATCTACCAGTTGTTGCCTTAAACCTAGATTCTCCTTTTCGATGTCCCTGACATCCACTTTGCTCATTTAGTTCTTCTCCTCTAACTCTGCTCGGAGCGTCCTGACGACCGCCTCTGTGCCTCGCGATTGTGCCAAGCAGGACACAATTGCCATCGGCTTACGTGCTTTACCTATACTTTTCTTGTGAATTTCACTCAGGTTCTCCCACCAAGTATGTCCTATACTCCCTGGACCTGTCTCCTCATTCACACAAAATTCACTCCAAAGGGACCATCCTTTCCTTTTGAGGTACTTCCTGAGTTCCAGCTCCCACACTGGACACTGACCTACTCTGCTACTGTTGGTCGCTGCAACCACGAACTGCTCTGGGTTCATGAAGCGTTCCATTGCCTGCATGGCCATTTCTTTTTCTCCTATGCTCTCTTTTAATTTGGAACGAGGGATAATAAGGCAATGCTTATAAAATACGGGTACGGCTTTCGCTATGCTCCGACTTATAAAACACCCGACAGTTTGTCGCAACAAAAATCTCTCGGTTTAACCTTACAACCCTGTTAGTTACGCATGCAAAAACACACTTCCGAATTATGAGTATTGGTTTGAACTGCTTGAACACTTGTGGTTTTTCCTTTTCCCAATTGGATTTCAAATTCAAATTTCTGGGTTCTCTCGGAGTGGGGGGGCCACTTCTAATTGAGTCTCGTCGGATGTCGCCACTAAATGTTGCTCGTTCTGGGTGAGTGTGCTTAACACTCAATTTGGCTCTGTTTCGTTACTTAGCTTTGGAGTCGCGAGGTATCGTTAAGATACCGCCACAAGTTTCAAGGTCAAGCTCAAAGCAATAAAACCATACACCAATTAGTAAGTTCAAACAAATGAGTTTATTATAATACAATTATAATCTACTCATGCACACGCTAAGGTGAATAAACTATTCCTACCACTAAATAGACCAATACTTATCTGAATAAGGAACTGCCGGATCAGGGGACAAGGGCCTCTTGCTCTGCACTGGGTCCGCAGACTTCAGGTTGGTACGGGTTAAAAGGGGTCAGGAGTGTCTATCTCTGGTAGCGATTGTTGTGAGACACTTACTTGCTGGCGGCTGCTGTCCGAACCTCTCCTCTCTCTCGGTCAAGGTCTTCTTCGGTAAAGGCTGGTCGAGAGGGCTGGTCAAGAGAGGAGGGCTGGTCAAGAAGAACGAACTGAGTTTGGGACCTGTCTTTTATAGGTCCCAGGGCTTCGCGCCCTTTTGGGCGGACCCTCTATCTGCTGGGGATCGATTGGGTCTCTTCCCAATCGATTTGTTTGAATCCCCCCAATACTGAGGCTGTCCCTCGGCTACTGGGCGGGCCTTCAGGTGCTTTGTCTTCGAACCCCGCTGGTGCCGGGGTGTCTGGTTTCACATACACTGTTGCAATCACTTCCCTATTTGTGTCCATTGCCTCTGGGATCGTTCCATTACTATGCTAACTGTCCCGGAGATTGCCTCATTAGTATGCGGAATGTTCGTTTCGGTGCTGTCTGCTCTCTTAGCAGACAGAATACACAGTGGCTTGTTGCAGCCTGCTTGTGCTGCAAACTTTGTCCATTTTACCCTGCAAGCTTTGCGTTCCTCCATTTTGTATTGAGGGAATGGCCAACTTCGGTGGCTACACCAGCGGTGTGCCTCAGGGATCAGAGCTGGGTCAACTGTTATTTGTTAGATATGTAAATGATTTGCATGAGAATGTAGGAGGCATGGTTGGTAAGTTTGCAAATGTCACCAAGAGTGGTGGCATAGTGGACAGTGAAGAAGGTTATATAAGATTGCAACAGGATCTTGACCAAATGGGCCAATGAATGGCAGATGGAGTTTAATTTGGTTAAATGTGAGATGATTGGGATGACGTGGCACAGTGGTTAGCACTGAGACCTATGGCACTGAGCACCCAGGTTCAAATCCCGGCCCATGGATACTATCCGTGTGGAGTTTGCACATTCTTCCCGTGTCTGCGTGGGTTTCACCCTCACAACCCAAAGATGTGCAGGTTACATGGATTGGCTAGGCTAAATTGCCCCTTAATTGGGAAAAGAAATTGGGCACTCTAAATAGAGGTGATGCATTTTGGTAAATCAAATCAGTTAATGGTAGGGAGTTGGGGAGAGTTACAGTACAAAGAGATCTAGGAGTACAGGTTCATAGCTCCGTGAAGGTGGAGTCACAGGTGGACAGGATGGTGAAGAAGGCATTCCGTATGCTAGGTTTTATTGGTCAGAATATTGAATATAGGAAAACCACACATGGAACACTGGCCGTGATTCTCCGACCCCCATGCCACGCCGCCTTGGCACCTGCACGCGATTCTCCCAACCCCCCCAAAATGGCATGCCGAGTTTTACGACAGGCCGCTCGGAGAATCGCCGCTCGCTGTTTCTAACGGTCGAGCGGCCATTCTCCGGCCCGGATGAGCCGAGCGGTCTGCCCAATCCGACCGGTTCACGCCGGCGCCAACCACACCTGGTCGCTGCCGGCTTGAACAGCGCGCGAACACTGTGTGTGCGGCCTGTGGTTGGGGAGAGGGAGGATCGAACACCAGGGGGGTGCTCAGTAGGGGTCTGGCCCGCGATCGGTGCCCACCAATCGGCGGGCCGGCGTCTCTAAAAGACGCACTCTTTTTCCTCCGTCGCACCACAAGATCAATTCTCCATGTCTTGCGGGGCGCCCGCGGGGAGGACAGCAACCGCGCCAACCCGCGCATGCGCCGGTGACGTCATTTAAGCGCCGCCGGCTGCGTCGTTTATGCGGCGCCGCTCCTAGCCCCTGGGGGTGGGAGAATAGGGGGCGAGGAGCGGCCTCTGACGCCTGGAGTGAAACACTCCGGGTTTCACTCCGGCATCTGCACTTTGTCTCACGTTGGGAGAATTGCGCCCAGTACTGTGTTCAGTTCTGGTCACCCTATTATAGGTAGGATATTGTTAAACTAGAAAGAGTGCAGAAGAGATTTACGAGGTTGCTACCAGGACTTGATGGTCTGAGTTATAAGGAGAGGCTGGATAGACTGGGACATTTTCCCCTGGAGCATAGGAGTCTAAGGGCGAGATTCTCCGCAAAAGGCTGCCGTGAGACAGGCCGTGACCCACGGCAGCCTTCACGGCCACGTCCGGGGCTGATTCACCCCCCCGGGCGGGGCTAGGAGCGCAGCCCCGTGCGTCACGGCAGCATGGCCTTGACGACTGTCGTCAAGGCCGCACGTCAAGCGTCACGCCGGCTGACACGGCCGATGACGTCAGCCGCGCATGCGCAGGTTGGACAACGCCACCCTGCGCATGCGCAGTTGGCGTCTTTTCCCTCAGATGCCCCGCAAAATGTGGCGGCTTGATCTTGCGGGGTGGCGGAGGGAAAAGAGTGCGTCCATTACGGACGCATGGCCCCCTTGGCACGGCCGTGGTACTGCCGTGCCAATCAGGCCCCCAGATGCCCCAAACGGGCATCTGGCGCCCGTTTAACGACGGCAGCGAGCAGGTGTGTTTGCTGCCATGTTGAAACGGGCGTGAAGGCTCGGCCCATCGGCCTCAGAGAATCACCGCTCGCCGTAAAAGACGGCGAGCGGCGATTCGTGGCGTGGGTCGGGCGTGGGGGAGGGGAGAATAGCAGGAGGGCATGAAAAATGTCGGGAGGCGCTCCCGCTTTTCTCCCACACAAGCTTTTGGAGCATAGATAAGGTAGATAGTTGACATCTTTTTCTAAAGGTCTAGAACTAGAGGGCATAGGTTTAAGGTGAGAGGGGAGAGATACAAGAGACCAGAGGGGAAATGTCTTCCCACAGAGGCTGGTGAGCATGGAATGGGCTGTCCTTTAAAAAGCAGTTGGACTAAGGTGCTGCACAGGGTGCACATGACCGGGGCAAGGCTGAGCCGGTTTTTTGGGAGTGAGGACAGATGCGTGAGGTGTTTGGGGAGTCCAGCAAACCACACCCACATGTTCTGGGCATGCCCAGCGTTGGAGGAGTTCTGGAGGGGCGTAGCGAGGACGGTGTTAAGGGTAGTGAATTCCAGGGTTAAGCCAGGCTGGGGGCCCGCAATATTTGGGGTGTCAGATGAGCTGGAAGTGTAGGAGGCGAAAGAGGCCGGTATCCTGGTCTTTGCTTCCCTGGTAGCCCGGCGAAGGATTCTGATTCAGTGGAAGATTGCGAGGCCCCCAAGCGTGGAATCCTGGATTAACGACATGGCAGGGTTTATTAAATTGGAGAAGGTGAAATTTGCCTCAAGGGGATCTGTGCAAGGGTTTTTCAGGCGGTGACAGCCGTTCCTAAACTTCCTGGCGGAGAGTTAGGAGATGGCCAGCAACAGCAGCAACCTGTGGGGGGGAAGGGGGGTGCAAAGGGGGGGGGGGGGGGCGGAGGGAAGGGGGGGCGGGGGAAGGGGGGCGCAAAGTGGGGGCGGGGGAAAAGGGGGGCGGGGAAGGGGGCACAAAGGTGGGGGGGCAGGGGAAGGGGTGGCGGGGAAGGGGTGCGCAAAGGGGGGGGCGGGTGAAAGGGGGGGTGGGGGAAGGGGGATGCAAAGGGGGAGCGGGGGGAAGGGGGGCAGAGGGAAGGGGGGTGGAAAGGGGGGGTATGTTTGTGTTTGGTTGGGGATTTACTATTGTTTACTGATTAACGTTTATTTGTTTACTTATGCACTTTTGCTTTTGTTGTTTTATTATTTGTGTAAAGGGGCGGGGGGGGGGGGGATTTCTATATTCCCTTTCTGTTATTTATAATATGTGAAAAGTTTGAATAAAAATTATTTTTTTAAAAAGCAGTTGGACAGTTACATGGGCAAGTTGGGTATAGAGGGATATGGGCCAAATGTGGGCAAGTGGGACTAGGTTAATGATAGAAACTGGGCGGAATGGACAAGCTGGGCCCAAAGGGCCTGTTCCCATGCTGTACACATCTATGACTCTATGACTATGGGCTGAGTGCTGGGTAACGCCAAATAGTGACCTCCCTCTAATTTACACGCCTTACATATATTTTCTACCAGAGGTGCACGTTCATATGCTAACAAATTTAAAGGCGTTTGAATTTTATAGGATTGGATTTTATGCCGAGGTGGTGGCCACAGGACTGGCTTCTCGCCCATAGCTGGGAGGAAGTTCCGGCTCCAGGAGTTGCTGATTAGTCTTCTGGCCAGCAGCATTCTTGTCACAGCAGTGTCTCTGGGTGTAGTAGCCACTGCTTGACTGTAGCCATGGAACCAGATGCCAGCTAAGTCAGAGATTTAGCTGAAGCCAAGCATGGAGGTGGGAAATAGGTTTGCGAGGGCAAGGTTAACATCCAGGGGTGGACAGGAGTACTTTTAGGGAAGCCTCTATTGGATCAAGGATGCCAAATCAGGAAGGATCCCAGCCTTCAGGTTGCACCAGACAGCTTTGCCACAAGGTCTCTCCACACCCCATCACTGGGAAAATACCAATGGCAGTGGGAGGACGCCCTTAAGCAGCCATTAATTAGACACTTAAGGCCCTCCATTGGCCCAAGAACAGGCAGATTACATGATGCCTCCCCTGCTGCCAATATGATATCAGTGGTAGTAGTAGGCGACGGGCATGGTGCCACTGCCATCCCACCCAATTTTATGGCTGCCTCGCCCATCTGCAAGTCTGCTCCTGGGGGTTTGTGTAAAATACCACCCATGGTTTCTGACCGTCATCATTCTTGCATCTGTGATGCGCTTTTATTGGTCTTTACAATCTATACAAATTTGATGCAGAAAAGATGTTTTCACTGGTCATAAGTTTAAGATGGTTATTAACCCAATAGGAATTCAGGAGAAACCTCTTTATCCAGTGAGTGGTTAGCATGGGAACTTACTCTTACATTGTGTTGTTGAAGCAATAATGCATTTAAGGGAAAGCTGGATAAGCACATGAGGATCTGCTGATGGGGTGAGAGTGGGAAGGAACTCATGTGCAGCATAAACACTGGAATAAGCCAGAAGGAACTGTTTCTATGCTGTAAATATTATGTAATTTTATAACCTTTCCATGGATATGAATGTTCTGTTTGCAGGCCTATGCTAGTGCTGTTTCTGACTTAACCATTAAGAAATTCATGTCTTACCAATCTTCTATGTTTTATATTGGGATTCTCCCTTTTGGGGACTAAACCCCCACGCCGGCGGATAAACCAGTGCCAACCACTCTGACGTCACCAGCCCCTGAAAGTACGGAATTCTCTGAACTTTTGGGGGCTAGGTGGACGCAGGAGTGGTTGGCGTCGCTCCAGCCGGCGCCGAAGGGACGGCGCGAGTTTGCGCATGCATGGAACTGCCGGCGTGATCTAGTGCATGTGTGGACCAGCCGGCATATTTCCGCGCATGCGGGGGGGGGGGGGTTGCTCTCTTCTCCGCGCCGGCCCCCGGCCAATATGGCGGAGTCCTACGGGGCGGAGGAAAGAAGTCCCCCTCCGGAACAAGTCCTCCTGCAGATCGGTGGGCCCCGATCTTGGGCTGGGTCAGGCCACTGTGCCCCCCCCCCCCCCCCGGGAATCCTGCCGCCGCCAGAAAAATGGCGCCGGAGTTAGGGCAGCCGGCGTTGGGGCAGTGGACGGGACTCGCGCCTCCTCCCGGCGATTCTCCAACCCGGCGGGGGGGGGGGGAGGGGTTTGGAGAATCCCGGCCTACGTGTCACTTCATTTCTGCTAATGCGCAATCTTCTTTGATTTGCCCAAGGACTTTATGACTAACTGAACTGTGGAAGATTAGAAATGTAAACGGTGTGGGTTTCTGCGGGATTGTAAACAGATACCATTGCTTAAAATGTTTGGCACAAGATCAGATTCAAAGCTCAAAACACACCTCACATCAACACTGCAGTTCTAAGTACAAGAAACAGACATGTATCACTGCTTAGCAACAAAGACACTTCTTTTCAATTTATATCCATTCAACAGACTCCAAATATGTAGCTAGCTGTAATTCCTGGATTTTTGTTCTCTGGTCGATTGCTTGGCCTCTTGGGTTTCAGTGCAAGAAACCACAGCTTTGCTATATGTAAGTTCAACACACTGAATCAATCTGTTATTTTAATCTCAGTAAGATTTAGTGACTGTAATGATTATCCATGAAATGTTCTTACCAGAATGGAATAAAAAATAATTGAACTTGCAAATTTTCCAGTTCACATTTGTGACATTTAATCAAAAGTTGGACGGATCAAGGAAGGGAAATGGACTATGAATCAGAGGGGATGTTAATATAGCAGAGAAAGTAACGAGTGAAAAACATTCTTGCTTCCTTGTCTTCTGGATACCAATCTATTATTTTCACAAACCTCAAACACTTTAACAGCACGCTAATACTATATTTGTGGCCAAGCGAAAAACGACTGTTCTGATTAAGACCTGGTGAATGATCTACAATGAATTCTGTCGAATATCATCTGATATCATGCTACATTTAACACCTTTTTGGAGGTTACAAAGGAGTTCCTTGTTACCCACTTCTTTATTTCCACACGAATATGATTAAAATCAAAATTTATCTGGAGCTTCCACAGAATAATAATTTTTCGAACTATTTATACAACAAACTTTGTCTCTTTGGAAGCCTGTGTTTCTCTTTGCAATGCTACAAGTTTTCTTCTTCTTCTCTCTCCGCTTCCACGACAATACTGTTCTTGAAATTGCAAAATAGCACTTTGCGTTTTATTAACTTCCCTTGTAGAAAATGTGCTTATTTCCTTTTGAGTTTTTCCCTAGCTGAGATAAGATATGGAACTCACTATTTTGCATAGAATCCATGTCCTGCTGACCTGTGACCTGGGGTAAACCATTAAACTTTGTCACAGATAAATGTGGATGTGAAAATCCCCTCCCACCCGCAATCGGCACCCGACATCAATTTCACACTGGCTGACCAATTAACTGCCAGCCAGTGTGAAGCATGCACTGAGGCAGGCTCAGCGGTGCTGGCGGACCCAGGACGAGGGTCGGCACCAGGCCCAGTAAGGGTGCGGGCAGATGGTTCAAATGGAACTCCATGAAAGCTGGAAGTGTGTGCTCAAGAGCCTTAGGGAGCTGCTATGAAAACTGATTTTTTTTTGATACACAACCTCAGTTGTAGTGCTGTCATTGTCTAGTGGAGCACCCGGAGGAAACCCATGCAGACATGGGGAGAAAGTGCAAACTCCACACAGATAGTTTCCTGAGGTCGAAATTGAATCCGGGTCCCTGGTGCTGTGAGGCAGCAGTGCTAACTACTGTGCCAAATCCCTTGCTATCACCTTGACTCCTTGCTTTGGATTCCAAACTGAAAGTCCTTTGAATTAAGACCTCCCTCGTCTCCCTGCCTTCCATAAGCATCCTCACTTCAGGTTCTTACTCCTCACCCTGAGGCTCTTCAGGCTCCTCCTCAGCAGCTGAATCATCCTCTGTGACCTTTGCATAGCATTGCTGTCCTCATCCTCCAATGGATGCCCCCTTGAGAGTGCAAGATTTTTGTCGGGCGCAGCAGACGACAGCACCATGGGAGCCACATTCAGGAGGGTATTGCAGTGAATGATCCAAGCAGCATAACCTCATCTTGAATAGGCCTATGGTCCACTCAATTATTGTCTTGGTGGCTCCAGTTGTAGCTCTACTCAGTTGTAGTCCTTAGATGAGTCAGCAGCATTATCAGTCACCTTTCAGCAGATAGCCTTTGTTCCCCAGCAGCTGGTCATCTAAGCGTGCCAGAGCAATGTACAGCCTTGGCACCAAAGAGTAGACGCAGGATGTAGGCATTATGGGAGCTTGCTGGATACCTGGTCACAAACAAGCTAGACACTTAAGGAGTGGAAGCACTTTCTATTGATAAAAGAACTCAACTGAGTGGAGTCAATGGCTTTGGGGAAATCGGGGAAATCCTGCAATTGCCGCAAAGCCTCTGGCTCGTTCTGCAAGGCTGGCCTCATTGGTCCTGGAGTGAATGAAGGTGTTGACCCTCCGGAAAAGTACATCAGTGACCAGCTTGATGCAACTGTGGGCAGCAGTTTATGAGACATTGCATAGATCTCCCACTGGCCCCTGGAAATAACTGGAGGTAGTTCAGGGCCACTGACACCATCAGAGCCACTGGCACAGATTGGTCACCTCCACAAATGGACAATTTCTGGATAGAGGTGATGGTGTCCCTGGAGAGATAGAGCCTTCTTGGCATTGAACCTCTGACATGTCAATGGAGCATGGTTCTGCCTTCACTCTCTACCCACGGCTAATGGCCCTTCTCTAGACCCTTATGCCTTGCAATTCCTCTTGGCCCTCCATCCCTCTGGCTTTGCCTCTAGGTTAATTTGGGGACGGTTCCTGTGGGCTGCTGGCCTCCTCTCTCTTCTGGCCTTCTCCTTCCCTTCTGAGGCAGACCCTCCAGCAGAGTACATAATTCCCACGTTTGTCCAGATGGTTGCAGAGGTTTCTGCATTGCAGGAGCCCTTCTGCAGAAAGCCTCTGCAAACGCTTAAAAATAAGGGAGCTCACCAAAACACCAAAATAATGCCAAAAGCGTTCTCTATACCAAGTCTAAACAACCCACAGAAAAACTCCTCCTCTTACTACATCCCGTGGGCCTTTTATCTTGCTCTGGATGTAGAATTAATGAAAAGCGTGAAGGTCACCTGGCTGATTGACCCATGCACGCAGGGCCACTCAAATTTGCTGTCAATTACTCTTTAAATGAGTTTAATTAACCCTTTAACTGTTGGCGGGCGCGGTTCTGACTTCCACATGCACCCGCCAACCAAAATATTGTGAGGCAGCTCAATTACATTGGGATGCCTTCCCGATGTAATTGCGCCCCATTTCAAACCTTTCGTGGATACTGCGTGCCTGCTTGGCCAGCACAAAATCCTGGCCATGGGCAGAATTCCACATTGTAAAATACTAATTTAAAATTGTGAAACTAAAGCCAAGTAACGCTGTCACTGATTTCTATCAGTGCTTTCAATAGTCAATGTGGTGTTTGGTGAAGTTTAATTTAAAATGGCGAAGTTTTAATGCAGATCCAGCCAGAAATGTAGCTTGCTGACTATGCACAAATTTCCTGGTTCAGCTAATTTATTTAATTTCTATGAGTTCTCCGTGCAGGGAATGCCTTATGTAGGGAATGTACGTCTGGGGAGAGGATCTGGAAGATCATGTTGTAGGTAGAATAAGTGGTCACATAGAATGGCAAAATTAGTTACAAAGGATGAACAAGCATTTCAAACTCTTGGTTACTTTTAATGAGGTTAGTGTAGGGTTAGGAGGCAGTGGCGCAAGGGTATGGGGAGGTGGGATGAGGGGGGGGGGCGCGAAGTGGGGGTGAGGAGGGTAATGGCAGAAAGAAGTACAAAGAGAGGAAACCCAAAGTGGGTAAGCAAAGAAGTGCACAAAACACAGACCTTTGTTAGAGCTTTGTTTGAACTGAAGAAGACATATCTTTCTAGAACTTTAGGGTGCTTTCCCCTTAGGTTAACAGTACAGAATGCCTGTAATAAGGTACAACTGTTAAGGACTGAATTTATCTTCATAGTTTATGGGAATATCATGCCTATGTTACAAGTTGATAGCAATTGTCATTATGGCAAACAGAACTCCTCAAGGTTGGCCCAGAGCCTGTGGATGCTATTGATAGGTATGGCAAACCATTGGGTTGGTTTAATGAAAGTGTGACTTAACTATCTCCAGAGTTCCCTGAGATACACTCTATCGTTGTATACCATGTCCGCCATTAAGTACCCTAACATTAATTTTATGTTCACTTGCTACCAGCCGTGAGATTATGTAGATTTCACCCAGTCACCTTTCATAGACTCCCTTTTCATAGAATTCATACGGTACAGAAGGAGGCCATTTGGCCTATCGAGTGTGCACCGGCCTTCTGAAAGAACACCCCATTTAGGTCCGCACCCCTGCCCTATCCAAGTAACCCCGTAAGCCCACCTAACCTGCACATCTTTGGACGATGGGAGGAAACCAGAGCGCCCGGACGAACCACACGCAGACACGGGGAGAATGTGTAAACCCCACATAGAGCAACACCCAAGGCTGGAATTGAACCTGGGTCCCTGGCGCTGTGAGGTAGCAGTGCTAACTACTGTGCCACTGTGCTGCCCTTGTGGATCCATGAGCTTCTGTGGAAAAAATTGCTAGTGGTAGAACTCTTTCTCTGGCCTCTTTTTCACTTGTTCTTGTTCACTCAATATCCTGCAAATGATTCCTTTATAATTCATGTTCTAATGACTTAGTTGGCAAGAATAAACTATTAGGGGACATTTAAAACATGCCTACCCCGTGCTAAAAAGGTATTGTGAGCATTCCAACAACAAACAAAGCTTTTATTGCTCCAGGATCATCGTAGGGTCTCTTTCCAAGGGCCAGTGTAGACTTCATGGACCAAATGGCCTCCTTCTGCACTGTAGGGATTCTTTAAGGCAAAGCTTGTCCCCAGAGCTGCTTTGCACATGGAACTTCTATTCAAAGTTAACTCTGTAAGGAGAAAAGACAATTAGTATCAATATTTTGCATGATCTTGGGGCCTTAAAATGCAATGCATGAAAAACTGTAGAACATGAAATGCAGCTTAACAACGAACTGTGAGCAGGTGTAAGGCTAAAATCATATCTAATGCCTCTCCCAATTTTCAAGTCTCCATTCAGCACTTATGTGATCAAGCCAGGTGACCTGAAAATTTGCATTATTCTATCAATATATCTGATTTTTGTTTTATTATTAGGAATATCCGAGTTGCTTAGCTCAAGCTGTCTTTGCGATTTTCTGCAAGGCCTATCCAGATTCTCATTACCATTTTGGGGATGATTTTAAGAATGAGCTAGCTGAACTCTTCTCACTTTGGATCACAGGTATGGATTCTTCCATTATTAATACTGGACTGCCATCTGTGCTCTCATTTCTAAATGTGTATATATAACATTTGTATAATGTATAAATAGCAGCCCTAGATAGTAAATTAAAACAAGTCCACTTTAGGCTAAAATAAGAGCCAAACCACACCCAAAATTGGAATTTTAGATTGTAACCTTCCCCCTCCATCTTAAACCCTTTTAAGAAAAAATATCCCATACATGCATGTCTCAATGCAACCCCCCCCCCTCCCCCTCCCACACTAGGCTATCTGTATTTTGATCTTAAAATTGCTACTTTTTGTTGCAATCTCTTAAAGCTCAAACAAATGGTCCCTCCCTTCAGTCCCAGTGAAGAGTCAAAGGACTTGAAATATTAACTCTGATTCTCTCCTAATAGATGCTGCCAAACCTGTTGAGTTTTTTTCCCAGTATTCTCTGTTCTTGCTTCTGATTCCAGCATCCACAGTATTTTGCTTATTTTACCAAAATTGAAGAATTATTTTAGCTTGCAGGGGTACATCAGGATTAAGCAAGAAAGCCAAAAAAATAAGTTAATACAAATCTATACTTAACTGCCATATTTGCAGATGAAATAATCCTAAAACAAGGTATAGATGAATCCTCAGCCATATTTGGTGAGAAATTGAAAGCCTTTGACAAATATTTTGAACTCTATATGGTGGAGAATGTAGACTTTATAAAAAAGAGCAGTGCAAGCCGAATAAAATATCAAAGGGGCAAGGAGACCCCAGGCTGAGTGATACCTCAAGGTGAGGGAGACAGGAGATCCCAGGCTGAAGGAGATAATATATAAGAAATCCACAAGATGGTCACAGACCATATAAGTGCAATGACGTACAAAATCCGAAGAGCAGAGTGCAGAAGACAAAAAAAGACTGAGACACAGTTTTTTTGAAAATGCTGACTATTTCGCAAACTACGACAGTATCTGGTAGTGCAGAATGAACAGCTGGCTGTCAATGAAGCTGATATATCTGAGGTAACCCAAAAAAATCCTGCCAAAAGAAAATGAAGCTATTCCACAGGAAAATGTTCGTATCAAAGCTGAATTGAAAGAACTTGATCAGAAGTGCAGCCTAACACCACAGCAGACACAAAAGGTAAGTGAAAAAACCATTGCCCTAAAAGAAAAACATGAGGAGATAAAAAAAGATGTTGAATACTACTTCAGAAAAAGCTGCATTAGAACTATCAGGAGGCACAAAGCAATGCACAGAATGCAGCATGAGATGATAAGAGATCAACTAGAAAATAAATTGTTGAAATTTTCCTTAAGCTCCCGAGGTTTTTGTTTCTTTTCCAGTGCCTCCCCATATTGATTCCGAAGGCTTTTTTTAAGAGGGTTAACAAGAGTATTCTGGGGTTCGTGTGGGCGCGGAAGCCCCCGAGAGTGAGGAGGGTATTCCTGGAGCGAGGAAGGGAGTAGGCGGCTTGGCGTTGTCCAACTTGTGTGGGTATTACTGGGCTGCGAACGTGGCAATGATCAGTAGGTGGGTGATGGAGGGGGAGGGTGCCGCATGGAAGAGGTTGGAGGTGGTGTCCTGTGTGGGTACGAGTTTGGAGGCATTGGTGACGGCCCCGCTCCCACTCCCCCGGCAAGGTATTCTACGAGTCCGGTAGTGGTGGTGTCCCTCAAAATTTGGGGGCAGTGGAGGCGGCACAGGGGGGAAGTGAAGGCCTCAGTGTGGGCCCCGATACGTGGCAATCACCGGTTTGCACCAGGGAGAATGGATGGTGGGTTTTTGAGTCGGCATAGGGCAGGCATTAGGCGGATGGGGGACCTTTTCCTCGATGGGAAATTTGCGACTCTAGAGCAGTTGGAGGGGAAGTGGGGCCTCCCCCTGGGAATGCTTTTACGTATATGCAGATTAGGGCGTTTGTTAAGCGGCAGGTGGCAGAGTTCCCGCTACTGCCGCCTGGGGGATGCAGGATAGGGTGCTCTCGGGGACGTGGGTCGGTGAGGGTAGGATCTCGGCAATTTACCAGTTGATGCAGGAAGAGGAGGAGGCCTCGTTGGAAGAGCTGAAAGCGAAGTGGGAGGAGGAGCTATGGGAAGAGATCGATGATGGGACGTGGGCGGACGCCTTGGGGAGGGTGAACATGTCCTCTTCTTGCACACGGCTCAGCTTAATTCAGCTGAAGGTGCTGCACAGGGCGCACATGACTGGGGCCAGGATGAGCCGGTTCTTTGGGGGAGAGGACAGGTGTGAGAGGTGTTCGGGAGGCCCGACGAACCACAACCACATGTTTTGGGCATGTCCGGCGTTGGAGGGGTTTTGGAAGGGGGTGGCGGGGACTTTGTCCAAGGTGGTTGGTTCCAGGGTGGAGCCGGGCTGGGGGCTCGCGATCTTTGGGGTAGCATCGGAGCCGGGAGTGCAGGAGGCGAGAGAGGCCGGTACCCTGGCCTTTGCGACTCTAGTAGCCCGGCGCAGGATTCTCTTACAGTGGAGGGACGCGAAGCCCCTGAGCCCGGAGGCCTGGATCAATGACATGGCCGGGTTCATCAGGCTGGAGAAGGTTAAGTTTTCCCTGAGGGGACCGGTACAAGGGTTCTTCCAGCGGTGGCAGCCCTTTCTCGATTTTCTGGCGGAGGGTTAGAGGGTGGTCAGTCTCAGCAGCAACCCAGGGGTGGTGGTGGTGGGGGGGGGGGGGGGGGGGGGGAGAGAGGTGTGTTCGGGGTCCGTTAAGGGGGTTTGTTTTTGCGACAGTGTGATCGCTATTTTCTTCCTTTTTGTATTGTCATTAAATTATTAATTTATTGATTTGTATTGGGGGGATTTCTCTTTCTGTTTATTTCTACACCTTATTTACTTTTTTGTTGGGAGAAAATTTGTTGTTGAAAAATTTGAATAAAAATTATTTAAAAAAAAAGAAATTTTCCTTAAGGATCAAATGCAAAAGTTGTATGTAACCTTTCAGCAGCCTGAAGAAATGAAGACTGTATTGTAAAGCAGAATAGAAGAACAACAGAAGAAACTCAGAGAGACTCTGTTGAATTACAAGAAAACCCAAGATGAAGCAATTGAGCTTCACAAAGAAAGGGAAAACCTAGTGGGGGGTCCTGCAAATCAAAGTTTGTTCCTCGGGAAAATTACATTGAGGAGCAAAATCAATGTATTGTCACTGAATGAACTAAAGAACCGGTTGGTAGAATCAGCAATGTTGAATATTCCAAGAGAAAGCTGGGGAGCCGAAGAAAGAGACTAAAGAGCTGAAGAATCAGCTGAATGGAAAAGAGGAAATGCCGTGGAACTTTCCAAGCTGCAACAGATGTTGAAGCCATGAGTAGAACTTTGCAGAATTGAAACAAGTTAAGATTTTGCCAGAGACAGACATGGCCAACAGACAAAAGAAAGTAATGGACAAGGACAAAGCTCTAATGCAGACAAAGAAAGGAGACAGAAATAAGATCGCAAAATGTAATCTTGTCGCTGAAGCCCATGGAACGAGATGAAAAAGCACTCAATTCCTCAAATGTACTGCGAGCCATTGGGTTGTTGCAAAATGAAATGGCTTAAATGAAAATCAAAGTGCGGGAATCTCTTCTTCATACCATTTTTGAAGGCCTGCACTGCTCACGCTGCCAAACTGTGGGACGACGGATAATATGGCGCCATCTTAATGTGCCTGGCACCATTTGATTTCATGAAAGCCTGAAACTCCCCACAGGCTGTGGCATTGTCAGAGACCAAGACTTCGGTGATGCCAAGTGTTCAAAAACTGTCGAAATTTCTTAATCGTGGGAGGTCGTAGAGGCCAAGCGATGTACCTTCATCTACTTGGAATGCACATCCACCAAGATCAGGAACATAGAACCCAAGAAAGACCCAGCGAAGTCTACATGCACCAGCACCCATGGGTGTAGGGTCGCCGAAGGTGGGGGGGGGGGGGGGGGGGGGGGGGGGAGGGGGGAGATTTTCTGGCTTTCCTGTCATAATTTACAATGTTTTACCAAATCTGTGATGTCCATGTTGAGCCTGGGCCACCAAACGTAGCTTCGGCGAGCATTACGTAGCTCCATTAAGATTGCATGCCATCCTGGGCGAGGAGCAAGCACCCGGAATCCCTACAAGATTATACCATTTCAACACTAACTTCTTCTTGCTTTGTGAGATATGGCTTCATATCATCAGAGAGTTGTCCCCGGATTGCGCTGCTCAGGATCATGTGTTTTAGCCTTCATAACATTGAGTCCTTTTGTGTCCACGTGTTGATTTGTTTTACCGCTGGGGTTTCTAAGAAATTCAAAGTCATCATGACCTCTTCTAATGCAGGCAAGGGAGCCAGGCTTGTGGGAGGCGGGAGACAGCTCAAGGCATCAATATTGGCTATTCGCGATCTAGGGTGATGCTCTAAGGAATATTCGTAGGATGCCAATGCTGTATTTGGGCAGAGGCAAAGGAGGAATTGCCCTATCTTCTTTCAAAAGGCTCAATAAATAATTGTGGTCTGTCACAATCACAAAATACCTGCTGTAGATGTATTGGTGAAATTGTTTTACGGATTAGATTTGCATTAGATTTAACCGGCTTAAAGGTTCAGTGGTTAATTGCACCACCTTCATTGATACATTGCCATCAGACCATGAATGACTCTAGTTTCATCCAGTTCTGCATTAAGTCACATGCAGACATAGAAGGTGGTGAGACCACTACATTTAAGCTCAGCACCCTAGGGATAGGAAGGGTGAAAGAAAATCAGCTAACCTCTGTGCATCTGACACATTACTTACGCTGCAAAGTTTGTGTGTGTCTCTGTGGACATTTAAGGCGCTATTTTCCAGCCTCACCACGCCTTCGCTCAAGCAAAACGAGGCCGGTGAATAGTGGGATAGACCATCAACGAGAACCGGGCCAGGCGCCAAACAGTTTGCGATGCAACTGGCCTGCTCCTGTAGGTGAAATTGGGATCTCGCCGTAGCATGGCTGAAGCCCTTTTCCCATACAATTAATGGGAGCCACCCCTTATCCTACGGCCTCCCGTCATTCAGAAGCCTCCCCAACAAGTGGTCACACTGGCCCCAATTAGTACTCCTTTTTAAAAACGTGAATCTGGCGGAAGGGCTTCTGTGGGGAGCCACCTTTGCTCACAGGCAAAGAACCCGGGGGCGATGGGCTTGCTGCCCCAGTGCTCAGCAAAGGGTGGGAGAAAGCTCGGCTAGGGTGAGGAACCCTCCACAGGGGTGGGCTGCCATGGGAAGGGGGAGGCGCTGGCAGGGCAACCGGGGGGGCAACCGCTCATGGCACCACCATGTCAACCCTGGATCATGTTTACCTGTTATGGGGGCAACCCGTCTACCTCACTGACCACCAATAACCCCCACCGATTGCCGAGGACTCTGGCAGTGCGGCTGAACGCTATTGCTAATAGGGAATTGGCAATCGTAGTTAAGTTAGCATTGCACATAACCCAAGTGGATTCCAGTGGGTGGGCAGGCCATGTAGCATGTGGGAATCATTGCCTAGCATACCAATCAGACCTCAGTGCCTGGACACTGTGCTGAACACTGCGGAGGCAACACCACACTGCTTACATCCCGTGGCTACATCGCATGGCCTTCGATGCCCAGCCGGCATTCCCTGGTGGCTCTGGGGCCGGAGGACCTTGCCGCACATTTCGGTGGCACATACACTGGCATGCAGCCCTGTCCCGTGTGCTGGCTGTGAGACGTGGCCTCATCAGAGGGGTGGAACTCAGGGCAGCTGATGGCTACCATTCCACTCCATGGGACAGGTTCAGGTTGCCACCCAACAGCCCCTCCTCCTGCACGGTGCCCATAGGGCCCGAGAGTTCACTTTAGGACGGAGGGGCAGCTGGTTTGAGCCCCAGCTGCCAGTGCATAATCTGGATTTGCCAGCCCTGGAGGTTCACCATGGTCTGCTCCCTCGGCAATGCTCCTCAGTGACTGGGCCATGCTCTGCAGTGCCTTTGCAATGCCCACCTGCGACTGAGACAAGTTCTGCAGCGCCTCGGCCATTCCAATCTGAAAGCGGGACATGTCCCTCAGAACTTCATCAAGGTCAGCCCTTTTACTGGGTGACATCCCCCAATGAGGCAAACATTCTGTCAAGACCCTCATCCACGACCGTCACTGTCAGCACGACACTTTGGACATCTTCACTAATGCTGCCGCCATCGAGCACCAGGCTCTCCACTGCGATCGCCATCCTAGCAGTGTTGGCCTTGGTGCTATGCATTGCCGGCGACCGCCCCAGCACCCGTAGCCTCTGGGACTCCTCCAAGCGGTTTTGGATCTGCTGGAGTGTCACTGACATCTCCCTCTGAATGTCCCGGCCGCTCCCTAAAGTCTCCAGCTCTGGGTAATCCTGTTCCAGAGGCTCAGCATCAGGCTGGGATGCAGCTGGATCCTGGGACCCATCAGACCTCCGACTGCTGACTCGCCTGGGGGTTCCTGTGTCCACCTGATGTGCAGCAGCAGCAATGTGGTACTCACCAGATTGTGCGGCAGAAGCCTGACCACTAACATTTCCCACCGAGGTACTTGTACCTGTGCTGGTGGAGAGTGGGGATGACAGATGTGCCATGAGTATTATGGTGGCTTCCTCGGAGCTCTCCTCCAAGGTGGTCTCCTGGGAGGCTGGAGAGGGGATCACCTGGGATGGGTCGGTGCCTTCAGCTACAGGACATGCGGAATACTGAGTAATGGACAAGTGGTCAGTGGGAGTGATTGGTCAGTCAGCCCGTAAGGCAATAACAATTCACGTTTGACAGGTGCCCCGGGTGGAGCCCGGTGGTTCCTCAACACTGCGGCATCCGCCACCACCCGTGTGGGTGACCACTCTGACCTCGGCCAAACTGGTCACCTCCAGGACACACTTCTCAAAGGTGGTGAGAATTTTTATATTTGGCACACCTCTGCCAGTCTGGGCCCCCTCTCGGCGATTATGGGAGAACTTGTCGTGAGGAGACACAGAGAGGGCATCGTTAGCCACAGGGAAAGGGGTGTGAAGGGAAGGTTGGGAGGGATTGAAGGGGGAGAGGATGGCGGGAGAGTTGGGAATTGCATGGAGAGTTGGGGTGGATGCTCCCGTGGGGGTGGACGGGTCTAGGGGCGGGAGGGGTGATGGTTGGCATTGGTATCTACTCACACTCGTGCTGCCGGTGTAGGTAATTGACTTTCTTCCTGCACTGGAGGCCAGACCTCCTGGTCACTCTATCGGCATTCACAGCCGCCGCCACCTCATCCCAGGCAGCACTGGCTGCCTTATGGCTGACCCTCCTGGGCCCTCGGGGAACAGGACATCCCGTCTGGCTTCATGGTGTCTAGCAGCCTCCGCTGGTCAGTGTCCCCGAATTTTGGGAATGGTCTCCTCGGCGCCATTGTTGAGAGTTGGCTGGGGTTGGCTGAGCAAGTGCAGCCTAAGTGCTTCTCGAGCCGGTGCCAGCGAATCAACTGGCGAGCCTTCATTTGTGGTGAGAAGCCCATGATGCCTCGTTAAGTGGACCAATTCATGTTCAATAGCGTTGCTGGCCTCGCTGGGCTGAGCGCCGGGAAGCTTGCCGCCATTCCCGCTCGCTACAACACTTAGAAAGTTTTCTGGAGAATTGCACCCTTAGGAAATCTTCCAAAGTCAGATGACCTGTTTACATACATAAAGAATGGCAAGCTGGCAGAGGCACCAAGGGCTTCCTGTGGAATTATCCACAATGAGCCACTGCCTTCAATTAGAACATAGAACATAGAACATTACAGCGCAGTACGGGCCCTTCGGCCCTCGATGTTGCGCCGACCTGTGAAACCATCTGAAGCCTATCTGATCTACACTATTCCATTTTCATCCATATGTCTATCCAGTGACCACTTAAATGCCCTTAAAGTTGGCGAGTCTACTGGAACAGAAAAGAAAAACTGGGAAATAATAGTTTTAGTCTGCCATTGTTTTGATGTTTTAAATTGTTCTCATCATCTGGCTGCTCCAGGCTGCACAAGAACTCCACATATTTTCCCTTATTGTAAACAAATTTCTGACCAACATTCATTAAATGGTTCTAGTCATGTACCAAGGATTAGGAACTAAGTATGTTTGGAATCATGGATGCAACATTAATACCAAACTGCCCTGAAGATATCATGCATTTAAATCCAGAAACATTAACATTGTTCATAAAAACAGAAGAGCCAAGTGCCAATAGATTTTTATAAGTGCTTCAACTGTGAGACTGTGTGCAAATATGAATTGGGACATGAATGAGTTATTACTGCTAATTACTTTGTAAATTAGTTTCAGAGAGTTTTAATGTGACCACCCTTAAAAAAAAACTAATTTTAAATTCTGTCCTTTATGCTGCAACTTAATGTGCCATGATGGATCCAGAGGTTTATAATCAGGCCACACTAGCTGGCATGGGTAGCAGAGCATCCTTAGTCATTGTTTGTCAGAGGAAATTGATTTTTGTTGCGTGGGTTAATTTCATAAAAGTGGTATTTCACTTCATAACCATCCCCAAAAGGCATGATATAGACCTCAAACCCAACTTGATGTGAAATGTTGTTTTCAATTGTATGAGTTTGCCAGATAAGCATACCCAACAAAAATGTAGTGCATGCGTCGGGAAAGGAGTGAATTAACTTATTGGAACTACGCATTATTGAAATTCAGCATGTCTCCAGACCTTAACAAATAAACAAAATGTGCAAAGATTTGTGCTATTAATTTCCAAAATTTCCAACCATCCGTGTGTGTGCATCTTATTTAAAATGTAAAATCAAGTAATATTTTTAGGCTTATTAGCAACAAATCTATAGTTTTATTAATAGTAAGTATTATTAAATCCTTAATGACAACTTTTGACATAAAGTATAAGGTGTATTTTCTTAATTCACCTTACTATCCCAATGTAATTTTTTTATTGTAATTTATAGGCTTAAAGCCAGAACCATTATCATGGAAAAAATGGAATCTGGAATGGCTAGAGAAGTCAATCAACAAGAAAGGACCTGACAGAAAAGAAAAAATTCAGCATGAATTAGAATTAAAATTAGGTAGGCTACCTTTCTTCCAATTTATGTTATTTTACTGCCTATAATCTCTTCATATAAGCAAAAAGAAGTGATGGAGTCTTCAACTGAAGGTAGACCCTGACTCCCTTTTCATTACCATGTTCAGGTGGAGCACTGGACAGTAGGATAAAACTGGAGTGGTTTGTCGAGACACTGGAAGTTGGTGTGCCTTCCTGAAACACAAATAAAAGCACTATATAATTGCATATGATTTTTTTCCCTTACCAACCATATTTCTGTTATTTTCATCAGCCGTACAGCCCCGCAAGATCTCTACACATCTCCAATTCTGGTTTCTTGCATAACCCCAATTTTAATTGCTCCATTATTGATGACTTAGTTTTCATCAGATACCTATGTCCTAAGCTGTAGAATTCTTTGCTTCACTTCTTCACCTCTGTCTTCGCCTTTACTAAATCATTTGGTATTACAGAACTTGAATATCGCTGAAAACAGACATGTTATCAAAGCTTTTCATCTTGCAGTCAACAGGGCAGCTTGTAAGAAATTTTCAAAACACAGGGCGTGATCCTTCGGCCAAGCTGCACCCAAAAAGCAGCTCATCGCGGTGCAGCGTGGCTGTTGAAAACCGGGAAACCCCACTCCCGAGATCTACCTGGCTCACAACGCCTCGTGGGATTCAATGCAGTCTTGTGAGGCATTGCAAGGGCTGTATCACTTTTTGGCAAGTCTGCATATTATATTAGAGCGAGGCAGTAAGCCTTATTCTAGTGTGCAGATTCCCGAGGTACCTGAGACTTTGGGATTCAACCTCTTTGCCTCAGAGACCTCAGGCGAGTGCCATTTGGTACTGATCCCCACAAATGGGGACCAGACAGAACGGCACTCGTGGTGGCCTCCAAGGGAACCGGAAGCCACCAGCTGCATGCCCTTTGGGCAGGGTGGTGCCCTGGCACTGTTGATGCCACCTGGGTACCCTGGCACTGCCAGTGTGGCACCGTGGCCCTGGCTCTGCCAGCTCGCCTGGACACAACCAGCATGCCAGGTTGGCACTGCCAATGTGTCAAGGTAGCATTTTTTGCATGTGCGCAATGGGGCCTGGAATGCCCAGTTTGGGTGTTGGGGGGTTGGTGCAGAGAGGGGTGTGGTGCTTCCCATTGTAAAAAACGAGGGCTATGTGCGACCTCGGCCGTGCATTCCCCGTTCAGGCCCCTTATTCAACGCAAGTTGAATAGTCGCGTGTTCCTTGGTGCTGCGAGTGCCGGGAATCATGCGGCTAAATGCTCTCGCTCGGGGACTTTGTTCCCTTTTGGGAAGATCGCGCCCGATGGTTAGCAAGCGGACTCAATCAGCACTCTCTTCTCATGTAGAATGAATTGTAGTTCCCTGTTTACTGTTGCCAATTTCTTAGGAGCTGTCCTGATGAGTGTGTCATGTAAGTATCCATTTATAAACTGTTCCAGTGAAAAGCACATTGGGTGTGGCAAACTGTCATGGTAATTTTAAAGATAAAGTTGTTTTCCGGAAGGAGTTTGAAACTGCAGGTTGAAACTGGATCAGAGTCTCAGGGAAAGAGCCAGTCCCAGTCAAGTGAGAATACAGTGTGCTGGGCCACACCTTGAAAAGGATTTTGTTATTGAATTGGAACAGTTAAGGGGGAATTAATTAAGTGTTATATACGTAGATTACTATAGGTGTTATCTTTATGCTTGTAATTGATAAAAAAATTCTTGCTGTTTGTATGTTAACTACATTCTTAGAATAAACCTTGTTTTGATTAAAGCGCCTAGGAAATCTGATGAATCACACCTGAAGTGAAGGCTTTTATGCTCATCCTAGCCAAATTCAACATAAAGTTTATAGGTCAGATGAACTTCAAAATACACTTTGGCGTTTCTAAGCCCTGGTCCGTGACAAGTGCAAGACAAAAAGCTTTGATCGTTTGTCTCTATTTTACTAAGTTCCTTACGGTTTTGTTATCAGTGTAAATCTACCCGTGTTTTTTAAATAGGTTGTATGTTGCACTGTCACCCATCAGGCAAGACATCTGAGAAAAAATAACAAAGGAAAGGTGAAGGACGCGATCCACTGGCTGCGTTGCGCTCTCACTCGAGCACAATGCGGTCGGTGAATGCAGGGAGAGCTCTCTCACTGGTATCCCTGAAGTTTTCACGCCTCGCGGGATTCAACCAAGTACCAGAAGGTGTCTGAGTCAGGTCCCCGCCCACAAGGGGTGGGACCAAAAGCCGAAGCCAGTTTTAAACCGGCCTTGCGGGATCCACTGACCTTCCCAATGTGGGTGCAGAAAAAGTGGACCAGGCAGAATGGCACCCGGGGGTCTCCCGGACCATTGGAGGTCCCTGGGTGGTCAGGATCAGTGCAAGGTGGCTCCCTGCCCCTGCCCCAGATGGTACCTTGGCATTGCCACCGTGCCAGTGCTACCTGGATACCTTGACAGTGCCAGGTGCCATTGCCAGGGTGCCAAGCTGACACTGTGTGATGAACGGTTACTGTACCCTTATCATCATGTAAGTGATGCCCCTTTAAGACTGGGCTTGGAACCCTGGGGGACCCTGTAGGCGGCATCCAGTAAGCACCCGTCTCGGCAACAGGCTAGTTCTCTGCTTATTAAAGCCTTCTTTTACCATTCTACTTTTTTGTGTTGTTATTTACACACTGCCAAGATTCCCAGGTGGCAGCAGCAGTGCCAGGGTGCCATCCTACCCAAAGGGCATGCACCTGGAGGCCTCCAATCCCCTTGGAGAACCCCACGAATGCCCTTCCATCAGGTCACAGTTTGTGGGGACCAGTGCTGAACAGTGTTCACTCGAGGTCTCTGAGGCGAAGGGGATAGATGCCAAGGCCTCGGTTACCTCAGGAGACTGAATATTAGAGTGAGACAAGCTGTCTTGCTCTAATATGCAGAATTGCTAAAACGTGACACCCTCCCACAATGGGCGAGATTTGCATTGCAATGAGATTGCATTGAATCCCACGAGGCGCTGCAAGCCGGATAGATCCCAGGAGCGGGGTCTCCCAGCTTTTAATGGCCACGCTGCGCCATGGCAATCTGCTTTTCAAGCGCAGTGTGACCGTTGGATTGCGCCTATTGTTTCAATAGTTTTTAAATGAACAGACAGAAAGATAATTGCAAACACTGACAATTCCATTTTTATGTTGGAAACTTTTATGATTCAGTATTCTTGATCAGAAATCATTGAAATCTATTTTTTGAATCCATTTAGTCCGAAGGCAGTGTTCCACTTAAAGGTCAAAATGGTTCCCTTTTTTTGACAAAGAAATGAATTAATTTACTTTGGTAGTGATGGGGAAATATTAGCATCATTAAGATTTAGGATGTGGGTAAAGAAGATTCTCATTAAAAACCTCACAGCATTTGAAATAGGATTTCTGTGCTTGCAGAAGAGTAGCCTGTCAACTTTCCCATGCTGCAAAGCTACTTGGTTAATGGTTTTCAACGTTGCTATTCATCGGGAAATTTGGAACTTACAAAAAGGAATGCAACAAAGAACACAACACAGATGATGGGCATAAACTTTCCTAAACTTTGTTCATCGGAATGGCAGACATTTGGTCCACATTGGGTTCTTACATTGATAAATCAGCAGCATTGAATTCCGGTCCAATGCTTGTCTTTTGTTCCACAACAATGTTGCTAGTAATACATTTCATTCAGAAAATTACAACAATTTGCTGTTGCAACAACAAAACTTCAGGTAAAATAATACTTACATTGGCATAATATTAATTGACACAAAGATAAGACAATTTCTAAAACTTATGTGTTGAATAGAGGGATTTGTTCATTTATAACGTGACAGTTCAACTTTCAGGTCACCACTGCATCATTGAAGTCAGCAATATAGTCTTGAAAGTGGAAAATATATAAAAGCTGCAGCATCAAATAACCTGGGCGCGATTCTCCGTCCCCATGCCGGGTGGAAGAATAGCGGGAGGGCCTCCCGACATTTGTCACGCCCTCCCGCTATTCTCCCCTCCCCACGCCCGACCCACACCACGAATCGCCGCTCGCGTTTTTTACAGCGAGCGGCGATTCTCCGAGGCCGATGGGGCGAGCGGCCGGGCCTTCACGCCCGTTTCAACACGGCAGGAAACACACCTGCCCGCTGCCGTCGTGAAACGGGCGCCAGATGCCCGTTTGGGGCATCTAGAGGCCCGATTGGCACAGGAGCACCACGACTGTGCTCGGGAGGGGACAGGCCCGCGATCGGTGCCCACCGATCGTCGGGCCAGCGTCCAAAACAGACGCACTCTTTCCCCTCCGCCGCCCGGCAAGACGTGAGAAAGACGCCAACTGCGCATGCGTGGGTTGGCGTTGTCCAACCTGCTCATGCGCGGCTGATGTCATCGGCCGCGTCAGTCACCGTGACGCTTGACGTGCGGCCTTGACGACCGTCGTCAAGGCCGCACCGCCGTGACGCACGGGGCCCCGCCCGGGGGGGAGAATCGGCCCCGGAAGTGGCCGTGAAGGCTGCCGTGGGTCACGGCCTGTCCCACAGCAGCCTTTACGATTCTCCGCATTTGCGGAGAATCTTGCCCCCTACTTTTAGGCACCTAGGGAGAATTGCAATCAACTTACATTTGTTTCATTCTTTTTTATTTGAGTGCATTCATTTCTGAGCTTCCAAGGCGCGTTTGTGGTCTCTGGGGTGATTTTAGAGTCACTTGAAAATGGTAGCAAAATGTAGGCTGGACTTTTCTGGCCATTCACGCCGGTGGGATCCTCCAGTCTTGCCAATGGCACATCCCCTCCCCAAGGGTTTCCTGGCGGCGAGAGGTGTGTTCAACAGAAAACCCTATTGACAATGGAGGGTCTGGACGATCCTGCCACTGGCCAATGGTATGCCACCTCCGACGCCATGAAGTACATGGCGGGTTGCATGGAAAATCGCGCCCGTAATAAAAATGCCCCACACGGATGTAATTTATTCCACGTACGATTCTGTAATGTTCCTTTTTAAGCATTTATTTCGATTGGATTGGATTTGTTTATTGTCATGTGTACCGAGGTACAGTGAAAAGTATTTTTCTGCAAGCAGCTCAACAGATCATTAAGTACATGGGAAGAAAAGGGAATAAAAGAAAATATATAATAGGGCAAGGTATACAATGTAACTACATAAGTACCGGCATCGGATGAAGCATACAGAGTGTAGTGTTGATGAGGTCAGTCCATAAGAGGGTCATTTAGGAGTCTAGTAACAGCGGGGAAGAAGCTGTTTTTGAATCTGTTAGAGCACGTACTCAGACTTCTGTATCTCCTGCCTGATAGAAGAAGTAGTTGTGTTAGTTGTTTGTGTTCAAGTTCCTCCAATGCATACGTCTCTGCTTTTTAAAATTATACCCTAACCTGCAATACAATTTGGTTCAGGTAAAATATTTTAGTAAATTTGAGGTAGTTGATTTTCTTGTTTTTGAAACGACAATCTAATTACTAGTTACATTGATAGTATTAGATTAATTCTATATGTATAGTAAGTAAGCCTTTTATCTGAACAACTGTGATTCTATTCAGCAAGACCCATTTTCTGGAAACTGTTAGGATGTTTAAACACAATGCTCTTAAATAAATGACAATAAATATTGCTGCCCTCAAAATAGAGTCATCTAAGAAAGGTGAATGTTTTTGAGGGATCTTTGGTTGATTTTTAATATTTGACAGTGTTGTGGAAGAAGATCTCCTTGTTTTCAAACACAGCTTCACTTTGCACAGGTTTAGAGTGATCAAGAGCTTTAGTTCAAAGCAGAGCAACCAGCTTGTGCCATTCTATAACAGGTATGGATATCAAACCAGCACCAGCAGTACAACCACCAGTTAGTGCAAGGTTTAGTGACATGAAATGGTCTATTGTGGAATTATCGAACAGCCAAAATGACTGATGTACACACATACTGGTATAACTGAATATCACTAATGACAAAAGAGAATTTTTGTCTACCAGTAGATGTCACTATAGCACTTAATCGAAGCACGACGTGGACACCTAAGGGAGAGGAATTTCCCATATTATTTTCCCATCTGATTGATCATGTTTTTTACTGTTGCATCAGAATGTGACATGTGTAGAAAATATATTGAAAAGCATTTTCTCTTCTGAACCAAAGTTAATCCTTCATGTCTTATTGAAATGTTCATTTCATCGCTATGTGTTACAAGGATTAAATAAAGTGTTTAAATACTTTGGTGTCCCTGCGAGTTATCTGCTAAAAAATATTCCCTGTGAATTTCCTGGAAGAGTGCTTTATTACTTGTATGCTAATATTGAAGCAATATTTATGTGTGTATATAAAATATATATATATATATAATATATATATTTATATATACATACCTCACCCACTAAACAACTCAACCATCCTATCCACTAACCAAGCTACCTTACCTACCTACTTACCTACCCAACCAACCCAGTTACCTACCCATCCTACCTACTTACCTACTCACCTTAGCCCCCTAACCACACACTCATTTATCCATTCACACGTTCGCTAACAAATTGGTCCTTTAAACTTACAATGCAGCTGTTTGTGCCATGAAATAGTGACATGCCCTGTCATCACCCTGAATCTACACTGCTACGACAGAGCTCTCAGAGGGTCGTGGCAGTCCATATTTCTGGGAAAGCAGGGCATGGAAAAACCTGGAAGAAATACGGAGCAGTGACAAGCTGGAGGGATATTCAAGCAGACTGGCAATCCTACATTGATTTTTTTTTAAATTCAATTTACAGGATGTGGGCATAGCTGGTTATGCCAATTGATGCACTATCAATTACCACAAAGACGAGAGTAGTGGAATAATCGAGGCTTTATTGAGCAAAGATGTTGTGCCTCCTGTAGCTGCTGCCAGAATGGATTGGATTTGATTTGTTTATCGTCATGTGTACCGAGGTGCAGTGAAAAGTATTTTTCTGCGAGCAGCTCAACAGATCATTCAGTACATGGAAAGAAAAGGAAATAAAAGAAAATACATAATAGGGGTAACACAAGGTACTCAATGTAACTACATAAACATCGGCATTGGGTGAAGCGTACAGGGGCAGAGTGTTAATGAGGTCAGTCCATAAGAGAGTCTTTTAGGAGTCTGGTAACAGCGGGGAAGAAGCTGTTTTTTAGACCGTTTGTGCATGTTCTCAGACTTCTGTATCTCCTGCCCGATGGGAGAAGTTGGAAGAGTGAGTAAGCCGGGTGGGAGGGGTCTTTGATTATGATGGCTGCAGCACCGGCGAGCAGACACATTTATACGCCGCCTACTGGGCGGAGCCAGCAGGCAGAGATTTACCCATGTACCTCTAGTATATGTGTCTTCTCGTAAAACATATATTACAGCGAGTGGTGACTACAACATTCACCCTCTGTTTAAAAAAAGAATCTGGCTGGGGGGGGGTGGAAAAAAAATGTACAAGTTCAGTCTGTCGGGGGCCTTGATACACCTCTGTGATCGCCTCAGTCCTGGTGGAGATGTGGGAGCTGACTTGGTCACCTGTGATTCCGGGAGCGTGTTGTCCTCGTCTTCGTCACCCCTAAGTGGAACCAGTGGGAGGACGGATTCTCCTGGGGTGGGGACTGAGGTGAGGTTCGCTGGGGGAAGGGTGAGTGGCGCAGGGATGAATGAGGCAACCGGAGTGGGGTTGTGGGGGGGTGTCGGGTCGAGGTCCATGGGTGGGGATCCAGCGGGTGCCAGGTCCTGAAGGGAGACTGTGTCCTGCCGCCTGTCGGGGTGCGCCACGTCGGCGTACTGCGGGTTCGCGTGTGGGAGGTGGACATTTTCGACCAAAGGGTCCGACTTATGGGTCCGCACATGCTTGCGATGGAGGATGGATCCAGGAGCTGTCAGCCATGTTGGGAGCGAGACCCCGGAGGTAGACTTCCTGGGGAAGGCAAAAAGACGTTCATGGGGGGTTTCGTTAGTCGCGGTGCACAGGAGCGGTCGGATGGAGTGGAGCGCGTCGGGGAGGACCTCCTGCCAGCGGGAGATCGGGAGATTTTTAGACCGCAGGGCCAGCAGGACGGCCTTCCAGACCGTCCCGTTCTCCCTCTCTACCTGCCCGTTTCCCCGGGCGTTGTAGCTGATTGTCCTGCTCGAGGCAGTGCCCTTGCTAAGCAGCAACTGACGCAGCTCATCATTCATAAAGGAGGATCCCCAATCGCTGTGGACGTAGGTGGGAAAACTGAAGAGAGTGAAGATACTGTGGAGGGATAGCGAAAGGGAACCGGCAGTACTCATCGACTACATTCAGAAAGTACGTGTTGTGGTCGGTGGAGGGGAGGGCGCCCTTTGAAGTCCATGCTGAGGCGCTCAAAGGGGTGGGAGGCCATCACCAGGTGCGCTCGTTCTGGCCGGTAGAAGCGCGGCTTGCACTCTGCGCGGACCTGGCAGTCTCTGGTGACAGTCCTGACCTCAATGGAGTAGGGCAGGTTGCGGGCCTTGGTGAAATGGAAGAACCGGATGACCCCCGGGTGGCAGAGGCCATCGTGTGGAGCCCGGAGTCGGTCCACTTGTGCGCTGGCACATGTACCGCGGGATAGGGCATCAGGGGGATCGTTGAGCTTCCTGGGGCGATACAAAATCTCGTAATTATAGGTGGAGAGCTTGATCCTCTATCTCAAGATCTTATCATTTTTGATCTTGTCCCGCTGTGTATTATTGAACATGAAGGCAACCGACCATTGGTCAGTGAGGAGAGTGAATCTCCTGCCAGCCAGGTAATGCCTCCAATGTCGGACAGCTTCCACAATAGTTTGAGCCTCATTTTCGACAGAGGATTGCTGAATTTCGGAGGCATGGAGTGTGCGGGAAAGGAAGGCCACGGGCCTGCCCGCTTGGTTGAGGGTGGAGGCCAGAGCTACATCTGATGCATCGGTCTCGACCTGGAAGGGGAGGGACTCGTCGACCGCATACATCATGGCCTTGGTGATGTCTGCATTGATGCAGTTGAAGGCCTGGCAGGCCTCAGCCATCCGGAGAAAAACTGTGGACTGAATGAGTGTGCGGGCCTTGTCCGCATAGTTAGGGACTCACTGTGCATAGTAGGAGAAAAACCCCAGGCATCGTTTCAGGGCCTTGGGGCTGTGGGGGAGGGGAAGTTCCATGAGGGAGCGCATGCGGTCGGGGTTGGGCCCTAGCACTCCATTTTCCACGACATGGCCAAGGATGGCTAAGCGGTTGATGCGGAACACGCATTTCTCCTTATTGTACGTGAGATTAAGGAGCTTGGCGGTCTGGAGAAATTTTAGGAGGTGAGCGTCGTGGTACTGCTGATCGCGGCCACAGATGGTGACGTTGTCTAGGCACGGGAAGGTGGCCTTCAGTCCATACCAGTCCACCATTCGGTCCATCTCACGTTGGAAGACCGAAACCATGAGCGACGCCGAAGAGAACTCTAAGGAATTGATAGAGGCGACCATCTGCTTCGAAAGCAGTGTATTGGCGGATCTCCCGGCGGGATGGGGAGCTGGTGGTAGGCGAACCAGGTGCACTGGTACGGGCAGCATGGTAGCATGGTGGTTAGCATCAATGCTTCACAGCTCCAGGGTCCCAGGTTCGATTCCCGGCTGGGTCACTGTCTATGCGGAGTCTGCACGTCCTCCCCGTGTGTGCGTGGGTTTCCTCCGGGTGCTCCGGTTTCCTCCCACAGTCCAAAGATGTGCGGGTTAGGTGGATTGGCCAGGCTAAATTGCCCTTAGTGTCCTAAAAAATAAGGTTGGTGGGGGTTGTTGGGTTACTGGTATAGGGTGGATACGTGGGCTAGAGTAGGGTGATCATTGCTCGGCACAGCATCGAGGGCCGAGGGGCCTGTTCTGTGCTGTACTGTTCTAATTCTCTAATTCACTGTGGAAAAGACCCGATACTGTGCAATCTGATTGACCATGTCAGATATGCGTGGGAGGGGCTACGTATCGAGCTGCATGTATCGATTGATGGTCTGACTGTAGTCAATTACCATCATGTGCTTCTCCCCAGTCTTTACTACTACCACTTGAGCTCTCCAGGGGCTGTTGCTGGCCTCAATGATGCCTTCCCGCAGAAGCCGTTGGACCTCCGACCTGATGAATGTCCTGTCCTGGGCACTGTACCGTCTGCTCCTGGTGGTGACGTGTTTGCAATCCGGGGTGAGGTTCGCAAACAAGGAAGGTGGATCAACCATAAGGGTTGTGAGACCACATATGGTGAGCGGGGGAGTAGGGGTCCGTCGAATTTTAAGGTTAAGCTTTTGAGGTGGCACAGGAAGTCCAGGCCGAGTAACATGCCAGCGCAGAGGTGGGGGTGGACGTAGAGACGGAAGTTGCTAAACTCTACGCCTTGGACGGTGAGGGTGGCGATGCAGTACCCTCGGATTTCCATGGAATGGGATCCGGAGGCCAGGGAGATTTTCTGGGTAACGGGATGTACCGCAAGGGAGCAGCACCTTACTGTCGTGGGGTGGATGAAGCTCTCTGTGCTCCCGGAGTCAAAAAGGCAGGATTTTCCATTGATTTTCACCGTTGTTGTTGCGGGCGTGAGGTTGCGAGGCCGGGACTGGTCCGGGGTGATCGAGGCGATCTGCGGCCCATCGAGTCTCTACCGGCTCTTGTAAAGAGCATCCTACCCAAGGTTAACACCTCCGCCCTATCCCCATAACCCAGTAACCCCACCCAACACTAAGGGCAATTTTAGACACTAAGGGCAATTTATCATGGCCAATCCACCTAACCTGCACATCTTTGGACTGTGGGAGGAAACCGGAGTACCCGGAGGAAACCCACGCACACACGGGGAGGATGTGCAGACTCCGCACAGACAGTGACCCAAGCCGGAATCGAACCTGGGACCCTGGAGCTGTGAAGCGATTGTGCTATCCACAATGCTACCGTGCTGCCCAAATGCTGAAGGGTCCTGAGGCGCCGTCCAAAATGGCGCCGAAGATGGCGGCACCCAAGGGGCGCACATGGCGGGTAGCATTAAAGATGGCGGCGCCCACAGGTCGCACATGGCCTGCAGGGAAGAAGATGGCGGCGTCCACGGGCCACACGTGGCTTGCAAGGAGGAAAATGGCTGCGCCCCTGGGTTGCACGGGGGGGGGGGGGGGGGGGGGGGGGGGTGTAGGAATGCTGGGCCTAGAAACAGCGGCGACTGACCGGGCCACAGAAACAAAGTCTCCCTTCTTTCTGCATCCGTTACAGGTTGCGCTCTGTGCCGGGCAGCGCTGCCGGGAGTGTTTGTTCTGCCCGCAAAAATAGCATTTGGGTCCCCAGGGTTGGCTGGCTGCTGCGCGGCGCAGGCTTGCGGTGAACTGGAGTCGGTATCTGGTGGGGCCCACGATGCCCATGAGAGTGCTGTGCGGTCAGGGGTCTATGACTGGACGTTACGGGAGGCCACTGTAAATGAGGTCGCGAGCTGCCTGGTTCCCGCAAGATCAAGCGTACCCCCTTCCTATAGGTGCTGGCGTAAATACGCAGACCGCATGCCCGTAACAAAGGCATATTGGATTAAAAGTTCTGTGTGCTGGACTGCCAAAACTGCCTGGCAGTCACAGTTCCTCCCCAGGATGTGCAGGCACGCCAGAAATCGCCTTGGGACTCACCGGGGAGTTGCTGTCTCGTGGACAGGAGGTGCCTGGCGTATAGGTAATTGACTGGCCGAACGTATTGTCCCTTCAAGAGCTCCATTGCTACGGAGTATGTGGGCGTATCCCGGATGAGAGGAAAAATGTCAGGGCTCACCCGTGAATAAAGGACTTGGAGCTTCTGAGCGTCCGAGGGTTCTGCAGCGGATGTTCAGAGGTAGTTTTCGAAGCAGGCTAGCCAGTGATCAAAAGCGGACATAGCATTCGCTGCTTGAGGGCTCAACTGCAGGTGATCAGGCGAAGATCCATCGTTTTAAAAACCTTTGCTCAATAAATTGATGCAATATCAATTACCACAAAGACGAGAGTAGTAATAATCGAGGCTTTATTGAGCAAAGGTGTTGTGCCTCCTGTAGCTGCTACCAGAATGGTTGCAGCACTGGCGAGCACACACATTTATACGCGGAGCCAGCAGGCATGGATTTACCCATGTACCTCTAGTATATGTGTCTTACCGTAATACATATAATACAGCTAGTGGTGACTACCACACCAACATTTATTGCCTTTCCCTAGTTGCCCTTCAGAAGGTGGTGGTGAACTGCCTTCTTGAACCGCTGCAGTCCGTGAGGTGTAGGTAAACCACAATGCTATTAGAGAGGGAGTTTCAGGATTTTGACCCAGCAGCAGTGAAGGAACGGCGATATATTTCCAACTTGGGATGGTGAGTAACTTAGAAGGGAGCCTCCAGGTGGTGGTGTTCCCACATATCTGCTGCGCTTGTCCTTCTACAAGGTAGTGGTTGTGGGTTTCGAAGGTGCGACCTAAGGAACCTTGGTGAGTTCCTGCTGTGTATCTTGTAAATGATACATACAGCTGCTGCTGTTCGTCAGTGGTGGAGGGGCTGAATGTTTGTGGAACACGTAGCAACCTGGATGGTGTTATGGTTCTTGAGTGTTGTTGGAGCTGCACTCATCCAGGCAAGTGGAGAGTATTCCATTAAACTCCTGGCTTGTGCCTTGAAGATGGTGGGCAGCTTTTGTGGGGTCAGGTGGTGGGTTACCTGCTGTAGGCTTCCTAGCCTTTGACCTGCTCTGGTAGCCACAGTATTAATGTGGCTAGTCCAGTTCAGTTTCTGATCAATGGTAACCCCCCAGGATGTTGATTGTGGTGGATTCAGCGATGGTAACGCCATTGATTGTCAAGGGGCGATGGTTAGATCCTCTCTTGTAGGAGATGAACATTGCCTGGCACTTGCGTGGCACGAATGTAACTTGTCATTTGTCATCCCACATCTGGATATTGTCCAAGTTTTGCTGCATTTGGACATGGACTTCTTCATTATTTGAGGAGTCACGAATATTGTGCGGTATTCTGCAAACATCCCCACTCTGACCCTATGATGGAAGGAAGGTCATTGATGATGCAGCTGAAGATGGTTGGACTAAGGACACTATCCTGAGGAACTCCCGCCGTGCTGATGGAGCTGAGATGATTGACCTCCAACAACCACAACCATCTTCCTTTGTGCCAGTTACGACTCCAACCAGCAGAGAGCTTTGGCCCTGGTTCCCATTGACTCCAGTTTTTCTCAGGCTCCTTGATGCCATATTCAGTCAAATGATTGTCACTGGTTGGAAGAACCGGGCCATTGAGTCATTATGTTAATAAAATTGTATACTACAGGTGTTGGTGGAATGTTTGGCATTGCTAAATTGAACCATTGGTTTTTTAAGGGCAGGCGTTTGGCAATCTGTATTAGCTCTGGATCATGCTTTCAGATCTGCGAGTACAGAAAAGGGGAACTGGGCTCGCATAGTTCAGGATGGAATCTTACAATATATTATGAATCTGGGGTCTGTATCAATAACATTTTGGATTCAGTGGTGTCACTGAAGGGATAGCACGGTAGCACAGTGTTTAGCACTGTTGCTTCACAGCAGCAGGGATCCAGGTTCGATTGCTAACTTGGGTCACTGTGTGTGCGGAGTCTGCACGTTCTCCCCTTTTTGCAGGGTTTCCTCCGGGTGCTCTGGTTTCCTCCTACGAGTCCCACAAGCCGAGTTTGTTAGGTGGACTGGATATCCTGAATTCTCCCGCACGTGCACCCGAACAGGGGATTTTCATATGAACTTCATTGCAGTGTTAATGTGAGCCTACATGTGACACTAATAAAGATTATTATTTTTATAATTTCCTGTAAGCAGATCCTGTGTCCCTAAGGTTCTGGAGTTGACTTAAATTGTCCAATAAGGTACAGTATGTGAGAAGTCCTGGGCCGGGATTCTCCGAGCCCACACCGGTACAGAGAATTGCCGGTACGCCGGATATTCCCGCCACGCCACTCCGACGACCCCCCCCCCCCCCCCCCTCCCCACGGCGATTCTCCGCGGTCGACTGGCTACGTTCCCACCAGCGTGGTTCCAACCTGGTACCACCGGCGGGGGCTCGGACCCATGGCCACGGTGGCTGTCCTAGTGGGGGGGGCAGACTCCGGGGGGTGATGGGGGGGGGGAGTGGGGGCCTGCACGGTGGCCAGGCCCGCAATCGGGGGCTACCGATTGCCGGGCGCGCGCGCCCTGAAGGGGGCCTACCTCCTTCTGCGCGGGCCCGCTGTGTCGCTACACCATGTTGCGCGGTGCCGGCACGGAAACGGCCACGAAATGCCGGCGCGGAAACGGCCACCACGTGCATGCACAGGCCAGTGCCGGCAGTGCAGGGCTGCGTAATGGCGCCGGAGCAGCGCGGAGCACTCAGGCACCATGCTGGCCCCCTGTGGGCCACTGAATTGCTGGGCCAAGCGGCCCGTTGACGCCGACGTGAAACACTAATCCAGTTGACTGCTTTTAATTATTTTCTCTTCATCTTGCTGTCAGCCTTGGATTAGTGGTAACACATTTACCTCTGAGTCAGTAGGCTGTGGCTTCATATCCCACACCAGAAACTTGACCACAGAAGCCTCACACTCCAGTAATAAAGGAATGCTGAAATGTTGGAAGTGCTGGCTTTTAGATCCACCTGCCCTCTCTGGTTGTGTAAAATATGCTATTTTATGTGAGATCTTACTGTGTTTAAATTGACTGTTGCATTACTCCGCCAGTAACAGTGATTACACATCAAAAATACAAATTCTGGGCTGCACAGTGGCGCTGTGGTTATCACTGCTGTCTACTGCGCCAAGGACCTGGGTTCGATTCCATCTCCGGGTTACTGTCTGTGTGGAGTTTGCACATTCTCCCCGTGTCTGCATGGGTTTCACCCCCACAACCCAAAATGCGCAGGTTAGGTGAAGTGAAAATGAAATGAGAATCGCTTATTGTCACAAGTAGGCTTCAAATGAAGTTACTGTGAAAAGCCCCCAGTCGCCACATTCTGGCGCCTGTTCGGAGAGGCTGGTACAGGAATTGAACCATGCTGCTGGCCTGCTTTGGTCTGCTTTCAAAGCCAGCGATTTAGCCCTGTTCTAAACCAGCCCAGGCGAATTGGCCACACTAAATTGCCCCTTAATTGGGAAAAAAATAATAATTTGGTACTCTAAATTTATTTTAAAAAATACAAGTTCTGTAATTCTCCTGGATGCATCTGTGCTATTCAATCATCAGCATGGATGGAAATTGTCTAAGCTTCTAAGCAGTTTTTGTTGAGTAACTTTTCGCTAAGTAATTTTATAAAAGAGCATAAACTTTAAAATATTTACTGAAGTAAATTTTTTATTTTGTTATCCTCTGTGCATGTGTGTCTCTGAAAAAATATTATCTGAAGTATCTAACTACATACTGGTTATATGTTTTCGAGTTCTATAACTTTAGAATGCATGTCAAATTGAGAAAGACTGAGTGAGAGAGTGGTATCAGAGAGAGGAAGGTGAGGAGGGGAATGTTTTTCTTATTTGGCATTAGTTCATGAACACCAGCAAGGCACAGATACAGTGACTGCTAGGAACAATATTAAACTTTCTATTGATGTGGAGATGCTGGCGTTGGACTGGGGTGGGCACAGTAAGAAGTCTGACAACACCAGGTTAAAGTCCAACAGGTTTGTTTCAAATCACTAGCTTTCGGAGCGCAGCTCCTTCCTCAAGTGAATGAAGAGGTGAGTTTCAGAAAGAAATATATAGATAAAATCAATGATGCAACACGATACTTTGAATGCGAGTCTTTGCAGGTAATTAAGTCTTTACAGGTCCAGATGGAGCGACTGGAGAGAGGGATAATCACAGGTTAAAGAGGTGTGAATTGCCTCAGCCAGGACAGTTGGTAGGATTTTGAAAGCCCAGGCCAGATAGTGATGGGTGAATATAGTGTGACATGAAACCAAGGTCGAGGTTGATGCCGTACTCATCTGTGTGGAACTTGGCTATCAGTTTCTGCTCAGCAATTCTGCATTGTTGCGCGTCCTGAAGGTCGTCTTGGAGAACGCTTACCCGAAGATCAGAGGCTGAATGCCCTTGACTACTGAAGTGTTCCCCGACTGGAAGGGAACATTCCTGCCTGGTGATTGTCGCGCGATGTCCGTTCATTTGTTAGGGTAGCATTTGCATTGTCTTGCCGATATATCATGCCTCGGGACATCCTTTTCTGCAGCGCATGAGGTAGACAACATTGCTCGAGTTGCACGAATATGTACCGCGTTCCTGGTGGGTGGTGTTCTCACGTGTAATGGCAGTGCCCATGTCGATGATCTGGCACATAGAACATAGAACATAGAACAGTACAGCACAGAACAGGCCCTTGATGTTGTGCCGAGCAATGATCACCCTACTCAAACCCATGTATCCACCCTATACCCGTAACCCAACAACCCCCCCCCCTTAACCTTACTTTTTTAGGACACTACGGGCAATTTAGCATGGCCAATCCACCTAACCCGCACATCTTTGGACTGTGGGAGGAAACCGGAGCACCCGGAGGAAACCCACGCACACACGGGGAGGACGTGCAGACTCCGCACAAACAGTGACCCAGCCGGGAATCGAACCTGGGACCCTGGAGCTGTGAAGCATTTATGCTAACCACCATGCTACCGTGCTGCCCCCAGACATCTTGCACAGATTGCCATGGCAGGGTTGTGTGGTATCGTGGTCGCTGCTCTCCTGAAGGCTAGGTAGTTTGCTGCAAACAACGATCTGTTTGAGGTTGTACAGTTGTTTGAAGGCAAGTAGTGGGAGTGTTTGGATGGCCTTGGCAAGATGTTCGTCTTCATTGATGACATGTTGAAGGCTGTGAAGAAGATGTCGTGGTTTCTCCACTCCAGGCGAGTACTGGACAATGAAGGGTACTCTGTTGGTTGTGTTCCGTGTTTGTCTTCTGAGGTCGGTGTGGTTTTTTGCTGTGGCGCATTGAAACTGTCGATCGGTGAGTCGAGCGCCATATCTCATTCATACGAGGGCATCTTTCAGCATGTGTAGATGTTGCAGCGTCTGTAAACTTTCTATTGGCTTGATGAAACAGCACTTTAGATGCTGGGCAGATCGGGCATGGTCTTGTCATATAGCTCCATTGGGATCTTCAAGGTCATCAGTCTGCTGCATGATGACCACCTCTACCATCAAAACATTCGTGTACCTGGAAATGGTAAAGGAGAAATATATCCATTCACAAGGCACAAGGCAAAGATGAGGAGATTGAGAAATTTGTGCTGAATATTTTGGGCACGGTGTAATGGTTGTATTAGCTATAGTATTTCAGTTTTGGGACTCACATGATATCCGTAGCTTTTATTTAAATGCAGGTCCTGTGGTGCCAGCACATGGGGACTGAGGAAGAACATCGGCTGCCACACTGACGAACATATGCCTCCTTCTCCTCAAACCTCCACCTTCTGCTGCTCATTCATGCTTTTTTAATCACCTGATGTCCCGTTTGAGATAATCTCCTAGGACCGACTGATCTACGTTCAACTGCTGTTCACTTGCAGTCTTTAAAGTTCCCATTTGAATATTTGCTGCTACCACTGATATCTTGCACCTGCGGAGGGGCTGAATGCCATTTCCTGTGGCTGGATGTACCTTTGCTGGTGCTTATTATTAGTGGATATACTGACTCTGAATTGTTTGGAAGTATTGGGTTTGTAAATAACACTATTGGCTGCAATTTGTCCTTGAGACATATCAATAAAAAGAGAAGGAAAAAAATGTTATCATGCACCTTTTGAAACTTTACTCAAATATGCCATGTTATAGTTCTGCAATATATGCAGGTGAGTGGGTAGAGGAAGAACAACAAGAAGGACAGATCTTTCCATGGGATTTGGAGATTGTTCCAGTTACAGCATGGTACACTCCCTCTATGTTCTTGGACCTCAGCATGCCTGCTCTGTCATATTATCCAAAGGATCTATTATTTTAGTTGCTCCCTTCTGTTATGCACTATATTTCCTTCCAAATCTTGTTGCAATATTGGAAGTTTGAAGATCACCTCGGTAGGTGGCAGCCCAGTGGCCATTGTGCATACCTGCTTGCTTGTGAATAAGTGAACAGACATGATGCCAGGTAAGCTTGCTTTCTGGTGACAGCTTTCCAAATGGCCCCATGAGAACACTACTAGTTTGTAGTGGTCAGGATGAGCATTTTTGTAAAGGTTGGAAAGGGCTGTTTTATGATAGTTTTGCTGGAGTCCAGATGTAATAAGGCAGAAAAAAACTGTTAATGGCTTGTAGACTTTTCCCATTCACTTGAGAGAATTGAAACATACCCTCAGCCTATACTTCCTTCCAGCATGGTTCCCCACTGGAAGCTCGGAATCGGTAAATTTACCCTATAGTGAACAACTGGGAACTTCTTTAGCTCAGTATTAATAATTTTCCTTAATGTTTTATCTTCTATACGTTTACCATTATATTCAGTAAGCTTCGTCGAGCACAGTACTACAAAATGTTAAGCCTGCTACTTTTGTCATCTCACCACTTTAAATTCAAATTTGACAATTCACCCAAATAAATCGATGATGCCGATAAGCAACACAAATGGCCATTGTCCTCCTCCGTGGGACCGGACGATCCCGCCAATGATGAGCCGCCTCTGCCACCGGAAAACTAGCTGGGGAACCGGAAGATTCTGGCCGATGTTTTTCAGATTCTGTTGGAATTAGGCCCATATTATAGCAATATAAAATTCTCAATGTCATTGGTAGCAGGCCCCACATCTTCCCAAAATCTACCGCTACGGGCAATTTTTGTGAGCTGTCCCCTTAGCCCAGAAAACCACCTTCATTATGAATAATGAGTGCGTGAAAAATGCCAAAAGCAGTTCAATAGTAACAATGATTTGGATTTAGATAGCATCTTTAACATAAAAATAGTGCTAAGTCAGAGTCCGAATTGTAAATGAACAAAAATGCATGTTGAGTCAAAGAGGGAGACATCAGGAGTGGTGAGTAAAAGCTTGTCCAAATATTTGGGTTTTAATTAGGGCCTTGATAGATCAGAGGGAGATAAGAAGTCACAGAAGCATAGGGAGGGAATTGCTGATCCTGTGATTGGTCAAACAAAGTAAGTGACAGCCAGCCTCTAAATCATTCCCCTGGACAATGCTTTGACCAATCAGGGTTAGCTGCCTGATTTAAATCTCAAAGAATGCTTGGTAGTTATCTGACAGTCACCATCAACTGGTACATTCTCCATGGCAATCCTCTACCACTCAGAGTTCACTTGCCAACCAGTCAGAATTCTTGTCTTATACAGTATATATTGTTGTTTTCCCCTTATACTGGTATTCTTGCGAAGTATCCTGAAGAGTACAAAACAAAAAGCTTTGACATGTCTCTTTCTTCAGCACTACTCAATATGTAGGAAGTAATGTTTAAAGTTTAGTGAGAGGGAAATCATGTTCAACAAATTTATTGAAGAAGTCGATAAAGTGGAACTTCTGGATGTACTGGATATAGATTTTTAGAAGATGATTCATCAAAGGTTATTGTGGAAAATAAGAGCTCATGACGGAGGGGATAACATATTACTAGTTTCGATAGACGATTGGAGCACAAACAGGAAACTGAGTAGGCGTAAATGAGTAATTGACAGGATGTAACAACTGGTGTGCCACAGGGATCAGCGTGGAACCCCAACTCTTTACAATTTATAGAAATGATTTGGATGAAGGGACCAATGATGTGGTACTGAATTTGCCAATTATGCAAAGATAAGTAGGAAAGTAAGTTGTGAAGAGGACATAAGAAGATTACAAAATAATATAGATAGATTACGTGAGTGGGAAATGTTCTGGCAAATGGTGGATATTGTGGGAAAATGCAAGGCTGAACATTTTGGCAGAACTAATAAAAAAGAGGTGCATTATTTAAAAGGTAAGAGGTTTCAGAGTTCTGAGGTGCTGAGGAAGCTGGGTGCCCTAGTCCATGAATCACAAAAGGTTAGCATGCAGATAGTGCAAGTAATTTACATAGCTAATAGAATGTTGTTGTTTATTTCAATAAAGAATAAATACAAGAGTAGGGAGGTCATGCTTCAGTTACACAGGGCATTGGTAAGACCATGGCGTCATTCAGCAACCCTGTTGGGCCCGGCTCGGATCACTGGGCGAGATCAAGATCTGAATATTTAAATGAGCCTTACAGTGCATTTAAATACCAGGACGCCGGGTTCACTCACCACACAAGACCTCACCAGGGCACCGTTTAGTACCAGTCCACACAAACGTGGACCAGTCGTGACTGCACTTAGGGGGTTCCCAGGCCATTGGAGACCCCCGACTGATTGGGGATAGGGGCAGACTAGTACCTGGGCACCCTGGCAGGGTGTCAAGCTGGTGCTACCAGGGTGCCCAGGTGCCAGGTTGGCACTGCCGGGCGTCAGGCCCGGAGTGGGGGGGGGGGGGGGGGGGGAGGGGCCTTGCCAGGTAGAGGGAGGCTGAGGGGAGGTTCCAGGGGTTTACCCAAAGTGAGGTGTGAGGGGGGAGGGGCAAAAAAGCGACAGGGGCCTGAAAATGCGGTGGGGGAAGAGATTGGGGGTGTCATACAAAATGGCACCCCTGTCTGCGATGAGCCTTTCTTGCTGGTGAGCGTCAGAGAAACACCGCGCTAAACGTGCCATTCAGCGGACTTTAACTTGAGTCTGCTGAATCACGCCCCACATCTTATTGACTGTGTACAGTTTTGGTCTCCTTATTTCAGGAAAGATGCAACTGCATGAAAAGCAGTATGGAGACGGTTTACTAGATTAATACCTGAAATGGGTGGGTTGTTGTATGAGGAAAGGCTAGGCTTGCATCTGCTAGAGTTTAGAGGAATAAAACGGACATGTTGAAACATATAAGATCGTGAGGGGACTTGACCGGGTGGACATGGAAAGAATATTTCCTCTTGTGGGAGAATTTAGGACTCAGGGTCACTGTTTCAAAATAAGGGGTTACCCAATTAGAACAGAGAGGACTCTTTTTTTCTCTCCAAGGATTGTGATACTTTGGAATTCTCTTCCTCAAAACGTGGTTGAGTAAATCCTTAAATATTTTTATGGCAGAAATTGCTAGGTTCTTGTTAAGCAAGGGGGGACGTGAAAGGTTATCAGGGTGGTAGGAATGTGAAGTTGAGGTGATCTTATTGAATGGTGGAGCAGGCCCGAAGGACGGGTAGCCTACTTTTGCACTTATTTGCTTTGAGGTTTCCTAAATAATATTTATTCTTGCACAAATTCAATTTTTTTCTCTTTCATTGATTGTTCTCATTAATTGTTCTAGTGATCATTTTCACTATTCCATCAGTCTTGTCACTCCCTCTCCGCACCCCCTTTTGTTTCTCATGTTTTCTTTACTTCAGAAAATAAATTAGGTCTTTCATACACTAGGGGTAGTCAAACTTTCTGAACCTTAGGACCACATATGATTAGCTGAAGACATTTGTGAACCACAAGACACAGACAACCCACAGAAACCTTTTCACACACTCCTGTGAGGAAACATATTTAACAAAAATCTAAGTACAAATAGTATAACAAGTATATGTGTGCAGCAATATTTGCTATGTATGTATTTATTTTTATCTTTACGCTTTCTCTAACTTCAATAACCATTAATTATAGAATTTTGCATCTTGCTTGTAAGATTACCACTGACCTGGGCTAATCAGTAATGGGATGCCATACTGAGAATGAGGAGGGATCTCATTGAGACTTATAAAATTCTAACAGGACTAGACGGGGTAAATGCAGGGAAGATGTTACCAATGATGGGTGTGTCCAGAACCAGGAGTCACAGTCTGAGGATTCAGGGTAAACCATTTGGGACAGAGATGAGGAGACATTTCTTCACCTGAAGAGTGGTGAGCCTGTGGAATTCATTACCACAGGAAGTAGTTGATGCTAAAACATTTAATATATTCAAGAGACGGATAGATGTAGCACTTGGGGCGAATGGGATCAAAGGCTATGGGGAGAAAGCAGGATTAGACTATTGAGTTGGCTGATCATCCATGATCGTGATAAATGGCTGAGCAGGCTCGAAGGGCCAAAAGGCCTCCTCCTGTTCTTATCTTCTATGTCTGTATCTATGTATGTATGGGCGGAGACAGGGGACATCTTGGATGGGCTTGATTTAGGGTGGTATTAAAGGAGTTAGAACTGGAGGGGGATGATGGCGGCAGGTAGAGGGGAGTAGAGGTGTAAGCCTCCGGTAAGAGTTGTAACGTGGAACATCCGAGGATTGAACGGACCGCTTAAGAGGTCTCGGGTTGTTGCATACATGAGTAATTTGAAGGCAGATGCGATCTTTTTACAGGAGACTCACCTCCAGGTGAAGGATCAGGTTAGGTTGAGGAAGAAATGGGTGGGACAAGTATTGCACTCGGGGTTTAACTCAAGTCGCGGGGTGTGTGTGGGGTGTGTGTGGGGGGGGGGGGGGGGGGGGGGGTGTGGGGGGGGGGGGGCATTTTGCTGAACAAAAGAGCAGGTTTTGTGAAGGCCAAGGAAGTACGGGACCCGGGGGGCAGATATGTGATGGTGAGTGGCATGTTGGAGGGGACATCAGTAGTGCTGCTCAATGTATATGCGCAAAATTGTGATAATGTGGGATTTGTAAAGGGTGAAATGGGAACGATCCCAGACTTAGATACGCACCAGCTGATTATGGGTGGAGATTTTAACTATGTGATGGAACCACAGACCGTCAGGCCGAGCCCCAAGCCAACGGGAAAATTGAGGATGGCGAAGGAGTGGGGCGGGTTTATGGCAATGGTTGATCCGTGAGGTTTAAGAATCCAGGGGGTAGGGAGTAATCCTTCTTCTCACACGTGTATAAGGTGTATTCGAGAATTGACTTCTTTGTGGTGAGTCGAGTGGTGTTGATAGGAGTGATGAGGACGGAGTATGTGTGAATCGTGATTTCAAATCATGCGCTGCATTGGCTGGAGATGAGGCTTAACTCGGGCAGGTGCAGAGGCCGAGATGGAGGCTGGATTCGGGTCTATTGGAAGGTAAGGGGTTTTGCGAGAAGATGAGGTCGGCAACTGCTAATTACGTGGAGCTTAATCAGAACAGGGATCTGTCAGCGGCCATATTCTGGGAGGCATTGTAGGGGGGAGAGCTGACTAGTGAAGCAACAGCCTGACATAGTCATACTCACAGAATCATGCCTTGCACACAATGTCCCAGACACCACTATCACCATTCCTGGGTATGTCCTGTCGCACCGGCAGACCAGACCAAGCAGATGTGTCAGCACAGTGGGAAGGTATTTTCCCTGGGAGTCCTTAACATCGACTCTGGACCCCATGAAGTCTCATGGCTTCAGGTTAAACATGGGCAAGGAAACCTCCTGCTGATTACCATGTTCTGGCCACCATCAGCTGATGGTTGAGTACTGCTCTATGTTGAGCACCTCTTGGAGGAAGCACTGAGGGTGGCAAGAACACAGACTATGCTCTGGGTGGGGGACTTCAATGCCCATCACTGAGTGGCTTGGTAGTACCACCATGGACCGAGCTGGCCGGGTCCTAAAGGACATCGCTGCTAGATTGGGACTGCACCAGGTGGTGAGGGAACTAACAAGAGGGAAAAACATACTTGACCTCATCCTCACCAATCTGCCTGCTGCAGATGCATCTGTCCATGACAGTATCTGTAGAAGCGACCACTGCACAGTCCTTGTGGAGACAAAGTCCCATCTTCACATTGAGGATACCCTCCATCATGTTGTGTGGCACTATAACTGTGCTAAATGGGATAGACTTTGAACAGATCTAGCAACTCAAGACTGGGCATCCAGGAGGCTCTGTGGGCCATCAGCAACAGCAGAATTGTATTCAACCACAATCTGCAGTCTCATGGCCCGGCATATCCCCAACTCTACCATTACCACCAAGCCAGGGGATCAACCTTGGCTCAATGAAGAGTGCAGGAGAGCATAACAGGAGCAACATGAGGCATATCGAAAAATGAGATGTGAACCTGGTGAAGCTACAACACAGGACTACTTGTGTGCCAAACAGCATAAGCTGGGGCTGGTTTAGCACAGGGCTAAATCGCTGGCTTTGAAAGCAGGCCAAGGCAGGTCAGCAGCACGGTTCAATTCCCGTACCAGTCTCCCGAATAGGTGCCGGAATATGGCGACTAGGGGCTTTTCACAGTAACTTAATTTGAAGCCTACTTGTGACAATAAGCGATTTTCATTCATTTCATTTCAGTAAGTAATAGACAAGCAATTCCACAACCAATGCATTAGATCTAAGCTCTGCAGTCCTGCCACATCCAGTTGTGAATGGCAGTGGACTATTAAAAAACTCACTGGAGGAGGAGGCTCCACAAATATCCCCATCCTCAATGATGGAGTAGCCCAGCACGTCTGTGCAAAAACACAAGGCTGAGGCATTCACAACAATCTTCAGCCAGAAGTGCCAAGTGGATGATCCATCTCAGTCTCCTCCAGAGGTCCCCAGCATCACAGATGTCAGTCTTCAGCCAATACGATTCACTCCATGTGATATCAAGAAATGGCTGAAGGCACTAGATACTGCTATGAGTCCTGATAATATTCTGGCAATAGTACTGAAGACGTGTGCTCCAGAACTTGCCGTACCCCTAGCCAAGCTATTCCAGTACAGCTACAACACTGGCATCTACCCGGCAATGTGGAAAATTGCCCAGGTCTGTCCTGTACACAAGAAACAGGACAAATCAAACCCAACCAATTACCGCCCTATCAGTCTACTCTCCGTCATCAGCAAAGTGATGGAAGGAGTCATCAACAGTGCCATCAAGCGGCACTTATTCGACAATAACTTACTCACGGACACTCAGTTTGGGTACCAGGGTCACTTAGCTCCTGACCGCATTACAGCCTTGGTTCAAATATGGGTAGCAGGGTAGCACAAGTGGATATCACTGTGGCTTCACAGCGCCAGGGTCCCAGGTTCGATTCCCCGCTGGGTCACATTCTCCCAGTGTCTGCGTGAGTTTCCTCTGGGTGCTCCAGTTTCCTCCCACAGTCCAAAGACATGCAGATTAGGTGGATTGGTTGTGATAAATTGCTCTTAGTGGCCAAAAAGGTTAGGAAGGGTTATTGGGTTACAGGGATAGGGTGGAAGTGAGGGCTTAAGTGGGTCGGTGCAGACTTGATAGGCCGAATGGCCTCCTTCTGCACTGTATGTTCTATGTTCTGCATGTTCTATGGACAAAAGAGCTGAATGCCAGAGATGAGATGAAAGTGACTGTCCTTGATATCAAGGCAGCATTTGACCAAGTATGGCAGCAAGAAGTCTGAGCTAAACTGGAGGCAATGGGAATCCGGGGGGAAACTCTCTGCTGGTTGGAGTCATACCTGGCACAAAGGAAGATAGTTGTTGTGGTTGAAGGTGTTGTCGTTCAAGGTAGCTAGGGAAGGGTACAGGTATTTGGGAATTCAGATGGCGAGGGAATGGGCAATGATGCACAGATCAAATTTGACAATGTTGGTGGAGGAGATTAGGAGGGACATTAAAAGATGGGATACATTGCATTTAACATTGCCACGGAGGGTGCAGGTGATATAGATGAATGTGCTGCCAAGGTTCATGTTTGTTTTCCAAACCCTCCCGATCTTTATCCCCAAGGCCTTCTTCAGGAGGTTGGAGACAGTGATTTCAGAGTTTATATGGACTGGGAAGATGCTGAGGGTAAAGGGACAGATAGGTGGGTTGGCGCTCCTGAACCTGCTGCACCATTACTGGGCGGCGAATGTGGTGAAGATGAGGTGACCAGTGATACAGTCGATGGTTAGGGTGTGGAATCAGATGAGAAGACACTTTAAGTTGGATGGGATGTTGGTGTTGACACCACTGTGTGGGAATCATAGATTTAAGCCGGCGGAGATGGATGGGATGTATGGGAAATGGAGGGAGGCAGGGCTGGAGAGAGTGAGGGAATAATGCTTGGAAGGGAGATTTGCGGGTCTGGCTGAATTGCGAAGGCCTGTTGATGCTGTCGTGAAACGCGACGGCGTTTACAACTGCATCAACACTTAGCCTCAGGAACAGAGAATCCCTCCCAGGTTTCTCACTTTTAACAGTGAAGGCAAAATCTTTATCCCATTCTTGTTTAAAACTTTTATTTTCTTCTTTATATTTCCATTTCTTACAATTTGATGTTGCTATTCTCATCCGCAAAGTTTATGAAGGGTTTAAATTCAACTTATACTCTGATCAGAAATCTCCCTTTCCACTCTCACCGGGTTTTAAAACCACCAGGAATGCTCCGACACCCATAGCACGGCTAGAGGGGGCCACTGCCTGCTAGTTGTACTGCAGAACAGAGGAGTAGTATCTAGGTCTGGTGTTCCAAACATATTTAATCCATTGTCGGGGTTAGGGATCTGTTACCAGGATTCTCCGATCAAAAAGGCATGAAGTTGGTCACAAATCTACTCGATGAGAATTAACCTCCTGAAAGTTGAAGCTGCTCCTCCTGCCTCCCACAGTCCATCTCCCGAGGCCTCACTCACAGCAAGGGTTCAGGAGCAGGAGGCGACGAGTGGGAAAATCAGGGAACAGGAGGTTCTGCGAGAGCAAGGACCGGCAAGAGGATGAGTCAGGGAACAACAGAGACCACAAGTTGGAGGGTCAGCGCAGCAGCAGGGCGGCACGGTAGCACAGTGGTTAGCACTATTGCTTCATAGACCAAGGTCCCAGGTTCGATTCCCGGCTTGGATCACTATCTGTACAGAGTCAGCACGTTCTCCCCGTGTCTGTGTGGGTTTCCTCCGGGTGTTCCGGTTTCCTCCTAAAAGTCCCCAAAGACAGGGTACCCGCACAGTCGCCAGAGTGTGGCAACTAGGGGATTTTCACAGTAAATTCATTGCAGTGTTAATGTAGGCCTACTTGTGACAATAATAAAGATTATTATAAAGGAGATTGGGTTCATGAGCTGGAGAGGCCACTCCAAAATAGTGCAGATCGGGTCTCACACCTCTGTGTGAGATTGGATGTTGAAATGAATCTCACAGTGCTGAATGGGAATACAGGCCCCATGAACTGATTGACGTTAAGGTAAAACAATGTAAAACAGGGCAACAATAAACAGGGACATTTAAAAAATTCATTCTTGGCATGCGGGCATCGCTGGCTGGGCTAGCATTTGTTGCCCATCCCTAATTTCCCTTGAACTGAGTGGCCTTACTAGGTTATTTCAGTGAGGATCAGTTAAGAGTCAACTACATCGCTGTGTGGATCTGGAGTCACATCTAGGCCAAACCGGGTAAGGATGGCAGATTTCCTTCCCTGAAGGACATTCGTGAACCAGATGTGGTTTTTTATGCCAATCGACAATGGTTTTTCATGGTTATCATTGGACTTTTAATTCCAGACTTTTATTGAATTCAAATTTCAAACTCAGAACCTCTGAGCTTTACCCTGGGTCTCTGGATTACTAGTACAGTGACAATACCACTATGCCACCGCCTCCCCACACATACTGTGTGTTGCTTTAAATAAACTTCCTCCAGCCTTCAGTATTTCCCTGAATGAGATGAGTTAGTTGACCTGTCCCATCCAAAATCTGAACTCTTGGAGGTGACAGCGTGCAGAGGTTTAGGATGAGTTTCACCCATGTTTATCTGTGAGCTGCACTTTATGAGTAAAAGAGCCACAGTTTGGCCATAGATTTATTTTCTGTTATGAATTGCTCTCGTTTTGGTGTTTGTATTTTGTTGTTGTGGGAAATTTAGGCGTCATTTTATGAGGCGTCTGAGTATGGAGCTTTTCTGGTTGAAAAATGTTCTCTTGTTTTTCAATTTCTGATATGGGAACTCAGGTGATTCAATTTGAAGCTAAAGTGAGAAGAAAATAATTGTGTTTATTGAAACCTATAATGAAAACCTTCTCTTTCTTGCTTTTGCATTTTGACAATTGTATAGTTTATGGTATCTTTCTGGCTGCTGAAGGAGCTTGGCTCTACTTGTCATCACACAACGTGTCCTATGTCGGTCAATAACCTCTGCATTTTCCTCTATGGATCTGGAGGGTTACTTATGCACTCTTTAATTTACTCTATACTCTATTATTTTTCTCTGGACACAGCTTTATCTGTTATTCATTTACTATACGTTTAAGGCAGTGTGGTCCACTAAATAAACTTGGCTACTATACAAACTAGCAAGCTTGATCCAGTTGGAAAAAAAAAGTTAGTTTAATGCACTACTACTAGACGCAATGATTCAAACAGTTTGTTGAACTAACTTTGCACGACAGGATGTGAAGCGGAGCTGAGATCGATTTTGATTTATGGTATATGTGTTTTCCCTGTTTAAAATTGCTCCTTCGTGTCACGGATCCCTTGCTTGTTGTGGCAGCTTTTACAATGTGTTCCAGCAGTGCATGTTGGATTAAAATTGTGAACTTAGTCATGAATCCTGAAATGAGAAAGCCACATCTGGATTTGATTGATGATGCAGCCAAGTTTAACAATCAAATTGAGCTTTGACTTTCAGTTCTTTTAACTGTGGATTGCTCATGTCAAGGTTCTGATGGTACAAAGAAAGCTGTCTTTTGTTCTTACTGCTTTTGGTAGTCTGCAGTGGTGAACCCTAAGGATAAAATTGTAAATAAAAAAAGAAAGGATTGCACCCTAACTTCACCACATGCCTGCAGTTTCTTCATTTTTTCTGAATTATTATTCAAGTAGTGTTTTTCTAACTTAATTGTATTGCAGAGCCATGTAATTTCTGTGAAAAATATCTTGAAATAAATATTGTTAAAAACAGAATTTTGTTACTTAGCAAAAAAGATTTGGAAGCAAGTTACGCTTTAAAGTTTTTTTTAACCTTACTGCAAATGTAATCATGTTTGATGCCACTAGCTAAAATGCTGATGAAATGTGAGTGCTTTTCCCCATTGCCTTTACTGTCTCACTGACCTTGCAGATGTGTTTTAGCTATTAATTATGCCAAATATGTGGCATTTCTACCAGATCCTTTGCAGGTCTGAGGAACCATTGCTGGAACAATCAAGAATATTTATGCACGCTATCTGCTCCACCTATCAGAATTCGTAGCTTAAAATCTGCTCATAAGCCAACTTTTTCTATTACACCTTTCTCTATTTTTCAAGTTGCCCTACTTTACATAATTAATGTTAGGTAGGTTAATGCTATACTTTTTTTCTCCGATATTCTTGATTTTCTGTTAAATTGAATAGTTTCTGTCTTGGTGTTTTTCTCATTATCGCTTCTACATATTCTAACCCACCTGTCCATCTCCGACTCTCTTTTCTGTCTATTTTATCATCCGTCCTTCCATCCGTTCGCCTCTCAGCCCATCGCTCCATCTGTCCATCCCTCCATCCGTCCATCCTTCCATCCTTCCATCTGTCCATCACTCCATCCCTCCCTCCTTCCATCCGTCCCACCCTCCCTCCATCTATCCATCTATCTCTCTACCTATCAATCTATCTCTCCACCTATCTATCTGCCTATTTGTCCATCCATCCAACAGATGTTATCCGTGATCCGGTGATCATGGTGATCATGGCTCGGCACAACATTGAGTTCTGTGCTGTACTGTTCTATGTTCTATGTTCTATGTTATATATAAAAAGTCCCCAAGCTGCAACAGCCATCAGGACGGAGTAGAAACCCCTCACAGCTCACAGATAGAGCTGTGCCCTTTCATGCTGTAGCCCCTCTCATTTTGGCATGGAACCTCTGGTTCTGTTGGGTCCAGAACCTGAGCTGAAAGGCGACATACTCCCCATGTCTTCGTAGGTTTCCCTCCCTTTTCAGAAATTTTCCACCCATTCTGTTATACTGTAGTCAAAAGGCAATATGCCATTCAAGATACACCACTCACACTTTAAAGCAGTTTATCTAACTGTTAGGTATAAAACCTCCCACAGTTAGCACATACCTGTTCTCAGAGCAAGTATCACCCTTTCCCACAGTGCCATGATATTGGTCTTAATTAACCTTTCTTATTCCTCCGTTCTTGTTTAAATCATAGGTGTCAATAACTGTATAGTCTAAACGTTTAGAGTTTTACTGTACTGGTTCCTTCTGTTTCTTCTTCCTTTCATTGCCAGAAGTCACTCACTTAACTTCCCTGCTTTACCAAGTCCCTTTGAGGGCTGACTTGCTCTGATGTCCAGAAAATGTTTACCCATATAAGATGCAGAGTGTAGCTCGTTGGTTTTTAAGTACATCATTCTCCTGCTGGAGCAGTGACTCTTGACCCAGGGATCAGAATGTAGTCAGAGGATTGGGTGGCCGTCCCACCCATTGTTACTTCACTCTCATGAGGAGAATCCTGTTCTATGAGAGGACAAATACAATTAGTGCAAATGCTCCTCCTGACACAGAAATTAAACTGTAAGATAAAGTTGGTACCTTATTTGTCAATGGGATCCTGGGATCCCTTTTACATTGCCAGGTTAGACAACTGTCTGGGCAAAATCTGCATAGGACGAACTATGCCCAATTTCAGTTGGAGTCCTGCATACCAGCATTATGACCCTGATTTGCATATGCAGTAACATCTTATGCTTGTTTTCAAATGGGCATCCTGCCCACCTAGAAGCCAGCAGCTCCCAATTTGCCAGCTTGCACACTTCTAGGGAGATAGTGCACGAGATCACAACCTGAAACTCACCCCTGCCTTCAATCCAACTCGTAATTAACTTTATATTGTTCAAACTGAAATGCCACTTGAATTATCACTTGTCAAATTGACAACCGCTTCTCAAACACAGCCCATGTATTCACCTGAGGAAGGAGCAGTGCTCCGAAAGCTAGTGTTTGAAACAAACCTGTTGAACTTTAACCGGGTGTTGTAAGACTTCTTACTGTGCTCACCCCAGTCCAAATCCAGCATCTCCACATCCTGCATCCTCAAACAATCTCGATACACAGCCTAACTTAGCTATCTCAGATTTGACTTACATCTAGCTCACTTACATCTTCAGCAATGAAAATCGCTTATTGTCACGAGTAGACTTCAATGAAGTTACTGTGAAAAGCCCCTAGTTGCCACATTCCGGCGCCTGTCCAGGGAGGCTGGTACAGGAATCGAACCATGCTGCTGGCCTGCTTGGTCTGCTTTAAAAGCCAGTGGTTTATCCTGGTGAGCTAAACCAGCCCCTGTTGCCAATGATGCTTAGTGAAAAATCAAACCAAAGCTCTACAACAGAGGCATCGTGTTACTCTGCTGACAGTTACCTCAAAGCAGGGTTTAACAAGGCATATCACTCCATGCTTCATGGGTTTAACACTTGACTTTTATGTGTGTGCCTGCTTTATTTTCACTATAAAGTTGCGCATTTAAAAAATCGTCTAAAACCTCAGCATTTTCATTGGGTTTCATTCCCTTTGATTTCTTATTTATTCAATAAAAGTTAAAATATCTTATGATATTCTTCCCCTCTTTCATCTTACTCTCTCGTGCATGAATTTCTAATTGACCCAAGGTTAAATTGGATAGCCCCTGAAAATGAGCATCAGGATCACATTGTACAGTTAACCTATGCTCTTTCAGTGTAATGCAAGCAGCGCGCCAACTTAATTTTGCCTGCTTATTATAATTATTTATGTGTGCAGACAACGCTAATCGGGTTGTTCATTGCTGCAGGCAGCAGCAGGGGACCAGTACCATAGTAACTTGCATCTGGACTGCACGTCTTAAAAAAGAGATGTATTGTGGCTGGAGCAGGTGCAAGGAGTTGTTCAGCAACTGAATCTGACCTGAGAAAGAATGAAGAATGGTTGGTCATGGTTTGCAGATGCTGCACCAGAGATCTTGGCAGAACTGATGGAAATGAAGAGAGATGTCCTATATACTCAGTAGAAGGAGGCCTCCAGATACGTGGACACATAATGAGAAGGCACTGGGAAATATAGCAGGGGAAGTCAAAGCCAGGAGTTTCGTCTCAAAGACCTAGATTTAATGACATAAGTTTAATGGCTTTACAGGAGTGGTCAAGGTTGTTGAGTGGATCTTCAGTACCATTTCCTACCAATCTTCCTGTATCCTCAGCTGCTGCTCAACTTAACATACTCAAATCACTCACCCTACCAACAATCTCTATTAATCAGGACTCATACCTAACAAATACTTCACCTCATCCTCACATATTTATCATTGTTGCATGCCTTGTACTTACACCTCATTGTTTGCACATACTGCCAGTTTTTCAATCACTACAGCCACATCACCCGAATAGGTTTCACGGCACTGGCTGGCACATCTCTCTCTCTTTTTCACAAGGTGATTGTGCTCAGCCAGAGGCTGCAGGAGTTGGCCATACCAGAAAAGGCATGTGTGTATTGTCTAACCCCAATGAAGATGATTCTGGCTGTTATGGGAAAGGGCAGTGCTGAGGCTATAGCCATGTGCATGGCTGAAACCATTGAAGATGATGATGAAATCCTCAGCCCTGCTTGTCCTTCTCACATCCCACTTCTCATCCCTAACTCTCTTCTGACTTAAGAGCTGCAGACTTACTGCTTACTTCTTCTCTCCATTCATCACAACCGGAATCCCTTATACCTTTCTCATTTCAGATACCTTAAAATGGTAACCTGTCTAAGTAGCAGAGAAAGAACAGGAAGACGGTGATGGTGAAACCACACAGTCATTTGATTATGCACTCAGATATTGACACAGCGCAAAACTTAGAGCATAGCAGAGAGGCAGGATCTGCACATCGTGACGTATTGGGCACAAGAAGCAGGGCAGGAGGCAAGAGTAATACAGGTGCCATGCTCGTTATTCATTCAGGTTGCACATGAGCTTTGCTACAAAGGACTCAGCTGAAAATTTTGATGAATCGGACCACAGAAAAAGGCTGATGGATATACTTGGAAATACTTGGTGCATTGGGAAGTCTGCAATCAATATCAAGGAGCATGGAAGATCTCAGCGCCAACTTGGTACAAGGTTTTGCACAGAGCTTGCAACCCATCCTTTCCAGCATGTAATTGGTGGTCAGTTGCATCAACACGATTGTGTTCAAGTTCCCGGAATGGGGGATGCACAAGGCGCAAAACACTGGTGACCATGCTGTCGGCAGGGTTGGACTCAACTCACAGAGTTTTGCCTTTAAGCACCACCCAGTGCACAGGTGGCCATATCCATAGTGCGTACCCTGACTCTGGAACCTGGCCATTTTCCCTAATTCAAAGAAACTCCTGGACATGACATTCCACTTGGCTGCTTCAAGGGGATCAATTCGATAGATGCACCAGATGAGAGGTGGGTTTCAGAATTGGTCACATTTAGGAGGGAGGGAAGTGTAAGGTTTGCAAATGTAAGAGCCCTCCAGCTCCTCCTGGTTCCTCCAGGAAAACCCTCAAAAAGTTAAATATTTGAACTTGAAATTTAAATCTGAGATAGCTAATCTTTTGTTAAGCAAAGGTATTAAGGGATAAGGGCCAAAGGCAGGTATAATGGAGTTAGGCCACAGATTAGCCATGATCTCATTGAATGGTGGAGTAGGCTCGAGGGGATGAATGGCCTACTCCTGTTCCTATGTGCCTATGCAATCCCATTGAATGACAAGGGGGAATGGTTAGATTATGTCTTGTTGCAAATGGTCTTTGCCTAGCAGGAATATCATTTTCCACTTGTCAGCCCAAGCCTGGATATTGTTCAGGACTCGTTACATTTGGAAATGGACTGTTTCAGTATCAAAGGAGTCACAACTGGTGCTGAACATTGTGCAGTCATCAGCGAGCATCCCCACTTTTGACCTTATGATGGAAGGAAGAACATTGATGAAGCAGCTGAAGGTAGCTGGACCTAGGACACTGCCCTGAAGGACTTGAGCAGCGATGTTCTGGAACTGAGATGATTAACCTCCACAGGCATATTAGGTTCTGGACTACAAGTCCTCGGTACTATTGCTGGACTGTGTGAAAGATTAATCTGAATGCACCTCCATCGACTGTTATACTGCTTAACCTTAAAGTACATTTTGTTTATTGGTCCCAAAAATCTTGTACAATATTATTGCGTTTATCTACTTTCCTATGCACACTAAACCTTGGTTTACTGAGGTTATGGAGTGAACTTTAATTTGCAGGATTTGAGTGCAGGCGGAGGGTAAAGAACTAAAATTGATGGTGGGCCAGAAAGCCACCTCCAAAGTGCCATCATCCACAATTAATTGTGCCATTTTCACAGTATGCTCATAGGATTTTAATAGATTCCCTACAATATAGAAGGAGGCCATTTGGCCCATTGAGTCTGCACCCATCCTTTCACAAATTTGGAAGTGACTTTTACAACTTTGAACAGCTGGGGCTGGATTCTCTGCCAGTGGGATGCTCCGTTTTGCCAGCAGCCTGGGGGTTTCCTGATAGCATGGTGCTGCCCCACAATGGGAAGCCCCAATTGACCAGCCGGCGTAACGGAGCATCCCACCAGCGGGGTGAAACAGAAATGTGGCGCGGCGGGGCAGAGAATCCAGCCCCCAATCTGCCCTGCAGAGCCAGGATCTATCACAGCCTGGTTGTTCTTTTATTCGTTCTTGGGATGTGAGCATTGCTGGTAAGGTCAGCATTGGTTGCCTATCCCCAATTTCCCTCGAGAAGGTGATGTTGGACCGCTACAGACCACAGGGGTGGGATTCTCCGCCGGTACGATGCTCTGTTTTGCCAGAACCCGGGGGTTTCCCAATGGCGTGGGGCTGCCCCACAATGGGAAACCCCATTGACCGGCCGGCATAGCGGAGCATCCCGCCGACATGGTGAGGCAGAAATGTGGTGCTGCGGGGTGGAGCATCCCGCCGAAGTTGTAGATATATACACAGAGCTGCAAGGAAGGGATTTCCAGATTTTGACCCAATTGCAGTGAAGGAACAACAACATAGTTCAAAATCAGGATGTTTCGTGGCTGGAAGGAGAACTTACAAGTGGTGGTGTTCCTATGCCTGCGCTGCACTTGACCTGTTAGAGATCACAGGTTTATAAGGTAATGTAAAAGGAGTCTTGGCGAATTGCTGTAGTGCATCTTGTAAATGGTACACGCTACTGCTACTATGCACCAGCATTGAGTGTCTAAGGTGGTAGATGAATACTGCTCAAGCAGGCTGCTTTCTCCTGGATGGTGCCAAGCTTCTTGAACTACTGCAGTCTATCTGGTGCAGGTACAGCCACAGTGCTGCTAGAAAGGATGTTCCAGGTTTACCAAATAGCAATAGAGAATAAATATAGTTCCAACCCAGGATGGTGACTTGGAAGGGAATGTGAAAGTGGTCTTGTTCACATGTGTCTGCTGCCTTTATCCTATTTGGTGGTAGTGAAGGTGCTGTTGAAGGCTTGATGGATCGCTGAAATTAATCTTGTATATTGTACACATTCTTGGTACTGTGCATCAGTGTGGATGGAATTAAAGGATGAGTTCCCGAACAAGTCGTTTGCTTTGTCTGGGCTGGTGTCCAGACTCTTGAGTGTTGTTGGAGCTGCACTCATCCAGGCAAGTGGAAAGTCTTCCATCTTGCCTTGCAGATGGTGGACAGGTTAGGGAACTCAGGAATGAGTTATTTGTCACAGAATTCCCACTCTCTGGATATTGCTTCAGCTGATTTACTTTGAATGTCGGATGAGGACCTTGTGTTACCAGTAGCTGTCACCTGCGCAGGATGCCACCATTATTGCAAGGTTCACATAGATTTCAAATCGTGAAACAGGCATTTGTGGCGGCAATATCCCTTTAAATAATTAAGTAATTAGCCACAGACCGCAAAGGACAATGGGCATCACTCTCCATTAAAGAGAGACAGTTGGCTATATATATCTTGATTGGCACATGCCCCTCCATGTACTGGGGTTGAAATGGACTCATGCAGAGTCATCACCCCCATCGCTTAATCAAATTGGTCAGGAAACCCAGAAATACAGTATAGTGTCTCAAATCAGCTGTCCAGAAACAGGCATTTGTAGCATCTACCATGCATCACTTTTAATTAAGTAAAAAAAAACTTGGACAATTCAGCTAGGCTTCCGCGTCACCTTTTTCCCGCGCTCTTGTGTGGCACCCATAATCTGGCAGGATCTAAAAACTGGGGTGGCCATGTTGCTGAGGGTGCTGGTTTTGAGACATTGTCCCTGTAATATGTTAATGCAGTGGCTGGGTTTAAAAAAGCACTGACATGCACACTGTGCTTACTTATGATCTCCCCACCATTCCTGGCAACAAAACCCAGCCTAGGTCGTTTATATCCAGAAGTACAGGGCGGCTCTGTAGCACAGTGGTTAGCACTGTTGCTTCACAGCGCCAGGGTCCCAGGTTTGATTCCCGGCTTGTCTGGAGCATGCACATTCTCCCCGTGTCTGCGTGTGTTTCCTCCGGGTGTTCCAGTTTCCTCCCACAAGTCCCAAAAGACGTGCTGTTAGGTAATTTGGACATTCTGATTTCTCCCTCGGTGTACCCGAACAGGCGCTGGAATGTGGTGAGTAGGGGTTTCCACAGCAACTTCATTGCAGTGTTAATGTAAGCTTACTATAGTGACAATAATAAAGATTATTATAAAGGGTCTGAGATTTCTCAGTGGCACCTCTGTGCAAATTCTTTCAGTGTTTTGTCCAGCTATCTAAACGTAATTTTTTACAAGGCTGACATATTGAACCGGCAGCCCACTGTAACAGGATTCACTACAGCAACTGACTAAGGGTTCTTTGACAGCACCTTCCAAGCCTATGGTCTCGAGCACCTCGAAGGATGAGAGATGCATGGAAAAGTCAGTTCCAAGTTCCTCTCCAAGTCATAAATCACTCCAATGTATTCTTCCATTGTTGCTGATTCAAAATGCTTGAACTTTTTTGACCTAACAACAATGTGGGCGAGATTCGCTGGCCTCCCCTGCGGCCTGTTTCTCGGGGGGTGGAAGGCGGCCCGCTGTTGGCCGACGGTGAGATCTTTGTATCCCAACTCTACCAATGGGATTTCCCATTGAATCCACCCCATGCCGCTGGAAACCCTCAGCAGGGGTGCGCCACCAGCGGGACCAGGAGATCCAGACGAAGTGAACAGCCGGAAGATTTCACCCTATGGGAGTCCCTTCACCACATAGGCTGTACAAGTTTACAAAGAAGGCTTAATGCCCAGTTCTCAAGGTAAGTAGCGATAGGCGCTAGATGCTGCCCTAGCTCACAACACCCCTATGTACAGAACAAATAAAAACAAGAATGAAAAGACCCTCTGCTCCATTCGACCTGTCCAACACAATTATGATGCCTTGCTTATCTCAATAAATACACTCTCCACCCCTGAAACCTGAAACCATGTGATCTCCTGTTGAGGCAATAAAAATCTGGATTAATTTGGGGGAATAAAAGTTTGGGAAACCATGTAGTTACACTACATAATGAGCAAACACATAATTAGGTATTTCATTTATCAGCTGGGGAAGTACCAATGAAATGTATCTCTTCTGGAGCCTCTATGGGTCTGAACCCATGACCATCTGATTAGAAAAATGTCAGTGTTCGTACTGGCAAGCGCATCTCCTATTTCATTATACTATAAACGTGGTATTCCCCCGGCAGTCTAAAATGGTATGTAGAAATATTAATAACATATGGCTCATCTTATTTCATGCCACTTCAGTAGTAGCTTTGTAACTCATTAATTATTTTTGCTGAATAGCTGTAAAACCCTCAAATTGTGCATTTAGCATTTTCAGATCACAAGGATTTTACTTTGGGTGATAATAAAAGTAGCATATTGCAGGCCCTGCAGCCAGCTGCTGCAAGACTGAATTTTAAGATTTCGTGCTAAGAAAAACTTAGCGTGACTTGGCGCTGTGGCAAAACGTTCATTCGGACAATATTTATATCAGGTAACTTGAAAGTTCATGCTCCTGTGTTTGGCTTTATCTCTGGTACTCTATTTTGATCCAGATGTGAGCTGCATCATCCAGTACAAGGTCTAATTTCACCAATTATTCCATCTGCTGGGCACTTTGCCAACAGTTCTGCTACATGTTTGCATTTGATAGGTGTAGCATTACACTAAAAGCCTTTGCCATAGACTTATACTTACAATAAATATACTGTGCAAATTAAACCTGTGGCAGACTTTGAAAAAATGCACATTCAGCCTACCAATGTAATATACGACCCAGTTTGGGGGATTGAAAAGTCCACACCTGAGAGAAAGGGGAGGAATTAATCCTTTCTGTGTACATTTATTTTTCATTAAAATGATCATATTTCATCAGTGGGGAGTAATCGAGCACAGGCAGCTATTTCAAATAGATTCTAAATAAATCAAGGAATCTACAAAACCCAAATGTAGTATAAAGTTGAGGCTACACCAGGTAATAATGGCATTATAACCTTTAAATGATTCTCAGTAAGTGTTCATAAATCCTGATGTCTGAGGAAGTAATTTACTAACAGATTCAGAAATAATCCCAAGAATTTTATTTAGAAAATACTTGATAAATTCCCAACAGCTCAATTAATTAAATTATATATTATGAAAAATAACTAGCATTTACACATTTTCTGGATTGTCAGAAGAAGGTTTTAATGACCAAAATGGGTATCCATGAAGGATTAGTTGGACAATAGTAAAAGGAAACCTTTCCTCCTGCACATTTCATATTGTTTCTTTAAAAATGAAATGTCAGCACCGCTCGCTGCCCTATATTTCTTCATGCCAAATCTGAATGTCATAAAATGTAATATTGTACAAGACAGATAATGTGGAAAGAATTATGATGAGAAGGTTCATGTCACTTCGTAAAATCAATACTCATGGGAAACAATAGCTCCTATCAACAACTGGAATGGGCACGATACTGTCACAGGGAGGAATGTTTTGCACTCACGATACTGTCACAGGGAGGAATGCTTTGCACTCACGATACTGTCACAGGGAGGAATGCTTTGCATTCACTCGAGGAGCAGAGCTCGTCAGTGCAGGAAGAGATTGAGGCAGCGTTTTTAAACGGCGAACTGACCTCCCAATCCCCTGCTCCGCCACTAGACCCGCAGCTCACCTATAAGGGGGTCCTCGAGACCCCCCACGTCCCATCCCATATGGGAAGGGCGCCTCCAGGCCTGAACCCTGGTGCGGGCAAAATGTCAGGTTGGCACCCTGGCAGTGCCAAGATCTCAAGAGTTTATGTACAGACTTGGAGAGTGATCCAAAGCTGAGGTGGTGCCTTAATGTAATGAACATGGTAACACAGTGGCTGGCACTGTTGCTTCATAGCGCCAGGGTCCCAGGTTTGATTCCTGACTTGGCTCACTGTGCGGTGTGTGCACATTCTCCCGGTGTCTGCGTGGGTTTCCTCCGGGTGCTCCGGTTTCTTCCCACAAGCCCTGAAAGACATGATGTTAGGTAATTTGGACATTCTGCATTCTCCCTCTGGTTCACCCGAATAGGCTCCGGAATGTGGCGACTACGGGATTTTCACAGTAATTTCATTGCAATGTTAATGTAAGCCTACTTATGACAAGAAAGATTGTTATAAATTCACACTCAAAAGCCAGTGAAAACACTGTCATCACCTGATGGAAGTCCAAAAGGGTGAGTTTCAAGGTTTGACAAGTGGTACCATTAATCACTGTAGGCCCGTGTGGCATCATCCGTGCCAGGGTGCTACCCTGCCCGGAAGCCGGCCACCCGCGGGCTTCCGATTGCCTGGGAAACCATCCCATGTGCCGTTATGCCTAGTCACTTAACTGTGCAAGATTGTGTCCCAGCCATTTTGGTGGGAATCGGATTGTGACGCCTCACGAGATCTGGTTAAATCTCGTGAAGCATAATGATCGTTGGGGATCCTGGAAGCGGCCTCTCCCAGCATCTACCAGCCACATCCCATTCCGATTCCGGCAGGGCATGTCCGGAAAGCCATGCCCAAAGTGTCTCTCCAGGTGATCATAGGGAACAACTCTTACATTCCCTTCAAAGACATCTGTGATTCAAGTCATTTTATGGAACTGACTTCAAACTCTTTTTTGAAAATGCACCAGATAAGCATCTTCCCAATCCAAAGGAATGATCCCAGGCTCTGGTGAGCTATAAAAGTTAAGGACTAAGGTCTTACAAATGACCAGTCCCAGTTCCTTAATCGCCCTCAAGTAGATGCCATCCAGTCCCAAACCTGATCTAATTTAAGATGTTTTATTCTATCAAAGATGGGTACCAGGGAGTTCTGAGGAACAAGCATGAAGATCAGGTGTGGGGAAGGTTGTTTAAAAAAGCCAGTTACTTAATTTGTTTCCCATGGATTCAGGCACTTCAACATTAATTTTGGTGCCCTGCGAGAGATCCGAAGGGCAATTGAAGGGCAGTTGAGGGAGGATAGAAGGTCAGATGAGGATGCATGGAATTTGACTTGCCATCACAAACTCATCAAACGATTCTCTGAGCTCTCTGTCGGCATCAATGAACATCTCATGACCCTCAGTATACAACTTGCCAAAAACCAGCAGGCAACGGTCGTGAGTGGCCACACCCAAACCCTTGATGCCAACGATGAGTCCAAAGAAGGCTTCCACTCCACCCCGGCACCACACTCTCCAACATTCCTAATGAAGATAAGATCATGCTCTTTGGGGACTCCAACACCAGGGTTGGAAAGGACTCCCAAAGGATTCCCAATTTGTTGGGAATTGCAACTCCACTGGGGTTCTCTTGCTTGCCAAATGCACAGTACATTAGCTTCTCATCACTAACACACTGTTCCGCCAATAATACAAGTTCAAGACTTTTTGGAGCCGTTTACAAGCAAAGCACTGGTACATGATTGACTTGGTCATCATCCCATCCTGAGACAAAAAGGAAGCCCTCATCGCCAAAGTGATGACCAGTGCAGATGACTGCTGGACAGACCGCCAGCTCGTCTGCTCCTCTATGTCTATCAAACCACCAAAAGCAGCGGAAAATGAAGAAACAGTTCAGAAAAAAGAGCAACATTGAGCGGCTTCAAGAGCCAAGTTTGCTAGTGAATTTCCAACAATGTCTTCTCCAAAATGTCCAAAGTGTCCATTCTAATGGCGTGGCAGACAACTGGAAAGAGCTAAAGATTGCCATCATCTCAAGCTGTGAAGAAACCATCAGCTACAAGACCAGGAAACACTAAGACTGGTTCGATGACAACAACCACACCATCCAAAACCTCATCGACGAGAAGAAGAAAGCTATCCACTCCTCACAAAATGACATAACCAGCAAAGCAAAGAGGAGAGCTCATCCATCAGCAAAGGTGGAGGTACTATGGAAATCAAGAAGCAATGATGGGCTGAGAAAGCTAAGGAACTGTAACTCCTCGCCGACAAGCATGGCACCCGAGGCTTCCTCAGTGCCATTATGATGAATATGAGAAATTGTCTTATTTTATAGTTTGTGTTTTTGTGATAATACTATTAAAACCTAAGTTATAATGCTTACAGACAATGAGCTGGATTCTCCATTGGCGGGATCCTCCATTTCGCCAACCACGCATTCATGCCCATGGATTTCCCGATGGCGTGGGGATGCCCACAATGGGAAACCCCATTGGCCGGCTGCCGGGACAAAGAGCCCCGCTGCCGGTGGGGGCGTGCCACACCAGAAAATGAGTGTGGCAAGACGGGGAATCCTGCCCAATATGTCTGTTAGAGGCGTGATTAAAAGTGAGGTAATCAGTGATTTTTGAAGGGGAAGTGTTTTGCTAATAGATATTAAAAGCCATTTTACCTATTTGCAGGTAGAGAGCTAATGTGATGTTGGAACAGTTTGAGCTTGGTTAAACAAAGCAAGGCTATTGGCCAGCGAATACAGTGATGGTCAGTAAGTGGGCAGTGGGGGAGGGTTTTGTATAGGAATGGATGGAAGCGGTCTCATGTAAAGACACAAGTTTGGGGGCACTGTTAACAGCACCTCTGCCGTTCCCGCCGGTCAGATACTCCACAAACCTGATAGTAGTGACAGTCCTGACGGTGTGGGGACAGTGGTGGCAGCACATGGGGCTGGAAGGGGCATCGGTGTGGGCACTGATATGTGGTAACCACTGTTTCACTCCGGGGGGTGGGGGGGGGGGGTGTTCCAGAGGTGGCAGCGGGCGGGGATCAAAAGATTCGGGGATCTTTTTATTGATGAGGGCTTCCCGAGCTTGGAGGAGTTGGAGGAGGAGTTTGAGTTGCCAGGTGGGAATGGGTTCCGGTAGCGGCAAGTGGAGGCGGTTTTGACCTTCCCTCATCTGCCGCCCCAGGGGCTACAAGATAAGGTGGTGTCAAGAGCAGCAGTAGGGGAGGGGAAGGTTTCAAAGATCTACAAGGAACTGATGGAGTGGGAAGGGGCCCTGATAGGGGAGGTGAAGAGAAAGTGGGAAGAAGAGCTGGGTGTGGAGTTAGAGGCCGGATTATGCGGGGATGCCCTGAGGTGAGTCAATACATCCTCGTTGTGTGCCAAGCTCAGCCTGATACAATTTAAGATGGTCCACAGGACGCACATGACTGTGACCCTGATAGGCAGGTTTCTTGTGGGGGTAGAGGATAGGTGTGGGCGCTATGCGGGTTCCTGCTAACCATGTCCATATGTTTTGGGCATGACCGAGGCAGAGGGGTTTCTGGCAGGGGTTTGCTGATGTCATGTCAGAAGTATTAAAAGTGAGGATGGTACCGAGTCCAGAGATGCCAATCTTTAGTGTGTCGGAAGATCCGGGAGCCCAGGGGGTGAAGGAGCCGATGTCCTGGCCTTTGCCTCCCTGGTGGCCCGAAGATGGATCTTATTAGATTGGAAGGACTCGGAACCCCTGGGGGGTATGGGTTAGTGACATTGCGGGATTTCTCAATCTCAAAAAAATTAAATTTGCCTTAAGGGGATCGCTGTGGGTTTTGCCCGGAGATGGCAGCTGTTCATCGACTTCTTCGAGAAACATTAAGCTGTCAGCAGGGATTTGGGGGGGGGAGGGGGAGAAAGGAGGTATGGGGGGTCGAATAAGGTCAGGAAAACCAGTGAAAAGGGGGCTGGGGAAGGAGGTCCTGTTTGTGTAAGCCATGTTTACTGGGGTTTGTTACTGGGGGGGTGTGTTGGTTATATTGTTTTGTTCTTGTTGAAACCTGATGTTTAAAATTGTTTAAATTATAAATGCCTTAATGAAATATTTTCTAACAAAAACAAAATAAAGGCATATCTTATAACAAGAAGCAAAAGATTGCTGTGTGCCTGGAGTGCAGTTGCTGTAGCTCGCAGCAGGGGCTGGATCTGCCTGGACAAATGAGTTGCTTCCATGGCTCTAAGCTGAGCAAAAGGTTTTCAAATTGGCCCACAGAACAACTTTCTCTCTCGAAGGACTCTGCACCAATGCAAGCAAGAAAAACATGGTTGTCAAATTTATAAATTAGTGTTATTTAATATATACAGGTTGCTGAATTGGAATGTAGAGACAGATTTCAGGAACCAAGTTAAGGTGTTGTACCTGTCAACTATAAAGCTATTTCCTTATTGCTAATGTGCTTAATTCTGTGTTCAAATTAAAAAAAAAATTATATGAAAGCTGTCTGCTGGCCTGTCTTACCACTCCTGGTCCCGTAACATTTCCTCACAGTTTTACAAAATGTATATAGTTGGGTTCTAATCCAGGAATTGGGGTTCTGGTCTGGACCGATAACAGCTGCCAAGGCAATATATGGACCCAGCATGCTAGCCTTCAAACCAGTATGAGGTAAGGACAGACTCTCTTGAAAGACTGAGAAAACATCAGCCTCCATTGGAGAGAACACTTCAAAGAACTCTTAAACAGTGATACAATTATAGATGAGGACATATTTGAGGAAATGCCCCAACTCTTATCAAAGATGATCTTGGACTCACACCAAGTGTGGACAAAGTCGAACCTGCCATTAAATACGTGAAGATTGGAAAAGCCGCAGGGGTGGACGGGATTCCAGAGGAGATTTTCAAATTTGGTGGAGAAGAGATCACCCCTCATCGCCATGGAGTTCCTGAAAATCCTGGACAGAGAAGAAACTCCTGCCTCAGGGATGCAGTCATTGCCACCATCTTCAAGAAAGCAGACAAAGCGGATTGTGGGAACCCTCAAGGAATCTCTGTACTTTCCATAACCGGGAAGATCATTGCCCAAATCCTCGCTAACTGCCTTCTCCCAGGCTCTGAAGAAATCCTTCCGTAAAGCCATTGTGGCTACTGACCGAACTGTGCAACAATGGCCATCATTTTCACTGCTCGGCAACTTCAAGAGAAATGCCAGGAGCAGCATCAGCAACTCTACATGGCCTTTATTGACCTGACCAAGGCTTTTGTAGTTGTCAATCAGGAAGTGCTATGGTAGACCCTGTAAAAGGTCGATAGTCCTTCAGAGAAGTTCATCAATATCCTCCGACTCCTTCACGATAAGATGTCGGTGACACTCTCACCAACAGGAGTTTTCAACAGAAATAAGACAGAAACCTTTGAGGTCAAGACTGGAGTCAAGCAAGGATGTGTCATAGCCCCCACCCTTTTCAGCTTCATCGTCACCATCCTTCACCTTGTCAAGAACAAGCTTCCCAATGGAGTGGACATCGACTACAGGTTGGATGGAAAACCGCTCAACCTCAACCAGTTGAAATCCAAGGAGAAAATGACACTGACATTGCTCATGGAACTTCAGTATTCAGATGACATTGCCTTCTCTACTCTCTAACAAAAGAATCTCCAAGCCATGTTTGACACCTTCGTGGAAACATATCGAAGAATTGGTCTCAGCCTTAACCTGAAGAAGACTCAAGTCCTTTACCAACCCGCCCCAGGGCAAGATCCGATCTCTACATCCATCAAGATCAATGGAGAAACCCCTACCAAACGTGGCGCACTTCCCTTACCTGCGCAGCCACCACTCATCAAAGGCTGACATCGATGTGGAGATTCAACATTGTATCCAATCCTTGAGCACCTCCTTTGGACACTTAAGGATGAGACTTTTTGACAGCTACAACATTTGTGTTGACAGCAAGATCCTCGTGCACAAGGTAGTCATCCTCCCAACTCTTCTAATGGCTTAAAACCTTGGACAACATACAAACGCCACCTCAAGGCCCTCGAGGGGTACCATCAACCCTGTTTGAGACGGATTCTCTGCATCAACTGGGTGACAGGCATACTAACACATCATCCTTGAAAGAGCCAAGAGCACCAGCATTGAAGCCAAGATTATCCAAAACCAACTTCGCTGGGCCGGCCATGTGCTTAGGATGTCAGAGTCCTGACTGCCAACAGAAATCTTCTTTGCCCAGCTCAAGGAAGGCTCCCGAGGTGAGGAGGACAAAAAAAGCGCTACAAAGACATCCTGAAGGCTTACCTCTACACATGTAACATAGACATCAGTGCCTGGGAGACCCTTCCTCAGAAGAGAACTACTTGGAGGAACTTCCTGATTGAAGGGACACAATTCTTCAAGGACACTCCACGACAAGAGGAGGCCTGGAAAAAGAGCCTGAGAAAGGAATACCAGCGATCTAGAGTCCAAAGACCAATCCCACCTCCCAGAAACACGTGCCAAGTGTGCGATCGGGGATAGAACATAGAACAGTACAGCACAGAACAGGCCCTTCGGCCCTCGATGTTGTGCTGAGCAATGATCACCCTACTCAAACCCACATATCCACCCTATACCTGTAACCCAACAACCCCCCCCTTGACCTTACATTTTAGGACACTACGGCAATTTAGCATGGCCAATCCACCTAACCCGCACATCTTTGGACTGTGGGAGGAAACCGGAGCACCCGGAGGAAACCCACGCACACACGGGGAGGACGTGCAGACTCCGCACAGACAGTGACCCAGCCGGGAATCGAACCTGGGACCCTGGAGCTGTGAAGCATTTACGCTAACCACCATGCTACCGTGCTGCCCTTTGTGACTTTAGGATCAGGTGCAACAGCCCACAATTTGCACGGTTTTGCATTTTCCCACAATATACTCTATTTTCCAGGGGTGCGATTCTCCGCAAATGCGGAGAATCATAAAAGCTGCCGTGGGACAGGCCGTGACCCACGGCAGCCTTGACGGCCACTTCCGGGGCCGATTCTCCCCCCGGGCGGGACTAGGAGCGTGGCCACGTGCGTCACGGCGGCGCAGCCTTGATGACGGTCGTCAAGGCCGAACGTCAAGCGGCACGGCGGCTGACGCAGCCGATGACGTCAGCCGCGTATGCGCAGGTTGGACAACGCAAACCCGCGCATGCGCAGTTGGCATCTTTCTCCTCAGCCACCCGGCAAGACGTGGCGGCTTGATCTTGCCGGGCGGCGGAGGGGAAAGAGTGCGTCCGTTTTGGACGCTGGCCCAACAATCGGTGGGCACCAATCGCGGGCCTGTCCCCTCCCGAGCACAGTCGTGGTGTTCCCGTGCCAATCGGGCCTCTAGATGCCCCAAACGGGCACCTGGCGCCCTTTTCACGACGGCAGCGAGCAGGTGTGTTTGCTGCCGTGTTGAAACGGACGTGAAGGCCCGGCCGCTTGGCCCATCGGCCTCGGAGAATCGCCGCTCGCCATAAAAAAACGGCAAGCGGCGATTCGTGGCATGAGTCGGGCGTGGGGGGGGGGGGAATAGCGGGAAGGCGTGAAAAATGTCGGGAGGCCCTCCCGCTATTCTCCCGGAGAATCGCGCCCCAGAACATTGCCCATTCACTTAACCTATCTATATCCCTTTGTACCCTCCTTATGACCTCTTCACAACTTAAGTTCCTACCTGTCATCAGAAAATTAAGTAACCATACCGCCCCTTCCTTCATCAAAGTCATAATAATAATCTTTATTGTCATCACAAGTAGGCTTACATTAACACTGCAATAAAGTTACCGTGAAAATCCCCTAGATGCCACATTCCAGTGCCTGTTCGGGTACACGGAGGGAGAATTAAGAATGTCCAAATTACTTAACAGCACGTCTTTTGGGACTTGTGGGAGGAAACTGGAGCTCCCAGAGGAAACCTACGCCGGCACGGGGAGAATGTGCAGACTCTGCACAGACAGTGACCCAAGCCGGAAATCGAACCTGGGACCCTGGTGCTGTGAAGCAACTGTGCTAACCACTGTGCTACAGTGCCGCTCGCGATATAAATTGTGAAAAATTGAGGCCTCAGCAATGATCCCTGTGTCACACCACTTGTTATATCTTGCCAACTGGGAAATAACCCATTTGTGCCTCCTCTCTGTTTCCTGTTAACTCGCCAATCTTCTGTCCATGCCAATATGTTACCCGATACACCATGAGTTTTTATTTTCTGCAATACATTTAATGTGGCACCTTATCAAATGCCTTCTGGAAATCTAAGTACAGTACATCCATCAGTTCCCATTTATCCTCAGCACATGTTACTTCTTCAAAGAACCCCAATAAGTTGGTTCAATATGATTTGCTACTCAAAAAACCATGTTGATTCTTCCTGATTACCTTGAATTTTTCAAAGTGCCTTGCTATTTTGCCTTTCATAATAGCTTCTAACATTTCCTCTGTGACAGATATCAATATAACTGACCTGTAATTTTATGCTTTCTGTCTCCTTCCTTTTTTGAAAATGGGGGCTACATTTGCTATTTTCCAATCCATTGGGACCTTCCCCAAATCTAGAGAATTTTGAAAATTTGAAACAAACGCCTCAATTTTCTCACTACCTATTTCCTTTTACACCCCAGGATGAAGTACATCAGGACCTGGGGACTTATCAGCGTGCAGTTGCAACAGTTTTCTCAGCACCACTTAACCTCGTGATTGTAATTTTCTTGAGTTCCTCGCCCCTTTCCATTTCCTGATTTACAGCTATTTCTGGGATATTACTTGTATCCCCTTAGTAAAGACTGATGCAAAATATTTCAGTTCAGTTTTCCTGCCATCTCCTTATTTTCCATTATTAATTACCCAGACTCACTTTCTATAAGACCAACACTCACTTTGTTAATTCTTTTTTTAAAAATATCTATGGAAACTTATACCATCTGTCTTTATATTTCCAGCTAGCTTCTGTTTATGCTGTAATTTTTGCCTTCCTTGTCAATCTTTTAGTAATTCTTTGCTGTTTTTTATATTCTGACCTGCCACAAATCTTTACAATCTTTAACTTTATTAGTTACCATGGATGGTGAGTCCCCTTGAGATTTTTCTTTCTTGTTGGAGTGTATCTGTTCTGTATATTCTAAGAAGTCCCCTTAAATATCTGCCACTGCATCTTTATTGACCTATTCCTTATCTTAATTTGCCAGTTCACTTTAGCTGGAACTGCTTTCATGCCCTCAAAGTTGCCTTTCCTAAAGGAATCTTGGACCACTCTACTCTCTCCCTCTAACTGAATATAAAATTCAATCATATTATGATCATTGTTACCTTGGGGCACATTCGCTATGAGGTGATCTATTAATCCTATCTTGTTGCATAATACCAGGTCTAATATAGCCTGCTATCGGTTTGGTTCCAGAACATGATGTTCTAAGAAACTGTCCCGTAAACATTCCAGGAACTCCTCATCTACACCACCTTTGCCCATCTGATTTTTCCAATCTATATGTAGATTAAAATCCCCCATAATTATCGTTGTACCTTTCTGACAAGCTCCAATGATCTTTTCCTTTAGACTCAGTCCTGCCATGTGGCTACTGCTAGGGGGCCTATACACCCCTCCCACAAGTGACTTTTTGCTATTATAATTTCTCATCTCGACCAAAATCGCCTCTGCATACATATATACAATGCAGAAGGAGGCCATTCGGCCCACCGAGTCTGCACCGACCCACTTAAGCCCTCACTTCCACCTTATCCCCATACCCCTAACCAATAACCCCATCTAACCTGTTTGGACACTAAGGACAATTTAGCATGGCCAATCCACCTAACCTGCACGTCTTTGGACTGTGGGAGGAAACTGGAGCACCCGGAAGAAACACATGCAGCCACGGGGAGAATGTGCAGACACCGCACAGACAGTGACCCAGCAGGGAATCGAATCTGGGACCTTGGCGCTGTGAAGCCACAGTGCTAACCACTATGCTACCGTGCTTACCTGCATGTTGTTTCCTGAAGGGTGGTCATCCCTCTCTAATGAGCTAATGCCATCATTAATTAACAGGCCCATCCCTTCACCTTTTCCAAGCTTCTTGGCCTTCCTAAATGTTCTGTGCCCTTCAGTATTCTGGTCCCAATCTATGTCATCTTGTAGCTATGTCTCTGCAATGGCTATTGGATCATATTCAGTTTTTTCTACTTGCACTGTGTTGTTCCTTGTGACTTAATAAATCTCGTAGTCTCAGATGTGGAGAAGATGCTTTATTGTGAATTAGTTCTCTCTCTTCAGAGCGTTACCTATGGCTACCTCAAGTGCTACTAGCTGCTGTGTCTGTGCTGCTCCAAGTTCTGCCCTCTGTGAAGTGTGTCCTCACTTCCTGTCCTGGTCTATTTATATGGCTCTCCCGTGCTCCCTCTAGTGTTTGCTCAGTTGTATTGCATCTAGTTAACTTGTGATCACCACATCCCCCTTTTTCTCTTTATATATTTTCTGTACATCGTTAAAGAAAATTGTACATCCTGTCCCGGTGTATTTATAGCTCTCCCTCTAGTGTTTGCTCAATTGTATTGTATCTAGTCAATCTACGATCACCACATCCCCCTTTTTCTCTTTACATATTGTCTGTACATCGTTAAAGAAAATTATACAAAACAGTTACTTATGATATGCGTATCTATACAAGTGATGGTGCTATTGCATATTTTTACAAAGCCAATGTATTTATGAGTCCAATCTTAATAAAACATTTATGAGTCCAAACTTGATGAAGTTGTTCAGTTTTTTTTTTTCTTTTTGTTGTTAATGACGTGGTGATATTGACATTGCAACTCCGTTGTGAATGTTGTTGGTGTTCCTTGTTATTTTAAGTACCCAATGCGTCATCCCGAGGTGTTTGCATGGTCACATCACTGATGTTGAATGGCCTGGACTTTTTTCTGTGCTTGTGGTATTGATTTATTATCTCATCCGCCTTGGATGCTGGTGTGCGTGCTTGTTCTGGAGCAGATGTGAGTTTGTGCGATTCGTTGCCATCCCATGACATGTTTGTAGTCTTGTCATCATTTTGCAGTGCGCTGTGGCATTGTCCTTCATGTGCCGAGTAGTACCATTGTGTACAAGTCGTTGTTTCATTGCTGTTGTTTCTGTCGTTCCTGTCTTTGTTGTTTCCGTTGCCGTACTTGTTGCTGTTTTTGTCGTTTCTGTCTTTGGTGTTTTCGCCGTCGTTGTTCCTGACTTTGTTGTTTTCGTTGCCGTTCTTGTTGCTGTTCTTGTCGTTTCTGTCTTTGGTGTTGCCGCTATCTTTGTTCCTGACTTTGTTGTTTTCGTTGCCGTTCTTGTCGTTTCTGTCTCTGTCGTTGTCGCTATCTTTGTGCCTGACTTTGTTGTTTGTCTTGTCGCGCTTCATGTTGCTTTTGTTCTTGCTGTTGTTGTTCTCGTTTCTGCTGTGCTTCTTTTGACTTTTGTTTTTCTTGTTATACTCTATGAGTGTCCCGTGTGGATAATTTGAGTCATTGAGCATTTCGTCTCGAGAGTGGTGCGAATGATCTGATGTTGCATCGGTGCTGGTGACATCAATCATTTGTGGAGGATTTGATTCCTCATCTTTGCTTTCTTGGTGCTCCTCTTCTGGAGTCAAATTCTTCTCGATTTCATTTGACGTGGTGTCTCTGGACTCTTGGCGCTCCTCTTCTGGAGTCCCAATCTGCATGATTTCACTTGACGTGGTCTCTCTGGACTCTTGGTGCTCCGCTTCTGGAGTTAAAATCTTCATGATTTCTGTTGATGTTGTCTCACTGGACTCCAGGTGCTCCTCTTCTGGAGTCAAAATCTTCATGATTTCTGTTGATGTTGTCTCTCTGGACTCCAGGTGCTCCTCTTCTGGAGTCAAAATCTGCATGGTTTCTGTTGGCGTGGTCTCTCTGGACTCCAGGTGCTCCTCTTCTGGAGTCAAAATCTGCATGTGTTCTTTCGGCGTTGTCTCTCTGGACTGTTGGGTGGCCCGACTCTGTGCTTCTGTACAGACAAGCTGAGAACTGTCAGTCTCGCTGTGATCCTGTATGTCGAGTGTGATCACCTTGTCACTGTTTTCGCGCTGTGCTTCTGTACAGACAAGCTGAGAACTGTCAGTCTCGCTGTGATCCTGTACGTCGAGTGTGATCACCTTGTCACTATTTTCGCATGCAGTAGGTAGAGGTACATTGTCTTCTTCTTGTTCATGTGAGCTTGTTAGACTTTCATAGTCTGCTTGTGGTTGCTCAGATACGGTGGGTTGACCTTCATGGTCTTGTTCATGCATGGTGTTCGCCAGGGAGTGTTTGCTTGCATCCCTGTTGGAGTCTTTCATCACTCGCACTGTGGAGCCTGTCATCGCTCGCTCTGTGGAGCCTGTCATCGCTCGCTCTGTGGAGTCTTTCTGTGCTCTCTGTGTGGCGTCGTCTTCGTCTTGGGTATTGCTGTCATCCAATGTATCGACGAGCTGCCATGGCATCATGGTGTTGGATTCATCTACCACGAGTAGATTCGTGTTGAGCTTTGCAACGGTGTCGCTGATGCTGTGATCAGCATATCCAAATAACTCAGCCATCTCTGAGTAGTATTCTTTGAAACCCAAATCATCTTGGTTGGCTTCTTCTACCACGAGTTGATTCGTGTTGAACTTTGCGACCGTGTCGCTGATGCTGTGATAAGCATATCCGACTGACTCAGCTATGTCTGAGTAGTGTTCTTCGAAAACCAAATCATCTTGGTTGGATTCTTCTACCACGAGTTGGTTCGTGTTGTATTTTGCGACCGTGTCGCTGATGCTGTGATAAGCATATCCGACTGACTCAGCCATGTCTGAGTAGTATTCTTTGAAAACCAAATCATCTTGGTTGGATTCATCTACCACGAGTTGGTTCGTGTTGTGCTTTGCAACCGTGTCGCTGATGCTGTGATAAGCATATCCGACTGACTCAGCCATGTCTGAGAGGTAATCTTCGAAAAACAAATCATCTTTTGTTGTTTCGGAATTCTTTTTGTTCTCTTCACTTTGGGTGGTGCAGACTGCTTTTTCCAGGGTGTTGTGCGAGTTATTTTTTTTTTTTTTTTTTATATAATTTTTATTGGAATTTTTACAGAAATATAAAACATAACGACAAACAATGAAATGCAACAAAATAACCCATAATAACTGTGACACCCCCAGACCGTATCGGCGGATGTATCACATCCCCCCACCCCCCCAACCCGAATGAACAACAAAAGAACTTTAAAAATATTAAAATTAAATAAACAAACATAGTCATTGTCAGCCCCCCCCCCTTTTCCCTCCCCTTTTCCCTCCCCTTTTCCCTCCCCGGGTTGCTGCTGCTGCTGTCCCCGTACCCTATCGTTGAGCCAGAAAGTCGAGAAAAGGCTGCCACCGCCTAAAGAACCCTTGTACCGACCCTCTCAGGGCGAATTTGACCTTCTCTAGCTTAATGAAACCCGCCATGTCATTGATCCAGGTCTCCACGCTTGGGGGCCTCGCATCCTTCCATTGTAGCAAGATCCTTCGCCGGGCTACTAGGGACGCAAAGGCCAGCACACCGGCCTCTTTCGCCTCCTGCACTCCCGGCTCCACCCCAAGCCCAAAAATCGCGAGTCCCCATCCTGGCTTGACCCTGGATCCCACCACCCTCGACACCGTCCTCGCCACCCCCTTCCAGAACTCCTCCAGTGCCGGGCATGCCCAGAACATATGGGCATGGTTCGCTGGACTCCCCGAGCACCTGACACACCTGTCCTCACCCCCAAAGAACCTACTTATCCTCGTCCCAGTCATGTGGGCCCGGTGCAGCACCTTGAATTGGATGAGGCTAAGCCGCGCACACGAGGAGGAAGAATTAACCCTCTCCAGGGCATCAGCCCATGTCCCGTCTTCGATCTGTTCCCCCAGTTCCCCCTCCCACTTCGTTTTCAGCTCCTCTACTGACGCCTCCTCCGCCTCCTGCATAACCTTGTAGATATCAGATATCTTCCCCTCTCCGACCCAGACCCCCGAAAGCACCCTGTCGCTCACCCCCCTCGCGGGAAGCGAAGGGAATCCCTCCACCTGCCGCCTAGCAAATGCCTTTACCTGCAGATACCTGAACATGTTCCCCGGGGGGAGCCCAAATTTCTCCTCCAACTCCCCCAGGCTCGCAAACCTCCCATCAATAAACAGGTCCCTCAGCTGTCTGATGCCCGCTCTGTGCCAACCCTGAAATCCCCCATCAATGTTCCCCGGGACGAACCTATGGTTCCCCCTTAACGGAGCCTCCATCGAGCCCCCCACTTCTCCCCTATGTCGCCTCCACTGCCCCCAAATCTTGAGGGTAGCCGCCACCACCGGACTCGTGGTATACCTCGTAGGAGGGAACGGCCACGGCGCCGTTACCAGGGCCCCCAGGCTTGTATCGCCACAGGACGCCCTCTCTATCCGTTTCCATGCTGCCCCCTCCCCCTCCATTACCCACTTGCACACCATCGACACATTGGCCGCCCAATAATACCCCGAGAGATTGGGTAACGCCAGCCCCCCACCATCTCTACCCCGCTCCAAGAAGACCCTCTTCACCCTCGGGTCCCATGCGCCCAAACAAAGCTCATGATGCTGCTAGTCACCCTTCTAAAAAAGGCCCTAGGGATAAAGATGGGCAAACACTGGAAAAGGAACAAGAACCTCGGGAGAACCGTCATTTTGACGGACTGCACTCTACCCGCCAACGATAGCGGCACCATGTCCCACCTTTTAAATTCCTCTTCCATCTGCTCCACCAGCCTGGTAAAATTAAGCTTATGGAGAGTCCCCCAACTCCTGGCCACCTGCACCCCCAGGTATCTGAAACTCTTCACTGCCCTCTTAAATGGGAGTCTCCCGATTCCCTCCTCCTGATCACCCGGGTGTACTACAAATACCTCACTCTTGCCTAAATTTAACTTATAGCCCGAGAAGCCCCCAAATTCCGCTAACAGCTCCATCACCCCCGGCATTCCCCCTTCTGGATCCGCCACATACAACAGCAGGTCGTCCGCATACAGCGATACACGATGTTCCTCCCCACCCCGCACCAGACCCCTCCATCTCCCTGACTCCCTCAACGCCATAGCCAAAGGTTCAATCGCCAGTGCAAAGAGCAAGGGGGACAGGGGGCACCCCTGCCTGGTCCCACGGTAGAGCCTAAAGTACTCCGATCTCCTTCCATTGGTAACTACACTCGCCATCGGAGCCGCGTAGAGCAGCCTCACCCATTTGATGAATCCCTCCCCGAATCCGAACCGCTCCAGCACCTCCCACAGGTACCCCCACTCAACTCTATCAAATGCTTTCTCCGCATCCAGCGCCACCACTATCTCAGCCTCCCCCTCCACTGCCGGCATCATAATAACATTTAGTAGTCTCCGCACATTCGTGTTGAGCTGCCGTCCCTTGACAAATCCTGTCTGATCCTCATGTATCACCCCTGGCACACAGTCCTCTATCCTGGTGGCCAGGATCTTCGCCAGCAACTTAGCGTCAACATTGAGGAGCGAGATAGGCCTGTATGATCCACACTGCAAGGGGTCCTTATCCCGCTTCAGGATCAGAGAGATCAGTGCCCGCGACATCGTCGGGGGCAAAGCCCCCCCCCTCCCATGCCTCATTGAAGGCTCGCACCAACAGGGGGCCCACCAGATCCGCATACTTTTTATAAAATTCTACCGGGAACCCGTCCGGCCCCGGCGCCTTACCTGACTGCATTTGCCCGATCCCCCTGACTAGCTCCTCCAACTCTATCGGCGCCCCCAGCTCCTCTACCAGCTCCTCTTGAACCCTTGGGAAGCATAGCCTGTTCATGAAGCTTTCCATCCCCCCTCTCCCCATCGGAGGTTCTGACCGGTACAGTTCCTCGTAAAAGTCCCTAAAGACCCCATTTACTTCTGTCCCCTTCTGCATTACATTCCCACCCCTATCCGTCACTCCACCAATTTCCCTAGCCGCATCCCGCCTGCGGAGCTGATGCGCCAACATCCTGCTCGCCTTCTCCCCATACTCATATACCGCGCCCTGCGACCTCCTCCACTGTGTCTCTGCCTTTCTGGTGGTCAACAAGTCAAATTTGGCCTGCAAACTACGCCGTTCCCCCAGCAACCCCTCCTCCGGTGCCTCCGCGTATCTCCTGTCCACATCCAGGAGCTCCCCCACCAGTCTCTCCCTCTCCTTCCTCTCCCTCCTTTCCCTATGGGTCCGTATGGAGATCAGCTCCCCCCGGATCACTGCTTTCAGAGCCTCCCAGACCATCCCCACCCGGACCTCCCCCGTGTCGTTGGTATCCAGATACCCCTCAATACTTCCCCGGACCCTCCTACACACCTCCTCATCAGCCAGCAGCCCCACATCCAGTCGCCAGAGCGGGCGCTGGTCCCGCGCCTCCCCCATCTCCAGATCAACCCAGTGCGGAGCATGGTCTGAAATTGCTATGGCCGAATACTCTGCATCCTGCACCTTCGGGATCAATCCCCTGCTCAGGATGAAGAAATCTATTCGGGAATAGACCCTATGGACATGGGAGAAAAAGGAATACTCCCGCGCTCTCGGCCTCCCAAACCTCCAGGGATCCACCCCTCCCATCTGGTCCATAAACCCCCTCAGTACTTTGGCCGCCGCCGGTCTCCTACCCGTCCTTGAACTGGACCGGTCCAGTGGGGGATCCAGCACTGTGTTAAAGTCTCCCCCCATGATCAGGCCCCCTGCCTCTAGGTCCGGAATGCGGCCCAACAAGCGCCTCATGAAGCCGGCATCATCCCAATTCGGGGCATATACATTAACCAGCACCATCTTCTCTCCCTGCAGCCTACCCTTCACCATAATATATCTGCCCTCCTTGTCCGACACCACCTCAGCCGCCTCGAACGCCACCCTCTTCCCCACCAGAATCGCCACCCCCCGGTTCTTCGCGTCCAATCCTGAGTGAAAAACCTGCCCCACCCACCCCTTCCTCAGACGAACCTGGTCCGCCACCTTCAAGTGGGTCTCCTGGAGCATAGCCACGTCCGCCTTCAGCCCCTTCAGATGAGAAATTACCCTAGTTCTCTTAACCGGCCCATTCAGCCCCCTCACGTTCCAGGTAATCAGACGGATCAGAGGGCAACCCGCCCCTCTCCCCCGCCGGCTAGCCATAGCTTATCGACTGCTCGCCCCAGGCCAGCTCACCCCGCCTGACCCGTTCCCCATGGCGATAACGCCTCTCCTCTACCCCCCCGGCCCATGCCAGCTCCTTCCTGGCCATTCCAGCAGCAACCCGGTATCCCCCCCCAACCCCCCAGGCTAGGACCCCTCCTAGCCGCGACGCACCCTCCATGGTACTTCCGTGAGTCAGCTGACTTCTGCTGACCCGGCTGCTCCTGCCAAAACCCATCTCCTCCCAGCATGGGGTCATCCCCCTCTTGCCACACCTCCTTGGCCCCGCTTCAGCGTGGGAAAGAAAACCAGTAGAGGCCATGCCCCCACCTCCAGCTCCGCCCCGCAGCGCGGACAACCAGAGGAAAGCCCGCGCTTTCACACTGCCACACCCCACCCTTCTGACGCAGCTCCTCAAAATCCAGTTTCACCCCAACCCCCAGCCCCGTACCGAAGAGAACATATAAAGCACATACCCCCAACGTTCCCCACATACCCCACACCAATACCCAACAGACAAACCCACCCGGAAACAGAGCAAAAAGAAAACCAGCATAAAAAAAACACGTGTCAAAATTGAAGAACAGCAACAGCAAAAACAGCAACGGCCATACCGTGTCCCCAGACCCTAGTTCGAGTCCAGCTTCTCTGCCTGTACAAAGGCCCACGCCTCCTCCGGGGACTCGAAGTAGTGGTGCCGGTCCTTATATGTCACCCACAGACGCGCAGGCTGCAACATTCCAAATCTGACCTGCTTGGCATGCAGCACCGCCTTCGTCCGGTTGAACCCGGCCCGCCGCTTTGCCACCTCCGCACTCCAGTCCTGGTAGATTCGCACTATCGAATTCTCCCACTTGCTGCTCCTCTCTTTCTTGGCCCAGCGCAGCACACACTCCATGTCACTAAATCGATGGAACCGCACCAGCACCGCCCGCGGGGGTTCATTTGCCTTAGGCCTCCTGGCCAGCACTCTGTGAGCTCCCTCCAGCTCCAGGGGCAAATGGAAGGACCCCGCTCCCATCAACGAGCTCAACATCGTGGTCACGTACGACGGGAGATCCGACCCTTCCAGCCCCTCCGCCAGGCCCAGGATCCTCAAATTCTTTCGCCTCGTGCGAACGTCCAGCTCCTCCAAGCGGTCTTGCCACTTTTTGTGAAGTGCCTCGTGCAACTCCACTTTCCCCACGAGGACCACGGCCTCCTCCTCCCGCTCAGCGGCCTGCTGCTGCAATTCCCGAATAGACGCCTCCTGGGCCGCCTGGGTCCCAAGCAGCTTGTTGGTAGTCGCATTCAGGGAGTCCAGCAACTCAGCCTTCAGCTCCACAAAACAGCGCAGAAGAGAGGCCTGCTGCTCCTGCGCCCACTTCCACCAGTCCTCGGGTGTTCCGCCGGCCACCATTTTGTCCTGCTTCCTCCGCTTTTCTTGGGGAGCTGCTGCAGCTTTTTCCTTTGCCCCACTCCGGGTGAGCACCATAAATTATGGGGAATGCGCCTCTAGACACCTTCCCCCACCGGGATTCGTTGAGACAGCGCCGTTTGAGGCCCTCAAATCGGCCCAAAAGTCCTTAAGTAGCGGGAGCTGCGGTGCCGCACCTACAAAGCCGATTTTCTGACCGCTCCACTCCTAGTCCAGGCCATCCACCGGTGGAGAATCTGAGAAGGAGTGTTCCCACACGGGGAAAAGCCCAAACAGCACCACTGCGAGCCCTTAAAAGAGCCCCAAAGTCCGAAAATAGTGGGAGCCACTGAACGTGCAGCTTAGCTCCGCATCACCGCTACCGGAAGTCCGACCACGCTTCTTCAATGGCCTTGGTGAGATCTTTTCACAGTTCTTCCCTCTGCGGCTGGAATTCAGCTTTCATAAAGGCCCTCAGGTCAGCTTGAGACCTATAAGCTGGCCCTTCCCCCGCTAGCATGCTTGCTTTTGTTTGTTGCTGTTCAGACAAATCCTGCACTGTTTCTAAGGGTCTGATAACCAAGAAACATCCTATTCCTGGGGGAAAATACTCCTTGAACCTTCACCCACGCCTTTTCATCGAAATTCCAACCCGTGCTGCCCAAAAAAGAGCTCTTTTCTGCAATATTAGGCAGGAGCTGCCTCTGTGTGCACACTCACTCCATAATGCACACCCGGCCGGTCGTGCGAGTTATTTTTAACTGCTGGTTTAAGTTCTGGCGTTTTTCTGTGTTCTGAGGCAAGAAAATTTGCTTTTACCACTTTAAGTGTCTTGTTTTCAATTTTCGGGCATTTCCCTTTTAAGTGGGCGTGGTCGGGATGCTCAGACGTCATGACGTCACGCGTAGGAATGAATTGCGCATGCGCAAATCGGCCTTCCTCCTTCACTGTGCGGTTTTGTGTCCATTGCGCATGCGCGGCGTGCGCATGCGCATAACGATCCGCGACCAAAACTTTTTTAGACTGCGCATGCGCGGCGTGCGCATGCGCATAACGATCGGCAACGCGACCTTTTTTTAACTGCGCATGCGCGGCTTCCGGTTCCGGCGCATGCGCAGACGCAATTTGTAGTTCTTTGCTTGCCCGAGACTGCAAAATGTGCTCCGACGCCATTTTTTCAAAGATTTCAGCGATTCTTTTTTCTAAAAATTGTGAGTTACCTTTTCTTTCCGATCTGGACTGGATTTCAGCGTTTTGGCTTTGTGAAAAATTCATGTTATTTCTTCTTTTTGATCTGTACTTTTCATTCGCGATTTCTTGTTGTGCAAATTCCTTACAGTACTCTTCAAATTTGTTTAGTATCGTTTGTAAGCTGTTTCTGTCTTCACCTTTTGAGTATTTAAATCCATTATAAACTTTCGTAGCTTCATGTCCTTCGATGAGAATTGCTATTTTAATTTCGTCTGAGGCTGCTATGATACCGTAATCGAACCATTGTTTAAACGTTTCCCAGACACTTTTTACATTTCCAGTCGTGTCCAGCTGAAGTGTGAATCCAAGGCACTTCCTCCCATCAGCGATGTCTTCCCAAGTCGAATGTCCAGTAGGAGATTTCCATGCCATTTTGTTCTTTCTGTGTCTGCCACTGAGTTGTCCTGTAGTAAGCGTCTGAAGCCACTCCTTGGTACCATGTGTTGTTCCTTGTGACTTAATAAATCTCGTAGTCTCAAATGTGGAGAAGATGCTTTATTGTGAATTCGTTCTCTCTCTTCAGAGCGTTACCTATGGCTACCTCAAGTGCTACTAGCTGCTGTGTCTGTGCTGCTCCAAGTTCTGCCCTCTGTGAAGTGTGTCCTCACTTCCTGTCCTGGTCTATTTATATGGCTCTCCCGTGCTCCCTCTAGTGTTTGCTCAGTTGTATTGCATCTAGTTAACTTGTGATCACCACAGCACTAGTTGTTTCTCTTTTTGTTTCGAATGTGCATTCAGATACAGAGGCTTTAGTTTTGTTCTTTCATTATTTTTGTAACATCTAGCCTTGAGTGCTGATTTACTCTTAAGTTTGCACTTTCTGTACCTTACTGTCACGTTCTGTTTATCATTTTCCTGAGTAATACCTTTCTCTTTTGCCTTGATTCTGATCTTTAATCTATCACATCTTCCCAAATTTGATCCCTTGCTCCTAGTATTTAGTTTAAACGCCTCTCTACTTGCCTAGTTAAGCAGCTCGCTAGAACGCAGCCCCAGCACGGTTCAAGTGAAGATCGCCTCAACAGTGCACCCCCACGTTCCCCAGTACTGGTACCCCCAGTGCCCCATGAGTCGGAACCACTTCTTCCACACCAATTTTTGAACCGCTCATTCATTTCTCTAATCTTGTTTGCGCTATACCAATTTCCACATGGCTCAGAATATGCCAGAGATTATTATCTTTGAGATTCTGCTTTTTACTTTGGTGCCTAGCTCCTCATAGTGATTTTGCAGACCCACCTTCATCATCCTGCCATTGTCATTGGTACCCACAGGGAACACAATGACTGGATCTTCACCCTCCCACTGTAAGTTCCTCGCTAGCCTTGGACAGATGTCCTAAACCCTGGGGCCAGGAAGACAACACAACCGTCTCCCAGGCAGGGTTCTCTCCGATTGAGGGGCTTCCAAGCAGGCGTCCCGTTGATGGGGAGGTTTCCAGGCAGGGGTCTCTCTTATGGGGGGCTTCTAGGCAGGGGTGTCTCTCATGGGGCACTCCAGATAGGAATCTCTCTTATGGGGGCTTCTCTCATGGAGAGGTCTCTTGTGGGGGTCTTTGTAATTGGTGGGGGGTCTCTGGTGGAAATCTCTCTCATGGGGGTTCTCTGGTGGGGACTCTCTATTTGGGGTGTCTCTGGTGGGGGGAGAAGATAGGGGGTATGGTGGGGTGGGGTGGGCAGGATTTGCATTGTGGGGGGGAGGGTGGCCCTCTGATGGACCTTTGGGGCAACTCCCGTAAAGAGTTACCCCCTTGGCCCACCGCATCAGGGCCAGGTTTGTAAATGCTTGCACCAATTCCCGCCCACGTGAACCCCGACCCAGAGAATCACGCAGGCTTGGAGAATATGCGGCCTGGCCCATTACTAGAATGTAAATTGGTTTTACTGACCCATTTGCATCTCCTGTTGGCGTGGAGCCTGAACCTCAATGCTGCCGCCAGTGGGGAACCGGGGCATCGGAAGGGTGCTGATCCCCTTTTTTGCCTGAAGTTGGATTCTCCGCTGAATCGGAAACTCCACTACCAGTGGCGGGCGGCAGAGAATCTAGCCCAAAATCTTGTCAATAAGCAAATCATTGGGTAATTACTAGGGGTATTAGCTCAAGTGGCAGAGTGCTCACTTAGCTTGTGGGAGGTAGTGTGATCGATGGCCACATTCTCCACTGGTTCAGCACAGGGCTAAAGAGCTGGCTTTGAAAGCAGACCAAGGCAGGCCAGCAGCAAGGTTCAATTCCCGTACCAGCCTCCCCGAACAGGCACTGGAATGTGGCGACTGGGGGCTTTTCACAGTAACTTCATTTGAAGCCTACTTGTGACAATAAGCGATTTTCATTTCAGTTTTCATTTCATTTCACTTTGATTTTGGGGCGGCACGGTGGTTAACGCTGCTGCCTCACAGCACCAGGGACCCGGGTTAAATTACGGCCGTGGGTGACTTGCTGTGTGATGTTTGCACGCTCTCCCCAAGTATTTCCTCTGGGGTGCTCCAGTTTCCTCCTACAGTCCAAAGATGTGCAAGTTAGGTGGATTGGCCATGCTAAATTGCCCTTTAGTGTTCAAAGGTGTGCAGGTTAGGTGGGGTTATGGGGATAGGACGAGGTAGTGGGCCTAGTTAGGGTGCTCTTTTGGCGGACCAGTGCAGATTTGATGAGCCAAATGGCTTCCTTCTGTATTGTAGGGATTCTATTTTTCCATGATTAAATTAAGGCTCATGGGATTGAGGGTAATATATTAGAATGGACTGAGGTTTGGGTACTAGACAGAAACAGAGAGTAGGAATAAATGGGTCATTTTCTGGTTTGCAAGTTGTAATTATTAGGTACCATAAGGATTTATGGTTGGGCCTCAGTTATTTGCAATCTATATCAATATCAATGACCTAGATGAGGTGACCTATTGCTGACAAAACAAAGCTTTGTGGAAAATTTGTAAAGATGAGTCAAAGAGGCGGCCAAGAAATATGGAAAGATTAAGATAGTAGGCAGGACAGTGAAAGATGGAAGATAACGTGCAGAACCATGAATTTATCCACTTTGGAATGAAAAAAAGAGATTTTCTTTAAACAGGTGAGCGGCTTGGCAAGGTGGGTATTCAGAGAGACCTGTGTGTCCTTCTACATGAATCACTGAAAGTTAACACGCAAGTGGAGCAAGCAATTGGGAAAGCAAATATTATGTTAGCCTTTAATATAAAGGGATTGGTGTATTAGAGTGAAGAAATCTTGTCACAACTTCCAGGGCCTTGGTGAGAGCAAACCCGGAATACTGTACACATTTTTGGTCTCCATACCTAAGTAAGGATATACCTGTCTCGATTGGAAAACAATGAAGGTGATGTGGATGGATTTCTGGGATGAGGGGATTGTCCTATGGGAAGAGATTGCATCGACAAAGCCGATATTCCTTAGAATTTAGAAATATTGGAGGTGATCTCAGCGAAGCATACAATTCAAAGGGGGTTTGATATGGTAGATGCTGGTATGCTGGCTGCAGAGTCTAGAACTAGGGACCATAGTCTCAGACTAAGGGATTGACTATTTAGAACTGGGATCAGAAATGTTTTCACTCCAAGGGTTATAGATCTTTGGAATTCAGTACCCTAGAGGGCTCAATGGGTCAAATGGCTTATTCCTGCTCCTATTTCTTATGTTATCTTCATATGTTCTTAAAATGCTGCCTGTGCCTTGTAACAGAGTGCAGTTGATGTAGAGTTCCTTACAATCATTTCCCTAATGAATTCTGAAATGCTTCCAGATAACACATGTTCATGTACGTATATTTAATCCTGCTGGAACATATTAACAGTTGGGGCAAAATTGGGATCGATTGTATGCAGCCTGGCATCTGTAACAGCCAAAGTTCCCTTGGTCATAGCAATAATCATTTAGAGCAGTAACATAGTATTTATTAGGGAATCTTCGGGGTATTTTATATCAGAGAAGGAAATAATTGGACTTTGGCTCACGATGTTGATGGTGCATGTAGCAAGAGGTCAGGGACAGCTCAAAGAAATGTGACATTATTGTCCTTTGAGCTAATTTGCTTGGTTAGAGGCATCCCTTACACTGGAGCAGCACCATTCTAAGCTGCAAGCACTTTAGTTGAGAGGGAGCAATCAGTTATATTATTAGTATAAGTTCATGAACTGTATTTTTGGCAGCAGTTTCAGGTGGCAGGAGGAGTTTCTGGAGCTTAGCACGGAATCAAGAGTTCCTGACTTTGGCAGTCCCAAGTATTTCATCACTGACCTTTCCTTTGTGAACTTAATTAGACAGAAGTAGAACTTGTTTCTCATGCTGTTTCTGAGGTTGGTAACAATGATGCTGGGAATTTTTATAAGCGATAAAAGCACCTGAGGCTGGACTCTGCGTTATACATTGCCCAAATTTGGACATGGGAGCGTTCTTTATTGTTCAGGATTCCCATCTACTTTTGCATGCCTGATTTTTTTACCACCAGGTGGCATCCAGTGCCCCCCCCCCCCCCCCCCCCGGCAAATTTGGTTGGCGGGGAGGTGAAGCATTTAATTGCTATGAGGGTGGCAGGTGGGATCTCCACCACCTTCCCTCCTCCATTCTGATCATGGCCATGGTAAAAAGGCCCATGGACAGCCTTCCAGTCCTATGTCATTTACATAGGCAATTATCAAACTAAGCTAGAGTCACAGACAGACTCTCAGCGGTTGTGGCAACGACTAAACAACATAACGGGCTACAAAGCGAAGCCAAGCAGTATCTCCGGCAGCAGCGCACCCCTCCCCGATGAACTTAATACATTCTATGCTCGGTTCGAGCAGATAACCAACAATCCGCTGTCAAGTGCCCCAGCAGCCCATAATTGACCCATACCCACCATCACAGCTTCAGAAGTCAGATCGACCTTCCTGAAAGTGAACCTGCGGAAGGCATCGGGCCCGGATGGGACCCCTGGTCGTGCACTCAGAGCCTGCGCAGACCAGTTGACAGAGGTATTCACAGACATCTTTAACCTGTCCCTACTCCACTCCGAGGTCCCCACCTGCTTCAAGAAGACCACCATCAAGAAGAACCAGGCAACGTGCCTCAATGACTACCGCCCGGTGGCCCTGACATCAGTTGTAATCGAGAGGCTGATCATGAAGCGCATTACCTCCATATTCCTGGAACGTCTTGACCCACTTCAATTCGCATACCGTCGCAACCGGTCCACATCAGACGCCATTTCCCTGGCCCTACACTCATCCCTAGAGCATCTCGAAAACAAGGACTCCTACATCAGACTCCTATTTATTGACTACAGCTCCGCCTTCAACACCATAATCCTAGCCAAGCTCATATCAAAGCTCCAAAACCTAGGACTTGGCTCTCCACTCTGCAACTGGATCCTCGATTTTCTGACCAACCGACCACAATCAGTAAGAATGAACACCAACACCTCCTCCACAATAGTCCTCAATACCAGTGCACCGCAAGGCTGCGTACTTAGCCCTCTACTCTACTCCCTGTACACACACGACTGTGTGGCAAAACTTGGTTCCAACTCCATCTACAAGTTTGCTGACGATAGTGAGCCGGATCTCGAATAACGACGAGTCAGAATACAGGAGGGAGATAGAGAACCTTGTGGATTGGTGTAAAGACAACAATCTCTCCCTCAATGCCAGCAAAACTAAAGAGCTGGTCATTGACTTCAGGAAGCAAAGTACTGTACACACCCCTGTCAGCATTAACAGGGCCGAGGTGGAGATGGCTAGCAGTTTCAAATTCCTAGGGGTACATATCATCAAAAATCTGTCCTGGCCCACTCACGTCGAAGCTATCACCAAGAAAGCACAACAGCACCTATACTTCCTCAGGAAACTAAGGAAATTTGGCACGTCCACATTAACCTTACCAACTTTTACAGATGCACCATAGAAAGCATCCTATCGGGCTGCATCACAGCCTGGTATGGCAACTGCTCAGCCTAGGACCGCAAGGAACTTCAGAGAGTAGTGAATACCACCCAGTCCATCACACGAACCTGCCCCCCATCCATGGACTCCATCTACACCTCCCGCTGCATGGGGAAAGCGGGCAGCATAATCAAGGATCCCTCCCACCTGGCTTACTCGCTTTTCCAACTTCTTCCATTGGGCAGGAGACACAGAAGTCTGAGAACACACACGAACAGACTCAAAAACAGCATCTTCCCCACTGTCACCAGACTCCTAAATGACCCTCTTATTGACTGACCACATTAACACTACACCCTGTATGATTCATACAATGCCAATGCTTATGTAGTTACATTGTATATCTTGTGTTGCCCTATTCTGTATTTTCTTGTATTTTCTTGAATTTTGTTTAATTCCCTTTTCTTCCCATGTTCTGAATGATCTGTTAAGCTGCTTGCAGAAAAATACTTTTCACTGTACCTCAGTACACGTGACAATAAATAAATCCAATCCAATCCAAATTAATAGCCACCTTGCATGTTTTCTTGCAAGCTCGCTGTGGTGGGGGCATCTCAAAAGGCACTGAGTGCTTTATTTCGGATTGACGATCCTGCACAGGAAGCGGGGAATGCAGAGAACCATCCCCCTCCCCTTGCTTTTTAAAAAATATATATTTTTATTCAACAAATTTTCAACAGTTTTACAATATAACACAACCCCACCATCCTCCCCCCGAACCCACTGCACACTCCCCTCCCTCAACAGGCAACGATAACCAACTTCCGAAAATGCATAATGAACAAACCGCAGCAATTGTAGAACCCATCACTTGCCCCCCTCAGAGCAAATTTCACCTTTTCCAGGGTCAGAGACTCCAGTAGGTCCACCCGCCACGTTGAGGCACATGGTGGAGAAGCTGTCCTCCACCCCAACACCCAAACAAGACCCACTACAAGCAATCAGCGAGGCAAAGGCTAAAGCATCTGCCCCCGCACCCACCAGTAGCTCCGGCCAATCCGACACCCCGGGCTCCACATCCACATATAAAACCCCCGAGATGGTGCTGAACACCATCTTCCAAAACCTTTCCAGCTTCAGGCAGGACCAAAACGTATGGACATAGTTCACAGGGCCCTTCACACATTGTTCACAGACATCCTCCACCCCTTCTAACAGCCGGCTCATCCTAGACTTTGCGAGGTGCACCCTGTATACTACCTTCAGCTATATTAGCCCCAGCCTCGCACATGAAGTCGAGGCATTTACTCTCTGCAGCACCTCACATCACAGACCCTCCTCCAGCACAACCCCCAACTCTTCCTCTCACTTTGCCTTAACCCCCTCCATTCATACCCCGTCCTCCTCCAAGATGCTCCAGTAAATCACCAAGACAACCCCCCTCTCTATACCCCCCGCTGACAGCATTTCCTCCAGCAATGAGGATATAGGCACTATCGGGAAGGTCGGGAAGACCTTCCTTGCAAAGTCCCGCACCTGCATATACCTGAAATGTTTGCCCCGCACCAGCCAAATTTCTCGCCCAACTCCTCCAATCTCTCAAGTCACCCTCCCAGAAACAAATCTTTCATTTCCTTAATCCCTCTCTCTGCCCACCCCTAAAACCTTGCATCCATCCTCACCGGCTCAAATTCATGATTCCCCCTAATCAGCATCCCCACAACCCAGCTCCCAACCTAAAATGCTGTCTCAACTGCCTCCAGATCTTCAATGTGGCCACCACCACCAGACTCACCGTATACCTCCCTGTGGCCATCTGGAGCGGTGCCATTGCCAGTGCCCGCAACCCCGACCCCATGCAAGAGCCCGCCTCCACAAAGCCCACCACTCCCCAGATCAACTCCTACCTTCTCTGCATTTGCCATCCAATAACAATACATCAAATTTTGGATGTCTAAACCCCCACCTGCCGTCCCCTCTGCAGTATCACCTTCCGAATCCTAGCCACCTAGGATCAGCCTATCCACCCCATTAAGAAACAGGAATCGTGGAAAATGATTCATCCTTGCTGCCTGCACCCGACCTTGCCAACGACAGAGGGAGATTGTCCCACCTTCGCAATTGAGCCTTCACCCTCCCCACCAATCTAGTGAAGTTAAATTTCCGAAGTCCCCCTCCCCTTGTGCTGACTGCACCCTTGAGCTCCCTCCCATCATCACTCACTACATTGCTGTCTCGATTCCACCCAAACTTAATCAAATCTCCATTAAACAGGCATCCAGTATTATTACCGAAAAGGTAGAAATGAATTTAAAGAAACCAGAAATTATCGTAGAAAAGTTTAGAGAAGCATTTCTTAAATCAGTCTTTTTATTTTATTGAATAAAAACAAAAATTGCTGGAATACTTGGTTCAGGCAGTATCTGCAGAGAGAAACTACATTAATGCTTCTCGCCAATAACCCTTCATGTGAACTGGCAAAAGTTTGAGATATAACATGGCTTGTAAGGAGCAAAAGGGGAGATCCTTTACAGGAATGATTGCAGGATAAAGGGATGATGGGACACGGCAACAGGGAGTGGTGATGTGATAAGTGAAGAAACAAAGACTGGGGCAGGATTCTCTGTCCCGCCAGCTGGCCAATGGGTTTTCCCATAGTGGGCAACCCCACGGCGTCAGGAAATCATTGGGCGTGGGTGCGCTGCCGGCGCAACGGAGAATCCCGACAGCCGAGAATCCAGCCCGGGGTCTGTACTGTTTTAATGCTTTTTTCTTTCCAGTTCCTACTGCTTGTTCATTTGTTTTAATGCATGTGGTTGTACAGCAGCCATCTCCCATTCCCAATCCCCCTGTATTTTGTATGTTACAGGAAGAGGAGGAACAGAGAAGACTTGGGCTTCTCAGTCATCAGCACAGGCATATCTCACCCATTCCCCAGAATCGATAGATTCAGGCCATAGCATTCATATCCCCAATTATCCCAAGACCAGAGGCTGTACTTTTTGCCTGAAATCATTGCAGAGATGTGCCTCTTAGTTGCAGTCTGCAAAGCGTTTCCACCACAGGTGTCACTTTGGCGGTAATGGCAAAGACCACAAAATAGGTACTAATGAGGAAAGTAATTGGGCTCATCTTAATTTATTCACCCAGTGTTAATATCCAAAACCATACCCCAATATTTGTTAGGATACTGAACAAGAACCTCAAATGCTTTCTTTAATTTTTAAAACTGTGAGGAAAGGATACTTCACTCCAGGAGTGATTCTACTGACAAATCAGTTTCTTTTATATTAAAACAAACTTTATATTTAACACAGGATTAAACATGTTAACATCACAAATAATTTTTCAATTAACAGTTAAACAATGCTTAAAATAAAAGGAACCCTTTCTTACTACTAACTTATGCCTTCTCTATCTACAATTAAGCAAAACCCATCACAGGTCAAAAAACACTTATAAATAAAGTTAGCAAACACAGGGTTATTTATTATACACTTGTATAGAGAGTTCTTGGAAAGACTGCTTGAAAAGAGAGAGCGATCCTTTCAGGAAACAGCCTACAGATCTTCTGCGTGTTTCAGAATACTGCTCAACCTGACAGCCTTTGGCAAACAAAAACAGAAAATACTGGACAATCTCAGCAGGTCCAACAGCATCTGTGCAGAAAAAAGGGAGTTAATGTTTCGAGTCTGGATGACTCTTTGTCAAAGCCTTTGCAAAAGCTGCTGCTCAACTTAAAACTCCTAGCAGACTACAAAACTAAACTTTCTGCTACAGACCTGGCTCCTCCCATTAATTACATCATATTTATCCCACTCAGATCCCCTGACCTGCTTACCTAAGTCCAGACATAATATATCTACTCTCTAGGGAATCTCCAGGAATCATAACAAAATTCCATTAGGCCCCTCTTTGTAAACACATACCTGGTTGGAATGAATGGTGATCTCATTTTTACAATGTCTTAATTGCACCTTTTGCAGACACGCCGCCTGCCTATAGTTTAAACTAGGATTTTTAAGAAGTATCGCTGCAACAGATATATATACCTTAACCCAAGTTTTTAATAACATTACTGCAACGGATATGTACAATAGCATATATATAAAAATTCCTACATTCATCACACCAGAAAGTTATTAAACTTGTTTAATAAAAGTTTTCACCAGGATTGCTACCACAATTCCTCCTGAAAGTTTAGCTATATTGTGACCACTCTTTGTATAAAGATGTTCCAGCTACCACTCTGGTCATATTCTTACTAGTCCATTTTTAGTAATACTCTGGCATTATTACTCCATTCCCTTAAGTATCATATGTATGTCTATAACATCACTTCTCAGCTTCCTCCATTCCAGGATAAAAAGCTCAATTTTCTTCAAAGCTTTCTCCTTGATATCTAGGATTACCCTGGCTTTTCTCTTCATTGCCTCCAAATTCCCTAGTGCCTTGGCAACCAGAACTGAATGCATTGCGATCTGACCAGAACACTACATAATTTGGGTGCCTCATTTTTTTACTTGAATTACGCTGTTCTCGCTATTTAATGATGTATTATCTTAACCTAATACCAATGCTGCAAATGCATTGAAACAAAATTGAAGCAAAAGCAGAAAACACTAGAAACACTCCATAGGCTTTATTATTTTTTGTTGATCGTTTGGTCAGATTCTTCGATCTCTTCCCATCATCCTTAGCTGTTTTGAATCCACTTGTGGAACCATGTTCTGCTTATTTTGTTGATGGTGTCTTTCAAATACTTTAACACTGTTTGTGAGAGGCGATTATGATCAGCAGGCATGCTTACCTTGGTTAATTCCCGAAAGATGTGACTTCTGTTTTTAGAATGTCACTCTTGCAAACTCTTTGCAAATTGATTCAATCTGCCTAGAATGGTGGAATTGGCACTATCTATACAATCACTTGTCAGCTGCAGCTCTCCTTGATGCCGTTCTTTTGTCTGTTCATTGATGGTCTCCATCATGTAATTGACCTCTTAAATCAGCACTTCTGCAAAAGGTTGCTGCAGAAGTTCTCTTACATTTTAAATGAAGACATTTCTTTAATGTCTTCAAAACAAAATTTTGTGTCGGGGCCACTTTTAGCTACTGCAGGTCTTTCAAATCCAGTGATGCAACTTGGAAATGATGGCAGGGTCAGTGCTTGTAATATTGGAGAGGCAGAAATCCTGCTCTGACAATTTCTGATGGGGATCATGGACAAAGGGCTGGATTCTACGGTTTGGACACTTAAGTTCCCATGCTGGCATGAAAACGGTGGTCTTTTACGCCAGGAAAATTGGCGTCAAAAGGCCACTGATTCCCCGTTTTGCTCGAGGCTAGCAAGGAGGCAGCGTAGAGCTCACAGCTCTAGCTGCCGATACGGCCCCAAGCACTTCTGGTTCAGAGGCCGCACATGCGCATGGCGGCGGCCTGCTGCAGCCACACCGCTCCATAGCGGACTCAGCCTGCGGACCTGGACCGCCAAAGTAGTGCCCCCCCCCCATCGGCCACTCACGCACCTCGGACCGCCCGCCCACAGAGCCCTCAGCCGCGAATGAAGTACACCTACCGCCGATCGGCCCTCCCCCGACTGTGGCGGTCCCGGACTGAGTCCGCAGATGCTTCGCGAGGTTTCCGAATGGCTAGGACCATGAGAATCCCACGCCGTCGGGAATTCGGCCTGTTGGGGACAGAGCATCACGGGGCGGGCCTCAGGCCTGAGCTGGTCGATTATCAGGGGTGGAAAATTTTAAAAACCCCACTGCTCCCGGTTTTGGCACCAAAACAAATTCTCTGCCCCCTCGCCGAATGCGATTTCGGTAACTTCAACTTAGCGACGGTTAGGCGAAGTTGTTAGTTCCCAGGCCCGGGGAGAATCTGGCATAGATATATTTCTATATGTTAATCTGGATATCGCCCAGACTGCAATGTCTCATGAGATTTTATAAAATCTTGCGAGGCGTTTTGAGCATCACGAATCTCATGAGAATCAACGGCCTCATCGCGTCACCAAGTCGGACGCAACAAGGCCATTAAACTGCGCCTTCATGTTGCCATGGGGACTGAATAGCAGTTGGGGGCACTATTAGTCAAGCAAGTCATGACATGCAAATGTGCCAACTTTGCTGACGCAAATTGAGAGCAACTTGTGGCCCAGCAGGTGTAGTAACCTCTGGGGCCGGAGTTAGCGCCAAAGAGCCTGACTGATGGAGCAATTTTTAAGCACTCCACTTACCACACACTCGCTGCAGCCACAAAGATGGTTTACATAAGACTTCCCACCCCCCTCCCACCTGCCCCCCCAAGTTTGGGGCCTGAGGTGGACCCACAGCTGCAAGCCAGTGAGGAGAGGTTTGAGTCTCTTCTTATTCCAAAGGGTGAGTCGCAGACTCAAACCTGCCCTCCTAAACAGCGCCTGGGAGGTGGTGGGAGAGGCAGTCAGCACTGATAGCCTCACCAGGAGGAGACAGCTGGTGATCCTGGGGAGTGGAGGATCACTGGTGAGGCCTCTGCACTGAGAGTGACTGATAACCACAGACAGTTCCAAGCGCCTCAGTGCAGGTGTCCTCTGGTTGGGGTGAGCTCTGCTGATCCCCTGTTTCCTTTGCAGTGGGGCAGTACTTCTGAGGAGTGCCAACACATGGTGGGTGCCTTGATCAAACAGCTGGATAATATGGATGTCTGGGGGGCATCTGGGTGGGCTCCCAGATGACCAGAGGCTCTGTGAGTGTTTAAAACACATACTGCAGTGATGGTGGCCACCCCGATCCCGAGGGGCTACCCTGAATCTGCGGACATGGCACTAAGTTGTTTCCTGCTACTGCCCCGGCCTGGGCATGCCCCAGAAAGCGTGAAAATCTTTGAGGCTTTTTCAGAGTTTTTTATAGCCTTCCTCTCCCCCTCTGCAGCCATGGCACCCAGGCCCCGCTTGTAAGTACTTTCACCAATTTTCACCTGAAAGACATCCACCTAAGAGGGGCGGAGCATCATGGAGGGGGTGAAGCATGGAGTGTCCAAGCCGCAATTTATATTAAAATGCATGCAAACAGTTTGCATAGATCCGCGTTTCGTTCGATGCATGGTTGCAAACCTCAATATCACTGCCAACGAGGGACACCGATGCATGGTGTCGGTATCAGCATCGGGGGCAAAACAATTTTTTTCATTTCACGCAATTCTACGCCCGATCACGATTTTTGCTTCCAGCATCGTGAAGGAGAGAATTCAGCCTAGCAACAGTGAAAGAACAGTGATATAGTTCCAAGTCATGATGATGAGTGACCTGAAGGAGAACTTGCAGATGGTGATGGCCCCATGCATCTTCTGCCTTTCTAGGTGGTAGAGGTCATGGGTTTGAAAGCTGTTGCCGAAGGAACCTTGGTGAGTTGCTGGAGTGCATCTTATAAATGATACTCAATCATGTGATGTGATGCTGATGTAGTGATGATATAACGTGTTTCTACATGTCCCACCATATTGTATTTCCAACTATATACACCCTCTTACATTCACCAATCTACCTGTCGCAGATGCATCTGTCCACAACAGTATCAATGGATGTAATGAGATTTGTAGTCAATTTTGGGGACTCCTTGGGCAACCTGATTGTGCATCATTGTGCCAGTACCTCTGGTAAGTCTGTCCTGTTGATGGGACAGGACATACCCAGGGATGGTGACAGTTGTGCCTGGCATATTGTCTGTAAAGTATGACTCTGGGAGTATGTCAGACTGTTGCTTGACTAGTCCTGAGGGACATCTCTTCCAATGTTGGCACAAGCCCCCAGGTGTTTGTAAGGAGGGCTTTGCAGAGTCGACAGAACTGAGTGTGCTGTTGATGTTTTCGTTGCCTCGGTCATTGCCATGTGGTCCATCCAGTTTCATTTCTTATCAACTTGTCTGCAGCGATTGTATTCAACTTAATGGCTTGCTAGACTATTTCAGAGGATTTTTTAAAAAATCACTCCATTCTTAAAGTTACAAAGCAGATGCGCAGAGTGGACCCTAATCCATCACGTTGCTTGCTCCAAAAGGCAATTCAAATTCAAATTAAATGCAATTCAAGATCCCCACAAGAGAGACATACTAGATCCAAGCTGACACGAAAAGGCATGGCATCTCATCTTCGGCTTGAGCTTAGCCAAAAGACAAAGTTACAGCAATCAACTACTTTCCTGGTCACCATTACTGATACAAGCTTTTAATTCCAGATTTATTAGTTGGTGAGGCTTGAACCTGTGTCCCCAGAGCAGGTTCCTGGTCTCTGTGACATCACCACTAGGCCACCACCTTTGTCTTACAGTTATTCTGAATGAAGTATGTGCAGCTCAAGTCACATCTCAACAGTCATAAATCATTAGTTATTTTCTGGGTTGCTTAAAGAAAGAGAGTAAAACCAACCAACACTTATTAGTTACATTACATTTTATTTTAAAGATGAAGTAATGAATGTTGACTGCAGAAATAGTGGCTGAATGATTTTTGTGTTGCTTGACAAAATAACAAGAATATGTAAGACTGTACACTATTTATAAATAAATGACGAAAACATACTTATTGGAAAATTAGAGCATTAATTACTTGTGCGGTTGAATTAACTCGGTTTGTTCTCACTGGAACGACGGAGGTTGAGGGGCGACCTGATAGAGGTCTACAAATTTATGAGGGGCATAGACAGAATGGATAGTCAGAGGCTTTTACCCAGGGTAGAGGGGTCAATTACTAGGGGGCATAGGTTTAAGGTGCAAGGTTGAGAGCAGATGTATGAGGCAAGCTTTTTACACAGAGGGTAGTGGGTGCCTGGAACTCACTGCTGGAGGAGGTGGTGGAAGCAGGGCCAATAGTGACATTTAAGGGGCATCTTGACAAATACATGAATAGGATGGGAATAGAGGGATACGGACCCAGGAATTGTAGAAGATTGTAGTTTAGTCGGGCAGCATGGTCGGCACGGGCTTGGAGGGCTGAAGGGCCTGTTCCTGTGCTGTACTTTTCTTTGTTCTTTGTTCCAATTATTTGGTCCGGTTGATTACTTGAAATTCAGATTAATGGTGCACAGGGACATGAACAAATTTAAGCAGATATGCTGTCGTGTGGCAAATGGACTTTCAATATAGACAAATGTAAGGCAATGCATATCACTGTCGGAAGTATAAAAATAATCCATGGAATAGATTCTATTTTAATATGAACCAATGTGGGATTGAGCGCCGTCTGAATCTGCAAACTTGGGCAAGAAGTCAGAAATCCCTGCGTGCTGTTCCCAAACGCATTCAACTGTAACAAGTAGGTGTCAATTGACAATGGGAGGATTTTGGGTAAGGTTGTCAACCATCGCTGAAACTAGCTAGTCAATATGAAACCATTGTTAGTGAGGTTAATCATGCATCTGCTAAATTATTGGGTGTCACCCCTTAATTAGAAGAGACCACTACAGGGTGACATTTGTCCAACTAAAAACAAGAAAATCAGCGATGATTCAGCAAAACATGCTCTATGAAGCTCATCACACAAGGGCATCAAAAACCTAGGAACACCACCACCTGGAGGTTCCCCTCCAAGTCACTCACCATCCTGACATAGAAATATATCTCCGTCGCTTCACTGTCCCTGGGTAAAATCCTGGAATTCCCTCCCTTACAGGCCTGTGGGTGTACCTGCACCTCAGCGACTGCAGCAGTTCAAGAAGGCAGCTCAACATCACCCTCTCGAGGGCATCTAGGAATGGACAATAAATGCTGGCCGAGCCAGTGATGCCCTAATCCAGGGGTGGGCAAACTACGGCCCGCGGGCTGCATGCGGCCCGCCAAAGGTATTTCTGCGGCCCGCCAAGTCATTAAAAAAAAAAAAAAAAAATTTTTTTAAAAATTTTTTTTTTTTTTTTTTTTTTAATTTTTTTTAAGGTTAATGGAGGCGGGCTGTTGGGTTACTTACTGGTATAGGGTGGATACATTGACTTGAGTAGGGTGATCATTGCTCGGCACAACGTCGAGGGCCGAAGGGCCTGTTCTGTGCTGTACTGTTCTATGTTCTATATGAGGCGCACAGAATCATAACCGGGTGAAGTAATTATTTTACTTAATATACTATGCGGCCCTTTGTGAATTGTGAATTTTTGAATGTGGCCCTTGCACGGAAAAGTTTGCCCACCCCTGCCCTAATCCCATAAATGAATTTTTAAAAAAACACAAAGGTATTCAGTGAGCTAGTAGACAGTGAACGGAATGAATTTGCTCCTGTCATTGTGCTTGCAGAAGATTGAGTCCAGTAAAGCCTCAGAGATGCCCAATGCTTGCCAATTCAAGTAAGCCATTTCAAAGGTCTTGGGAGCCAGCAAAAATGTAGAGTGCTTGCCATTTTTGGCATGTAAATCTAATTAAGTTAGGAGCCCATAAAGCGGCTGGAGAACCAAAAGTTTGAGGATGGATTTTGGAGGAGGCAAATGATCACTGTATTGAAGGGGCAGTGGAATGCTATTTGTGAAAAGTTGCTAATGATGACTTAGAGAATACTGAGACAAAGAAAGGTAGTTATGTGGCCAGGGTGAATCAGAATCAAGGGACCAAAAGATAGCTTCAATGGATGAGATCAGTTTGAGAGGCTGTATTGATGTGCAAAGGTAAAGGCTTGAATCATCACAGATGGGAGAGGGAAATGAGGAGTAGAAAACTCAGTCAGACATGCAGATAGTCTCAACCATTGAGATAAAGAAAGTCTATAATTTTCTCATACTTGGCAATTGAGATGAGAATAATTTAGCAATGTGAACTGGAGAGACTCAAATTAAAAATGGGCATGTGCATGAGGCACTGTGGGCGCGATTCTCCCAGACAGGGAGAAATCGTAAGGCTGGCGTCAAATCCGGGCGGGTTTGACGCCAGCCTCTCCCTCCCCGACCGGGAACCGATTCTGGTCCCCGGTCGGGGCTAGCATGCCGCGGCCGTGAACTCCGGCATCGCGGGCTTAACGAATTTCGTTAAGCCCGCTTGCCAGAGTTTGCGCCGGCTGACGCGTCACATGACGTCAGCTGCGCATGCGCGGATGACGTCATTGCGCATTTGCGTGAAACCCGCGCATGCGCGGGCCGGGATGCCCCTCAGCCGCCCCGCGAAGTGATACAGCGGGGCGGCGGAAGGACAAAGAGTGCGCGGGAATCGGACCCGCTGCCCGCGATCGGTGCCCACCGATCGCGGGCCCATGGCACCCTTAGCACGGCCGTGGTACTGCCGTGCCAATCGGTGCCATGGTTGCCAAGATCGGGACTTTACGGCCGTTTTTACGAACGGCCAGACCAGGTGGGCGCAATTCTCCGCACTCACGACGGTGCGGAGAATAGCGGGGTTCGTAAATTTTTACGGCCACGCTAGTCTGACGCCCTCCCGCTATTCTCCCCCCCCCCCACGCCCGACTCCCGACACGAATCGCTGCCGCCGTTTTTTTACGGTCAGCATCAATTCTCAGCTGGCCGATGGGCCGAAGTCCAAGCCCTTTACGGCTGATTTTACGAACGGCAAACACACCTGGTCTGGCCGTTCATAAAAACGGCCGTAAAGTCCCGATTTTGAAAACCATGGCACCGATTGGCACGGCAGTACCACGGCAGTACCACGGTCCGATTCCCGCGCACTCTTTGTCCTTCCGCCGCCCCGCTGTATCACTTCACGGGGCGGCTGAGGGGCATCCCTGCCCGCGCATGCGTGGGTTTCGCGCAAATGCGCGATGACGTCATCCGCGCATGCGCGGGTTGGAGTCTTCCAATCCGCGCATGCGCGGCTGACGTCATGTGACGCATCAGCCGGCGCAAACTCTGGCAAGCGGGCTTAACGAAATTCGTTAAGCCCGCGATGCCGGAGTTCACGGCAGCGGCATACTAGCCCCGACCGGGGACCAGAATCGGTTCCCGGTCGGGGGGGGGGGGCGGAGGCTGGCGTCAAACCCGCCCGTTTTTGACGGCAGCCTCACGATTTCTCCCTGTCTGGGAGAATCGCGCCCGGTGTGTTTGCCGTTCGTAAAAACGGCCGTAAAGGGCTTGGAATTCGGCCCATCGGCCAGCTGAGAATCGCTGCTGGCCGTAAAAAAACGGCGGCAGCGATTCGTGTCGGGTGTTGGGCGTGGGGGGGGGAGAATAGCGGGAGGGCGTCGGACTAGCGTGGCCGTAAAAATTTACGACCCCCGCTATTCTCCGCACCGTCGTGAGTGCGGAGAATTGCGCCCTGTATCTCCGAAAACACAAAGTATTAGAGAAGAATGGAAAACAGGTGGAGAGATTGGGTAAAAGGTTCAGTTGGGTAGAAATTCATCTTGGGTGGTGGCATAAAGCAGGTGATAAAGGAGAGGCAACATATTGTACACAATGTCTGATGTTCAGTTCCATGTACAGCCATGCAACTAGCCATCAGGTGCTGGATGTAGTGGACAGTTGATCCAATATTGACCATTTTGCCTCACCATCCAAAACAAATTTCTACCCCCTAAGTAACCTTTTATCAAATCCCAATTTCTTCAATGTATTTCTTTATTTTCTCAGTTTCATGCTAGTATATTTGACTGTATTTGACTATCTTTTTTCTGCTATTGACAGTTTTAATTGTGAAGTCTGTAACCGCACAACCAATTTTAATTTGCTCCAGTCACGTTATTGCCTGACTGCAGTATGGCTGGATCTTCTGAATTACTGCTTTGTCATTGCACTTTTTAGTGACATATTGCATGCAGCTGCAATTGTATTGATAGCAACTGTAAGCCATTTACAGATTTACGCGAACAGATATTTCATTACTTGTGGGATTAGACTTTACAAATTTCTCTGCCCAGCAGTGCGTATTGAAGGTGTAAACATGCTCTGTAGCTTACATCTTTCAGAAGGTTCATTACTGCATGTAAACCTCTTGAACAAGCATTACAGTATTTTTATTGGAAACTTGGCAAGCTCACAGGTCGGGAATAGATGGTTTACAACTATTAAATTCCTGTCGTCGTGGGTGGATCATTGCCTTTTGGGAATTGGTTTCTTCTGCTCTTATCTATATAAGTGCAATAAGACCTTAACCAAAAAATTAAAATGGAATAGCTTTCAGTTTAACAAGCTTGTGAGATCAAATTAGGTTGCACAATGGTTTCAATGCTCATTCGCATACTAAAAAGAACAATTGCATTCTATTTTGAACCCAGGGCCAGTTGACTTCAATTGAAAACTTGTCATATTTCATTTTGCCAATGTCAAATGGCTCTGTACTTCCTTTTTTGTAGAGAGAATCTAATGCTAACGTGCTGACCCATACTTTTCACAACTTTAAAATGAATGATCTTGAAAAATCCATGTCGAAAGAATTAATTTTTATTGAGCTGAGCAGCACTGCCGATACTGTAGAATCATTATTTTCACAAGTAATTTACAGCATGGCAAAAATGGTGATCGTCCACAAGATACTTGAACACTCTCCATCTTGTGAAAATCAAGAATACTGCAGTAACTACAAGTTTTCTCTTTAAAAATATTGAATTACAAAAATTAAATGCTGTATGGAAAGCTACACATTCATCACTAGATTCATATATTAGATGATATTTAATTCAACAATAGTCCACAGTGCTTTCTCAAGGGAATAAATGTATCAGTTTGAATGCAAGGTGTCTTAATGTAACAATGATTATCTGGAAAATGTATATAGTACTGTTTAAGTATGAAGTACTATTATCCCCCAAAAAGTATTATTTAAGGAAAGGTTCTATGTACAAGCTCCTTGCACTTCTTTACACATTTGGTTAGATGATCAGTCATACTACTTGCATTCAAATGTTTCTTAGATATAAGTTCAGGAATAAATTTACATAGTTCACCTTTTACATCTGTTGTAACATTGGGTTGCATAGTATACAATCGTGCAAAATTATAAGTACATTTTTATAGCAAAGCGCAAGCCCAGCTTGTTCCAGATGTCAGTAGTATTTTAGCTTGTGTAGTTAGGGTTTCAGTGATACATGTGCAGATACGGAACATCTTTTATTAGTGGAATTGATGTTCTCATTGTGTGTACTTCATTATGATACTGCCATAGGAAGGAAATGAGATGATTTACTTTCTTTCTTTGTCCTTTTTCCTCTAATGGTCATTCCTTTCTGGTTCAAGGCAACAAACATTTTTTGGCCATTATGTGTCCACTTTGCTGAAGAGTACGTATTGTAATTATTTTCCTCTATAAGCTCTCTAAAATTGCAGTCTTCATTGCAGTTCCTCTGTGAAAAAGTGAAAGAAAAAATATATTTATTACTATGGAAGCATTAGCTAGCTTTAGTTGCAATTGATGACGATATTCACATGTTAGTCTTAAATCATCTATTGATTCCATTACTTTGATAATACAAGCGACCTTCGAAAACCAGTAGGTAGGCAGTTAAAATCTCTTGTTTTACCTACCCGCCCTGAAGTTGGCAAAATTTCATTGTGTTATACTGCTGAGCAGCCAGTCAAGGGCACGATCCTCAGGGCCCATTCGCCATGGGCGCAAATCCCGTTATGGCCACAAACTCTCTCGAGAGGGCCATAATGGGATTTGTAGTGGATAGATCTCAGTTTTAGATCTTCCCCACCCCCCGCCGGCGTTGTAATCACTGGCCTTGAACCTGATTCCCATGAATATAAATGTATTTCAATTTCATTGGATGGCTTAACGCCGTTGCTTCCAGGTGCGTTAGATGTCCCCCCACGTGGGAAACACGACTGGTTTTTTAAATCAAAAAACAGCCGTAATGACCATGTTAGGGTGCAGAGGTGCCTGGAGGCCCACAGGTTCAGAGCTGAGGTTGGGCAGTGCAGGGGGCACTGAGAGAGTGCAAACCCTTCTCCATTTGGGAGGAGGGCTTCCCCTTATGTGTGGTCAGGGTGAAGAGGGATGCATGACGGAGAACGCATGGGGATGGGGGAGAATTGGGGAGAGTGCCCCTGATACTTCCATGGTGGAGGGGGGTCACCAGAGGCTTGTGGGGGGGGGGGAGGGGGGGGGGGGGGTCCTCTATGGCTGTTGAGGATGTATATTTTTAGTGCAGATTAGGGAGCCCTTTAAAGATGGCGCCTCGATCTCTGTGTAACTGGGCTTGCAGGCTCTATGAGACTCTGTCCTGCCACAATGGTGGCGCAAAACACACCCTCACCTCACCCAATTTGTTTCTGACAAAGTCTCAGAAGATCGGGACAGAAAGCTTAGCTGTGTTTCTCGGGAGAAACATGGGCCGGGATTCTTCCGTACCCGGCGGGACAGGGATCCCAGCGTGATAGAGTAGCGTGAACCACTCTGGCGTCGGGCCTCCCCAAAGGTGCGGAGAGGGGCCAAGCCCTAACATTGAGGGGCTAGGCCCGCGCCGGAGTGGATGGCGCTCCGCCGGCTGGCGTGAACGGCCTTTGGCGCTATGCCAGCCGAGGCCGAAGGGACTTCGCCGGCCGGAGGAAGTCCGCGCATGCGCTGGCGCGTCAGCGGATGCTGACATCATCCCCGCGCATGCGCAGGGGTCACTTCCGTCTCCGCCATGGTGAAGACTATGGCGAAGGCGGAAGGAAAAGAGTTCCCCCACGGCACAGGCCCGCCTGCCGATCGTGGGCCCCGATCGCGGGCCAGGGCACAGAGGGGGCACCCCTCGGAGCCCGCCCGCGCCTCCTGCTCCTGCCAGTAAGGTAGGTGGTTTGATCCACGTTGGTGGGAGAGGCTTGACAGCGGCGGGACTTCGGCCCATCACGGGCCAGAGAATCGCCGGGGGGGGCCCCTCCGACGGGCGCGCCGCGATTCCCGCCCCCGCCGAATCTCTGGTGGCAGAGACTTCGGGACACGGCGGGGGCGGGATTGAAGCCGGCCCCGGCGATTCTCCCGTCCATGATTTTCAGTCAAATCTGGCACATTGCCTTTTTTTTTAGAAAGCCCCACGCCAAAGCTTTCTTTGCATATGGATGTCGGGTCCCAATGATGTGATTGGCACCTGAGGGTAATTTTAACTCAGGCCCACATGCGGGAGATTTTACAACACTCGGCCAAACTGGGTTAGAAGAGCTTCAGCAACTTAAGATGACGACGTTAAGTGGTTTTCTTTCCTTCGTAGGTCCAGGAGGAACAGTAATATTCCTCCATGCATCCCGGAAAGCCTCAGGCTTCTCCTGATAATGATTATGAATTAATGAAAGAGGAGCTTACATGTATTAGTCATGTGCAGTTAACATGAGATTGGTACATAGTTTATACTACCGACACAGTTCTTGGCAGCTGTAATCTCTATTTTTCAATCTAGCATAAGAAATGTCTGTGTTCCCTGCTGCGTATAAATCGAGAATGAAATTAATTATATGGTTGCTATGATGTGAGTAAATGCACTACTAAGTGTTTTTCTTCATAGAAGCAAGCGGTGTTTGTTGACAGGTTTATTCAAGCATTGATCAGTTCCTTCAGCCAAAATCAGGGTCACTGCACAACTGTTTTAAACAATAGATTGAAACGTCGTACCCAAAAAAAAATCTGTGAACCAGCTACACCATACAATCCTCATACTTTCACCAAGCCTATTGTTTAGTTTGGCTGCCAAGATGTTTCAGGTCTATGCTTGCCCTTGCACTGGATCTTCAGAACACATGTGACCTCTTTCCTCTTTTTAAAAAAAATCACAATTTTGAGACTATTACTCCTGATGTAGGTAATAGGACAGTAAATGAGAAAAAAGTAACAGATTTTTTAGAATTTAGAATTCCTTGATCAAAAGATTAAGGGAGGGAAATTCATTCATTTAGCTACACAGACTTGTGCCAATTCTCAGGAGCATACGGACTATGGGTTGCTACATACGTGACCCACATGGTGTTCTTCTATGACATCAGTGAACGCTGCACATGTTATGTCCCATACCACTGCATGCACCAAGACACATTTCTGCCACTAAGTTGTTAACCACAAGCTAAAATTACCAACTTCTTCCTTTGTGACTGGATTCCTCATTTTGAATCTGTTGTCCAAAACACATGCCAAATTTACCTCTTTAATGAGTTACGAAAAGATTATTATCAATATGCTATTCAGCATCTGTTAGGTGGTTTATGTGTACAAAAACATTTTGGATTCCTATACCATTCTCAATTAGCTGTATCGTGTCTTGTCTCCTATAGTTAAAATTAGTTAAAGATGTCCGTGTTGGATGTGAAAGAACTGCCTTATAAATTGAATGAAAATAGAATCATAGAATCTCTACAGTGCAGAAGGAGGCCATTCGGCCTATCGCATCTGCACTGACCCTCAGAAAGAGCAACCCCCAGGCCCAATCCCTTGCCTTATCCCCATAACGCCACCTATCCATTTTTGGATACACTAAGGGCAATTTAACATGGCCAAGCCACCTAACCTGGATCAATGTAATGTAGTTAGGCTTGGAAAATAATTTAAAGGAACAGACACGTGGGGCTCGATTCTCGATCGCCGACGCCAAAATCGCATTCGGCGAACGGCCAGAGAATCACATTTCCTGACCGAATCGGGGCAATGCCGCTTTTACGATGCTCCGCCCCCTCCAAAGCGGCGTACTCTACGACTCTGCTGCCCCACGTATCGATGGCCTCAGGCCATTAGCTGCGGCCCACTCCCCGATGCTCCGCCCCTGACTGGCTGAGTTCCCGACGGCGCGTAACACATGTGGTCTCATCTGTTGGGAATTCAGCATGGCAGCTGTAGACTCAGTCCAGCGCCGCCACAGTCGGGGAAGGGCCGATCCACGGGCAGAGGGGACATTATTTGGGGTTGGGGCACTGTGGTGGGGCGGTCAGGGGTGCGTGAGCTGGCCAAAGGGGAGGACTATTTCGTGGGCCAGATCCGCGAGCGGCCTCCGCTATGAAGCACGGCGTGGTCGCTGCAGGCCTCTGCCGTGCACATGCGCAGCCATGGACCTGGCAATTCTCCGGGGCATATCAGCAGCTAGAGTCAGGGGCTCTACGCTGCTGTCCTGCTAGCCCCCAGCAAAACGGGGAATCGTTGGCCGTTTTGCGCCAGTTTTTCTCCTGTAAAAGACCATCATTCCCACACCGGTGTGGGGACTTAGCCCCGGAATCGGAGAATCCAGCCCGTGGTTCTTCAGTTAATAGCAAAGCTTAATCCTTCCCTTTAGTATGCAGTAGCTAGTTTGATTCAAAGCGCCAGCATGACTGGTCAAAGAGTAAACAGAATATGCTCATCTAGTTCTGTCTTAAAATTGACCATCAGAATTCTATGTCTAGGTTAGAAATCTGGAATAAAAAACAGAAAATGCTGGAAATACAACAAGTGAGTTGTTCATGTTAGACAAAATAATCTTTTCCTTTCACTGACCGCATGTCTATTGTCTCGCAGTATCAGCTTCTGAGGAGGTCGGGCCATCCAGAGTTGTACCTGCCCCCACCCCTCGCCACCCAAGAGAACCACCTTGGGGGAAAGCACCAAGGAGACAACCGGTGAGGCATCACAACTGTTCCATGCACCTTCCACCAGTGCAGAGATACACACCTCAGAGGGCGACATTAGTGGACATGCTTCTGGGGCAGAATCTGGTTAGCAACATACAGTTGCTGGTGCACATCAGATGGATGCAGGATCATCTGAAGGGCACAGCAGTCTTAGATCTTCTGGATCCCAGGACACAGCTGGGTCCCAGAAGGATGCCGAACCTCAGGGCAAGGTTCTCCCAGAGCTGATGCAATTACAGGACACAGCCGTGAGATGCAGGAGAGATAGTCAGTGACACTCCAGCGACTGCATGGCCGTTTGGCGGAATCCCAAAGGCTGCAGGTGCAGAAGATGGTGCTAACCATGCGTGGCACCGTGGGCTAATACTGCTAGGGTGGCGACCGCAGTGGACAACCTAGAGCACGACGTCCGCGTCTTGAGTGGTGGTGTTCAAGGCATGGCTCAGTCTGTAACGAATGTGGCAGAAGGACCAGGGCATAAGGGACTGGATTGGCATCATGACCCAGTCGCTGAGGGACGTGTCCCAGACGTAGGAGGACATTGCCGAGGCATTGCAGACCATGGCCCAGCCACGGAGGAACATTGCTCAGGGCGTTGACACCATGTTGCAGACGATGGGGAGCCTCCAGGACTAGCAGCGCCAGATGGCTCAGAGGCTCTGGAGATCACCCCAGCTGCCCCTTCGTCCCATGGAGTCCCCCATGGCCCGACAGGCACTGGCAATTAACAGGAAGCACTGGAGCCCAAACTGGGAGCAGGTAACAAGAAGCACTGGAGCCCAACCCGGGTCCTGCCACCAAGGAAATGATGGGCAAAACTGGGAAGAGGGATATGGGGGCTAGGGGAATGGGAGAGCTGGGAAGAAAATGAGAGAGGGGGATTTTGGGTAGGGATGGAATGGGGGGAGAGGGGATGGGGCTTGGAGGGAGGGAAATGGGGAGATGTTGAGCTGACGGACATAGCCTCATCCTTGGAGAATATGGAGATGATGAGGGCCCACCCTGGTCCTCCTAGCATGTTGGATCACTGCTATCACCTATCCTCCATCCTCTGGCTCCTCCACGGCCTCGTCCTCCACCCCCTCCTGAACTGCTTCATTCTCCCCATCCTCAGATGAGGCCTCATGATCCTCTGCCTCCTCCTGTTCCTCCAGCATGTCGCCCTGCTACAGTGCCAGATTGTGCAGGGCACAGCAGTCAACCACAAAGCAGGAGACCCTTTGGGGGTTGTATTGCGAGGCACCGCCAGAGCGGTCAAGTGATTGCAGCAGCCTGGCGCACCATTCAACGAAAGCACGGGTGGCAACGTTGGCCTCATTGTATCGGGTCTCCGCCTCGGTCTCAGGCCTCTGCACTGGCGTCATCAGCCATGACCTCATTAGGTATCCCTTGTTCCCCCATGAGCCAACCCATCATCCTGGGGTGGTCCTTGAAGATATAGCTATCATGCACACTCCCAGGATAGCGGCACATACGTGTATAATTTGGAGGCAGTGGTTGCACACGATTTGAACATCCAGGGAGCGGAGCGCCATCCTTTTAATATAGGGGATTCCCTGATACCCTGGTGCTCACAGGGTGACATGCATGCTATCGCTCGCCCCCTGGATCTTGGGAATCTGGACAATGTTACCAAATCCTGCAGCCTGGGTATCTTGGTGGGCCTGGCCTTGATTGAAGGTGATATAGTCTGAGGCCTGGCATATAGAGCATCCATCACCTCCCAGATGCACCTGTGGGCAGAATACTGTACCTAGTCGAACCCTGGAACGACCCGGTGCCGTAGAAGTTTAGGGCTGTAGTGACCTTCACGGTCACCTGGAGAGGGTATCCTCCTCCTCTATGGGATGCCTCACTGTTTATCTACTGAGACACAGGGCATTATTTACCCCCCTTATTGCGCCCGACTTGGGGTCGCAACAAAGCCATTGAGTCTCACGAGATTTGCAATGCTCAAGACGCCCCGCAAGATTCAACTGAACCTCGTGAGACATCACAATCTAGATCTCACTATCGATGGGTGAGATCCAGATCAGCACATTTAAATGAGCCCAGGTGACATTCAGAATGGCAGGAGCACTGGCATAGTGCCAGGCTGGCAGTGCCAAGGTGCCGGGGTGCTAGGTTGCCTGTGCTAGGGATCAGGCTGGGAGTGCCTTGCCCATAAGAGGTGGGGTGAAAGGGGGCTTGAGGACCCTGGAAGAGCTACGTTTGGTGAAGTGGGGGGTCCGGAGGCCACGGTGGGGTTGCTGGTGGGGGTGTTGAAAGATCGAGGTTCCCTTTTAAAATGGCGCCTGGTTTCACGAGTAGTTTTCCTGCATTGGCAATTTGAGCTCAGGAAATTACTAAAATGTGGCCTCGACAAGGTGGTTCCTCACTGAGGCTGGTGAATAGCGGGATATCACCGAGAAACACCCCGCTAAACATGTCTGAAACCGGACTCTGAATCGTGCATGCAGTCCTCTGCATCATATGGTGTCCACCAGCTAATTGAATGACCAACAATGCTTATACGCCTTGGGCCGTTGCTGGCCTCCTCTTCTGGGTCCAGAGTCTGATGGGGGGCTAGGTCTTCAGGGTATGGGGCAGCGCCCTGCACATGCCGCCTCCAGTCTGTGTTGCTGCTGCTGCCATTTACGGCCTCTGGCCACCTTGGCTGCCACAGGCAACACAAGGGCTGCCGCTCCAGGATCGACACCAGCAAACATTGTTATATGTGGAAAGAATTGGAGAAGGAGAAAGACTGACAATCAGTTAGGGCTTCCATCCGGACCCCTCTAATCCCCAAAATATCCCCCCTTCTCTCAGAGTGCCATCAGTGTTGAGGAAGATGAGGTGCTCTCATAACTAACAAGGCTAATTCCTCATTTGAAATAGCTTTCAACTGTGAAGCTGGAGGCTGTTCACACTCAAATGGAGTGAAATTGAATTTCAGGATAGAATCCGGAGCAAGGCTCTGTCCTGGAAGACTATGATGTGGAGATGCCGGCATTGGACTGGGGTAAGCACAGTAAGAAGTCTTACAACACCAGGTTAAAGTCCAACAGGTTTGTTTCAAACACGAGCTTTCGGAGCGCTGCTCCTTCCTCAGGTGAATGGAGAGGTATGTTCCATAAACATTTATATAGACAAAGTCAGAGATGCCAGACAATGCTTGGAATGCGAGCATCTCCATCTCCATCTCCCCTCAGAATATTCACCCATGTCATCCAACACACGTCAACTGCCCACCATTCCCCCCAACAGACATCAACTACTCTTCGCCCGTCAAACAAACACCAACTGCATAAATCAATAGTTAGATCACAGCTAGGGTATTGTGTACAGACAATAAGACCATAAAATATAGGAGCAGAATTAGGCCATTCAGCCCATCGAGTCTACACCGCAATTTGATCATCCTGATATATATCTCATCCCCATTCTGCCCGTAAGCCCTGGTCCCCTTATTAATTAAGAACCTATCTATCTCCATCTTAACAAGACACTCAGTGACTTGGCCTCCTGCTTACCACATTACAGGAAGGATGTGATTGTACTAGAGTAAATACAGATTACATTTATGAAGATGTTGCCAGGAATATAGCCATGAGAAAAAATTGGATAGGCCGATTTAGAACAGTGGAGGCTGGGAAAATTTAATTGAGGTATATGAAATTATGAGAAGCTTAAATAGAGTGGCTCAGAAGGACGTATTTCCCTTGGAAGAAAGGCCCATAACCAGGGGCATAGATATTTTTAATCGGCAGAAGAATTAAAGTGGAAGTCAAGGTTTTCACCCAGAGAGTGGTGGTGATCTGGAACTCACTGCCTGAAAGATAGAGGAAGGAACCCTCATGTTGGGCAGGATTCTCCGACCCCATGCCGGCGTCAATCCCGCTCCCGCCGTGTCCCAAATTCTCTGCCACCCGAGATTCGGCGGGGTCGGGAATCACACCGCGCCAGTCGGCGGGCCCCCGCGGCAATTCTCTGGCCTGCGATGGGCCGAAGTCCCGCCGCTGACATGCCTCTCCCGCCGGTGTGGATTAAACCACCTCTCTTACCAGCGGGATTGGTGGCGCGGGCGGGCGTCAGGGTCCTGGGGCGGGGGGCGATCTGATCCTGGGGGGTGCCCCCACGGTGGCCTGGCCCGCGATCGGGGCCCACCGATCGGCGGGCAGGCCTTTGCCGTGGGGGCACTCTTTTTCTTCCGCCTTCGCCATGGTCTTCACCATGGCAGAGGCTGAAGAGACCCCCTCCCCTGCGCATGCGCCGGGATGACGTCAGCAGCCGTTGATGCTCCGGCGCATGCGCGGACTTACGCCGGCTGGCGAAGTCCTTTCGGCCCCGGATGGCGTGGCGCCAAAGGCCGTTCACGCCAGCCGGCGGAGCGGTAACCTCTCCGTCACCGGCCTAGCCCCTCAATGTGAGGGCTTGGCCCCTAAAGGTGCGGAGACGTCCGCACTTTTGGGGCGGCCCGATGCCGGAGTGGTACACGCCGGGACCCCCTGCCCCGCCGGGTAGGAGAGAATCCTGGCCCATATCTAAAAATACTTGGATATGCATTGGAAGAGTGGTAATTTACAGGGCTACTGGAAATTAGGATCACACCTGGATAGTTGTTTTTTTCTGCCAGTTTAGACATGATGAACTGACTAGCATCTTCTGGGTCCTAAATTTTCTATGTTTTAATGTAACTGCTGATGAGTCTTCCGATAACTACCAGCTACCCAGATCCCCAACAAACATTAACTATCCCAAACTCCAAACAATATTAACTCCCACCCTTACAAACACCGCATGCCCCCACTTCCCCCAACTATTCTCAATCACAATCAGGACTTGCTATGAGACATAAACTGTTAATATTTTTCTAATTCCCAGTGTAGTGATATCATAGTTGTGTTGTAATTCACCGACTATTCACTTGGAGTCTTATTAGTATGTAAGTGAAGGTTAGAGTCAGGTGACCTCAGACTGACTAGGGAGCTGGGAGAGAGATAATAGTTTGTGCATGTTGATACTGTTGTTCATCTGTTGGTTTGTATATATATGACCCACAGTTAATGTTAATAAATCGTTTATAGCTTTAGCCACAAGTGTTCTTGTAATATAAATCAGGCCATCTGACAAGAACATTACATGGTACCAGGTTTGGATGATATTAAACACTGAGAAAAACCTATCAACCTGTCACGTGGTCCACAGAGATTTTCAGATTTTGCAGATTGCAAGAATGAACCACATGGAGTCGTTGAAGCCACCAATGAGTCTCACGTTTTATACTAATGTAGACAGCAACTGGTTGTGTTTAAACAACAATTTAATCTGTTTCGTACTGCACTAAATTTAGGCGATCATTCAGATACGCGTAGGGAAGAGATGTTGCTAACAGCGGCAGGGCCCGAAGCAATTGGTGTTTAATACGTTTAAATTTGCAAACAATGAAGATAGTAAAAATTTTAGCAAAGTAATTTGAAGATTTGATGAACAGTGCAGCCCCAGAAATAGTGAAATGTATGAACGCTATGTGTTTAGATCATGTTTACAGAAGACAGGAGAGTCCATAGATCATTTCATCACTGATTTAAAGTTAAAAGCTGAAACCTGTAATTTGTTTGCGGTGGAATCTGCCATGATTCGGGACCAGATTGTGTTTGGTGTGAATGAAAATAAGCTGAGGGAACGGTTGCTGTCTTTGCAAATAGTTAAGATTTTTCAGGCTCACAAGCTAGCAGTACAACACAGCATTTTGAAATGTTTCTCATAATGGCGGCATCTTCTTTGTGGAAAGCACTCGGTTGCCGCCATTTTTGCAGAAAAGGCAGGAAACTTTAAAAAAAGGCAGGAAATTTCCTGCAGCTCCTCAAACACCAATGGACAGGTTAAAGAGCAAGGCAAAGTATTTCTGTGTTGTGGTGAATGTAACTCCGTAATTCACACTGTATTGTGTATACATGAGACCATGCATGTATAAGCGCAGTTGCGTTGCCCGACCACTAGGGGGAGTAGCGCTGGGAATGCTTAGGAGTTTGCACAGGGCTCCACCCGTGGCTCTGCCCACGACTCCTCCCCTGGACTGCTGTATAAATACCAATGCTCAGAGCCAGTCGTTCAGTTCATCGAGAGTTCAACGCGGAACAGGCTGGCTCTGTTGTAAGTAGATTAAAATCACTGTTCATATCTTAAAGCACGTGTCTAGTGAATTGATGGTTCCATCAATTTAACCCACTTAAGAAACAGTCAGGATCAATCATGGAATCAGCCCTCAAGCCTGAGCGACTGGAACTCGACCCACAGGATGCAGAGGCAAAAGACATTTTTTCTCATTGGCTGCGGTATTTTAAAGCCTACCTGGCAGAAGGAAGCACAGCCGAAACAACAGAGGAGCAGAAACTGAGCCTACTGCACGCGAGGGTGAGCCACAGAATCTCTACTCAACTAAACTGCGCCGGTTCGTATACTGAAGCCCTAGCGCTACTCGACAAAATGTATGTAAGGCCTGTAAATGAGGTCTACGCGTGACACGTGTTTACTACTCGCCACCAGCGGCCTACGGAATCGCTCGCAGAATTCCTGAGAGAGCTTAAAACTTTATCTAGTGACTGTAATAACCAGGCGGTTACCGCGGCAGAACATAGAGAACTTGCTGTACGCGATGCCTTTGTTGCGGGCCTTAGGTCAAATTACGTGCGCCAGCGACTGCTGGAAAAGGGGGCCCTAAATCTTGAAGCGACTGTTGAACTTGCTACCACTATAGAGGTCTCCTTCCGCAGCCTCACCTCGTTCCCCGCGGACCCCGTGACCCCGTCATGGGCCCCCGACCAGCGAGTCTCCCCCAGGCCTGCGCCGTGCGGCCGCCCAGCCACAATGCTGCCCCAGCCTGCCACTTTTGCGGCCAGAATCAGCACTCGCGGCAGCACTGCCCGGCCTGCAACGCGACCTGCAGCAGCTGTGGGCGAAATGGACACTATGCCTCTAACCCTCTCATGGCTCAAAGCACTCTTTCCCTGAATTCACAGGCCTGCAGGCCCCGAAATGCTGTAGCCTCTAGCCCCCACCCGACATGTGCGACTCATGGGGGCGGCCATCTTGGAAATCCTCCTCCATGCGGCTGGCCATGTGCGACTCATGGGGGCAGCCATCTTGGCAATCTTCCTCCATGCGGCCTGCCATGTGCGACTCATGGGGGCGGCCATCTTGGGATCCATCCCCTCAGGGCCGGTGCTAGGAATTGCGGGCCCAATTAGAAAAGTGATGGCGGGGCCCCTACTCTACAAAAGTAAAAATTTATGTATGTTTATATTTTGTGTAGTATGCTCGTCTTTAACCAAAAAAAAACATTAAATGCTTGATATACTAAAATTTTGAAACTTACTTACTCGGGCGGAAGGATTTGGCGGCGCAGGGCTGAAGGATTTGTTGACGGTAATGCGGTACGTTCCCCAAAAGTAAAAACTACCCTATAGTTCCTCTTAGAATACAGAAAAGGCTTCAAACGGTAACTCTGTCGCCACTGGCACGGGGCCCCCTTAAGGTGCGGGGCCCAATTTGATGAAATTGGTCAAATAGGCTTAAAACCGGCCCTGCATCCCCTTCAAACTCTGAAACTCATCTCGCCGACTACGAACTCAGAGGGCAGTCATCAAGGGGCCACTCCAGCACAGCTGATCAAGCCGCTGACTACCCGCAACTCAGCGCAGTCACTCTGGACCAATCGCGCCCGAAGCATCTGCGAAACTCGATGACAGAGGTCCAGATCAACGGGTACAGCACGCCATGCCTTTTCGACTCCAGGAGTACTGAGAGCTTCATACAGCCAGATCTGGTAAGACTCTGTTTGCTCCCCGTTTTTCCCGTGCGGCAAACTATCTCTCGCGCTTCAGGCTCCCACTCTGTCCAGATCCAGGGGCGCACCGCCGCGACACTCATAATCCGAGGCGCTAGCTATGCAAAATTTCAACTCTACGTCTTGCCCGAACTCTGCGCGCCACTCTTTATTAGGCCTAGACTTTCAATGTAACCTTAAGAGCCTCACCCTCAGCTTCGGCGGGCCCCTGCCCCCACTCACTATCTGCAGCCTCGCCATGCTGCGAATCTCCCCCCCTCCCAACTTTGCCAATCTCACACAGGACTGTAGACCCGTAGCCACTCGCAGCAGGCGGTACAGCCTGCAGGATAGGGTGTTCATCAGATCGGAGGTCCGAAGGCTTCTCAGTGAGGGAATCATAGAGGCCAGCAACAGTCCCTGGAGAGCTCAGGTGGTGGTCGTGAAGACCGGGGAAAAATTCCGTATGGTTGTTGACTATAGTCAGACCATAAATAGGTTTATGCTCCTTGATGCGTATCCCCTCCCCAGGATTGCAGACATGGTAAACCAGATCGCCCAGTATCGGCTCTTTTCCACGGTGGATCTGAAGTCTGCATACCACCAGCTCCTAATCCGCCCGGAGGACCGCCACTACACGGCATTCGAGGCCGATGGCCGTCTCTTCCATTTCTTCCGGGTCCCCTTCGGCGTCACTAACGGGGTTTCAGTGTTCCAATGAGCAATGGACCGAATGGTGAACCAGTACGGGCTACGGGCCACGTTTCCGTACTTGGACAATGTCACTATCTGCGGCTATGACCAGCAGGGCCACAACGCCAACCTTTACCGTTTTCTCCAGACGGCTCAGAAATTAAACCTCACTTATAACAAGGAGAAATGCGTTTTCCGCACAACCAGACTAGCCATCCTCGGCTATGTCATGGAAAACGGAGTCCTGGGCCAGACCCGGACCGTATGCGCCCCCTCTTAGAACTCCCCCTCCCTCATTGTCCCAAGGCCCTCAAACGGTGCTTGGGTTTCTTTTCCTACTACGCCCAGTGGGTCCCTCAATATGCGGACAAAGCGCACCCACTCTTTAAGGCCACACTATTTCCCCTGTCAGCTGAGGCGCGCCAGGCCTTCAACTGCATCAAGGAGGACATTGCCAAGGCGGCCATGCGGGCGGTGGATGAATCCACTCCATTTCAGGTTGAGAGCGACGCCTCAGAGGTAGCTTTAGCAGCCACCTTAAATCAGGCAGGAAGGCCAGTTGCATTTTTCTCCCGTACCCTCTCCGCTTCGGAACTCCGACACTCGGCAGTCGAAAAAGAAGCACAAGCCATTGTGGAGGCTATTCGTCACTGGAGGCACTACCTCACAGGTAGTAGGTTCACCCTCATCACCGACCAACGATCGGTTGCCTTTATGTTTGACAACTCGCAAGGGGCAAAATTAAAAACGATAAAATCCTGCGGTGGAGAATCGAACTCTCCACCTATAGCTACGATATTAAGGATCGACCGGGGAAGCTCAACGAGCCCCCAGATGCCCTATCCCGCGGGACATGCCCCAGCGCGCAGATCGACCGCCTGAAAGTCATCCACAACGACCTCTGCCACCCGGGGGTCACCTAGCTCGCCCACTACATCAAAGCCCGAAATCTGCCTTTCTCCACTGAGGAGGTAAAAGCCGTCACCTGAGACTGCCCGATCTGTGCGGAGTGCAAACCGCACTTCTGTAGACCAGACAGGGCCCACCTGGTCAAGGCTTCTAGGGCCTTTGAATGCCTCGCGATCGATTTTAAAGGGCCACTCCCCTCAACTAACAGGAACGTTTACTTCTTAAACGTCGTAGACGAGTTCTCCCGCTTCCCATTTGCTATCCCGTGCCCCGACATGACCTCCCACACAGTCATTAGGGCCCCGCATAGCATCTTCACCCTGTTTGGTTTCCCCAGCTACGTGCACAGCGACCGGGGTTCGACCTTCATTAGCGACGAGCTGCGTCAGTACCTGCTCGACAAGGGCATCGCCTCGAGCAGGACTACCAGCTACAACCCCAGGGGGAACGGGCAGGTGGAGAGGGAGAATGCGACGGTCTGGAAGACCGTCCTACTGACCCTCCGGTCCAGGAATCTCCAAGTCTCCCATTGGCAGGAAGTCCTCCCAGAAGTGTTCCACGCTATTAGGTCCCTCTTATGCACAGTGACCAATCAGACCCCTTACGAGAGGCTCTTCAGTTTCTCCAGGGGCACAACCACGGGGATCTGACTACCAACATGGCTGAAGACACTGGGCCCTGTGCTCCTGAGGAAGCACGTCAGGGTGCACAAAACCGACCCCCTTGTTGAGAAGGTGCGCCTGCTTCACTCCAACCCCCAGTACGCCTTCGTCGAGTTCCCTGATGGCCGTCAGGACACCGTATCCCTCTGGGAACTTGCACCCGCCGGGTCCAGCATCCCCTCTATCACTACAGATGCACCACTCACCCTACACCCCATCCAGCCGCCCCCTCGCGCTCCCGAGCCCACTAGCTCGCTCCACCTGTTACGCGCGCCCACACCGGCTAACCCCCAGCGCTCTCAGTCCCCAGTCGAACCAGACGGGTATGGAGCTCGGACGAGATCTTCCCTGGAGTCCGCCATCGTACCCCAACCCACAACACCCGTCCAGCCACCGCAAGAGGCTGCAACCCCGGTGCTCCGCAGATCGCAGCGGACAGTCCGACCACCGGACAGACTCAATTTATGAACCACCACCCCCGCCGGACTTGATTTTTTTTGTAGGGGGTGAATGTGGTGAATGTAACTCCGTAATTCACACTATTGTTATATACATGAGACCATGCATTTGTAAGCGCAGTTGCATTGCCCGACCACTAGGGAGAGTAGCGCTGGGAATGCTTAGGAGTTTGTACAGGACTCCACCCTTGGCTCTGCCCACGACTCCTCCTCCTGGACTGCTGTATAAATACCAATGCTCAGAGCCAGTCGTTCAGTTCATCGAGAGTTCAACGCGGAACAGGCTGGCTCTGTTGTAAGTAGATTAAAATCACTGTTCATATCTTAAAGCACTTGTCTAGTGAATTGATGGTTCCATCATGTGTAAAGGATGTGGTCAAAGGCACAAATAAAGTCAGCATCCAGCGTTTGGCAAGTTTTGGTCCAGGTACAAAGGAAAAAATCACTTTGCTCAGAATTATTCCTTCAAACTCAACCCCAGATCAGTCAGCAGTGGAAGACACTATCTCCAGTGATGAAACATCATTGTTTGTTGGAGTAATAACAGAGAAGAATAATTTTTTGGAGACGTCAAAAAAATTCACCAGCACTTAAAAAATGCAAGCTGATACTCCATTTAAAATAAATACGGTTGATGAGGAAAAATGGCTGCTACCATTTGAAGTGAAGGATACATTGGTCCAATCACAGTTGGACACTGGTGCCAAAGCCAATTTAATCAGCATGACTGATTTTTTAAAATCAAAAAATTCAGCCAATTAGAAGAAATCACAAAATATCTCTGAGAGATTATAATGGTTCAAGCATTAAATGTTATGATGCTTGTTCCATGAGTGTGGTGGTGAAGAACACAGTTTATTCCATCCCATTCTATATTGAATCTGAGGGCTTGGATTCATTATTAGGTGATCAGTCTTGTGAAGAATTAGGTTTAGTGCAGTTGGTAAATAGCATCCACAAAGGATTGGATCAACACTCCTACGATTCTGAGAATATTATCAGCAAATTTAGCGATGTGTTCACAGATTTTGGTGCGCTACCATTCACCTAAAAGATACAACTCAAAGAGGACGCAATACCGGTGATACATGCACCAAGAGGAGCATCACCAAGATGTCATTGGGATCGCCTCAAAAAGGAGCTAGACAGAATGATAAAATTAAAAGTAATCAGAAAGGTAGAAGAATCTACCGATACATTTATAGTTTTAGCTACAAGTATTCTTGTAATATAAATTAGGCCATCCGACAAGAACATTACATCCAGTGTCTGGAGTTGTTCACCTGAGAACTCTTATCGAGTCTCAGGTAAGAAACCTTCAAGTATGACTGATTACTTAAAAGAACAGCCCAAGAATAACTGAAATCCTAGTTTGGACAAGGCAGCTGGGAGTCCCTGACTATTTGTTGAATTTGACTGGCATACAGCAAAGGACAGAAAGATGATGGCACTTCTGTCTTACAATTTTGAAAAATTCAAAGATTTCAGGGATCTGCTAGAGAGCACGAGAAATGCTTTACTTAGAAATTGCATTTCTTGGGATAATTTTGCAAGAGTTAGCATGTCTAAAGGATAATCCTCCTCATACCAGGAATTAGTCCAGTGAACCTTTGTGGCACTTCCTCTCGGGCAAGGTGACTAAAATTGTATACTGCTTCATGTATGGGACACGGTTGAATGGTCTCGTCACGCACAACGTGTTACGCAACGAGGCCGTTAAATCACGCAAGATTTACGATGCTCAGGACATTGCACAATGAGATATTGCGAGATGTCGGGACCTGGATCTCGCCCTCAAAGACTCCGAGAAACACCCCGCTATTCTCACTCAAAATCGTGCACATCAAGGTCCTCCATAATTGTAGAATACTTGTTTACATTTATTTATTTATTATAAATTTAGAGTACCCAATTATTTTTTTCCCAATTAAGGGACAATTTAATGTGGCCAATCCACCTACCCTGCACATCTTTGTTTTGTGGGGGTGGAACCCATGCAGACACGGGGAGAATGTGCAAACTCCACACGGACAGTGACTCAGGGCTGGGATTCGAACCCGGGTCCTCAGCATGGCCTATCCTGGGCGGCTGCCTCTCGAACTTCCCCGGAGACTAACTTGGAGAAGAGCTCCGAGGATGCCGCCGTAATAGTCTCGGGACAGCTGTCATCCCCACCCTCCACCAGTGCAGATCCACCCACGTCGGTTGGAAATGTAAGTGGACAGGCTTCTGGGGCACAATCTGGTGAACACCACACTGCAGCTAGTGTTCATCAGATGGAGGCAGGAACCCCCAGGCGAGACAGCAGTTGGAGGGCTGCTGGATCCCAGGACCCAGCAATGCTAACCACTGTGCCACGTGCTGCCCCTCTGTTTACATTTACACACAAATCCATTTATGATAAGGGCTAATATACTGTTTGCTTTCCTAATTTCTTGCTTTATCTGCATGTTAATGTCATGTGATTCATCTACAAGGACACCCAGATACAACTGAATATCAACATTTAAAATATATTCTTCTTTTCTATTTTTCCTTTCAAATTGTATAATTAACATCTCTGTAAATTATGGATGGAATTAATGGCTACTTAAGGGCCTCCTCCCACCATGGCTGGGATTTTTTCCATGGAGGGTTGAGCCATCATTGCGTTCCCTCACAGCCTTCTATCCCATCTAACTTTGTATCATCAGCAACCCTGGATGCATTAAACTTTTCCTTGGTGGCACTATGTCCCCAAGACTGTAGGAATTCCTATTTAAGAACATTAATGTTAAAGGATAATTAAAAATGTGTATGACTGATAATTAATAAGTGTGATGTTTTGTGTACAGGCTTACCTTGCTATATAACTTTCCAGATTTGTTCATTGCTAGGAAATAGTCACTTTCTACGCCTCGGATTGCAACCACTCCAACAGACACAGTTCTGATTTCCAGAATACCTGTAATAGATTACAATGCCATCTTTAACCAATTCACACCAATCACTTTGAATTATTAATTATTGAAGGAAGACAGTTCTCGTTTGCTGTTAGTCAGTTTCAACTTGGAGGTTTTGGTTCAGAATTATTACATACCTGGGATAACTTATTAAAAAATCATCAGCAGACAGAATTCCACATATGTATGACAGATTTTGAATTTCCATAAGTATGACCTCTACACTAACATTAGTTGCTGAAATGTATGTCTGTGTTATGATCAACAAGATAGAGGTTGAATTTCAAGCTTCCCATGGTTTATCCTCGAAGAACTTTAATAAGCATATCCTATGATCTTGGGACACCTCTGACCTAACCGTGTCATATATGTTTCATGGGAAATATAACAGCTTCACCTAGTATAACCAGAAATAATGATGTGTTATGGACATGGTGCAGGCAATTCTATATTTTTAAAACTAAAATGTTAGTACCCTAGATGAAACACATGGTTGTATTTCATGAAACGCAACTATGTCATGTGTTTCGTCTTAGTCAGAAAATTCTTGTGAATTATTGAAATAAATTAGCCAAATAATTTGAGTTGTGGATATGAAGGATGTGCTGTTATTAATATTCAAACATAATCCTGTGCATTCATTTAAAGAATATACTGTGCAAAAAATTGGTAAGAAACTAATATGCTACAAAATAAATGATCTACAAATTATCCTGTGGGTATAAACGTGAGTCCTTTAAACATTTTAAATGATACATTATTAATTCACTGTAAATAAGATTAAATAATCAAAAGTTTCATTATTTTAAAAGGCATTCATACATTAATGTAACATTTCTTGTACTTTGTTTGAATCCAGTATGGGTGTAAAGACGAGTTCTATTGTACAAACAATGCAAATATTTTTTTTTTTTAAAAAGCAGAGGTTTTTTGAGGCCGTTTTTTAATGACAGAGTGAGATTGATACTTGATAAGTAAGGGGGTCAAAGGTTATTGGGGGTAGGTGGGAATGTGGAGTTGAGGTTGCAATCAGAGCAACAATGACCTTAATGAATGGTGGTGCATGCACAAGGGGCCGAGTGGCCTACTCCTGCTTCTAATTCATATGTTTGTATGTTAAAAATCAAAATATAAAAAGAGTTAAAACAGCGATCTGGTTATGTGAACTGCATTTTATATGCATTGCAGCTTGCCACACTTAAAATATTTAATATAATTACAGCAAAATGATCAATGAATAAGATATTACATTTTAGTAATCCTAGTTTTAATAGTATTCAATATCAACTACTAGAATCACAAGAGTGATTGCATTACAGGATACAACTTGTAAAGTTATTTTCTATTTTTTTTATTAGTAAATACATGATATCTGTAAAATTCCTTTGGCAAAATTTTAACATGCTTTTCTGAATATGATTATCAACTTCATGGCAACAGTGGTGGGAAGTGCCAGATTTTTTTTCAAATTCGGCAGCTAGTGTTTGAATCAAATTCTCCCAGGATGGATATAGGGTGGGATTCTATGGCCGCGCTCGCCCGATGATACAAAGTTAGATGGGATAGAAGACTGTGAGGGAATGCAGAGAATCCCACCCGAGGTCAATGGACTTTTCCATTGTCTGCGTCTCGCCCATGGCGATCTTGCGACGGGTGGGGCAGAAGAATCCAGCCCATAGTGTGGGCCAAAGGAAGAGCTAACATCCCTTTTGCTCTTCCCGAAAACCTTATCCCAACTTCAGAAAAGGATCTTTCCTGCACCTCTGTATAAATATTCCATTTACCTGACCATTCACCTTTTTCACCTTTCATAATAAGATTGTCAAATTATAGATAGCTGTCATGTAAAGATGCTTGATTAAGAGATGGTACAACCAATAAATCAGCACTTGTTTCAAATCTGTAGCTAACACACTGCCATCCACGTGCTGCATGAAATTACACTGATATTTTTCAGTCTTTCTTTTTCAGAGTAACTCTGTTTTACTTGCTTTCTAGGCACAAAATAAGGGAAAAAGGGTCTAGTACTGGAGGTTTACATCCCACATTCCTAGGCTATGTGAAATAAGTCCAATGCTGTACTGAATTGGATGGTGGTCATTTTATACAGACCTCTTCTGGTAGAATCCTTACCCATGCTAAAAGCGGCCTAATACCCGTTGAAGGTCCTGGTTCAGAATTGGTCAGAAACCAAGTGGCACATCTCCTGGGCATTCAGTTTATTGGTCAGTGCTTCTTCAGTCTAACTAGTGGACCTTAACGTGGGGTCCATCAATCAAATATCTTCATGTCGAGCCAAAAATTTGTTTATCAAGTGTAATCCACTTGTTCTATTATCATTGTTAAATTTGAAGTGATATTTCAGATGAACTTTACTTGTATGTTTTAGTATCTTCTGTGTTAAGCTTTCAATTGCCTCTTTTCTGAGTTCAAAAGGCCTAGGGCTGGATTCTCTGACTATGTCTGCAGGATCCATCTGGTCTTATGACCAAAACGTTGATGCTGCCCCCGCCTGATGGAGGGCTAGAAACCGCACCACATAAAGCCCCCGGCTTTACCTGCCATTTCAGACGCAGAATGACCAGGTCCATGGCCGTGCATGTGCACGGCGGCAGCCTGTGGCGGCTGTACCATACAACATGGCAACGACTGCCACGGACTCAGCCTGTCAAAAACTGCCCCCCTGTAGCCCTCCCCGCCACCCTGGACCACCACCCCAACAGTCCCCCCAGCCCCCGCCAAAGCCCCACTTGCCAGCAGAATGGCTCCCCTCATCCCCCCCCCCCCCCCCGGACTGGCAGTGCTGGACACAGTCCTTAGCCGCCACGGCAGGTTAACGAAAATTGAGAGGACACGTGTCCCATGCCCTCAGGAAGTCAGCCAATCGGAGGCGGAGCATCAGAGGAGGGCCTCAGGTGACATCCTGAGGCCATCCCAATGCCGTTTCTGAGGGGGCGGAGCATTGGAACAATAGCACAACCCCATTTTTGGTGTAAAAATTGATTCTCCGGTCGATCGCCGAACGCAATTTCGGCGATCAGAGAATCCTGCCCCTAGTCTTTAGAATCATTGTTTAAACCTAAATGCCTGATACACATTGTGTTCTGGTCTTTCCCTCAGGAGTGGCAGCAGAATAAGGCCCTTAATTGGGCACTAATTCCCACTTGTTTACACAATTGGGCTACAAATAGGCCTCACCCTGCCCACTTAACCTCTTCCCCGCCACCTGTAAAATCCTGGAGGGGTGTGGATGGGTGAACCAGTGACATGCATGCCACCAATGGCATGGTGTCCTTATTTATGCGTCCATCCATCTATTTTCTTGCTATGGGGTGGCCTGTACAGTTCAGCCAACCAGAACTCGAAGCACTTTGTTTATGACTTCCTCCGAATACTTTAGCTATGTTGTTTGATATAGTTTAGTTTGTTGCTTTTTATTGGTTGCGGCTTCCAAGATTTACAAGTTCATAAGATATAGGAGCAGAATTAGGTAATTTGGCCCATCGGGTCTTCTCCACCATTCGATCATGGCTGATATATTCCTCATCCCTATTCTCCTACTTTCCCCCGTTACCCTTGATCTTTATATTATTCATGAAATCACCTTATTGATCATGAACACCATATTTGTGCTTGGGGTGCTGTTACCTCAATGCTACAGACCAAGAGCTGGATGGTGAAATCAGCCAGAGTAGTTCTTTCTCAGAACACATGAACTAGCAGCAGTAGTAGGCAATTTAGTCTCTTGAGGCTGCTCCACCTTTCAATACGATCATGGTTGATTTAATCCAGTCCTTAACTCCACTATCCTGCCTGTTCTCCATAACCCTTCACCCCATTACTAATTTAAAAAAATTCTAACTCCTTAAATTGGGGCGGCACTGTCCCGCAGTGGTTCGCAGTGATGCCTCACGGCGCCGAAGTACCAGGTTCGATCCCGGCCCCGGGTCACTATCCATGTGCAGTTTGCACATTTTTCCCGTGTCTGCGTGGGTCTCACCCCCACAACACAAAGATGTGCAGGGTAACTGGATTGGCCACGCTTAATTGGAAAAAATTAATTGGGTACTCTAAATTTTAAAAACAACTGCTCCTCCTTAAATGTACTCACTGCCCCAGCACCCACCAGCGAGTTCCACAGATTCACAACCCTTTGAGAGAAGTAGTTTCTCCTCACTCTGTTTTAAATTTGCTACCTCTTATCCTAAGACTATGACCTCTCGTTCTAGAATGCCCCACAAGGGGAAGCATCCACTCTTGTAGGTTTCCTTTCTTTTGCGCCGTATTTAACATTGGTTAAAATTAAATGTTATCTGCCATTTCACCTACAAATTTTAACTAACTGATTTTGTATCTTCTGAGTTGCCTCCTTTACTTCTATTGTACATTTCAGTTTGGTATTGTCTGTAAATTCAACCAGTTTACATTGAGTTTCTATACCCAAATCATGAATGTAAATTAGAAACAGTAGTTGTCCCAGCATTGGGCCCTGGGGCATCCTGTCGTGCAATCCTCGTCCTGGCATGAATTCTTTAATAGCACTGGTGTTTTCAACTCTTTGACAAATCTCTTATCCATTTCTAAGGTTTCTCTTGAACGCCCAAGTTTTGAGAAATAAGTAGTAGCCTTTTGTGTGGAACAAGTGTTATTTGGAAATCTAAGTACACAAATTTTTTGAATTTTAAAACATTTTTGTAAAACTCAGGTATTCTAAACAGTTAACTTGTGAGAAATTGCTGCTTTATTTGTCTGGACAATTTTATAAATATCACTACTGTCCTGCGTTTACAAAGATTAACTATCTAGTTCCAAAATCATTGTAGAATGCCTCCCTCTTTACAGAGATTGTAATTAACTTCTTTCATATTGTGTTATTGATAGTATAATCATTATATTCCTCTCAGCATCATGTTGGGTAGATTGCTGAGCCTTTAATAGAGGTCTCATTTAGATTTCACATTCTAAATTAGCCTTCAAGTTTAATTAACTGTATCTCTGTCCTGCAAGTTTCATAGCCTTAAGATAGTGTGACTGGACCGTTGCCCATACACCCACTTTCAAAGATTATTAACTGAACATTTGATCTCCCTTTAAAATGTTACCATACTATTACTCTGGTCTTACCATCTTTAAACATCTCTTTAATTTTGTCAGAGAACATGCTGAGTGCGATTCAGTAGACTTGAGTTAAACTCCGCTGAACTGTGTGTTTACTGGGGTGTTTCTCGGTGCCTGCAGAGGCACTTTGTCGTTTTTATGGTGCTCGGTGAGGAACCTGCCGTCAAGTCACTACTTTAAGTCACTGCTTGCGGATCGGGGCGTCATTTTTGAAGGCAGTCTCGATCTTTCGACCTCTCTCAGTGCCTCAGATCACCCCCTCCCCAATTCACCTAACTTACCTCTTCAGGGGTCCTCGAGCCCCCCCCCCCCCTCACCTTACCTCTTATGGGCAAGCCCCCCCCCCCCACTCCCCCCCGTGCCCAACCCCTGTCAGGGCAAACTGGCACCTGGGCATCTTGACACTGCCAGCCTGGCATCATGGCAGTGCCCCTCCAGCCTAGAAGTGCCCCGACCAGCCTGGCAGTGTCGCCTGGGCACCCTGGCAGTGCCAAGGTGGCAGTGCCAATATACCAGGCTGCCAGTGACCAGGTGCCAGGGGATGTACCAGAACACCACTCTGCCCAGTGCCTGACCACCCTGGGGCCTCAACATGCAGTGAGACTCCCCCCAGGTTTAATCATGACTGGTTCACGACTTTGGAAATCAGTACAGGCGCCAGTACTGGCGAGGCTGGTGAATCTCGGGCCTCGGGTAAATCCAGTGAATGCATATTTAAATGAGCCCAATGACATTTAAATGTGCGCGCCTGGATCCCGGCAACGAGAACGAGATCCAGATTGCACGATATTTTGAGGGTCGCAATTCTCGCAAGAGGCCTCTTGTGAGATTCAACGTCCCTCGCAAGATTCAACTGTCTTATCCCAACACCAAGTCAGGCGGGACGAGGCCGCTGAATTGTGACCGACAATTTTCTCATACATCCTCTACTTTAACAACACAAGAATGTTGAAGACGAGAAGAGATTGGAGTGGTGCATCTAGCTAGCTCCAAAGTTCAAATTAATCTTACACCACAGTCTTTAATTTTGCTGAACCACAACTGTTTCAATTATGCTGTATGTTATATGCCATAATCAAAATATTACAATATAATAACGCTCACAGTAAAATGTGGACAGAAATTTAAGCAAGGTATAACTTTTAACAAGTGCCTTACAGAATGTGGCTGATGACCAATGTGGGACTATTAAACTGTGATCAAAAGTATGACTCTTTGAAGATTTTGTTTGATTTTGTAGTAAATTTGGAATATTATATCAGCAGAAATGCCCTTATGAATGCTTACTATCCTAAAAGTATTAATGGCCTTGCTGATTTCCTGCAAAGTTGGCTCAAAATCTCATTGCCTGCAGTTCTCCAAATCAATAGTGTTAGACACCAGATCAGGAATGTAATGTAGTGCATGGTAGGGCAGCTTACTATGCTAAACATTTATGCCAATTTTTGTCTCCACATGCTTGTTGTATATTAAAATAATAAATCAAATGATTTCCTTATTGACTGGCTGGCAAAACTTCAGCCTCAGGTGCTATGAACTGTTCCCAGCCAACTAGAGGCTGTAAAATCCAAGGAAAGGTTAACGTGGAAACAATATGCCCTTGTAGTCAGGTCTTTTAAGAGCAGGGGATATCAATACTATAAATACCAGAAATGTTTTCAAAATAATACATTTAAAGACAAAACTGAAGTTTCCATGTTTCAATAATAGTGAAAATACTAAAACAATTGAAATAGTGGTGAAGATTAATTTTAAAATGAGGATCATTTGTTCTTCTAGTCCAGGGGTGGGCAAACTACGGCCGCATGTGGCCCGCCAAAGGTCTTTATGCGGCCCACCACGATGAAGTCATTAAAAAAAATAAAAAAGAAAAAATTTTTTTTAAAATTTTTTTTTTTTAATTTTAAGGTTAATGGGGGGGGGGGGGGGGGGGGGGGGGGGGCTGATGGGTTACTGGTATAGGGTGGATATGTTGACTTGAGTAGGGTGATCATTGCTCGGCACAACATGTGTTTCATGCGAAGTTTCTACTTTAAAATATTAATTAATAAAAATTAATTGCTTTTTTTTTCTTTAAAAACCTTTTATTTTGGCTATTTTAAATATTAATTATTTTACTTAATATACTATGCGGTCCTTTAAAATTGTGAATTTCTGAATGTGGCCCTTGCACGGAAAAGTCCCATCAAAGTCCACAGACCCCCTCGACGAGCGATAAGATATGGAAGGAGGAGCAGTCAGAGGGTGTCGGAGTCTCTTCGGCTCCGATAAGTCCTTATGGAGCTGATTTGCTGGCTCGTTTAACGTATACCGCGCCAGTGAATGCCGTCAGCGGCAGGAAAAACATGGCGGATGCTCGTTAGAAGGCAACTGAACTACAGAGTTGGCGTCTGGGACCTCAAATGTGTGTTTCCATCCAACTTTGGGCATGTTGATGTGAAGAGAGACGAGAGGGGTCACAACAGGCTGGTTTGGCAATGGAGTCAGAGGATCCAGGGCAGGATTCTTTTGACACACTTTATGAGGGAGCAACTGCCATGAACAAATGTGATCCAGAGGTATTGTTTCATTAGTTGGCCCCAGCCTCGAACTTGGGCTGATTGTTGAAAATTTGAATAAAAATATATTTTTAAAAAACACCTAAGTGGGGGCTACCCCAGTCACTGCGATTGCCGGGGTCCTGTGTGAAAATAAAACTCTTGCTCGTCTCGTGTCCATCAAGCCGGATGGCTGTTTCTTGAGCCCCCATTTAACCATCTGCACGGCCCTCTTTGCCAAACCATCCAAAACCTGATGGTGCGGGACAGTCCGGGAGTGAAGAATCCTATTGCTCTTCACAAAAGTGGCAAATTCCTCACTCGTGAAAGAGGCCCCGTTATCGATCACAAGTGCCTCTGGGATTCCATGGTGGAAAGGGAAACGCACAATCACTCAATGGTCGCCCGGGAGATGATTGCACCATCTTTTTTATAATCTTTATTATTGTCAGAAGTAGTCTTACGTTAACACTGCAATGAAGTTACTGTGAATAGTCGCCACATTCCGGCCCCTGTTCGAATACACTGAGGGAGAATTCAGAATGTCTGATTTACCTAACAGCACGTCTTTCGGGCCTTGTGGGAGAAACCTAAGCACGCGGTGGAAACCCACGCAGACATGAGAAGAGTGTGCAGACTCCGCACAAACAGTGACCCAAGCCGGGAATCGAATCTGGGACTCTGGTGCTGTGAAGCAACAGTGCTATCCACTGTGCTACTGTGCCGCCCAGTTAGAAGCTAGAATGTGTTACCGAGGAGTGTGGTGGAGGCAGGGTCAATTGAGCCTTCGAAATGCAATAGGCGCATTATCTGAAAATGAGCAATTTGCAGGGCTATAGGGAAAAGACAGGGGAGTGACACTGGGTGAATTTCCCCTTAAGAGGGGCAGAATGTCCCCCTTCTGTCCTGTAACCATCTCAGCCTCTTCTGGGTCATCTAGATGAAAGGCCCAGCCCCAGGGCTGAAGCCTACTTCGACCGGGGTGCCGGCGTCCACATGTAGCACACGGGCCAGAATCACCTTCAGGCGAGTCCAGGGACATCGCATATCTTGGCACCGGCTCTTCATCCAGAAGCTAGAGTCGCAGCGGAGTTCAGCCTGGGCCGCGGGGGGTACCACGTGAGGGATGACGCCCCAAAATATTAACCTCCATCCCTTGTGTGGTAGTCACCACTGCTGTATATATTGTGTATAGAGGATGTTGATGTAGGTGCTTTATGGTAAGGCCCTGTACTACAGGTACGGGGGTAGTTCCCTGCCTGCTGGCTCCGCCCAGTAGGCGGAGTATAAATATGTGTGCTCCCTGTACAGCAGCCATTTCGCCAGCTGCCCGCAGGAGGCCACACATCTTAGTGTAATAAAGCCTCGATTGCATCCAACTCTCATCTTTGTGTAATTGATCGTGCATCAATTTATTACACTAAGTTTTCAGAAGATGGACCTCCGCATCAAGCCGGATTGCCTGCAGCTGCATCTGCAAGCAGACAACGCCAAAGAGGACTTTGAACATTGGCTACATGTTTCGAAGCGTACATCGGGTCTGCGCCAGACCCAATCCCAGAAGCACAGAAGCTCCAGATCCTTAGACGTGGCTGAGCTCCAACATCTTTCCACTTATCCAGGACGCGCCGACCTATGCAGAAGCCATGGCGCTACTGAAGGAAAACTACACTCAGCGGCCTAACACACTCTATGCCAGGCACCTCCTCTCCACGCGTCGTCAACTTCCTGGTGGGTCAGTGGAAGATTTCTGGCGTGCCCTGGTTCCCCTTGTTAGAGACTGTGATTGTCAGGCCATTTCGGCCACGGAACACTTGAATCTACTTATGAGAGATGCATTTGTTACGGGCATAGGGTCCGATTACATCTGCCAGCGCCTCTTAGAAGGGGCCACACTCGACCTCGCGGAAACCAAAAAGTTAGCGCTCTCACTTACGGTTGCCCCCGACCACGCGGCCCACCCCCCTGTGCTTCGTGGACTCCGCAGACGGCCACACCATCGTCGACCCCATCAGCGACTGCCCTCAGCCAACCCCACGCCTGTGCCACGCGGCAGCCAACCAACCCTGGGGGACTCAAATGTTACTTCTGTGGGCAGTCCAAACACACCCGACAGCGCTACCCGGCCCGGAGCGCCCTCTGCAAGGCCTGTGGCAAGAAGGAACACTTCGCTGCGGTGTGCCAGGCCCGCTCAGTCACCGCTATTGTTCCGGCACCTCCCACGTGCGGCCAGTGGGCGCCGCCATCTTGTTCGACTCGCAACATGTGCGGCCCATGGGCACCGCCAACTTGTTCTCCCAGGACCAACGGGTGCCGCCATCTTGTTTCCCCACGACACGTGCGGCCAATGGGCGCCGCCATCTTACCCGACCCACGGCCCATGCCCCCCGGGAACCTTACCCGGCCGCTTGTCGCCTGCAGCCGCCGATGACCAGCCATGTCTCGCCTCGGTCACGATTGACCAGTCTCGTCCACACAACCTTGCAACTGCTTTAACCAAAGTGAAGGTCGATGGGCACGAGATCTCCTGCCTGCTGGACTCCAGGGGTACCAAGAGCTTCATTCACCCCGATATGGTAAGGTGCTGATCCCTCATGGTACACCCCGCTAACCAGAGAATCTCCCTGGCCTCCGGGTCCCACTCCATGGCGATCCGGGGGTATTGCATCACCACTTTCACTGTCCAAGGCGTGGAGTTCAGCGGCTTCCGCCTCTACGTCCTTCCCAACCTCTGCGCTGTCCTGCTACTCAGCCTGGACTTCCAGTGCAACCTCTAGAGCCTAATACTGAAATTCGGTGGGCCCTACCACCCCTTACTGTGTGCGGCCTTGTGACCCTAAAGGTCGATCCACCTTCCCTATTTGCAAACCTAACCCCGGATCGCAAACCCGTCGCCACCAGGAGCAGGCGGTACAGCGCCCAGGACAGGACCTTCATCCGGTCCGAAGTCCAGCAACTGCTTTGGGAAGGCATCATCGACGCCAGCAACAGGCCCTGGAGAGCCCAAGTGGTAGTTGTGAAAACTGGGGAGAAACACAGGATGGTCATTGACTACAGTCAGACCATCATTCGGTATACGCAGCTCGACGCGTACCCCCTCCCACGCATATCTGATATGGTCAATCAAATTGCACAGTACCGGGTCTTCTCAACTGTGGACCTGAAATCTGCCCACCACCAGCTCCCCATCCGCAACACAGACCGCCCATACACTGCCTTCGAGGCGGATGGCCGCCTTTCCCACTTTCTTAGGGTTCCCTTTGGCGTCACCACGGGGTCTCGGTCTTCCAACGGGAGATGGACCGAATGGTTGACCGATACGGACTGCGGGCCACTTTCCTGTACCTGGACAATTTCACCATCTGCGGCCACAATCAGCAGGACCATGACGCCAACCTTGGCAAATTTCTCCACACCGCCACTCTCCTCAACCTGACATACAACAAGGAGAAGTGCGTGTTCAGCACAAACTGCTTAGCCACCCTCGGCTATGTGGTCCAGAACAGAGTTCTGGGGCCCGATCCCGACCGCATGCGCCCCCTCATGGAACTCCCCCTTCCCCACTGCTCCAAGGCCCTCAAACGATGCCTGGGGTTCTTTTCTTTTACGCCCAGTGGGTCCCAAACTACGCGATCAAGGCCCGCCCACTCATTCAATCCACTGTTTTTCCCCTGATGGCCGAGGTTCACCAGGCCTTCAACCGCGACGCACGCGGTCGACGAGACGTTACCATTCCAAGTCGAGAGCAATGCATCAGACATCGCTCTGGCCGCCACCCTCAACCAGGCAGGCAGGCCCGTTGCATTCTTTTCCCGCACCCTACATGCCTCCGAAATTCGGCATTCCTCCGTCGAAAAAGAGGCCCAAGCCATTGTTGAAGCTGTGCGGCATTGGAGGCATTACCTGGCCGGCAGGAGATTCATTCTCCTCACTGACCAATGGTCGGTTGCCTTCATGTTCAATAACACACAGCGGGGCAACATCAAAACCGGAGTTGCCGCCAGCACTGTGGCGCTCTCAACGACAGATCAAGGCTCCGGACCGCCTGAATTTGTAATGTTATCTGTACTTTTAAAACACATAATTCTGTGTATAGTTCTCCACCACCCCCACCGGACTCAATTTATTTAACAGGGGGTGAATGTGGTAGTCACCACTACTGTATATATTGTATATAGAGGATGTCGATGTAGGTGCTTTATGGTAAGGCCCTGTACTACAGGTACGTGGGTAGTTCCCGGCCTGCTGGCTCCGCCCAGTAGGCGGAGTATAAATATGTGTGCTCCCTGTACAGCAGCCATTTCACAAGCTGCTGTAGGAGGCCACACATCTTAGTGTAATAAAGCCTCAATTGCATCCCACTCTCGTCTTTGTGTAATTGATCGTGCATCACCTTGTATCTCTTGGACGCGTGTTACATGTTTTCCTGGATAACGAGATCTTCAGAGCCTGCTGAAAAGTCAGGGAAACTTCACTCAAAAGCTTTTTCTGGGTCTCCATATTGTTGATACTGCAGACTAAGCAATTGCCAAGCATGTCGGATAAAACAGTTTCATACTCACAAAACTCGCCTATCCTCTGTAGCTGAGACACAAACTCGGTGACGGACCCACTGGAGTGATGTATTAAACTGATACCTTTGAACAATTATCGACAGGGTTGGGTTAAAATGCTTTGCCAAAAATGTCACGCACTGGTTGAATGTTTGCCTGTACAGCGTTGCCCGGTACATGAGACTCCGGATCACTCTGAACACAGTCCATCAACTGTGTGACCGCCTGTCGCTCATTTTCTCCTTGTCTTCAGTTTAATAACGACGTGGGAGTCCAAACAAGTAAAAGTAAGAAAAAGTTTTATTTACAAAGACTATATTTACACTCCGTGGTAGACCCCTACTGGGTACTTCTCTGATCGTTGCCTTACTGACCTTATATATTCTAGTAATTGAGATGCCCCTTCCCTAGTGGGGGAGCTTGTACTCCACAAGGAGCATGGGGAAAGGTAAACTTTCCTACCCCATAGGCCCTGTGCGGGATATTACAACCACCAACTGGATTTTACATGGCCCTTCTTTCAAACCCGCTGTTGGGTTCGGGGGCATAAAATCCAGCCCTGGATGTGTGGGGAAAGGTTATTCACCTGTGATTTCTTGACCTGAGTTGGCCTATTAGTGACCAAAGGCTAGGCTCACCATCTAATTAAAAATAACGGACAGGCTCTTGAATCTGGGGGATCAATAAAAAGCCTCCAGCTTCAAAGCTTATGCTGCATGCCATGGAAAGTCAGTGAGTGCAAAGGTGCCCAAAATGGAGGTGCCCTCTGTCCAATTTTTTCAAGTTTAAAGTAAAAACTAGTCTTTGCTGCTGGGCCACCGCTGTGGAGGGACAGGAAAAGCCCCTGCACAGGGTAACCTGCAGCTTCTGCTGCATCCCGGCAGGCAGCTCCTCAGCCTGCATGAAGCTTTTGCCTTCCAGGCAGCTAAAATGTTCTTACTAACCTGCGAGGTCTGGAGGCTGACTGGAAAATCCTCCTTCAATGGACCTTGGTTAGGCATTAGCAAGCTCAGTTAGTTACCTGGAGCTTGAAGACAGGAAGGCCCCCCTCCCCCCACAATCCGCCCCCAAACCCGTTCCCCCGAACCTCTCTCTGGCAAAATACTCTTGGGACAGCACGGGGCTATTTTTAGTGCCCACTCACCTCCGTTCCCAAGCTCAGTGAAACCTAAATATCTTCTTCATGATGTTTGGTCAGTTAGTTCAAATACCCAGATTAGGTACATTCTTTGGAATGTTAAGATCAAAAAATGTGTAACTGTATGCAATTAAGTGATTCCCAGACGATTGATTCTCTCGAAGAAAGTTAAACTCTGCAAAAAAATCAAAAAACACATCCTAAAAATCAACTGATTTGAATTCAAATTTGAAAAATAAATTGCACAACTTTCCTTAAGTTCCTATAGGACTGTCTTCTAGTTTAAGAATTACTTAAATGACAGTTGACAAATCCCTTTATTCGATTTTTATAAATCATTTCATGAGATGTGGGCACCGCTGTCTGCGCAGCATTTATCTCCATCCCTTATTGTCCTTGAAGATGGCAGTGACCCAGGTTCTTGAACCACTGCAGTCCATCTAGTGGAGGCTGTTGGGAAGTTTGTTCCGGGAATTTGACTCAGCAACAATGAAATAATGGTGCTATAGTTCCAAGCCAGGGTGGTGTTTGGCTTGGAGTGGAACATGGTGTTGTTCCCTTAAGTCTGCTGCCCCTGTCCTTCTAGGTGATAGAGGTCATGGGTTTGGATGGTGTTGTCAAAGATTAGTTTGGGCAGTGTGCAAGGGGGTTTAGACATGAGTGGCATGAGTCAGACCTCCGAGAGGGGCATTGTGGGTTGGTGGGGGGGGGCAGATCTTAGTGGAGGACGGGGATTGAGTCCAGGGTGGGGCATAGTGGGTCTGTGGGAGAGGGGGTGCGGTATGGGTATGGTTGTCAGGTTGGGAAAGAGGGGTTGGGTACAGGGTTGTGAAGTTGGGAAGGGGTCAGGGCAGGTCAGGTTGGGTCATGGGGGTTGAGAGTGAGGCCTAGGGGAAGTTGGGGAAGAGCTCTGTGTCGGTGGGGTTCAATGGGTGGTGAAATACCATGGGGGTTGGTGGTTAGTTGGCAGATGCGGGGGGAGTCCCCTGGGATTGGAGGTGTGGGGGTGCTCTGTGGGAGTTTGAGGGTGCAGGGAGAAGTCCGGGCAGGGCCTTTACAATAATTACCCAGAAGTTAGAAGAGGTTTTAGTTCTTCTAAGCTTTTCTGAGCAAGTATTGGTGTAACCCTGCCAGAACCCTAAAGCACATTTCAAGATAGCTCCCAGTGCAGGTCACTCCCCAAAGCAAGTTTGTGTTTCTGGACAATTGCCGTGCAAACCCCAACTGTATAGATCTGAGAGGGGTTCCCCAGTACAACTTTGGGGGATCCCCACGATCTGACACTGGGGAACTCGGAAGTTACATCCCTCCATTTATTAAGAAGAAACTGTCGACAGTTGTGGCTCCTAAATTCAAGTTACAGACTTGGGGGATGCACTAGCTTCTCCATGTATGCCAATATGAAGTGACTTTAAAGTTCTGCTGTGCTGAAAATTTGGGGTTTAAATCTACACCAGCACATTACTGACATAATTGTAGGGCACTTTCTCCCTGTGTCTGCGTGGGTTTCCTCCAGGTGCTCCGGCTTCCTCCCATAGTCCAAACCTGTGCAGGTTAGGTGGATTGGCCACGCTAAATTGCCCTTAGTGCCCAAACGTTTAGGTGGGGTTATGAGGTTACAGGAATAAGGTGGAGGCGTGGGTTGAAGCTCGGTGCTCTTTCCAAGGGCTGGTGTATACTCGGTGGACCGAATGGCCTTCTTCTGCACTGTAAATTCTATGACATTGGCTTTTGCATGGGAGCAGAGTTATATAAATGACCAATCAGGGTTTGGGAAGTGATGAAAACGATCAAGGAACTTTGCACATTGAAATATTTTGATGTAAAGTCAGGATAAATCAGCTGTTTGCAAATTTCTTTGGAAATAAAACAATGCAGCACTTCTCTTATCAGGTTATTTAATTTTATTGGATTGCTGTTTCTGGCGGTCTTGTGGCACATTGGATGGAGTTGCTGAGATAGGGGAGGATAGGGTCTCAGATATCTATGGGCAGTTAATGGATGGGGAGAGGGACTCGTTGGAGGAAGTAAAGAGGAAGTGGGAGGAGGAGCTGGGTGGTGCATTTGTTGGGGGGGTTTGGAGTGAGCCTTGTGGAGGGTAAATGTGACTTCCTCTTGTGCGAGATTAAGTTTAATTCAATTTAAAGTGTTGCATAAAGCACACATGACAAAATCGTGTATGAGTCGTTTTTTTTACGGAGGTGGAGGATAGATGTGGGTGGTGTTTAAGGGGACCAAAATTGATGGAGTTTTGGGAGTCCTTCTTGGGGGCCATGTCAAAGATTTTGGGGGTGAAGGTGGCTCTGAGCCCATGGGTGGCGATGTTCAGGGTTATGGAGGGTCCGCGAGTGAATTTGGGGAGAGAGGCTTATGTGTTAGCCTTTGCCTCCATGACAGACCAGAGGCGGATCTTGTGAGAGTGCTGGGCCCTGGAGCCACCCAAGGAACTACAGAGAGTCGTGAACACAGCCCAGTCCATAACGCAAACCCGCCTCCCATCCATTGACTCTGTCTACACCTCCCAAGGCAGTGGGATGTGTGAGTGACTTGGTGGAATTACTAAAGCTGGAGAAGATGAAGTTCGTCATTACAGGGTCGGAGGAGGGGTTCCTCTCGAGGTGGGGGTTGTACATCTGCTTCTTTAAGGATCTGTAAACTGGAGGGTGGGACGGTGGGGTGTTATATATTTATTTTCTTTGGTTATTTGCAGTCCTGTTGGCGCTTTTTGTTATAGTTGTGTTTGATGTATATGTACAAATGCATCAATAAAAATATTTTCTTAAAAAAGGATCTGTAAACATCAGCGGGGCTGGGGGTGCAGTGGTGGTGGTTGGGGGGTGACATAATATACACACAAGTATATGATGGTGCATAGTCAGACACTGACTGACACACTGAATGACCAATCAACACACAGAACACAACAGCCAATCACCAGACAGGACACGGCCACTATAAAGCCAGAGGGCACTAGTTTTCCCGCACTCTTGGGATGCAGCCTCTGAGACAGCCAGAGCCCGTGATCAGCAATACGAACATCCACATGTGCTAGCAGGATAGTCTGGCCAGGTTAGCCTCAGGTCTCCACTCAACTCAACATAGTGTCAACCCACAGTGCAAGTATGTTTAACAGCTCATAGTTCAATAAAATGGAGTTGTACTTCCACAAGAGTTGGTAGCCTGTCTCTCTCACTGCTATGGTAAACGCAGTTCTCGCAGACCCAGCATACCCAACACACCATAGTACCAGTGCGTGATGTTAGAGTTTGATGGACCTACCCTGATATAATCTGCCTTTGACCAGCAATCAGCCATCCGGTAGTATGGACAGAGTCCGCCCTCCCCGCCGATCTGCATCGTCGGCAACCGCGGTGCCAACTGGAAGATTTTTAAGCAGAAGTTTCAGCTGGACCTCAAAGCCACCGACCTTGAAGCCGCCTCAGATGGCAGAAAGATTGCTCACTTTCTCTCCACGGCCGGGGACCTCGCCATCCACATTTTTAACTCCCTTACATTTGCTGAAGATGAGGACAAGTCCAAGTTCAAAACAGTCCTGCTGAAGTTCATCAGCCACTGTGACATCGAAGTCAACGAGAGTTTTGAACGCCATGTGTTTCAACAGCGTCTACAGGGTTTTCTTTCCTATCCCATCTTCGCAATCTCGTGCAATCCTGTAATTACGGCTCCACCTCCGACTCCATGATCCGCGACCAGATCGTTTTCGGAGTACACTCGGACCCCCTACGCCACCAGCTCCTTAAAGTGAAACAGCTCACCCTCGCTATAGCCATTGAAACCTGCGCACTGCATGAGCACTCTACTAACCGGTACTCGCACATTCAAGCGGCAGAGATGGCATGGCAAGGCCCCCACAATGCCGAGCGGATGCAGGCTGTAAAGCAGCTCCAGGGCCTGAGTCTGGATGAGGGCAGCCATTTTGCACGCTTTCCCGGGCTCCTGCGCATGCGCGCAATGACCGAGGGAACGGCGAGGCCGAAGACCGAACTGCGCAGGTGCGCACAACGTACGACCGCACCGCGCATGTGCGGTGGCGCACGGAGCGTTCTGACATCACGACATGCAACAACTGTGGCTACTCCCACTTAAAGCGGCAATGTCCCGTGAAATCTCGACACTATCTCCAGTGTGGCAAGCTTGGTCTACTCAAACATCTGCCTCCCGTCGCTCCCAGCAGCAGCGCAGGAATGTCCACTCCGTTCAACAACCAGTTACAGATTCCGACTCCGACATGGTTCCAGACCCTGATACCGAGGATCTCAATTCCCCATTCCGGGTGGGCATCATCACCAAGCATACGATGCTTCCCAAAAAAAAGGCCAAGCCCTTCCCAGTGATGAGCATTGATCCGGACGACAAGTGGTGTGCCACCCTTACGGCCAACAAATCTCGCATCCGATTCAGGCTGGACACCGGCGTTTCAGCCAATCTCATTTCGCAGTCTGACCTGGACAGCCTCCACGTCAAGCCGACCATCCTTCCATCCGCCTGCCAGCTTCTCGACTACAATGGCAATGCCATTGCTGCCAGTGGCTCATCCCAGTTTGTGGTGTCGCACCGTTCCTTAAAGGCCACCCTGCGCTTCGGGATTGTAGGGTCCACCAAAGCTCCCCTGCTCGGTGCTCAGGCGTGCAAGATCCTGAATCTCATCCAAAGGGTTCACTCCATGTTGCCCGCTGAGGCATTAGCCTCGCCAGACGCCGACTTTCAGACAAACTGAAGGACATCATTGCTCGATACCACAGCATCTTCGAGAGCATGGGCACACTCCCATACACGAACAAAATTCTTTTAAAACCAAATGCCACGCCTGTGGTTCATGCACCCGCCGGGTGCCGGCGCCCCTTGAGGACCGCCTCAAGCAGCAGCTGCAGGACCTCCAGGACCAGGGCATCATTTCTAAGGTAACGGAACCCACCGACTGGGTCAGCTCCATGGTGTGTGTTAAGAAACCATCAGGGGACCTACACATTTGCATCGACCCCAAAGATTTGAACTGTAACATCATGAAGGAACACTACCCTATCCCAAAGCGCGAAGAGCTCACCTGCGAGATGGCTTGCGCCAAATTTTTCACGAAGTTGGACGCCTTCAAGGGGTTCTGGCAGATACATCTTGACGCATCCAGTCGGAAGCTCTGCACATTTAACATCCCATTTGGCCGGTATTGATACAACCGGATGCCGTTTGGCATCATCTCTGCCTTGGAGGTGTTCCACCGAATAATGGAGCAAATGATGGAGGGCATCGAGGGGGTGCGGGTGTATGTAGACGACATCATTGTCTGGTCCACCACTCCGCAGGAACACATCGATCGACTCCAACGCATGTTCCAGAGAATCTATGAGCATGGCCTCCGCCTCAACAGAGCCAAATGCTCCTTTGTTCAAGCAGAAATAAAGTTCCTTGGCAACCATATCACAGTTTGGTGTGCAGCCGGATGCAGACAAGGTGTTGGGGATCAATGAAGACACCAGAGGACAAGAAGGCAGTCCTCTGCTTCCTGAGGATGGTCAACTTCCTGGGGAAGTTTATCCCCAACCTCGCATCTCACACCACAGCTCTCCGTAATCTTGTGAAGAAAACCATCAACTTGCAGTGGCTCCCCGCTCACGAGCAAGAGTGGCGTGAACTCAGGGCGAAACTCACCAAGGCATATTGGCATTCTTCGACCCTGCCAAGGAGACAAAGTTCTCCACTGATGCGAGCCAGTCTGGCATTGGAGCAGTGCTCCTCCAACGCGACGACTCCTCCTCATGGGCTCCAGTCGCATATGCATCGTGCGCAATAACGCCCACTGAGCAACGCTATGCTCAAATCGAGAAAGAGTGCCTGGGCCTCCTCAGGGGAATTGTCAAATTCCATTACTACGTATATGGACTCCCCAAATTTACGGTCGAAACGGACCACAGGCCACTGGTCCACATTATACAGAAGGACCTCAACGAAATTACGCCGCATCTGCAACGCATCCCCCTTAAACTCAGGCGGTATGACTTTGAACTGGTCTACACCCCGGGCAAGGAGCTCATCGTGGCCAATGCACTCTCCCGCTCCGTCACTACGCCATGCGAGCAGTCGGGCTTCGTTTGCCAGATTGATGCCCATGTTGAGTTCTGTGCATCTAACTTGTCCGCCACTGACGAACAAGTCATCCAGATTTGTAGTGAAACAGCCAAGGATCCTCTGCTCCAACGGGTCATGCGCCATCTTACAGACGGATGGCTCAAAGGCCAACGCCCGCAATTCTACAACTTTATAGATGATCTGGAAGTGGTAGATGGAATTCTGTTGAAGTTGGACAGGATCGTCATTCCGCAAAGCATGCGGGAGCTCGTCCTTGAGCAGCTCCATGAGGGTCACCTGGGGGTGGTGAAGTGCCGTCGATGGGACCGTGAGGCAGTGTACTGGCCTGACATCAACCAGGACATCACCAACACTGTTCTAAACTGCCCAACGTGCCAACGGTTCCAGCCGACTCAGCCAAAAGAGACCTTGCAGCCACATGAACTGGTGTCATCCCCATGGACCAAGGTTGACATTGATCTCTTCCACGCACAAGGCCGGGACTATGCCCTCATTGTGAACTAATTCCCTAACTACCCAGAGGTGGTTAGGCTGCATGACCTCACATCGGCAGCGGTCATCCTTGCGTGCAAGGAGACTTTTGCTCGTCATGGCATTTCACTCACGGTTATGTCCGATAATGGCCTGTGTTTTGCCAGTCAGGAGTGGACCAAGTTTGCCCGGCGGTATAATTTCACGCACGTCACCTCGAGTCCCCACTACCCCCAGTCAAATGGCAAAGTTGAAAAAGGGGTGCACATTGTCAAACGACTCCTGTGCAAAGCGGCTGATGCGGGTTCAGACTTTTACCTCGCATTACTAGCCTACAGGTCGACTCCTTTGTCCACTGGCCTGTCCCCAGCACAATTGTTAATGAACCGCACATTACGGACAACGGTCCTGCAATACACATCCCGGACCTTGACAACTTTCCGATGGGTCCAACACAAGTCTCGGGTCCAACACAAGTCGGCGTATGACACCCGCGCCACGGATCTCCCTGCTCTCGTCCCTGATGACCAGGTTCGTGTTCAGCTCCCTGAAGATGGCTGGTCTGCCACCGCTGTGGTGATCAAGCAAGTGGCCCCCAGATCATTTCTGGTTCGTATGCAGGATGGCTCTTTTCTTTGGCATAATAGGCGGGCACTGCGACTGCTTCCACGCTCGCCACCAGATCGTGATGCCCTGCCTCACCCTCAGGAAACGCCCTTCCAAGAGCGCGCCGATCTACCTCTTCTGATGCCACCCTCTGCGGCTGATACAACCCCGCCCATTCCAGAGCAGGCGACCACCAACCCACCCTTGAGGCGGTCAACCAGAATTCGTCGCCCACCACAGAGACTGAATTTATGAACTGATTATTTCGTTACCTTGGTTCTTCGTTTGCTCGTTTGTACATACTGTTATATGTTTTGTTACATGCACTCTATCTGCACTAGACACCTTCCCGTGTAAATACGTTAGGATTTTTGTATATAGTCAGGTTCCTGGTCATGTAAATATGCTCACATACTCTGTATATAGTCAGGCACATTCACGTACCACACTATTTATTGCCATATTTACATTTTTTTTCAAAAGGGGGAGATGTCATAATATACACACAAGTATATGATGGTGCATAGACAGACACTGACTAACACACTGAATGACCAATCAACACAAAGAACACAGCAGCCAATCACCAGACAGGACACGGCCACTATAAAGCCAGAGGGCACTAGTTTCCCCGCTCTCTTGGGATGCAGCCTCTGAGACAGCCAGAGCCCGTGATCAGCAACACGAACATCCACCATGTGCTAGCAGGATAGTCTGGCCAGGTTAGCCTTAGGTCTCCAGTCAACTCAACATAGTGTCAACCCACAGTGCAAGTATGTTAACAGCTCTTAGTTCAATAAAATAGAGTTGTACTTCTACAAGTGTTAGTAGCCTGTCTCTCTCACTGCTATGGTAAACGCAGACCCAGCATACCCAACACATCAGTGGGGTGTATTTTTGCTTTTTGGTTTGAGTTATAGTTATCATTGTTTTACATTATAGCCAGAAAACGGACATGTGGGGTGTTTGAGGTAATGGGGGAGCCTTGATATACAATAGTTGAATGAAGATGGTTGTATTTAGTGTTTTGTATAGAAAATTAAAATGCCTTGAATAAAAATATTTTTTAAAATACTAAAATGTTCATTAAAACAAACTACCAACTTGCATACCTACAATTTTGAAAATTTCTTAATTATAAACCAGACTTATTTAAATTTTAATGGCATTGTCTTGAATGTAGGAAAATTTTCTATTATAAAACATCACAAAAAAATCTCTTTTGTCAGTCTTGCAACATCAGTAATAGACTTGAAAATAACTGAAATATTCCTAACTAATGTTTCTTATGTAATTAAGACCATTGTGCTTTATTGGAATATTGTACAGTCCTGGGACTTAGCTATAAAACAACTGTGTAGCTATTTATCATGACAATGTAGTACTTTATGTGGGGCGATAATAGTGGAAAGATATTCTGGTTACATTTTGACTGAAATCCACTTTTAATAGATCGCACCGTGCTATTGTAAAAGATAAGTTCAATCAAATTTAGATCACAGTATGAGTCATTTCACACATGACCTGTGGTAAGTATAACATACTTGGGAAGAGGAGGTGACCTTGAACTTATTGGTTCCCAGATTACTCTACCACTGGAGCTTTCTTCACATTATGTCTGGGTCAAATTGATAAAGAAATTGATGAGTCAATAATTCCACTATCATTGAATCATACGATTACAAGGATGGGTGAACCATTGATCCTTTTTCATCTAGCAATTCCTATGTTCCTTAAAGCTTTCTGAAAGTTTAGAGAGCCCCAAACCGATTGCTATAAGGCTGAGAGTTACTTAGGAGAACTATAATTTTATATTTTAATGTTTTTTTAAATTCTGTCATTTGACAATATTAGTTTGAGTTTATCGTAATATCTGTCAATCCTAAAGGTCAGTGACATGAATGACAATTGAAAATTTTCTATATTATAATGACAACAACAACATCCTAAAGCACTTCACAGGAGCGATATAAAGCAAAATTTGACACCAAGCCAAAATAAGGAAGAAGTAGGGCTGATGGCCAAAAGCTTAGTGGTAAGTTTTAAGGAGTTTCTGAAGGGTGGTCAGAGAGGTAAAGAGGCAGAGAGGGAATTCCAGAGTTTAGAGCTTTTTGCAACAGGCACAGCACCAGTAGTGAGACTATGAAAATGTGAAATGTTCAAAAGGCCAGAGTTAGAGGAGAGCAGTTATCTTGGAGAGTTGTGCAGCTGGAGGATATTATGGAGATTACAGAGATAAAGACCATGAGGGATTTGGAAATTATGGTGAGATTTGTAAAATGGGAATGTTGCTTAACCGGAAGCTAACGTAGGTTGGCAAGCACAGGAGTGATGAGTGTACGGGACTTTGGTCTGAGTTAGGAAACAGGCAGCTGTGTTTTGGATGGCCTCAATTTTACAGGGGCTGGAAAGTGATAGGCTGCCCAAGATTTACAATACACTCACAATGGGTAGTATCGTGATCAGAAGAGAGGGTGAAATAATGATTTGTTCTATTCTGTCCCCAGGAAATTACTTATCTTCTGTAATGTACAAAGTGAATAACAGATGGCAGTATTTTTGTTTTGTATGTCAGGTGGCAAACAGCTGGATGACAGATGTCTCAAAAGTGTAATGTTGATGGTTGCCAGGAGTTTGGAAGACATATTATTAGGGTACCAAAATGGGCAATTAATTTCCCATATAGCCTGATGCATGATTCAGTAACCTGGGTTAAACAAGGGATAGTTAACTAATTTTTTGTGCATGTAAGCGACGCATTTTTAATGATGCCTGACTGTTGCAATCCCTGTAACAGCTCTGCTCTTCCATGAATCCCTGTTTGGTATAAACACTGGTTTCATGCAATCATAAACTTATCAAGGACTCATCTGGCTAGTGAATATCCCTCCTCTGAAACACTATTGGTCTGTAACATAAAAAAATAAATCAACTGCCCTTTCCAGGCTATCGTGCACTGTGTTACAATGAACAGCAAACCTAGGCACACAGACGTCAGAGGAGACTAAGGAGAGAAATCATGACCTATGCCATGCTGAATCTCTGGCACGACAGCAACGTTTGCCTTGACTTCATGCGGCACCAGTGTTGATCGGCTCAGAGTCACGGAGCTGGTTATTATTAGGTTACCTCATGCATCAGGATTTGTAAGATTTGATTGATTTTGATTTCATTTGATTTCTTGTCATGTGTCCCGAGGTACAGTGAGAAGTATTGTTGTGCAGACAGTCTAGACAGATCATTCCATACATTAAAAAACAAAGCACATACATAAATACACAATGTAAATACATAGACACAGGCATCAGGTGAAGCATACGGAGTATAGTATTACTCGGTAGAGAAGATGTGTGAAGAGATCAGTTCAGTCCATAAGAGTGTCATTCAGGAGTCTGGGGCGGGATTCTCACAGCCCTGGGCCGGGCCGGAGAATCCCCGCGACCGGGCCACGCCGCTCGACGCTGGCACCCGATTTTCCGCAGAGCGGAGAATCTGCGCCAATGGCGCCGGCGTGGTTGGTGCAGCGCCGGTATGCGGCCCGGATGGATCGGGCGGCCGTAAGAAAAGAACCGAGTCCTGCCGGCGCCGTTGTAACCTGCTCTGAGTCAGCGGGACCTCGGCGTTGAAGGGTCAGGTGGCGGCCTGTGAGGGGGCGGGGGATCCAACCCCGGTGGGGCTTCCGAAGTGGCCTGGCCCACGATCGGGGCACACCGATCGGCGGGCGGGCCTCTCTAGCTGGGGGCCTCCTTTCCTACGCGCCAGCCCCTGTAGCCCTACGCCATGTTGCGTCAGGGCCAGCAGATTGAAGGAGGCCACTGCGCATGCGCACGTTGTCGCCAGCGCCACTGAGTATGTGCGCGTTGGCACCAGCGCCACTGCGCATGCTCGGATCCCACGGCACGCAGTTCGCACCGGGATTAGCAGCGTGAACGACTCCAGTGCCGTGCTGGCCCCCTGTAGGGGCCAGAATTACTCCTGGCAGCAGCCCATTCATGCCATCGTAAAACGCTATGCCATTTATGACGGCGTGAACTCTGCCGTGGGATGGGAGAATCCCGCCCCTGGTAACAGTGGGGAAGAAACTGTTTTCCAACCTGTTAGTGCGTATTCTCAGACTTTTGAATCTCCTGCCCAATAGAAGTCATTGGAGCAGAGAATGACCTCGGAGTCTTTGATTATGCTTTCCCAAGAAAGTGGGACATGTAGACAAAGTCAATCGATGGGAGGAGGGTTTGTGTTATGGACTGGGCTGTGTTCATGACTCTCTGTAGCTTCTTGCGGTCTTGGGCTGAACAGTTGCCATACCAGGCTGTGATGCAGCCAGATAGGATGCTTGCTATGGTGCATCTGTAAAAATTGGTAAGAGTCAATGTGGACGTGCGGAATTTCCTTACTTCCTGAGAACGTATAGGTGTGGTTGTGCTTTCTTGATCGTAGCGTTGACCTGGACAGTTTGTTGGTGATGTGCACACCCAGGAATTTGAAGCTGTCAACCATCTCCAACTCAGCACCATTGGTGCTGACAGCGGCGTGTATCAATCGGATCGCGTCCTGTGATCAAAACATCCCTCAATATATATACCAGATCATTTCTATCGGACCATCAAGAGACATCAAAGTTTGTTCTTTATCAATGATATCACTGATAACCTATTTTATCATCCACAGATATCAAGTTTCACATTGATTTGGTGATTTGAATAGTGATTTCACTATTTGACCAAAAGGCAACTAGGTATTTTTAGAATTACAGTTTGCACAGTGGACAAGACATGACTGATTATATTGATAGAGTTACTTTAGCATTAACCAATAGTTGGATTGTTTCCCAAATAGAAAAGTATATTATTCCTTAATATGAAACTGATATGTGACCAAAAGCAAGATGCTCATGTACAATCCATGCTTTCCTGGAGAGCACATAGGGCTTATTTTTGGCGAAAGCATGAAAACAGTCACTAAATAGATACTAATAAAACATGCCTGTTTAAAAGTCTGGATTTAGCAGCAATTTTGGCCCTAATTACTGACTATCATAATCTGAATTTCCTTGGAGGTGCTAATATGATAAACACTGCAGGTTTAGCACTCAAGCACTGGATAAGCCCAATTTTCAGGCAGCATTTTGTGTGGGCTCCATGCACCCACTTCTATTGAAGGTGTGGAGTGTGCTGGCTGATAGACAGTGGCATGTTTCATGAATATTCATGACCAAATAGTGGTGACACAGGTTCCTGGATGCTGCATTCGAGGTCCTGCTGAAGAAGGCCCAGAGAAGGAGTAACATCCTGTACCCATATCAGGAAAACGTTCACCTTGCACTCATATCCCTACTGTCCCTTTCTCAGCTCTGCTGCTTTGCCTGGTCTCATGTCATCCTTCCATTCTTCCTGCAAACCAAAAGGGATACCAAGTAAGATGCCGATTCCCAAGCACCCGCCTTTCTCCTGGTTACTGCGAGAAGGCATCTGATAAGGTAGGGTAAAACACCGATTACTCTTTTTAGTAAGAATTTTGAATCTAACTTAGTGGAATCTGGTGAAGCTTTGACAAAAATATCTCAAAAATCCTCTTCAAACCTTCACCAAGTGAACAGTAACTTTTAAAAAATTCATTCAAGAGATTTGGACTTGGCTGGCTAGGCCAGCATTTATTGCCCATCACTAATTGCCCCTGAGAAGGTGGTGGTGAGCTGCCTTCTTGAAGTCTTCGTTGATCTAGGGTTGATCTCCTGGATTGGTGGTAATGGTAGAGTGAGGGATATGCCGGCCCATGAGATTACAGATTGTGCTTGAGTGCATTTCTGCTGCTGATGGTCCACAGCATCCCATTGATTCCCTGTCTTGAGTTGCTAGATGTGTTCAAAATTTATCCCATTTATCATCCCATACAACTTGATGGAGGACTTAACCAATCACTGTAGATCCAATCTAGCAACTATCTCCTTTAGGATTCGACCAGCTGAGTCAGTGGTGGTGCTACCGAGACACTCTTGGTGATAGACATTGAAGTCCCCCACTCAAGAGTACATTCCGCACCCTTGCCTCCCTCAGTATGTCCTCCAAGTGAAGGTTGTTTGGGGAAGGGGGTCCAGTGCCCATGGACATGTAGGTACGTGGTAACCAGCAAGGGATTTCCTTTCTGGATACCATGAGACTTCTTAATAATAATAATAATAATAATAATAATTTTTATTGTCACAAGTAGGCTTACATTAACACTGCAATGATGTTACTGTGAGAAGTCCCTGGTCGTCACATTCCAGTGCCTGTTCAGGTACACAGAGGGAGAATTCTGAATGTCCAAATTACCTAACACCACATCTTTCGGGACTTGTGGGAGGAAACCGGAGAACCCAGAGGAAACCCACGCAGCCACATGAGAAAGTGCTGACTCCACACCGAGAGTGACCCAAATTGGGAATCGAACCTGAGACCCTGGAGCTGTGAAGCAATGGTGCTAATCACTGTGCTAATGTGCCGCCCGCCTTCGGGTCCAGAGTCGATGTTGAGGACTTCCAGATGGGTTTTTAATGACAATTGACAATCACAGCATTTTAATTCCTGATTCTTTTATTGAATTCAATTTCTACCACCTTCCGAGGTGGGATTCGAGCCTGGCATTACCCTAGGTCTCTGGATTACTAGTCCAGTGACAATACCACTATAAAATGAAATGAAAATCGCTCACTTTTAAGGAGCACTCAAGATCCTCTGTTAGCAGTGGTTATGAGATCAACTGTTAGCCTCCAGGTTGTCATGTAGTTCCCTTAATGAATGATGGGAAGTAATTTAAGTGGCAATCAACTGCTTAACGATCCTCAGACAGTCGGCCCGAATGCAAGCTTCAATTTCTTGACCAAGGTGATGTTTGGCGCTAAATCGGGGCTAAGCTATCATTTAAACTTAAAACCTCTTCGGAGGCTCTAAAGCAGGGGTGGGCAAACTACGGCCCGCGGGCCGCATGCGGCCCGCCAAAGGTCTTTATGCGGCCCACCAAGATCAAGTCATTAAAAAAAAAAACAATTTTTTTATTTTTATATTTTTATTAAGGTTAATGGGTTACTGGTATAGGGTGGATACGTTGACTTGAGTAGGGTGATCATTGCTCGCACAACATGTGTTTCATGTGAAGTTTCTACTTTAAAATATTAATTAATAAAAATTAATTGCTTTTTTTTCTTTAAACTGAGTTACTTTGTTTTTCAAATAAATGTGTTTCATGTAAAGTTTCTACTTTAAAATATTAATTAATAAAAATTAATTGCTTTTTTTTCCCTTTAAAAACCTTTTATTTTGGCTTATTTTAAATATTAATTATTTTACTTAATATACTATGCGGCCCTTTAAAATTGTGAATTTCTGAATGTGGCCCTTGCACAGAAAAGTTTGCCCACCCCTGCTCTAAAGGATCTAAAGTATTTGGGAAAAATACCCCGAAACTTAAATTCTAAGGCAGCCCAAAATTACAGAACTGTTTGAAGGAAAAGGAAGGATGGTTGGTTATTTGTTGATATAACCAAAGTAATTCTCCCATGACTCATGATTCCGTTGACTAAGACGGGGAAACAAGGATACTTTCTGCATGCCAGGAAATTCCTCCAAGCATGATGGTTTCCTGCTATGCTGCCACATGCATAGTTTTGTGATGACCTGAAAATCAACTGGCACATTCCTCACTACTCAGCAACGCCAGAGGGTCTCTCCTCAAGAGAACAAATAATCTCTGTGAGCAAAGCCTGTTTGACATCAACCATTTCTGTGGATCCCTCGCTCATTGTTCCCTGAGGGTTTTTCCACATGAGTCAAATCCGTGGTCTTGGATTTGTGACCAGGACAACTGCAAATCTATGTTCAAAGACAGCACTTTAGTACCTGTCACATACTGTCTTATCACCTCTTTAAAAGCTGCTTCAGCAAGGCCTGCCTCCTTTGGCATGGAAGAGAGATGGGCAGGGGATGTTTCTCTCCAACACTGGCCTCCTGTCACTCCCCGACTGGGGCTTACACTGAGTACGTCACTTTACACCTGGTGAATCCTTCTGTGTATTACAACTATTTTATGTTGCTGCTGGGTGAAGTGGAAGAAAATAAATGTGCTAATTTCTCTTCTGGGTCTCATCATGCTCAGTTTCCCATCACCTGTGGAGAGAGTTGAGGGCCCATTATAAATAAGCCAACTGACACACTCCATCAATTGGCTGAATTAAAATCTCCCAGTCCAGTGGTGATCACACATGAGGCATCTGTACTTTGAGCAACTTAGTACTGTTATCTTCATTCGTATCCATCTTCTCAGTACTGAATATATAAAGTACAGTTTGTCCGACCCTGGTGCAATGCAGTATACCTGCAGTGATTAATTTCTCATCTTTCAAGTAGAACAATTAACCAACGTAGAGAATTGTATCTGCGAGAAATATTTTCATAACATCCATGTTATAAATTGTAGGTCTACTGTAAATATTTACTCCATTCCAGTGGCAATAATCACTCCTGTAAGTGGACTCTGGACTTCAGAAACGAACTGATGCAACCCTATATCTGATAATGTCATCATATAGAACATTGTAGCGCAGGGAAGGGTTATAACAAGACTAGATGCATGTGTTTGAAACTTAGAATCATAGAATCCCTACAGTACAGAAGGAGGCCTTCAGCCCATCAAGTCCACACTGACCCTCTGAAAGAGCTCAGTACTGAGTTTGACCCCCCTACACACCCTTCCCTTATCTCCATAACCTAACTAACACATTCCTGGACACTAAGGGGAAATTCAACACACCCAATCCACTGAACATTCACATCTTTGGACTGTGGGAGGGAACCACAGCACCCGGAGGAAACCCACACAGACATGGGGAGAACGTGCAAAGTCCACACAGAAAAGGTCAGAACTGAACCTGGATCCCTGGTACAGTGAGGCAGCAGTGCTAACCACTGTGCCACCATGCGCCCCAAGTTTGTTTTACTTGTTACGATGAGGTGAGAAGGGAGAACTGACTCCCCTCTATTCAACCTCCTCGGTCACAATAAAGGTGTAAGCTTCTTTTTCATGAGGATATGCATTTTCCAAATCAGAATGTATTTCACTCGTCTTGTGAGAGTACCTTTATGAAATGGGGGTTTATGAAATAGCTGTAGTGGATGTACCTTTAAGAAATGGGTGTTTACCAGTGATGTCAGAGTATGGGTGGAGCTGGGCTGTCTGTCTGCTTTTACTTTCACTTTGGGCTCGCAGCTACAGGGTGTGATAGTTTCGTTTTAGATTTGGAGAAGCTGCAGTCACAGCAAGATGTGTATGAATCTCTGCAAGCCTATGAATGTTCATTTGGTGAATTCAAAGTAGTAACTGTTCTCAGTAGTGAAGTTAAATCTGATGCCTTTCTGTAAAAAAGGTTATTTTTGTCTTATGGATGTTGCAAGGAAAGATTAAGAGTTACTTAGAGAGTACTGTGTTCTTTGGCGGATTTATTGGTGTTGATAGTTGTTAAGATGTTTACTGTGGGTTTATAAAGTGTTAACTGGTTTTCATAAATAAAGTGTTTTAATTTAAAAGTACTGTAAATTTATGTTGCATCACACCTGCAGAGTGGGCCCGTGTGCCCCCCCATAACCACAATCTATTCAAAGTTGTGGGTCAGGTGAACTCCATGATACACTTTGGGGTTATCTAAACCTTGGCACATAACACACTATTTAAGCTAAACAATAAAGAGCCAATCGAAAAAGGTTTTCTTGAGTCAAAGAAAAGGCAAATTTATGAACCACCAAACCTGAGAAAAATAATAAAAACACAGCATCAAGCATTCGGCCCTCATGTAGTCATTCGGGCCCACACACAGCCACAAGAGGAGTAGGAGTGCAAAAAAAAGGTTAAATGATATACGGTTCAGTGTCCTTTCATTATCCCTGAGGCATAGATTTTAAATGCCATGGCTGATTAAGGTTAGCTGGTTTCTTGGATACACTCAGATGTAGAAGATATTGCAATTATAACGAGATCACAGTTCGCTGGTAGGTTTCTGGTAGAGTTGGCTTCTTGAACTTGGCAACACACTTATTCCAGAAGAAAGAGAAGGTGAGCAACTTTCAGCCTGTTTCCTCTGCTGACAGTTTTCTTTTTTTTATAAATGTTTTTTTATTGAGTTTTCATATTTTATATATGACAAATTACAAGTTATTAGAGAGAGAGAAAAAAAAAGGAAAACACAAAAATTTTTTACATGAATATTTACAGGTAAGCATCTTCATAACAATAATTGTGGCCGCCCCCTTTAGCCAGCATACATGCTGACAGTTTTCTTGACACTGCCCATGTTACTTGCAACCCCTCTGAAGTGGCTGATCACCTTGCCTTGAAATACTTCACCCATTGTGTACTTGCAAGAGGTTTTGAGTATGTTGGCCTGTAACAGCCATTGTTTTCATATCATGGACTTTGCGTTTTTAATGTCTTTTCCTGGACAGTTATGAGTTTTAATGCTTGTCTGGATTATAGTAAATGTCTTTCTCTTCACACTCCCCTGTGTGATTGTTTCTCATCTTGAACTCGCACATATTCTCCCTTAACCAAGCCCCTGCACCCCGTCCTCCCCAGTCCCAGCCTTATGGCTATATTCATTTTAATCCTTTGAGTTAGACTGAATTTATACCTAACATTTTTACTATACAAGACCTTTTCCATGCTAAACATAATTATGAGATTTGGCAATCCTGTTGATCATTGCTGAGAAAGATGAGACATATAGCATCTCATTAAATATATCACATATGATTAGTGGGACTTTTGATATTTTATCGTCGATGGCATTTCAACAGATATTGGGTGGGATTCTCCGACCCCCCGCCGGTTCGGAGAATCGCCCGGGGCCAGCGTCAACGCCGCCCCCGCCGTGTCGTGAATTCTCCGCCACCAGAGATTCGGCGGGGGCGGGAATCGTGCCGCGCCGGTCGGCGGGCCCCCCGCGGCGATTCCCCTGCCTGCAATGGGCCGAAGTCACGCCGGTGTCAACCCTCTCCTGCCGGCGTGGATCAAACCACCTACCTTACCGGCGGGAGCAGGCGGCGCAGGCGTGTGCCGGGGTCCTAGGGGGGGCGCGGGGCGATCTGACCCCGGGGGGTGCCCCCACGGTAGCCTGGCCCGCGATCGGGGCCCACCGATCGGCGGGCAGGCCTGTGCCGTGGGGGTACTCTTTTTCTTTCGCTTTCGCCATAGTCTTCACCATGGCGGAGGCGGAAGAGACCCCCTCCTCTGCGCATGCGCCAGGATGACGTCTGCAGCCGCTGACGCTCCGGCGCATGCGCCGACCTACGCTGGCCGGTGAAGTCCTTTCTGCCCCGGCTGGCGTGGCGCCAAAGGCCATTCATACCAGCCGGCGGAGCGGGAACCACTCCGGCACGGGCCTAGCCCCTCAATGTGAGGGCTTGGCCCCTAAAGGTGCACCTTTGGGGCGGCCCAACGCCGTAGTGGTTCACGCCACTCCAACACGCCGGGACCTCCCGCCCCGCCAGGTAGGGGAGAATCCCGGCCATTGTTTTTGACAGCACCATTTGTGCAGAAATTGGGTTATAATCCATCCTCTGAACAGTTTTGAGACTAGAAGCAATTTGTCACTAGTCCTTATAGCCGGTCTGACATTCACAATCTTGTGCTTGTATACCAGATAAACCGATGATGGTCTTTTAATTTTAGGACATAATGTAAGTAGAGGCTGCCCTCTCACTCTGTACCCAGTGGCCCGATTAGTGAATCATTTAAAAAAAACAATGGCTAATTCTGTGACACAGCTTCATTAAACCAACCCTGTGAACTGATGCCAAAGTTTATCTGCTTGGTTGGATATGACACTCAGCAACACTGAATTTAATCTCCTTCATCAAAATCTTTGGACTGATCAATGAAATGTTAGTCTACAGATTGAACTTGTTGAAATTGTTCCAGTGGCTTTCATGTGGTATTCTTTTCAAATATTGATGACGGCTTTTTGGATACAGATCAAATCGTGGTCAGACGTGCCAACTGGTTTGTTGTTTTAGTGCTTTCAAGTGGTCATGACATCAGTGAATGCAAAATATAAGGAGGTATTACTCAGACAACAAAACGTCTGAATAAAGGCCATCACCAAGTGTTGGTAGAACATGGCAACTGTGATGTTCTTCTGCTTTCTGTTCCTGTCACATAATACTGGGCTGGATTCTCCGTTCTGGAGATTAAGTGTTGCCGCTGGTGTAAAATTGCAGGAACAGCGCAGCCCCACTAGGTGCGCCGGCCAGGAGAAAGTAATGTCATACAAATGAGCCAGCACGTAGCCCATGTGCAGCCCGCCTGATTCCTGGCCCTCCAGTGTCTGATTTGCTGGGTTTGGGATTGACAAGCTTGAGCAGCCTTTAAGCGTTCCACTCAGCACAAACCGTCATTCCAGCCCAGAGGATGGCTGCTAAAAAACCTGCACCAAGGAGATTGGAAGTCTCTCATTAGGTCTCTTTTGGTGGTCAAATAACTTAATAAATTCTGTAGAAGTATGTCAGTTCAATTCTTAATGACTAATACTTGCTTTGAGAAATTATGAATTTGGAGGCAGAAGGAATATGTCCACACATTGGACATTTTTCAACTAAAGGAAAGCTTGGTTCATTCTCCAAGGCAATCAATCATTTTTTTTTTGGAAATGTTTTTTATTGAGTTTTCATATTTTATATCCAACAAATTACAAATTATTAGAAAAAAAACCACGCAAAAATTAACATGTATATTTACAGGTAAGCATCTTCATAATAACAACTGTGGCCGCCCCCTTTAACCGGCCTACATGTTTTACATTCCCCAATATGGCCGAGGCACATGTTTATAGGCATTTATTTACAATTTGGTTTTGGGCCTTAGCTTGCCAACAGACTGTTGTTTGCGGCTTTGTCCTTCCTTTTTTTTTCTTGGAATAATTTTTATTCATGTTTTCAACAACAAATTTTATCACAACAGAGAAAAACAGTAACCCCTCCCCTCCAATACAAATACAATAAATTAACAAGAAAAAGAAATATGCGTAAAACCATGAGAGCAAACCCCCATAACGAACCCGTAGCCCCCCCCCCCCCCGCTACCGTCCCCCGATTCCCGTCCATTTTCCCCTGATTCTTGGCCACCCGACTGTTCTTCCTCTTGTTCGTTGGCCACAAACAGGTCCCGGAACAATTGCATGAATGGCTCCCACGTTCTGTGGAAGCTGTCGTCTGACCCTCGGATGGCGAATTTGATTTTCTCCATTTGGAGAGATTCCGAGAGGTCGGACAACCAGTCTGCAGCCCTGGGCGGTGCTGTTGACCGCCAGCCAAACAGGATTCTACGGCGGGCGATCAGGGAGGCAAAGGCAAGGGCGTCTGCCCTCCTCCCCAGGAATAGATCTGGCTGGTCTGAAACCCTGAAGACCGCCACTATCGGGCATGGCTCCACCCTCACCCCCACCACTTTGGACATAGCCTCGAAGAAGGCTGTCCAGTACTCCACAAGTCTGGGGCAAGACCAGAACATGTGGGCGTGGTTGGCCGGGCCTCTTTGGCACCGTTGCCTTGATCAATCATAAATTATCTGCCCAGTTTAAATTCTGAACAAAGCCGAGCAGTTAACTGTTCCATGCTGCATTATCCTTGTAACAGGGTGGGAATCACAGCAGGGCACCTCCATTCCTGCATTAAGGCCAGAAAAGTAGTCACGAGATAAGTTGGCATGGGTGTAGAGCACAGTATAGTTGTGGGGTGGGGCACAAACCGCCAAATATCTGTTCACAATGAACACTTGATACCACTGTTATAGCCTGCCTTGGTGCTCTGTCAGATGGGTGTGAGGGGTGGGCTGGTCTGGTCTGGTCTGGTCTGGCCAGAGAGGGAGCGGCAGCGGAGGGAGGGGGGAATGGGCAGACATTGTGGGTTGCCTGGGCCCCGAGTGATGGACTGGCCAACTTGCATGCAAGGGTCACCCAGGTGGATGATGGAAATGCTACCGTGGGCAAGAGTGAGACATTGTCGAGCGATGTGGAGCACCAGAGCTCATCGCAGACCGGGTTGTCATTGCGCTCCATCCCATAGACCAGACCCGGTGTTACTGCCAACCCATGGCCCACACTCCAAAGTCCAGTAGGTTTGTATCACAGAAGGGGTTGCAGGTGCCGGGGGGGGGGGGGGGGGGGGGGGGGGGGGGGGGCTGATTTGCAGGTGGGGGGGTGGGATGTGCTGTCCTTGCCCTTGGCCAGTCTACTCCCCCCGCCCACTCCAATCGGTGAACCTGGAGGCAATCAGAGGGTCCCGTGAGCATTGGCCCTGCCGCACACATCGTGCGGCCTCCAGTGCCTGCCTGGGCCTCATGTACTGTCCATCCTCGCCCTCCCCTGCAACCTCCTTACCGGGAAAGGCCTGCCATTCATCCTCCTCCTCCAGCACGTCATCCATCTGTTGCGTGATGTTGTGAAGGATGCAGTAGGCCGCCATGATGTGGGTGACCCTCTGAGCATCATACTGGAGGGCTCCTCCAGAATAGTCCAGGCACCTGAACCGCATCTTCAGGAGGCTGAAACTCGATCACACCCCTGGTCACTGCATGGACGTAGCTGTCGCTGGTCTCGGCGCCGGTCTGTTGTCTCCAGATAAGCACCATCAGCCACGACCGCAGTGGACAACCCCTATCACCCACGATCCAATCCCCCAGCCGGGGTGGGGCAACTGGAACATGGCAAGAATCGTCATGTGTGCCAGGATGCCTGGTCACATATCAGCTGCACGTTCATCGAGTGGAACCCCTTTAGGTTTGTGTAGAACGGCCTGTCATCTGCAGGTGCTCGAAGGAGGACATGCATCCCGGCGATCACCCCCTGGACCCAGGCATCCCGTTGATTGTGGCGAACCCCGCTGCCCAGGCATCCTGGTGGGCTCGGTCCACATTGAAGTGGATATATTGTGCTGACTGGGAATATCGCGCCTCCATGGCGGTGCAGATGCACTTGTGCACCGTGCTCGGTCAGATCCCAGGCAGGACCCCAATCGGCGCCTGGAAGAACCCTGTGTCGTAAATGTTCAGGGCGACCGTCACCTTGACGACCCCTGGTTGCGGGTGCCCTCCCCCATTTGCCCACGGTGCCAGGTACGCCATGATCTGGCAGATATGTCACCTTGTCTCCCTGCTCAGCAGGAGTTTTCGACAGCATGCCCAGTCCAGCAGCTCCTCGAATGACAGGTGCTGCCAGTAGATGCGAGGCCTCATGCAGCACCTTCTTTGCATCTCCTCTTTGGTCTTTTGGGTGGCAGATTCTGCATCCTGGGAGACTGTATTCTGTTCCTCTGGGGCAGGCTCCGCTGCTGCAGCTTCCTCCTCCTCAAGCAACTCCAATGTTAGCATTTTGCACACCCAATGCCCAAACAGGTCCAACGGGCTACTGGGTGCCACCCGTTGGCACTGTGGACTCTGCCTTCGCATATCCCCCCTCCATCCCTGCACACTTGGCCCTGTCATTGCCTGGCACCGTGAGGACTCTTGCCCTGGCGCCCATCCCTGCAGCCAAGGCCACTGTCAGCTGGCACTGCCCTTGCCAGCACTATGCTCCACGGCCGCCATCTGATGCCCCCACCCCCTTAGCGGCTACAGTGGGCGTTGCCCTTGAGTGGGCGCCATGATCCCTGCTTGTGGGTATCAGCCGGTTGGGTGGGGGTGTGGTATGGAGGAAGGTGCGGTGTGGGGATGGTGGGATGGAAGGTGGGTGCTGGGTGCGGGTTTGATGGGCGTGGGCACCCATATGGCCAGTGTCACTCTGCAGAACCATGGGCCAAGGTGGGCAGTCTGTTGGGTGCGCAGCAAGATAGTTCCTTGCAGGCTGCGGCAATGGCCGTCTGTGCTGGACACCACCCCAGTCCCATGGGAGATCACCCAGCCCCATGGTCCGTCCTCCCCTCAACCCCTCGGCCTGCCAGCCCCTCCCCCGCCCAACTCTATCAGCCAGTGTCCGGCCTGGCAGCACACAGTTGTACCTCTCCATGCTCTGCTTCCTCTCTCTCCCTCATCGATGCTGGTTTCACAATTTTTAAAAGCACAAGTGAACCTCGCCGTCGGGAATTCAACCCATTGAAGGCACAGAATCACGGAGAATACCGGGTCGGGCCCGCTAATGATATATACCAAGGGTGTTAAATCGGTGACCCACCGTGATTTTGAAGTCGGGACCGATTCTCCGCACAATTGTATTTCCCGATTCCGGCGTCGACTAACGGGGAATTCCATCCTGACTATTTCCTTCCGCAATACACAAATTGTAAATTTCAGCATTTACGTTTACAGTATATACAAAGGACAATATACTCCCTTATCTCAGATTCACAGCAGAACGGGAAAATACGTGGGGCGCGATCTTCCCAAAAGAGAACAAAGTCCCTGAGTGAGCACTTTTAGCCACATGTTTCCCGGCACTCGCAGTGCTGAGAAACACGTGGCTATTCAATGCTACTCGTGTTGAATAAGGGGCCTGAATGGGAAACGCGCAGCCGAGGCTGCACATAGCCCGGTTTTTACAACGGGGAGCTCTGCTCGCTGGATCTACCCATTGTAGCGAGAAATCGGGATGCCATTTTTACTACCAAGGACCTCGGTGGCACCAGCAATGCCAGGGCATCACCCTGCCCAAAAGGCATGCAGCTGGGGGCCTCTGATCCCTTTGGAGACCCCCACGAGTGCCGTTCCATCAGGTCCCCGGCTGTGGGGACCAGCACTGAACGGTGCTCACCCATAGTCGCTGAGGCTAAGGGATTGAATCCCAAAGCCTCACGTATCTCGGGAATCTGCCCATTGGAGTGAGGCTTACTGTCTCTTTCTAATATACAGTGTGTTGTTCCTTGTGTCTTAATAAAGCTCGTAGTCTCAAAGTTGGAGAAGATGCTTTATTGTGAATTTGTTCTGTCTTCAGAGCTTAACTTACAGCTACCTCAAATGCTGCCTGCCTGCCTGTCCTGCTGCCAAGTCCCCCTTCTGTGAAGTGTGTCCTCACTTCCTGTCTCTGTATTTATAGCTCTCCCATGCTCCGCTAGTGCTTGCTCAGTTGTATTGCATCTACACTGATACACAATCACCACATCCCCCCTTTTTCTTTACGTATTTTCTGTACATTGTTAAAGAAAATTGTACGAAACAGTTAGATTACTTACGATATGTGTATCTATACAAGTGATGGTGCTATTGCATATTTTACAAAGCCAATTTATATTTGAGTCCAATCATAATAAAAACATTTATGAGTCCAAACTTGATGAATTTGTTCAGAGTTTTTTCTTTTTCGTTGTTGACGTGGTGATATCGATATTGCATCTCCGTTGTGAATGTTATCAGTGTTCTTGTTGTTTTAAGTAACCAATACGTCATCCCGAGGTGTTTGCATGGTCGAACCACTGATGTTTGCTGACATGGACTTTTTTCTGTGCTTGTGGTATCGATTTAGTATGTCATCTGCCTTGAAAGCTGTTGTGCTTGCTTGTTCTGGAGCAGATGTGAGTTTGTGAGATTCGTTGTCATCCCATGGCATGTTTGTAGTCTTGTCATTGTTTTGTAGTGTGCTGTGGCATTGTCCTTCATGTGCAGAGTTGCACCATTTTGTACAAGTCGTTGTTTCATTGCTGTTGTTTCTGTCGTTCCTGTCTTTGTTGTTTTCATTGCCGTTCTTGTTGCTGTTTTTGTCGTTTCTGTCTTTGTTGTTGTCGCTATCTTTGTTATGCTTCTCGTTGGTTTTGTTGTTCTTCTTGTAGTTTTTGTCGTTGTGCTTGTAGTTTTTGTTGTTGCTGTTGTTGTTTTCGTTTCTGCTGTGCTTCTTGTGGCTTTTGTTTTTCTTGTGCTCAATCAGTGTCCCGTGTGGATAATTTGAGTCATTGTCACAGTTATTGGTGCGAGTGTCCTTTGTGGTGTCTGTTACATTGAACATTTCGTCTAGAGAATGATCTGATGTTGCATTGATGCTGGTGACATCAGTCATTTGTGGTGGATTTGCTTCCTCTTCCTTCCTTCCTTGGTGCTCCTCTTCTGGAGTAATTTGTGGTGGATTTAATTCATCTCCTTTGCTTTCTTGGTGCTCATCTTCTGGAGTCAAGTTCTTCATGATTTCTATTGACGCGGTCTCTCTGGACTCTTGGTGCTCCTTTTCTGGAGTCAAAATCTTCATGATTTCTATTGACGTGGTCTCTCTGGACTCTTGGCACTCCTCTTCTGGAGTCAAAATCTGCATAGTTTCTATTGGCGTGGTCTCTCTGGACTCTTGTTTTGGCCCTACTCTGTGCTTCTGTACAGACGAGCTGAGAACTGTCAGTCTCGCTGTGATCCTGCACCTCCTGTATGTCGAGTGTGATCACCTTGTCACCGTTTTTGCATGCAGTGGGTAGATTTACATCGTCTTCTTCTTGATTATGTGAGCTTGGTAGACTTTCATAGTCTGTTTGCGGTTGCTCAGATACGGCGGGTTGACCTTCATGGTCTTGTTCATGCATGGTGTTCGCTAGGGAGTGTTTGCTTGCTTCCATTTTGGAGTCTTTCAACGAGCTGTCTGTGGAAGCTCGCGTCACTCTCTTTGTGGAGTCTTTCATCACTCTCACTGTGGAGCCTGTCATCGCTCTCTCTGTGGAGTCTTTCTGTGCTCTCTGTGTGGCGTTGTCTTCGCCTTGGGTATTGCTGTCATCCAATGTATCGACGATCGGCCTTGGCACCATGGTGTTGGATTCATCTACCACGAGTAGATTGGTGTTGAGCTTTGCAACCGTGTCGCTGATGCTGTGATCAGCATATCCGAGTCTGAGTGTCTGAGTAGTATTGTTCGAAAAACAAATCATCTTTTTTTGCTTCGGATTTGGTATCGTTGTCTTCATCATTTTTTGCATATCCGAATAACTCAACCATGTCTGAGTAGTACTGTTCGAAAAACAAATCATCTTTTTTAGTTTCGGATTTTTTTTTGTTCTCTTCACTTTGGGTGGTGCAGACTGCTTTTTCCAGGGTGTTGTGAGAGTTATTTTCAACTGCTGGTTTAAGTTCAGGTGTTTTTCTTTCTTCTCAGGCAAGAAAATTTGGTTTTACCGCTTTAAGTATCTTGTTTTCAATTTTCGGGCATTTCCCTTTTAAGTGGGCGTGGTCCGGATCCTCAGACGTCATGATGCTCGTGACATCATGCGTAGGACTCAATTGCGCATGCGCAAATCGGCCTTCCTTTACTGTGTGGTTTTGTGTCCACTGCGCATGCGCGGCTTGCGCATGCGCATAATGATCCGGGACCAAAACTTTTTTAGACAGCGCATGCATGGCGTGCGCATGCGCATAACGATCAGCAACAAGAACTTTTTTAAACTGCGTATGCGCATAACGATCCGCAACAAAAACTTTTTTAAACTGCTCATGCGCGGCCTGCGCATGACGGGTGATTGTAACTGCGCATGTGCGGCTTCTGTTTCCTGCGCATGCGCAAACCCAGATTTTCGTTCTTTGTCTCCCAGAGACTGTAAAATGTGCTCCGATGCCATTTTATCGCGGATTTCAGCTTTTTTTTCCTGAAAAGTGTAAGTTACTGGATTTCAGCATTTTGGCTTTGTGAAAAATTCAAGTTACTTCATCCTTTTGATCTCAACTGGATTTCAGCATTTTGTCTATGTGAAAAGTTCATGTTACTTTTTCCTTTTGATCTGAACTGGACCTCAGCGTTTTGTCTCTATGAAAAATTCATTCTTCCTTTTGATCTGTACTTTTCACTCGCGATTTCTAGACTGAACCCTTTCTGTTCTGATAGTGATTGTTTGAGTTTTGCATCACTCAGTCTCTGTGCAGTTTGACCTCTGAGCATACAGCGCTGTACAAATTTCATACAGTACTCTTCAAAGTTTTTTAGTATTATTTGTAAGTTGTTGCTGTCTTCAGCTTTTGAGTATTTAAATCCATTATATACTTTTCTAGCTTCATGTCCTGCGATGAGCAGTTCTATTATCATTTCGTCTGAGGCTGCTGCTAAATCATTAGCTATGATATATATATCGAACACTTGTTTAAATCTTTTCCAGACATTACTTTCATTACCGGTTAGGTCCAGCTGAGGTGGGGTTCCAGCCCATATCATCGAATAAGCGAGGTCTTCCCATGTCCTTGCTCGGTAGAAGTTCTTCTTGCCGTTTTGGTCTTTCTGTGTCTGCAGCTGAGTTGTCTTGTAGTAAGCGTCTGAAGCCACTGCTGGTACCATGTGTTGTTCCTTGTGTCTTAATAAAGCTCATAGTCTCAAAGTTGGAGAAGATGCTTTATTGTGAATTTGTTCTGTCTTCAGAGCTTAACTTACAGCTACCTCAAATGCTGCCTGCCTGCCTGTCCTGCTGCCAAGTCCCCCTTCTGTGAAGTGTGTCCTCACTTCCTGTCTCTCTTTATTTATAGCTCTCCTGTGCTCACTCTAGTGCTTGCTCAGTTGTATTGCATCTACACTAATACACAATCACCACATACAGATTTGAGAAAGCGTGATCCCACCCATTGTGGGTGGGATTCTCCTTGCAATGTCTCTCAAGATTGCGTTGAATCTCACGAGGTGTTGCGAGCCGGGTGGATCCCGGGAGCGGTGTCTCTCGGCTTTCGCCAGCCACGCTGCATCACAGCGAGATGTTTTCTGGCGCAGCGTGTCCGGGAAATTGCACCCATGGAGTTCAGTGGCCCACTTTGACTACAAAATAGTGATGAGATTTACGACCAAATGACTAGAGAAAATCCTTCCTACCCTTTATAAATGGTAATCAAATACAGAACCAATTTACACACACGGTTCAGTATCAAACATTAGTCTGCGTGAAACTTATTTTCTTGATACACTACTGAGACAGAGAAACTTAAATAGGAATTCAGTTTCACAGTTCTGAGCAAAGCAGATTGAGAGGCATTTTTCTTGACTTAGTACTTGCTCCATCGAGCTCTCTAAATGACATTTATAATTATTTGAGAGCCCATCTGCGGGATTCTCCCTTCTGGGGGACTAAGTCCTCACGCCAGCGGGAGAACCGGTGCCAATCACACCGGCATCAACAGCTCCCAAAAGTGCGGAATTCTCTGCTTTCGCGGGGGCGAGGTGGATGCCAGAGGGGTTGGCGCCGCTCCAACCGCGCCGAAGGAACAGCGTGAGTTCGCGCATGCGGCGAAGGCCTGGCATGATCTTGCACATGCGTGGAACCGCCGGCATGGTTCCACGCATGCACAGACCGGCCAGCGTATTTTGGCACATGCGCAAGGGGTTCTCTTCTTCGCGCCGGCCATGGAGGAGCCCGACAGGGGCCGGCGAGGAAGGAAGAAGTGCCCCCACAGCACAGGCCCGCCCGCAGATTGGTGGGTCCCGTCGTAGGCCAGGCCGCCATGGGTCCCCCCCCCCGGGGTTGGATCCCCCCGCGCCCCGCGCCCCCCCCGAGGACCGCCCCAGCCGACTTACCTGCCAGTCCCCACTGTATGGGACCATGCGTAGCCCACGCCGGCGGGACTGGCCAAAAACGGACGGCCGCTCGGCCCATCGGGGCCCAGAAAACGGCGGGGGGGCCGCTGCCAACGGCCCCCGACCGACGTAGCGTGAGTCTCAACTATGGTGTGCTGCTCCCTGATCACATGATAGTGGGTTTTGCACAGTTTTCTTTTTTACGTAAGTGCACCGGGCACCCCCTCGACCTGAAGAACCACAATGGGCGGGATCAGTTTTTGGCAAATCTGCATATTATAGCGAGGCTGTAAGCCTTACTCTAATGTGCAGATTCCCAAGGTACCTGAGGCTTTGGGATTCAATTCCTTTGCCTCGGGGATCCCGGGTGGGCACCGTTTCGTAATGGTCTCCACAAACAGGGACCAGACGGTACAGCACTTGTGGGGGGTCTCTGGGGGGATTGGAAACCCCCCAGCTGAATGCGCTGGGCACCCTGGTAGTGCCACCATGACAATGTCACCTGGGTGCCAGCCTGACATTGCCAAGGTGCCCAGGTGGCAATGCCAGCTGGCAGGGGCACTGCTAGGTTAGCACTGCCAGGGCGCCAATCGGGCCGGGGTACCCCCCCATTTGGGCTGGGGATAGGTTGGAGATTTTATTTGTGGGCCTATGTTCCAGCCAGCCGAGCTCCCCGTTGTACAAAACGGGGCAATGTTGCTACCTCGGACACGTGTTCTCCATTTAGGCCCCTTATTCAACGCGAGTCACGTTGAATAGCCATTTGTTTCTCGGCACTGCAAGTGTCGGGAAACACGCGGCTAAACGCGCATGCTCAGGAACTTTGTTCCCTTTTGGGAAGATCGCCCTCTATGTTCTCCCGCCGGAGGAGAATTGTTACCGATATGTTCCCCCTGAGAGCACAAATCGAGAAACAAGTCAGTATCACTTACCATGCAGGAATGTGAGGTATTCCCGAGGGAATCCAGCTACCGGGCCCCCATTTTGAGTTGGCGGCTCGATAACAAAATCCTGCGGGCACCCCACACGCACTGCAAAACAACTACCCACCCCCCCATTTGCATTCATTTCCATCCTCCCACTGGCGGGCGGGTGAGAACCTCAATCCCTCCACCAGCAGGGGGTCAGAGCAATGTGTTCAGATCGGCGATCCTAATTTTCCGCCGGCTCGAGGATCCCGCTACCGAGGGCCCTGTGTCTCCTGAACAACTGGAGGTCAGACTGGTGATTCTCCATGGGAAAGTGCAAATTACTCAAAATTTTTAAATATTTACTACACTCTTGGTAGAAATGTTGGGTGAGGTTCTGCGTTCCCCGATGCTGATTTCGTAAGCGGCGCCTGTTTGATGCAAGTTTCGCATGCTCTGTCTCCTCCGAAACGGTGTCACCATGGCGCGCGCCGGGTGCCGTTGGAACAGCCTCAATGCGTCACCTGAAGGCCCTCCCCCAAATCTCCGCCTCCAATGGGCCGAGTTCACGACGGCACGGTTCACTTCTGGTCTCAGCCATGCGGGAACCCGTCATGGTGGCTGTGGACTGTGATGCTGGCCAGGGGGGCTTCCATGAGGGCTAGGAGGACTGGTGGGGGGTGGCCAGGGGTTGGCCAGGAGGGCACTATCTGGCAGGTCAGGTGCACGCATGGCTGGCACCATGTTTTACGGCGCGACCGCTGCAGGTCGTCGTCGTGCATATGCGTGGCCACGGACCCGGCCATTCTCCGGCCGTTTATTTTGTGGAGGCCGTAAATTCTACGTAGTGTGGCTGCTGGCCCATCACCGGTCGCAGCATTGGTGAGGGGGCGGTGCTGATTTTTTTCCCGTAAAATATCCCAGATCCTCCGCACTTAGTCTCAGAATCGGAGAATATGGCCCATTGTCTCATAATAGTTCCAGTCCTCAAAGAGGCATCTAAATGAGGGAAATCAGGACTGGCAGGAAGCCACAGATTATGTCATTGTCAGAAGCATAAACATTAAAGATTGTCTGAAGGCACCCCAATTCCACTGTAAACACTCTTTGATGGGCATAGCCCACTAGACAGTAAGGTTTTAGTGGGTAAATCATTTGTGGGATAATAATTACAACTTAAATGAGGAATTGTGACATAATGTCACTAGTACACAACCCATTTTGATCTAATGCTTAGTTTACATTAAAATTATGATACCGTTAGGGCCTCACGGTAGCATGGTGGTTAGCATCAATGCTTCACAGCTCCAGTGGTCCCAGGTTCGATTCCCGGCTGGGTCACTGTCTGTGTGGAGTCTGCACGTCCTCCCCGTTTGTGCGTGGGTTTCCTCCGGGTGCTCCGGTTTCCTCCCACAGTCCAAAGATGTGCGGGTTAGGTGGATTGGCCATGCTAAATTGCCCGTAGTGTAAGGTTAATGGGGGGATTGTTGAGTTACGGGTATACGGGTTACGTGGGTTTAAGTAGGGTGATCATTGCTCGGCACAACATCGAGGGCCGAAGGGCCTGTTCTGTGCTGTACTGTTCTATGTTCTATGTTATATTTCTGCAAGATATTAATCTTGTTCTTTTCTTCTACATCTTCCTGTTAAATAATTTACAGCCATTTTGCTAATACTGTAATCAGTTCATTTTATGACTCACTTTTGTTCTTTTTTTTAAAGTAATTTTTATTGAAAGAATTTTTTACATGAAGATATTTACCCCAACTAACTCTAAAATATTACAAAATGTTCCCTCTTAACAAATATCCCCCCCCCCGCCCGAACTCGCGCGCGCGTTGTCCCTCCCCCCTCCCCCCTCCCCCAAAAACAAACAAAGCAACAATCAACATCAAACATGAACAGCGAGCAAATTTGCCCGCATTTCAACCGTAAATAACCCACCACAACCGTTGTTGCCACCCCCCCCTCCCCCCCGGGTTGCTGCTGCTGCGACCCCTGTACCCTATCTCTGAGCCAAAAAGTCGAGGAAAGGCTGCCACCGCCTGAAGAACCCTTGTACCGACCCTCTCAGGGCGCATTTGACCCTTTCCAACTGAATAAAGCTTGCCATGTCATTAATCCAAGTTTCCACGCTTGGAGGCCTCGCGTCCTTCCACTGTATTAGTATCCTTCTTCGAGCAACTAGGGACGCAAAGGCCAGTACTCCGGCCTCTCTCGCCTCCTGCACCCCCGGCTCCACCCCAACCCCAAAGATCGCAAGTCCCCATCCTGGTTTGACCCTGGATCCCACCACCCTCGACACCGTCCTTGCCACCCCCTCCCAGAACTCCTCCAGTGCCGGACATGCCCAAAACATATGGACATGGTTCGCTGGACTTCCCGAACACCTGACACATCTGTCCTCACCCCCAAAGAACCGACTCATCCTTGTCCCCGTCATATGGGCTCTATGTAGCACCTTAAATTGAATGAGGCTAAGCCTCGCACACGAGGAGGAAGAATTAACCCTCTCCAGGGCATCAGCCCATGTCCCATCCTCTATCTGTTCTCCCAGCTCCCCCTCCCACTTGGCTTTCAGCTCCTCTACTGATGCCTCCTCTGCCTCCTGCATTACTTTGTAGATGTCCGATATCCTCCCCCCTCCGACCCAGACCCCCGAGAGCACCCTATCACTCGCCCCCCTACTGGGGAGCAAGGGAAACCCTTCCACCTGGCGTCTAGCAAATGTCTTCACCTGCAAATGTCTAAACATGTTTCCCGGGGGGAGCCCGAATTTCTCCTCCAGCTCTCTCAGGCTCGCAAACCTCCCATCTACAAACAGATCCTTCAGCTGCCTGATGCCCATCCTGTGCCAGCTCTGAAATCCCCCGTCCATATTCCCCGGGATGAATCTATGGTTCCCTCTTAACGGTGCCTCCATCAGACCTCCCACTTCCCCCCTGTGTCGCCTCCACTGCCCCCAGATCTTGAGGGTGGCCGCCACCACCGGGCTCGTGGTGTACCTCGTGGGAGGGAGCGGCCATGGCGCCGTTACTAGGGCCCCCAGGCTTATGTTGCCACAGGACGCCCTCTCCATTCGTTTCCAAGCTGCCCCCTCCCCTTCCATCATCCACTTGCGCACCATCGATACATTTGCCGCCCAGTAATACCCCGAAAGATTGGGTAATGCCAGCCCTCCACTATCCCTACTCCGCTCCAAGAAGACCCTCCTCACCCTTGGGGTGCCGTGCGTCCACACGTAGCTCATGATGCTACTCGTCACCTTTTTGAAGAAGGCCCTAGGGAGGAAGATGGGCAAGCACTGAAATAAAAACAAAAACCTCGGGAGGACCGTCATTTTAACGGACTGCACTCTGCCCGCCAGCGACAGCGGCACCATGTCCCACCTTTTAAATTCCTCCTCCATCTGTTCCACCAGCCTGGAGAAGTTCAGCTTGTGGAGAGTCCCCCAGTTCCTTGCCACCTGCACCCCTAAATATTTAAAACTCTTTCCTGCTCTCTTAAACGGGAGTCTCCCGATTCCCTCTTCCTGGTCCCCTGGGTGTATCACAAATACCTCACTCTTGCCCAAGTTTAGCTTGTACCCCGAAAAGTCCCCAAATTCTGCTAGCAGTTCCATCACCTCCGGCATTCCCCCTTCTGGGTCTGCCACGTATAGCAGCAGGTCGTCCGCGTATAGCGATACCCGGTGCTCCTCCCCGCCCCTTGTCAGCCCTCTCCACCCCCCTGAGCCCCTCAGTGCCATCGCCAACGGTTCAATTGCCAGTGCGAAGAGCAGGGGGGACAAGGGGCACCCCTGTCTGGTCCCCCGGTGGAGCCCAAAATACTCCGATCTCCTACCATTCGTCACTACACTTGCCGTCGGGGCCGAATAGAGCAGCTTCACCCATTTAATAAATCCCTCCCCAAATCCAAACCGTTCCAGCGTCTCCCACAGGTACTTCCACTCCACCCTATCAAATGCTTTCTCCGCGTCCAATGCCACCACTATCTCCGCCTCACCCTCCACTGCCGGCATCATGATGACGTTTAGCAGTCTCCGCACGTTCGTATTAAGCTGCCGCCCTTTCACAAAACCCGTCTGGTCCTCGTGTATCACCCCTGGCACACAATCCTCTATCCTGGTAGCCAGGATCTTTGCCAGCAACTTGGCATCCACATTCAGGAGCGAGATAGGCCTATATGACCCACACTGCACGGGGTCCTTGTCCCGCTTCAAGATCAGAGAGATCAGTGCCTGCGACATTGTCGGGGGCAGAGCCCCCCCCCTCCCATGCCTCGTTGAAGGCTCGTACCAGCACAGGGCCCACCAAATCCGCATATTTTTTGTAAAATTCCACCGGGAACCCGTCTGGTCCCGGCGCCTTCCCCGTCTGCATATGCCCAATCCCCTTGACTAGCTCCTCTAACCCTATCGGCGCCCCCAGCCCCTCTACCAGCTCCTCTTGGACCTTGGGGAACCTCAATTTGTTCAAGAAGCCCTCCATCCCCCCTCCCCTCGTCGGCGGCTCTGACCGATACAGCTCCTTATAGAAGTCTCTGAAGACCCCATTTACTTCTGGCCCCTTCTGCACTACGTTCCCACCCCTCTCCCTCACTCCCCCAATTTCTCTAGCCGCATCCCGCTTGCGGAGCTGATGCGCCAACATCCTACTCGCCTTCTCCCCATATTCATAAATCGCGCCCTGCGCCCTTCTCCACTGTGTCTCTGCCTTTCTGGTGGTCAACAGGTCGAACTTAGCCTGCAAACTGCGCCGTTCCCCCAACAGCCCCTCCTCTGGTGCCTCCGCTTATCTCCTATCCACGTCCAAAAGCTCCCCCACCAGCCTCTCCCTCTCCTGTCTCTCCCTCCTTTCCCTATGTGCCCGTATGGAGATCAGCTCCCCCCGGATCACCGCCTTCAGGGCCTCCCAGACCATCCCCACCTGCACCTCCCCCGTGTCATTAGTGTCCAGATATCTTTCAATGCTCTTCCGGACCCTCTTACACACCTCCTCATCCGCCAGCAACCCCACATCCAGGCGCCACAGCGGACGCTGGTCTCGCGCCTCCCCCATTTCCAAATCTACCCAGTGTGGCGCATGGTCTGAGACCGCTATGGCCGAGTACTCCACTTCCCGTACTTTCGGGATCAGTCCCCTGCTCAATACAAAAAAGTCAATTCTAGAATAGACTCTGTGGACATGGGAGAAAAAGGAATACTCCCTCGCCCTCGGCCTCCCAAACCTCCAGGGATCTACCCCTCCCATCTGCTCCATAAACCCCTTTAGCACTTCTGCCGCTGCCGGCCTCCTACTCGTCCTTGAACTCGATCTGTCCAGCACGGGGTCCAGCACTGTGTTGAAGTCCCCCCCCATGATCAGGCCCCCTGCCTCCAGGTCCGGAATGAGGCCCAGTAGGCACCTCATGAAGCCAGCGTCGTCCCAATTCGGGGCATACACATTAACCATCACCACTTTCTCCCCCTGTAGCCTACCCTTCACCATGACATATCTACCCTCTTTATCCGCCACCACCTCCGCCGCCACGAACGGCACCCTCTTCCCTACCAGGATCGCCACCCCCCGGTTCTTTGCGTCCAGTCCTGAGTGGAACACCTGTCCCACCCACCCCCTTCTCAGGCGGACCTGGTCCGCCACCTTCAAATGGGTCTCTTGTAGCATTGCTACATCCGCCTTCAGTCCCTTCAAATGCGAGATTACTCTCGTTCTCTTGACCGGTCCATTCAGCCCCCTCACATTCCAAGTGATCAGCCGGGTCGAAGGGCCGCCGGCCCCTCTCCCCTGCCGACTAGCCATATCCTGTCACCTGCTCGCCCCGAGTCAGCCCTCCCCTTCTGACCCGCTCCCCATGGCGATGGCGCCCTCCCCCCACCCCTCCGGTCCTCAACTTCTCCTCCCTGGCCTTTTCAGCAGCAACCCGGTAGCCCCCCCCTTCCCCCCTCCCCCTCCCCCCCCCCACCCCCCTCCCCCCCCAGGCTAGGACCCTTCCTAGCCGCGATGCACCCTCCATAGTACTTCCGTAAGTCAGCTGGTTTACGCTGACCCAGCTGCCCCTGCCACAATCCGACTCCTCCCGGCATGGGGGACATCCCCCCCCTTACCACCCCTCCTTGACCCCGCTCCAGCGCGGAAAAGGGAGCCATTGCTGACCACGCCCCTTCCTCCCACCCTCCTCCCTCCTCTGCCCCGTGCGCGGGAAACCAGAGGAAAACCCGCGCTTTCGCCCTGCCACTCCCCACCCCTCCATCTTCAGTTCCACCCCCGTCCCCGATCCCACACCGATAAAAAAAAAAAAACCCCACAAGAAACACATACCCCCGGCACTCCCCCCCCACCCCGCCCCCCCAACATAACATTATAAATAACAGAAAAAGGAAAAAAAACTGGTAGAGAGAAAAAAAAAGGGTCCAAAAATACAGCCAAGTGAAAATCCAACCAAAAGAAAGCCACGTGTCCAGCTTAAAGTACCAGAGCGGCAGCGACCGCCAAGTATCCCCTGGTTCTAGTTCGAGTCCAGCTTTTCTTCCTGGACAAAGGCCCACGCCTCCTCCGGGGACTCGAAATAGTGGTGCTGGTCCTTATAGGTCACCCACAAGCGCGCTGGCTGCAGCATCCCGAATCTGATTCTCTTGGCATGCAGCACCGCCTTCGTCCGGTTGAACCGGGCCCGCCGATTTGCCACCTCCGCACTCCAGTCCTGGTAGATCCTCACCGTCGAGTTCTCCCATTTGCTGCTCCTCTCTCTCTTGGCCCACCTCAGCACCCTCTCCCGGTCACGGAATCGCTGGAACCGAACCAGCACCGCCCTCGGGGGTTCGTTTGCTCTTGGCTTCCTGGCCATTACTCTGTAGGCCTCCTCCAGTTCCAGGGGCGAAGGGACGGCCCCTGCCCCCATCAGTGAGCCCAGCATTTCTGCCACATACCTCGGGAGGTCCGACCCCTCCAGCCCTTCTGCCAGGCCCAGGATCCTCAGGTTTTTCCGCCTCATGCGGGTATCCATCTCCTCCAGTCGGTTTTGCCATTTCAGGTGGAGTGCCTCGTGCACCTCCACCTTTCCCACGAGGACCGTGGCCTCCTCCTCCCTCACAGCCATCTCCTGCTGCAGCTCCCGAATTGACGCCTCTTGGGTTGCCTGGGCTCCCATCAGCCTGGTGGTCGTCGCGTTCGACTCCAGCAGCTCCACTTTCAGCTCCGTGAAGAAGCGCAGGAGAACGGCCTGCTGCTCCTCTGCCCATTTCCTCCAGTCCTCGGGTGCGCCGCCGGCCGCCATTTTGGGTTTCTTCCCCCGCTTTTTTCGGGGAGCTGCTGCCGCTTTTTTTTCTGCCCCACTTCGGGTGACGACCATAAATTTTGCAGGGTTCTCCTCTGGGAACCTTCCCCCACCGGGAATCGCCGTTCCAGCGCCGTTAGGGGCCCTCCAATCGGCCCGAAAACACCTTCCTCGCAGGAGCAGCCAAACGTGCGACTTAGCTGGTCATAGCCGCAACCGGAAGTCCTCACTTTTGTTCTTAACCTCCTCATTGACTTAAAGACGCATTATAGCTGCTTAAGTTTTTCTATGTATAGCTGTCGTTATTTAACCAAATACCTGGCAAGTAAACAATTCAATTGCATCGCAACTTTGAAACGAAATCCAACTTCTTCTCGTGTCGATGGTAGCCATGATGTGGAGATGCCGGCGTTGGACTGGGTCCCAGTCCAACTTCTTCTGTACAGTGATCTTGCACCTTGAGGCCTACCCTTTATTAGGCATGTGCAATAATCACATTCTGAGCCTGAAAGGTGAGACCTAAGGCACACCCGATATTGGGCATTGGGCTTCATTGCCATCAAGCTAATGAACTGCAGACAGTGGCCAGAATTCTCTCTGACCATAGCGTTTCACTTTTATCGCCAGCAGCACACCCCTGCCCACAGGTTTCCCAGCAGCTCAGGGTGGTTTCAATGGGAAATCCCATTGACAAGCGGTGGTTAGATAGAATCCTGCTGCCAGCCGAGAAACTTGTGGCTGGGGAACCAGAGAATCAAGCACAGTGACAGGCATCATCTAGTTGATGCGCACTGGACCTTAGCCTTTTACCTTTTTACATAAACAGACAATGTGAGATCTATAAGTTCATACAATTACCTGTTTCTTTTGAGAACAAGAGTTTAATAAATTTATGAAACAGATTTAGCAAACTAGATAAAAGCAAATTACTACGGATGCTGGAATCTGAAACCAAAGAGAAAATGCTGGAAAATCTCAGCAGGTCTGGCTGTTATTTAACCAAATACCTGGCAAGTAAACAATTCAATTGCACCGCAACTTTGAAACGAAATCCAACTTCTTCCCGTGTCGATGGTAGCCATGATGTGGAGATGCCGGCGTTGGACTGGGTCCAACTAGATTGTCGCTGGCAGAGGGATAAAATTAAAGCTCATTGTATTGATAAGCATCTTGAGACAACATGTGGATGATTCCTGGCAACTGCAAAGCAGCATCCTTGTGCAGCCTAGACAATTTTACTGAGCATTCCTGATTGGAGTTGAAAGCTCAGGATACTAACATCTGTAAATTAATGAGTTAAATAGGTATAATCTTATTAATTTGAAAGGAATTTAGGCCTTGTGTTGGTCTTCCTTCTTTCCTCTTTTTGATTTGGCAAGCCTTGCAGATACCTGTTTATGGTTATGCTTCAGTAGTTTTGCCATCAGCTATTATTGTGCTGCTTCTTCCAGGCAGAGAACCAAAGATGTACCTCAGAATAAATCATCTGTAGAAGAGTAGGACAATACTAAATGCTTGGTCAGGGCTTGCTTTTGTAAATGGGCCGTTGATCCAGGTAGTTTTCTTTCCTGGCATGAGGACAATTTACATTTTCTATATATGGTGAATTTTGGAAGAATGTCTTAATGCCTGCAGTGGATAATCTATTACTCTTGATCTGGATTCTCATCACCTAAGCAAAGCACTTCAATGGGTCAAAATCTTCTGACCAGATACACTGGAAATGTTCCCAATATTGGTTAGACGCTAATAAACTCTCCATTAAGAGAATTTTTACAGATTTGAGGTTAGCATTCTCCTTTAAAGAGTTAATGTACATACAGTAAGATACATAAATGAATCATTTGTCCAGTGTCTGTTCCTGGCACTATATTTTGTCTACATATGGTTTTTAACTCACAAGTGGTGATGAGCTAACTCAGTAGTTTAGGTCTTCACTTAATTTGCTTTCCAAATGTGTCCTTCAATTGTTTCCTTTTTTATGATTATTTGTATCTATCAAAATATTTCTGCGTCTTGCGGTTAGGTTTATGGTGATCTGGAGATGGTCAGAAATAGTTAATTTAACCGCCATCTTAAATCTGCTGCTCCATATTAGCACAGAGTGTTAGGACCTCAGAAACTTGCTGGTAACTGAAACTTTCAAGCAATGGGTGGATTATATCCATGGGTACTGCCGAGTGTGTACTTTATTAACATTTTACGTAGCTGCGACCGCAGATGTTTACAGATTATCAGGAGATCCCAGAGCTCACATATGGACTGCAAATGTTTCTTTATAGAGCCTTTGCTGTTTAGAGAACTTTTATGAGGTTTTCCTTCAGCTTGAACAAATTTATCTAGCTATTTATAATAGCCTCCGGCAAAATAATCTAATTTGTGACTGTTCTGTACCTCTATTAATATTGATAAGAACTAAAATGTTCCCTTAGTGATTTGCTTTGATTTCTTTGTTTTTAATTTTTATGTACAGTATTCATCCAAAAGTCATGAAACCCTATTTTCTCTCAGCTTCAAAGCTCAGGTTTGTCCACTGAACCATCAGCAATTAGATTATTCTCTAATTTTACCTTGTATGAAGCATTAGCATTTGACATAAATATATGCGAAGTAAATTTGTGAGTGCAGCACAGTGCTTGAAGGGGAGAGCAAGATTGCTGAGCTTCCAAAGTCACCTGCCAGTTTGTTTCTCCAGTTATTCCAATCGATGCAAAACAAATGGTTTACTCTTCAATAGCTTGTACAAAAAACACATATTTAAATTGAAAAAGGTGTAGAATGCAGAATAAGCCAAATAGCAAACCAAGGTGAGTGTGAGGATTTGTTGTTCCTGCAGGTTATATTTTTCAAGAAGATGCAGATGGGGATAACTTTAAAAAGGACATAGGTATCAGGAAGTTGACCTATTGATTATTGCCAGTGCAATGAAACTTGGAAGATTGTACTGGAGCATCAGCAGGCAACGGATTTCTCATGCGCTTGTTACATTAATCCTGGTCAGTAAATGATTAAACTTCTGCGTACAAGGACCACGTTACAAGAACCAATAGCAAGAGAGTTGAAATGCCTGACAGCATCACCTATTTTAATGGAAAATTGGAAATTTCTGAGTCTAATTTAGAGAATTATCCTCCTGAATATATTCGAAGTTCATTCTGAATTCCTGGAGGAATGTGACACAGTCAAGCTTTTCACAGCCAAACTGAAAAACATTAGTACGTTAAAATATAAAAAGGAGAGCTGATTCTGTTGTCATGATGCTGTCAGAGTTAGCATCTGATGATAGAACTGATGTTCAGCCACTAAATTAGTTTGAAATGGGAAATTCATGATTGCCAAGCCTGCTGGAGCTCTTTGAGGAGGTGGTAGATTTGGAGGATGTTGGAAATGCAGTGAAAATAATATACAACGACATTCAGAAAACCCTTGACAAGGAGGCTATTGGAGTGATTAAGGGGTACAGAATTAGGAAAAGGGTAGAAATTTGGATTAATAACTGATTAGAAAGGAAGAAACAGAGGAAAAGGGAACACTGAAAATAAACTTTCGGGCAATTTCTGAGTTTTCTGGGTACCTATGGAATGTCCAAATATAGCTTGTGATGGAAGTAGATTCAATAGCAAGTATTTTAGTTCCTTTTCAAAGCTGCTCATTCTCCATAGAGTAACACTAGAGTAAGTGTGGGAAAGTTCCATTTAATCACATGATCAGGGTTTCCACTGCATTTCCCATTAAATAATGATGATTGAGCGAGAGCAGTTCTAAAGAAAAATCAGCCCATATTACAGTTTAAGAAAAGTTAGTTAGGTGAAAGAAATGGTGTAAGAAGATGTGGGAATAGGACAGTCACATGTGATTAGGTCTGCTGTTGATGTGAAGGATCATAGAATCCCTGCAATGCAGAGGAGGCCATTTGACCCATCGAGTTTACATCAACACTCCGAAAAGCACTCGACCTAGGCCCACTCCCCAGCCCCATCCCCATCCCAACAACTTCACACATTGATCATGTGCCAATCCACCTAACTTGCACATCATTGGACACTAAGGGACAATTTTATCATGGCCAATCCACCTAACCTGCACATCTTTGGACTGTGGGAGGAAACCGGAGCACCCAGAGCAAACCCACGTAGACACGGGGAGAACATGCAAACTCCACCCAGACAGTAACCCAAGACCAGAATTGAATCTGGGCCCCTGGCACTTTGAGGCATCAGTACCAACCCAGTGTGCCATCATGCCAATATAAATTGGTAAAGAGTCATCGCTTTGACAAACAGTAATCCAGACTTGAAACGTTAACTTACTTCTCGCTCCACAGATGCTGTCCAATCTGCTGAGATTGTCCAATATTTTCTGTTTTTGTTTCAGATTCCAGAATCCCCAGTAATTTGCTTTTACAAATATAAATTGGTTGGCCTTAACAACCTGTATATTTCTATGTGAGGATCTGATTCTAACCGAGCCAGAATAGTAATACCAATAGCACTGAAATTTTGTGGATCAACTATTGAAACAATATTTACAAATTAACCTGCAACTTTGAATGGTTGTAGGGAGCAATATTTTGTAGGACCAAAACATTCAAATGTAAGCAAAATGAACAGTTGGGCAATGGAAAGAAGTAAGGGGGCAACTTTTGTGAAAGCCTTTAGAAGGACTCAATAAGCATTTCAACCCATTGGCAGACATCTCCAAAGCGAAAGGAGAAAGGGAACCCGAAGTGCAGGTGAACGTGAAGACGAGTGAGGGAGGAAGCCAGCTCGCACTGCATTTTAATGATAATTACAATGGAGATGATACTACATAAGTGCCAGCAAGGAAGGTTGCAGTTTGTGCCACTCCATGCAAAAAATCAATATTGCAGCATATCTGGAAGGAAGTGGAAGCAGGTTTGGCAAACATTGCTCCTAGCTTTGCCAGCCCTATAGTACATCTGACAGAAGATGACATGCAGTGTTCCCTCTAATGTCCTTCACCGTGCATGGTCCGTCTCTTGCATTGCATGGCCCGATAGTCACAGTTCTGCACCGCTCTGGACCTGTGAAGCTTAAAGGGAACATTAATGTTATGTACATGGTGCTTTGGAAAGAAGCACGCTGGTTGCTTCCATTGAAGAAATGGGTACCTTCCTTATTGAAGAAGTGATTCACCTGAGGAAGGAGCTGTGCTCCGAAAGCTAGTGATTCGAAACAAACCTGTTGGACTTTTTTTTTTTTTAAATAATTTTTATTGAATTTTTCAAAATACAAACATTTTAACCCCCCCTACATTTACATTTAAATTATAACAAAACAAAGTCAAACCCCCCTACTTAACAAGAAAAAGAAAAAAAAATCCCCCCCCCCCCTACCCGCGCGTCCCCCCCCCCCCCCCCCCCCCCCCCCGCCGGCGAACCGACAGTCAGACCAACTTATCATTTCTAGCAGCGTCCTCGGGCAGGCCTTGCCCGTGCCACCGCCGCTACCGTACTTCCTTCGTCGTTGTCCCCCCTCCCCCCCCCCCCCTCCCCCCCTCCCGCCCTCCCCTCCCCTCCCGGGTTGCTGCTGTCATGGCCTCAGTTTCTATCTCTGATCCAAGAGGTCTAGGAAGGGTTGCCATCGCCTGGAAAACCCCTGCACCGACCCTCTCAGGGCGAATTTGATCCTTTCCAATTGGATGAAGTTTGCCATGTCGTTTAACCAGGTGTTAACACTCGGAGGCCTTTCGTCCCTCCACTGAATCAGGATCCTCCTCCGAGCCACCAAGGACGCAAAGGCTAATATTCCAGCCTCCCTCGCCTCCTGTACCCCCGGTTCCACCCCAACCCCGAAGATCGCAAGTCCCCATCCTGGCTTGACCCTGGACCCCACCACTCTCGACACCGTCCCTGCCACCCCCTTCCAGAACTCCTCCAGTGCCGGACATGCCCAAAACATATGTGCATGATTCGCAGGGCTTCCCGAACATCTAATACACCTGTCTTCACCCCCGAAAAACCGACTCATCCTTGTCCCCGTCATGTGGGCTCTATGCAGTACCTTAAATTGAATGAGACTTAGTCTCGCACATGACGACGACGAGTTAACCCTCTCCAGGGCGTCTGCCCATGTCCCGTCCTCTATCTGTTCCCCCAGCTCTAACTCCCACTTATCTTTCAGCTCCTCTACTGGTACCTCCTCCACCTCCTGCATAATCTTATAGATGTCCGAGATCTTCCCCTCCCCGACCCAGACCCCTGATAGCACCCTATCACTCACCCCCCAAACCTGTTGGACTTTAACCTGATGTTGTAAGACTTCTTATTTCTCTATTGAAGTAATGTTTGCCTCGGATTTACCAGGCTCCTTGGATAGAGAATGATGACTGTGATGCTATTAATACTGTGATGGATCCTATAATCCACAATATATTAAGGCCTCAATTGATAGTGGTTTCTTGTCAGATACCAGGTAATAATTCTCTTAAGTTGTCATTGGAGCTCAACAAAATCCAAAGAACTTAATGCTTTCTTGATTCAAGAGTAGGAAAAACTAGGACATCTTTTTTTCTGAGAGCTGGAACACTTTCTTATCACTTTCCTATATGGCGCTATTCAAAGAAAAGGAAGAGCGGATTGGCCAACCTGCACCTTTCTGCAAATTAATATATATATTTATTTACCAGTGGGAACAGTGCCTAAGCTTCAAAAGTTATTAATTAGCCGGGAAGTACTTTAAAGCACTCTAAAGACAGAGAAAGTACGATTTAAAACTGAAACCGATCCACAGACTAATTTCTAAGTTTCTTCTGCTTTAGTGTGCGTTTTTTAAAGTAAAAATAAAAATGCTAGAAATTTGCAGAATAAGTTACCACTGTTTATTGCACCCTTCATCAGACTTCAACGCGCCGGCTTGGCTTAATATGTAATACTCTTATCAGAAAGTTGTAGGTTTTAAACTCACTACAGTGAGTCAGTCTTAACTCTTCCTACTGGAAGTAGTGACGCATAGTTTGAATGTGGAGTCTGTACCTTCTGGGATTATTTGTTCATTGGACATTGCTTGCATGTTCAGCATTTATTGTCCACCCCAAATTGCCCTTGAGGAGATAGTGTTGAACCACCTTCTTGAACTGCTGTAGCGCATATGATGTAGGTGCAATACATTGCTGTGCAGGATCTAGTGCTAGAATCATTACCAAGTCATGATGAAGGAACAGTGATGCATTTCCAAATCAGGATGGCGTGTGATTTGGAGGGGAATTTGCTGGTGGTGGTTTTCTCATACAACTGCTGCCCTTGTCCTTCTGGGTGGTAGATGTTGTGAGTTTCGAAGGTGCTGCCAAGGAGTGCTCTGGAGTTATTGCAGTGCATCTTGGATTGGTATACATTGCTGCCACTATGCACTTTTGCTGGAGGGAGTGGTTTTTAGAGGTGGTGAATGTGGTGCCGATCAAGCAGGCTGCCTTGTCCTATACGGTGTTGAGATTCTTGAGTTTTGTAGCTGCAGTCTTGCAGGCAAGTGAAAGGTATTCCATCACACTCCTAAGGTTTTGGAGAGTCAGGAGGTGTGTTACTGACAACAGAATTCCCAACCTCTGACCACTCTAGCCACAGTATTTATGTGACTGATTCAGTTAAATTTCTGGTCAATGGTAATCTCCAAGTTGTTGATGGTGGGGGATTCGATTATAGTATTGCCATTGAATGTCAATGGCAGATGGTTAGATACTCTCTTATTGGAGAAGGTAATTGACAGGAAATTGTATGGCATGAAAGTTACTTGTCACTTATGGCCCAAGGCTAAATGTTGTCTGGGTTTTGCTGCTTGGGGTCATGGACTGCTTCATTATCTGAGAGGCTGCAAATGGGAGGGAACACTGCAATTATCAGTGAACATCATCACTTTTGATCTAATGATTAAAGAAAGGTAATTGGTGAAGCAGTTGAAGACGGTAGAGCCTTGGACACTGTCTCAGTAATGTCCTGGACTGAGATGATTGGCCTCCATCTTCCTTTGTGTGAGGTATGGCTCCAGCTGATGGAGAATTTTTCCATGATTCTCAGTGGCTTCAATTTTTCTAAGCACTGTTGTTCCCACACTTGGTCAAATGCTAACTTGATGCCAAGGGCAGTTTACCATTACCTAACCTCCCCATTCAATTGAGTATATTATTTTAAAATGGACTTTTTGGTGGTGTCCAGCAGCAATTCCTTTAAGAACTTCTGGTTAGACTACTTATAGATTGTGGGCTGGATTCTCCACCCCGCTGTGCTATATTTCTGTCTCATCCCACCGGCAGGATGCTCCCTTATGCCAGCTGGTCAATGGGGTTTCCCATTGTGGGGCAGCCCCATGCCGTCGGGAAACCCCCGGGCTGCCGGCAAAACAGAGCATCCCGCTGGCAGAGAATCCAGCCCCATGTCTCATTACATTCACCCCCCCTCCCCCCATTCCCCCCATCCACCCCTCCCACCATCTGGCCTGGGCTTGCAAAATCCGACTATATGGACTTCAGTAATGCCTTTGGCAAGGTCCCTCATGGTAGACTGGTACAAAAGGTGAAGTCACACGGGATCAGGGGTGAGCTGGCAAGATGGATACAGAACTGCCTAGGTCATAGAAGGTAGAGAGTAGCAATGGAAGGGTGCTTTTCTAATTGGAGGGCTGTGACTAGTGGTGTTCTGCAGGGATCAGTACTGGGACCTTTGCTGTTCGTAGTATAAATGATTTTGAGGAAAATGTAACTGGTCTGATTAGTAAGTTTGCAGACGACACAATGGTTGGTGGAATTGCGGATAGCGATGAGGATTGTCAGAGGATACAGCAGGATTTGGATCGTTTGGAGACTTGGGCAGAGAGATGGCAGGTGGAGTTTAATCCGGACAAATGTGAGGTAATGCATTTTGGAAGGTCTACTACTACTATATACAGTGAATGGTAGAACCCTCAAGAATATTGAAAGTCAGAGAGATCTAGGTGTGCAGGTCCACAGATCACTGAAAGGGGCAACACAGGTGGAGAAGGTAGTCAAGAATTCATACGGCATGCTTGCCTTCATTGGCCGGGGCATTCAGTATAAGAATTGACAAGTCATGTTGCAGCTGTATAAAATCTTAGTTAGGCCACACTTGGAGTATAGTGTTCAATTCTGGTCACCACACTACCAGAAGGATGTGGAGGCTTTAGAGAGGGTGCAGAAGAGATTCACCAGGATGTTGACTATTAGGAGGGCATTAGCTATGAGGAGCGGTTGAATAAACTCGGTTTGTTCTCACTGGAACGACGGAGGTTGAGGGGCGACCTGATGGAGGTCTACAAAATTATGAGGGGCATAGACAGAGTGGATAGTCAGAGGCTTTTACCCAGGGTAGAGGGGTCAATGACTAGGGGGCATAGGTTTAAGGTGTGAGGGGCAAGGTTTAGAGGAGATGTACGAGGCAAGTTTTTTACACAGTGGGTGCCTGGAACTCGCTGCCGGAGGAGGTGGTGGAAGCAGGGACGATAGTGACGTTTAAGGGGCATCTTGACAAATGCATGAATAGGATGGGAATAGAGGGATACGGACCCAGGGAGTGTGGAGCACACCTCTTCATTCACCTGATGAAGGAGCTGCACTCTGAAAGCTAGTGATTCGAAACAAACCTGTTGGACTTTAACCTGGTGTTGTAAGACTTCTTACTGTGCCCACCCCAGT